>NC_057849.1:0-734836 GCF_015237465.2 Chelonia mydas | reverse complement strand
CAAGGGCTGTGGGGCTGTGAGACAAGGGCTGGGGGGCAGGGCTGTGGGGCTGTGGGACAAGGGCTGTGGGGCAAGGCTGGGGGAGAAGGTGGGGGGCTGGGGGACAAGGGCTGTGGGACAGAGCTGGGGGGGCAGGGCCGGAGGACAGGGCTGGGGGCAGGGTTGTGGGATAGGGCTGGGGGACAGGGCCGGAGGACAGGGCTGGGGGCAGGGCTGGGGGACAGGGCTGGGAGGCAGGGCCGGGGGCAGGCTGGGGGAGAGGGCGGGGGGCTGGGGGACAAGGGCTGGGGGACAGAGCCGGGGGGGCAGGGCCGGAGGACAGGGCTGGGGGCAGGGCTGTGGGACAGGGCTGGGGGACAGGGCCGGAGGACAGGGCTGGGGGACAGGGCTGGGAGGCAGGGCCGGGGGCTGGGGGACAAGGGCCGGGGGACAGAGCCGGGGGGGCAGGGCCGGAGGACAGGGCTGGGGGCAGGGTTGTGGGACAGGGCTGGGGGACAGGGCCGGAGGACAGGGCTGGGGGACAGGGCCGGGGGCAGGCTGGGGGAGAAGGCCGGGGGCTGGGGGACAAGGGCTGAGGGGACACAGCCGGGGGGGCAGGGCCGGAGGACAGGGCTGGGGGGCAGGGCCGGGGGGCAGGGGTCTCTGGCTCATATGCCAGGTGCCTCCAAGCCGCAGGGGCCACGGCACCGGCTCCCTCCCCCCCGCCCCCCTGCGCAGCGACAGCCTGTGAGCCCGGACGCCTGGGTTCGTTCCCGGCGCGGGGAGGGGGGCTCTGCTGCTCTAACCAAGGCAGCCCATTTCCCTCCTGGCCCCCCGTCACCCCCTCGGCACTCTGCCCCCGAGCTGTACCCCAAGGCCGGGGGCCCCAGCAGGGCCCTCACACAAAGCACCTCGACCACGGATTGTCACCCATGAGCCGCACAGCAGCGTGTGGGACCAGCCCCCCGGCCCCACCCACGCAATGGGGCCCCCTCCCCCGGCCGTGGGCCACCAACCCACCCAGCTCTGTGGGGGGAGCAGAGCTGGGGGGGGGCAGGGGGCTGCGGGTCGGGAGTGAGGGGCGCCGGCGGGGTTGGGGGGGGAGGGGGCTGTGGATCAGGAGTGAGGGGCGCCGGTGGGGCTGGGGGGGGCAGAGCTGGGGGGGGGGGGCAAGGGGCTGCAGGTGGGGAGTGAGGGCCGCCGGCGGGGCGGGGGGGGGCAGGGGGCTGCGGGTCGGGAGTGAGGGGCGCCAGGGGGCTGGTGGGGGAGCAGGGGGCTGCGGGTCGGGAGTGAGGGGCGCCAGGGGGCTGGTGGGACCCCAGGGGGCTGCAGGTGGGGAGCGAGGGGCGCCGGCGGGGCTGGGGGGGGCACGGGGCTGCGGGTCGGGACGTGAGGGGTGCCGGCGGGGCTGGGGGGGGAGCCCAGGGGGCTGCGGGTCGGGAGTGAGGGGCGCCGGCGGGGCTGGGGGGGGCACGGGGCTGCGGGTCGGGAGTGAGGGGCGCCAGGGGGCTGGTGGGGGAGCAGGGGGCTGCGGGTCGGGAGTGAGGGGTGCCGGCGGGGCTGGGGGGGGAGCCCAGGGGGCCTGCGGGTCGGGAGTGAGGGGCGCCGGCGGGGCTGGGGGGGGCAGGGGGCTGCGGGTCGGGAGTGAGGGGCGCCAGCGGGGCTGGGGCGGGGCAGGGGGCTGCGGGTCGGGAGTGAGGGGTGCCGGCTGGGCGGGGGCTGGGCTGGGCCCGGGGGGCTGCGGGTCGGGAGTGAGGGGCGCCGGCGGGGCTGGGGGGGGCACGGGGCTGCGGGTCGGGATGTGAGGGGCGCCAGGGGGCTGGTGGGGGAGCAGGGGGCTGCGGGTCGGGAGTGAGGGGTGCCGGCGGGGCTGGGGGGGGAGCCCAGGGGGCTGCGGGTCGGGAGTGAGGGGCGCCGGCGGGGCTGGGGGGGAGCAGGGGGCTGCGGGTCGGGAGTGAGGGGCGCCAGCGGGGCTGGGGCGGGGCAGGGGGCTGCGGGTCGGGAGTGAGGGGCGCCGGCGGGGCTGGGGGGGAGCAGGGGGCTGCGGGTCGGGAGTGAGGGGCGCCGGCGGGGCTGGGGGGGAGCAGGGGGCTGCGGGTCGGGAGTGAGGGGCGCCAGGGGGCTGGTGGGACCCCAGGGGGCTGCAGGTGGGGAGCGAGGGGCGCCGGCGGGGCTGGGGGGGGCACGGGGCTGCGGGTCGGGAGTGAGGGGTGCCGGCGGGGCTGGGGGGGGAGCCCAGGGGGCTGCGGGTCGGGAGTGAGGGGCGCCGGCGGGGCTGGGGGGGGCAGGGGGCTGCGGGTCGGGAGTGAGGGGCGCCAGGGGGCTGGTGGGGGAGCAGGGGGCTGCGGGTCGGGAGTGAGGGGTGCCGGCGGGGCTGGGGGGGGAGCCCAGGGGGCTGCGGGTCGGGAGTGAGGGGCGCCGGCGGGGCTGGGGGGGAGCAGGGGGCTGCGGGTCGGGAGTGAGGGGCGCCAGCGGGGCTGGGGCGGGGCAGGGGGCTGCGGGTCGGGAGTGAGGGGTGCCGGCGGGGCTGGGGGGGGAGCCCAGGGGGCTGCGGGTCGGGAGTGAGGGGCGCCGGCGGGGCTGGGGGGGGCACGGGGCTGCGGGTCGGGGAGTGAGGGGCGCCAGGGGGCTGGTGGGGGAGCAGGGGGCTGCGGGTCGGGAGTGAGGGGTGCCGGCGGGGCTGGGGGGGAGCCCAGGGGGCTGCGGGTCGGGAGTGAGGGGCGCCAGGCGGGGCTGGGGGGGAGCAGGGGGCTGCGGGTCGGGAGTGAGGGGCGCCAGCGGGGCTGGGGCGGGGCAGGGGGCTGCGGGTCGGGAGTGAGGGGCGCCGGCGGGGCTGGGGGGGAGCAGGGGGCTGCGGGTCGGGAGTGAGGGGCGCCGGCGGGGCTGGGGGGGAGCAGGGGGCTGCGGGTCGGGAGTGAGGGGCGCCGGGGGGAGGCTGGGGGGGGGTTGCAGGTGTCCATGTTCTCCGTCTCCCATCTGCACCTGGAGCTTTCGCTGGCCAGACGGTGCCGAGCTCCCCCCCACCCCGGCCTTCATTCGCAGCCAGGCCGGGCTCCCTCCCTCCCAGCCCCCCCCCGGGCTTCCCCCCCCCGCCCCCCCAGGCTCCACACAAGCTCAAAGAAAGACTAGGAATGGAGGGGGGAGGGGAGAGACACCCCCCCCCCCGGCGCCCCTGGGCACACAGGGAGCACGGGCAGATCCGGGGGGGGGGCATGCACGTGATAAGGGGGCCCAGCACGGCCTCCCCGAATGGCTCAGGAGTGGGGTGGGGACAGGGGAGGCAGAGAAAAACCTCAGGCCCAGGAGTAAGGCAGAGTGGGTCAGTCCCAGCCCCTCTGCAGGGCCCTGGCCCCCCCATTCCCCGTCAGCTCCCCCATGCGCCCCCAGGGTCCTGCCCCCTTGTCCGCCGTCAGCCCCCCCCCCCCCCCCCGCGGATCCTGCCCCCATCCCCCGACAGCTCCCCTATCCCCCCCCGGCTCCTGCCCCCATGTCCCCCGTCAGCCCCCCCCGCGGATCCTGCCTCCATGTCCCCCGTTAGCCCCCCCCGCGGATCCTGCCCCCGTCCCCCGACAGCTCCCCTATCCCCCCCCAGGGTCCTGCCCCCATGCCCCCCCCATCAGCTCCCCCCTCCCCCAGGCTCCTGCCCCCATGTCCCCCGTTAGCCCCCCCCCGCGGATCCTGCCCCCATCCCCCGACAACTCCCCTATCTCCCCCCAGGGTCCTGCCCCCATGTCCCCCCCATTAGCTCCCCCTTCCCCCAGGGTCCTGCCCCCATGTCCCCCGTCAGCCCCCCCCCGTGGATCCTGCTCCCATCCCCCGACAGCTCCCCTATCCCCCCCAAAGTCCTGCCCCCGTGTCCCCCCCCCCCCATCAGCTCCTCCCTCCCCCAGGGTCCTGCCAGAGCATGGATCTGGCGGGGGAAGGGGAGGCAGGTAAATGTTGCAGCGAGGCCTGTGCCCTCCCCGTCCCCCTGTCCCGTCCCTCTGGGGGGCTCTGTGACCCTCCCCCCACATGCAACCAGGCCCCGCACCAGCTGCCGCCCCATCCCCTGCGGTGCAGCCCGGGCAATGCTGGGGCCGGGGCTCCCTCTGCTGGGGCCAGGCGGTACTGCAGGGCACAGGCCAGTAGTGAGGATGGGCCCGGCCTGTGCCAGGCCTTGGGGGTGACCCCTGTACTGGGCCGGACCCCAGACCCCCGCAGCTCACAGGGGAGGCCCACGGCCTCCGAGGCTGGGCCATTGTCCGGGGCTCCCTGCCACGAATCCGGCCCCGGCGAGGGGCTGGTGCGTCCCCATCAGGGCACGATGCTCCCCGGGACCCCGGCAGGTCCCCCTCGACCAGTCACCCGGCTACTGGCTGCCAGGCCGTGGCTGGCTGGGGGCGGGGGGGCTAAGCCAGAGCAGCATGGCCGGCACCAGGCCACAGGAGCCGTTGTCTCTCCAAAGGCCAGAGCGCCCCAGCTCCTGTCACCTCATCCGGCAGAGCCCTGCTGAGGTCCCCACCCGCCTGCCGCAGAGCCCTGGCTTGGTGTCCGTCGTTCGGTCTTGGGGGTTCCCCTGTCCTGGATCCTCCCTGAGCACCCGCTCTGAGCGCCCATCACCCCTCCCCAGGGGGGATCCCCCCTCTCCGCAGGGCTGCTGAGCAGAGAGCCCAGCTCCGGAGCCCCAGCCGGGAGGGGTGAGGTGGGGATCAGAGCTGGGGGTGGAAGGAGTCGGGGCTCTCGTCGTAGGAGCAGCAGGGATCTGTGTGCTCGGTATAATCTGTACGCCTTCCCCCTTTGTCTCCTCTCCCTCTCTGAACCCCTGGGACGGGGCTTGCCCCCGCCCCCGCCCTCCTGGCCTGCTTGGGGGATGGATGGATGGGCTGCTTGAGCAGCTGGAAGATCAGAGGAGGGAGACAAGGCGTCTGGGAGCCTGATTAGGCAGCGATCACACCCCCAAGGCAGGGACCCTGCCCGGGTGGAGTGGGACCAACCGGCCAGGTCATCTCCAGTCGCAGGCCATGCGGAGCAGGTCCTGACCAGGGGAAGGGCCATGTGCTCGGCAGGGCACTCACAAGCTTGTACCTCCCGCGAAGGCCCTTCGCCCGGCCCGCCTGGCCAGGGCTCCACCGCCTTGCATTGCATCGAGCCTCGGGAAGACTCACCTTCATCGCACCCCCCTTCTTCTGCGCTTCGCTAGCCGTGCAGGAAGAGGGCTGCTTTCCGCCAAACTCTGGTGGGTCATTAGTCCTCCCTCAGCTCACTAGCTGGCCCAATTTCGGGTAACAGGGCTGACCAAGGAGACTGACAGAGCCTGAGCCCAGGGGTTCCCCACGGTCTGACTGGCCCAGCACGGCCTGGGATTTCCCCGTCCGTTCTCTGCCCTGCCCCCAGCTCCCTGGTGACCGACAGACGTCTGTATGGCTGTCACAGCAGCTCCTGGCTGGGGGTGTCGGTCCCTGCGGCGGGGGCACGGCTCCCCCAGGGCGTCTCTGGGACTCGCTGGGCAGAGCTCGTGGGGGGGCAGCAGGCCCGGGGCCAGTCTCAGGAGGCGGTGGGGCCGCGTGGCTCTCCCTGGAGGACGTGCGGGACCCTGGGGGTCTGGCTCACAGAAGGGGCCTCCCAGAGACTGTTCCAGAGCTGGGGATGCAGCCCTGATCCCGTGGGTCTGCGACACTCATCTCCCCTTTTCCCCACTGTGACGCAGAGGGAGTGGGGCGCATTGACCTGGGCATGTCCTGTGGAGTTTGACTGGGACTGGCTGCGTCAGTGCGGGATGGTGGGGGGGTATCGGGGTGACATCACTTGAGGGACGATACCTGAGCAGGTGCCCTGAGCCCCGGGGGGGGGGGGGGGGGCTGGGGCCAGGTGACACCTTCAGCCTGGGGAACTGGACGAAGGCTGGAGGAGGGGCCAGGGGAGATGGCTGGAGGAGAGGGCTGGAGGGGATTTCAGTTTGGAGCTGGCTGGGGAGATAGGGGGAGGCCAAGAACTGGGGTCTGGGCTCCCCACCCCCCGAGACACACCTGACTGAGGCGTCCTGGTCTCTGTACCCACAAGCTCTGTTTTGGGCCGTGTTCCTGTCGGCTAATAAACCCTCTGTTGTACTGGCTGGCTGAGAGTCCCGGGGAATCGCAGGAAGTGGGGTGTGCAGGGCCCGACTCCCCCGCACTCCATGACACCCACGCACCCTCCAGCGGGCAGGAGCTGCCAGTCGGGTCATTCAATCAGCCGGCCCCTGGCTCTCTCTCCTGACAGTGTGGGTGTTTGATTGAAAAGCGTGAATTGGGAGTGCTTTGTTCCAGGTGGGCCTTGAGTGGTTGATTGGAGGGAAGCCTCTGAGCCGGGCCACCTGCTTCAAGCCAGCAGCCTTATAAAAAGGCAGCCAGTTGCACAGTGAGTGAGCAGCGAACCGAGGACAGGCAAACAGAGGGAGTTCGCCCAGAGTGTTTCTGCCTTTCAGGCTCCGGTGAGCAGTACATACAACATCTGAAGCGCCTCTTAGAAGGAAGACATGGCTAGTGAGCAATCGGCTGCTGTGACCTGCACACAATGTTTGTCTTTCTCCGAGAGGACAGAGGCGACTTCGTCTGTACGAAGTGCAAGCTGGTCTGCATATTGGAGGAGAAGGTTAAAGGACTAGAGACCCAAGTATCAACCCTGCATCAGAGAACATGAAGATTTTCTGGATAGAAGTCAGTGTTTGGTGCTGGAAGCAAAACATGCGGAAGAATCAGAGCGGGCGGTGCAGAACGGAGAAGAATATTGGCAGCATGTGACCTCCAGAAGAAGAAAGAGGAGAACGCATGTACCCCCAGCGCAGACAGAGGTGTGAAAGGCTCTCTGCCCAGGTACTACAGCGGAGAAGGATTTGGAAGAATTATCTGAGGGAAGGGATCAGAAGGAGACCCCATCAGCCGGAAGGCATGGGATGCATTGCCCTAGGGATGGGGGTTCCATGACCACCACTCCCAAGAGGAGGAGACGGGTGGCGGTGGTCAGGGACTCCCTCCTAAGGAGGACAGAGTCATCCATCTGCCGACCAGACAGGGAAACTCGAGAAGTCTGCTGCTTGCCAGGAGCTAGGATTCGCGATGTGACGGAGAGACTGCCGAGACTCATCAAGCCCTCGGATCGCTACCCCTTTCTGCTTCTCCACATGGGCACCAATGATACTGCCAAGAATGACCTTGAGCGGATCACTGCAGACTACGTGGCTCTGGAGTTTGAGGTGCAAGTCGGGTTCTTGTCCATCCTCCCTGTTGAAGGAAAGGGTCCAGATAGGGACCATCAAATTGTGGAGGTGAATGCGTGTTTGCACAGGTGGTGTCGGAGAGAAGGCTTTGGATTCTTTGACCATGGGATGGAGTTCCAAGAAGGAGGAGTGCTAGGCAGAGACGGGCTCCACCTAACAAAGAGAGGGAAGAGCATCTTCGCAAGCAGGCTGGCTAACCTAGTGGGGAGGGCTTTCAACTAGGTTCGCCGGGGGATGGTGACCTAAGCCCAGAGGTAAGTGGGGGAGTGGGATACTGGGAGGAAACACAGGAGGAGGGTACAAGAAGGGAAGCCTCCTGATTCATATTGAGAAAGCAGGGCAATCGGCTAGTTTTCTTAGGTGCCTGTACACGAATGCAAGAAGCCTGGGAAACAAGCAGGGAGAACTGGAAGTCCTGGCACAGTCAAGGAATTAGGATGTGATTGGAATAACAGAGACTTGGTGGGATAACTCACATGACTGGAGCACTGTCATGGATGGGTATAAACTGCTCAGGAAGGACAGGCAGGGCAGAAAAGGTGGGAGAGTTGCATTATATGTAAGGGAGCAGTATGACTGCTCAGAGCTCCGGTAGGAAACTGGAGAAATGCCTGTTGAGAGTCTCTGGACTGAGTTTAGAAGTGTGATCAACAAGGGTGATGTCATGGTGGGAGTCTACTATAGACCACCGGACCAGGGGGATGCGGTGGACGAGACTTTCTTCCGGCAACTCACAGAAGTTACTAGATCGCAGGCCCTGGTTCTCATGGGAGACTTCAATCACCCTGATATTTGCTGGGAGAGCAATACAGCAGTGCACAGACAATCCAGGAAGTTTTTGGAGAGTGTTGGGTACAACTTCCTGGTGCAAGTGCTGGAGGAACCAACTAGGGGCCATGCTCTTCTTGACCTGCTGCTCACAAATTGGGAAGAATTGGTAGGGCAAGTAGAAGTGGGTGGCAACCTGGGCAGTAGTGACCATGAGATGGTCGAGTTCAGGATCCTGAAGAAAGGCAAGCAGCAGAATACGGACCCCGGACTTCAGAAAAGAAGACTGTGACTCCCTCAGGAAACTGATGGGCAGGATCCCCTGGGAGAATAACATGAGGGGGAAAGGAGTCCAGGAGAGCTGGCTGTATTTTAAAGAACCCTTATTGAGGTTACAGGGACAAACCATCCCGATGTGTAGAAAGAATAGTAAATATGGCAGGCGACCAGCTTGGCTTAACAGTGAAATCTTTGCTGATCTTAAACACAAAAAAGAAGCTTACAAGAAGTGGAAGATTGGACAAAGGACCAGGGAAAAGTATAAATATATTGCTTGGGCATGCAGGAGTGAAATCAGGAAGGCCAAAGCACACCTGGAGTTGCAGCTGGCAAGAGATGTGAAGAGTAACAAGAAGGGTTTCTTCAGGTATGTTAGCAACAAGAAGAATGTCAAGGAAAGTGTGGGCCCCTTACTGAATGAGGGAGGCAACCTAGTGACAGAGGATGAGGAAAAAGCTAATGTACTCAATGCTTTTTTTGCCTCTGTCTTCACGAACAAGGTCAGCACCCAGACTGCTGCACTGGGCAGCACAGCATGGGGAGGAGGTGACCAGCCCTCTGTGGAGAAAGAAGAGAACCTGGGGAACTATAGGCCAGTCAGCCTCACTTCAGTCCCCGGCAAAACCATGGAGCAGGTCCTCAAGGAATCCATTCTGAAGATGAGATAACTGGCTCTGTGGATATGGGGAAAGCAGTGGATGTGATATATCTTGACTTTAGCAAAGCTTTTGATACGGTCTCCCCAGCAAGTTAAAGAAGTATGGGCTGGATGAATGGACAATAAGGTGGATAGAAAGTTGGCTAGATTGTCGGGCTCAACGGGTAGTGATCAATGGCTCCATGTCTAGTTGGCAGCCGGTATCAAGCAGAGTGCCCCAGGGGTCGGTCCTGGGGCCGGTTTTGTTCATCTTTATTAATGATCTGGAGGATGTTGTGGATTGCACCCTCAGCAAGTTCGTGCATGACACTAAACTGGGAGGAGAGGTAGATACGCTGGAGGGCAGGGATAGGATACAGAGGGACCTAGACAAATTGGAAGATTGGGCAAAAAGAAATCTGATGAGGTTCAACAAGGACAAGTGCAGAGTCCTGCACTTAGGACGGAAGAATCCCATGCACCGCTACAGACTAGGGACCGAATGGCTCAGCAGCAGTTCTGCAGAAAAGGACCTAGGGGTGACAGTGGACGAGAAGCTGGATATGAGTCAACAGTGTGCCCTTGTTGCCAAGAAGGCCAATGGCATTTTGGGATGTATAAGTAGGGGCATTGCCAACAGATCTAGGGACGTGATCGTTCCCCTCTATTCGACATTGGTGAGGCCTCATCTGGAGTACTGTGTCCAGTCTTGGGTCCCCCACTACAGAGAGGATGGGGACAAATTGGAGAGAGTCCAGTGGAGGGCAACACAAATGATTAGGGGACTGGAACACATGACTTATTAGGAGAGGCTGAGGGAACTGGGGATGTTTAGTCTGCAGAAGAGAAGAATGAGGGGGGATTTGATAGCTGCTTTCAACTACCTGAAAGGGGGTTCCAAAGAGGATGGATCTAGACTGTTCTCAGTGGTAGCAGATGACAGAACAAGGAGTAATGGTCTCAAGTTGCAGTGGGGGAGGTTTAGATTGGATATTAGGAAAAACTTTTTCACGAGGAGGGTGGTGAAGCACTGGAATGGGTTACCTTGGGAAGTGGTGAAATCTCCTTCCTTAGAGGTTTTTAAGGTCAGGCTTGAGAAAGCCCTGGCTGGGATGATTTAGTTGGGGATTGGTCCTGCTTTGAGCAGGGGGTTGGACTAGATGACCTCCTGAGGTCCCTTCCAACCCTGATCTTCTGTGATTCTATATAGGCAATAACACTATTTCACTCAAGTGTCTTCCTAAATGTTAATATTCCTTTTTTTTTTATCTTTGAATCCAAGCTACAGCCATAGACAAAACTCGTTTGCTGACATCACAAGACCTGAGCAAACATCTCCCCTTCTCTCTCTAACAATGCCGGCTGCATTTCAAAGCTCTCTTCATTTACAGATCTTCCTGAGTCTTTACAGTTCGGCCCTGGGTCAGATCAGTCTGGGAGTTAATTAACTCTTTCTGGCCCAGTCACCTTCAATGAGATGTTATATGACACTTCTAATGTCACAGAGGGGTGTTGGCCCAGGGCCCACCGGGAAGGGGTGTGTCACGGAGTCCCCGGGCGATGCTCTGGAACTGCTCCATACGAAGCCAGGCAGGAGTCTGGGGGAGCCTCCTCTTTGGGAGCAGCCGGTCTGCAGGGAAAGAAGCTTCCCCAGCTTCCACCTTCCTGGTTCTGACCTCAGAGCATTCAGCATCCTCTGCCCCTCCGTGCGCTTCCCACAGCGAGTCCGCCCAGGCGGGCTCCTGGGGAAGCCAGAGGGTCCTGCACCCCAACTCCGCAGTCAGAGGTGACTCTCAGCCAGCCAGTAAAGCAGAGGTTTATTAGATGACAGGAACATGGTCTAAAACAGAGCTTGCAGGTGCAGAGAACAGGACCCCTCAGCCGGGTCCATTTTAGGGGGCAGTGAGCCAGATAACCACGTCTGCCCTTCACTCCATGTCCCAGCCAGCCCCAAACTGAAACTCCCTCCAGCCCCTCCACCTCTGGGCTTTGTCCCTTTCCCGGGCCAGGAGGTCACCTGATTCCTTTGTTCTCCAACCCTTTAGCTCTCACCTTGCAGGGGGGAAGGGCCCAGGCCATCAGTTGCCAGGAGACAGAGTGTCGGCCATTTATGTACCCTGGCCGTTTGCTCTGCAACAATTACACCCCCTTATCCCACCCCCTAGAGACTTAAGAAATGCCTAGGGGAAACTGAGGCACCCCTACAGTATTCAGAGGAAACATTAAGAACGTGACTCTCAGCCAGCCGGGAAAACAGAAGGTTTCTTAGACGATAGGAACATGGTCTAAAACAGAGCTTGTAGAAACAGAGACCAGGACCCCCTCAGTCAGGTCCCTCTTAGGGGATGGGGAGCCCAGAGCCCCATCTGGGTCGCCCTCCATTTCCCCAGCCTGCTCTAAACTGAAGCCCCCTCCAGCCCCTCCTCTGGCCTTTGTCTCTTTCCCGGGCCAGGAGGCCACCTGATCTCTTTGTTCTCCAACACCTTTGTGACGTTATTGACATAATCTGTAACTGAATAGATCATTGTTGCAACCACTGTTATATATTTGCAGCAAATATTGTATAAAAGTTGTCGTGTAAGGGGTCTATGGAGAGGTTATGGTTTGCTGGTTATGATTATGCTACCCCAGACAAGTTGGTGTCAACTCTGCCTAGCCTGCTGGATGGCCCATTAAGGACCATCAGCGACACAACAGACCCATTGAGAGACGGCAGACACGCCTTGGGACTCAGCAAGGTATGCAGGGCCCTGCCTATGGACAGAACTCTGAGGTGTTTCCAGGCCATGTGCTGGATAGCGCGTCCTTGGGACAAAGAAAGCGAAGACCACATGGCAAGAGACTATAAAAGGCTGATGCCTCATCTCCATCTTGTCTTCAATCCTCCTTCTTGCCTCTGGAGGGACTTTGCTACAAATGGAAGCTCTGAACAAAGGACTGAAAGACCCATCCCAGCTGGGGATGTTCTCCAGAGACTTGATTTGAACCTGCAGCTTATTCCATCACTGCTACAAGCCTGAACCGAGAACTTTGCCATTACTGGATGTAATTGATTCCATTTAACCAATTCTAGCTCTCATCTCTATCTTTTTCCTTGAATCATAGAATATCAGGGTTAGAAGGGACCTCTGGAGGTCATCTAGTCCAACCCCCTGCTCAAAGCAGGACCAATCCCCAACTAAATCATCCCAACCAAGATGTCAAGCCTGACCTTAAAAACTTCTAAGGAAGGAGAGTCCACCACCTCACTAGGTAACCCATTCCAGTGCTTCACCACCCTCCTAGTGAAAAAGTTTTTCCTATTATCCAACCTAAACCTCCACCACTGCAACTTGAGACCATTACTCCTTGTTCTGTCATCTGCTACCACTGAGAACAGTCTAGAGCCATCCTCTTTGGAACCCCCTTTCAGGTGGTTGAAAGCAGCCATCAAATCCCCCCTCATTCTTCTCTTCTGCAGACTAAACAATCCCAGTTCCCTCATCCTCTCCTCATAAGTCATGTGTTCCAGTCCCCTAATCATTTTTGTTGCCCTCGGTTGGACATTTTCCAATTTCTCCACATCCTTTTTGTAGTGTGGGGCCCAAAACTGGACACAGTACTCCAGATGAGGCCTCACCAATGTCGAATAGAGGGGAACAATCACGTCCCTCGATCTGCTGGCAATGCCCCTACTTATACATCCCAAAATGCCATTGGCCTTCTTGGCAACAAGGGCACACTGCTGACTCATATCCAGCTTCTCGTCCACCATAACCCCTAGGTCCTTTTCTGCAGAACTGCTGCCGAGCCATTCGGTCCCTAGTCTGCAGCGGTGCATTGGGTTCTTCCGTCCTAATGAAGGACATAAATCCACACCGTGTAGAGGTCAAGCACAGGAGTTTATTACGTACAGCACTGACAGAGTGTCACCTCGCTTATTAGGCTCAGAGACACTGTCAATTAATTGATTACAATGGAATATATGGATTTTCCATGGGCGGGGGAAAGTGAAGGGGTAGGCAGTCCCACACCCCCGGACTGGTTTAGCTGCAAGACATGATAGCACAGTAGCCAATGGTCAAAAGGTTACATAATGTCTCCGCCCATGGTCTCAAGTTAACAAATTAACATTTAGCATTTAATTAGTACTTTAATAAATGTATTAGTATAAAATATATGTTGAACTCTGATTTGGGGTCCATAGGAATGAAGTAGCTCCTTTGATTGTCCAACAGATACATATCTAGGGGAAAAAGCAAAGAAACAGTGAAAGCATATGGCAGTAAAGATTGTCTTTCAAGTTGCTTCTTTGTATTTTAAGGCAGGCATTGGTCCCTGGGAAAGGGAGGTGGGAGGAGGCCGTATCTTATACTGACATGCTTGGGCCTTTCGTAAACTCAAGGTTGGATGTGTGGGAAGAACATCTCCCTACAGAAGAAACTAACACAACAGAAACAGGGCTTCTTTGTTCTTTTTGCAACTTTGAATAAGACACAATTATTGCCCCCAACATCTGGCGTTTTGCTGACCAGGCATATCTTAGCAAAAGCAAGGATATCTTTGGTCATTCTGCTTTCTCTTAGCTAATCCCTATTTGCTAGGCCTCCGACCTCTTGACCAAACTCTGGACTTTGGGCCTGTACACAAATCCATATACCAGGTTGTTACACCAGCAATCAATTTTAACCCTTCACCTCAGTGCAGGACTCTGCACTTGTCCTTGTTGAACCTCATCAGATTTCTTTTGGCCCAATCCTCCAATTTGTCTAGGTCCCTCTGTATCTTATCCCTGCCCTCCAGCGTATCTACCTCTCCTCCCAGTTTAGTGTCTTCTGCAAACTTGCTGCGGGTGCAATCCACACCATCCTCCAGATCATTAATGAAGATATTGAACAAAACCGGCCCCAGGACCGACCCTTGGGGCACTGCACTTGATACCGGCTGCCAACTAGACATGGCGCCATTGATCACTTGAGCCCGACAATCTAGCCCGACAATCACTTGAGCCGTTGAGCCCGACAATCTAGCCACCTTTCTATCCACCTTATAGTCCATTTATCCAGCCCATACTTCTTTAACTTACTGGCAAGAATACTGTGGGAAACTGTGTCAAAAGCTTTGCTAAAGTCAAGCTATATCACGTCCACCACTTTCCCCTCATCAACAGAGCCAGTTATCTCATCATAGAAGGCAATTAGATTAGTCAGGCATGACTTGCTGTCATAAATATATAGGGAAGGGTAAACACCTTTAAAATCCCTCCTGACCAGAGAAAAGCCCATTCACCTGTAAAGGGTTAAGAAGCTAGGATAACCTCGCTGGCACCTGACCACAATGACCAATGAGGAGACAAGATACTTTCAAAGCTGGAGC
Organism: Chelonia mydas; assembly: GCF_015237465.2. Classification (NCBI taxonomy): domain Eukaryota; kingdom Metazoa; phylum Chordata; order Testudines; family Cheloniidae; genus Chelonia; species Chelonia mydas. The sequence goes on along the minus strand of NC_057849.1, from coordinate 720,584 downwards.
GGGGGGAGAAGCAAAGGGTCTGGGTCTGTCTGTGTGATGCTTTTGCCGGGGACAGAACAGGAATGGAGTCTTAGAATTTAGTAAGTAATCTAGCTAGTTTTGTTTCATGGTCTCTGTGTGTATATAATGTCTTCTGCAGTTTCCACGATATGCTATGCATCCGATGAAGTGAGCTGTAGCTCACGAAAGCTCATGCTCAAATAAACTGGTTAGTCTCTAAGGTGCCACAAGTACTCCTTTTCTTTTTAATCTAGCTAGATATGCGTTAGATTCTGATTCCTTTAAATGGCTGAGAAAATAAGCTGTGCTGAATAGAATGGATATTCCTGTCTGTGTGTCTTTTTGTAACTTAAGGTTTTGCCTAGAGGGATTCTCTATGTTTTGAATCTAATTACCCTGTAAGGTATTTACCATCCTGATTTTACAGGGGTGATTCTTTTACTTTTTCTTCTATTAAAATTCTTCTTTTAAGAACCTGATTGCTTTTTCATTGTTCTTAAGATCCAAGGGTTTGGGTCTGTGGCCACCTATGCAAATTGGTGAGGATTTTTATCAAACCTTCCCCAGGAAGGGGGTGCAAGGTTTTGGTGAGGATTTTGGGGGGAAAGATGTTTCCAAACAACGCTTTCTCAAAAATAAACCCGGTTAGACGTTTGGTGGTGGCAGCGAAAGTCCAAGGGCAAAGGGTAAAATAGTTTGTACCTTGGGGAAGTTTCAACCTAAGCTGGTAAAAGTAAGCTTAGGAGGTTTTCATGCAGGTCCCAACATCTGTACCCTAGAGTTCAGAGTGGGGAAGGAACCTTGACACTTGCCCTTGGTGAATCCATGCTGACTGTTCCTCATCACTTTCCTCTCCTCTAAGTGCTTCAGGATTGATTCCTTGAGGACCTGCTCCATGATTTTTCCGGGGACTGAGGTGAGGGTGACTGGCCTGTAGCTCCCAGGATCCTCCTTCTTCCCTTTTTTAAAGATGGGCACTACATTAGCCTTTTTCCAGTCGTCCGGGACTTCCCCGGATAGCCATGAGTTTTCAAAGATAATGCCCACTGGCTCTGCAATCACATCCGCCAACTCCTTTAGCACTCTCGGATGCAGCGCATCCGGCCCCATGGACTTGTGCTCCTCCAGCTTTTCTAAATAGTCCCGAACCACTTCTTTCTTCACCAAGGGCTGGTCACCTCCTCCCCATGCTGTGCTGCCCAGTGCAGCAGTCTGGGAGCTGACCTTGTTCGTGAAGACAGAGGCAAAAAAAGCATTGAGTACATTAGCTTTTTCCACATCCTCTGTCACTAGGTTGCCTCCCTCATTCAGTAAGGGGGCCCACACTTTCCTTGATGCTAACATACCTGAAGAAACTCTTCTTGTTACTCCTAACATCTCTTGCTAGCTGCAACTCCAGGTGTGATTTGGCCTTCCTGATTTCACTCCTGCATGCCCGAGCAATATTTTTGTACTCTTCCCTGGTCATTTGTCCAATCTTCCACTTCTTTTTTGTATTTAAGATCAGCAAGGATTTCACTGTTAAGCCAAGCTGGTCGCCTGCCATATTTACTATTCTTTCTACACATCGGGATGGTTTGTCCCTGCAACAGCGTGATTTGGGGGTAAGATCTGATTTATATATTGACCTGGGTCTGGGGCTTGGTCCTTTGGGATCGAGGGAACCTTTGTTCTTTTACTGGGGTATTGGTTTTCATAACCATCTGTCCCCATAACGAGGGGCCCTGGTGGGGATACTGGGAAATTGGAGTGTCTAAGGGAATTGCTTGTGTGACTTGTGGTTAGCCAGTGGGGTAAAACCTAAGTCTTCTCTGTTTGGCTGGTTGGGTTTGCCTTGGTATGCACAGAAACCCCAGCCTGGGGCTGTAACTGCCCTGCTTGAAGCAATCTATCCTGAATTGGCACTCTCAGCTGGGTCCCGCCAGAACAAGCCTCATTATAACCTTCAACTTGCACCTTTGCAGGGAAAGGGCCAGGCCCTCAGTGGCCAGGAGACAGGGTGTCGGCCATTCTCTGTGCAGACACCATCACACTGGCTCTCTAGGGATCTGCGACAATCAGACCCCCTTATCCCCCCACCTAGAGACTTAAGAAATGCACAGGGGAAACTGAGGCACCCACCCACTATTTGGAGAAAACATTAAGAACAGTCCCGCTTCCTCACAGGCTGTGACCCCGGGGCCCACCGGGGAGGGAAGTTGGGTCCCTCAGGCCCAGAGAGCCCATGAGAAGCGGGAGCCCAAACTGCTGCAGGTAACAGAGCTCCTGGCAAAAGCACATCCCAGGCTGGGATTCGACGAGACACTACAGCCCCCACAATGCCCCTCGGTGCCCCCCCAGTGACCCCCACAATGCCCCTCAGTGACCCCCACAGCCCCCACAATGCCCCTTGGTGCCCCCCCACTGATCCCCACAGCCCCACAATGCCCCTCGGTGCCCCCCCAGTGACCCCACAGCCCCCACAATGCCCTGCGGTGCCCCCCCAGTCACACCTCAGCCCCCACAATGCCCTGCGGTGCCCCCCCCATGACACCAGAGCCCCCACAATGCCCTGCGGTGCCCCCCAGTGACCTCTCAGACCCCACAATGCACTGCGGTGCCCCCCCAGTGACCCCACAATGCCCCTCAGTGCCCCCCCAGTGACCCCACAGACCCCACAATGCCCCGTGGTCCCCCCCAGTGACCCCCGCAGCCTCACAATGCCCTGCGGTGCCCCCTCGTGACACTACAGCCCCCACAATGCCCTGCGGCGGGTTCTCTCGAACAGGGAGGGGCACCAAGTTTTAAAGTCATGATAAATAGTTGCAAACAGGGTCTTGTTGGAGAGATTTCCCGCCCCACGAGTTCCCCCTCCCGGAGGGAACCCAGGAGTCCCGGAGCCCAGCCCCCACCATGAGTTCCCGCTCCCCCCGCCTGGTGAGAACCCAGGAGTCCTGGCGCCCAGCCCCGCCCCCCCCCGAGTTCCCCCTCCTGGAGAGAACCTCAGAGTCCCGGCTCTATCGCACCGCCCCTCCCCCCAGCCGGGGAGAGAACCCAGGAGTTCTGGTTCCCACCCCCCTCACCCTCCAGCCCTCCCACAGCTGAGGGGGGGGGGCCGGAGTCCCGCCCCCCCCCCGGGGGCTGCAGCCAGGTGGGGTGGTGGGAGCCGGGGCGTCGGGGCCGGGCCAGCGGGGAGCAGTTCGGGTTCGAGGCCACGTGCGGGTGGAAGCTCCTGGGGGGGACGTCCCGGGCGGGGCCCGGCTGGGAGCTCCTGGGGGGGGTCGGGGGCGGAGCTCCTGGGGAGCGGGAGCTGGGAGGTCCCGGGCGGGGCCCCGCGGGGCGCTGGGGGGGGCGGAGCTCCTTGGGGGGGAGGTCCCGGGCGGGGCCCCGCGGGGCGCTGGGGGGGGCGGAGCTCCTTGGGGGGGAGGTCCCGGGCGGGGCCCCGCGGGGCGCTGGGGGGGGGCGGAGCTCCTTGGGGGGGAGGGTCCCGGGCGGGGCCCCGCGGGGCGCTGGGGGGGGCGGAGCTCCTGGGGGGGGAGGTCCCGGGCGGGGCCCCGCGGGGCGCTTCCTGGGCGGGCGCTGCGGGCTCCGGCGCTGCTGCCGGACTCGCCATGGCCGGGGCCGCCCGGCTGCTGCTGGCGCTGGCCTGGCTGGTGCCGCTGGCCCGGCTCGGCCCGGCCCGGCCCGGCGCCTGGGGCCCGGCCCCGCTGGGGGAGCAGCTGGCGGCCGCGGGGGCGCAGTTCGGCTGGAGGAACCTGAGCTGCGCGGCCTGCCGCGTCCTCTTCTCCGCCGTCGACCTGGGCGTGCAGGTAGCGCCCGGCGCCCCTCACCGCCGCCTCGGGCCGGACCCGCGGGCCGGGACCTGCCTCTGCTCCGCTCCGAAGGGAACCGCCGGTTCCGGAGAGCGTCATTCCGCCTCCCCCTCCCCCACCGGATGCCTGGGTTCCCTCCCGGCTCTGGGTGCGGAGCGAGGTCTGATGGGGTAGAGCGGCGGGGGGGCTGGGAGCCAGGATGCCTGGGTTCCCTCCCGGGTCTGGGTGGGGAGGGAGGTCTGATGGGGTAGAGCGGCGGGGGGGCTGGGAGCCACGATGCCTGGGTTCCCTCCCGGCTCTGGTGTTAGCGTCTGACAGCGGTGTGAGGTGCCCGTCCCAGCTTTGGTACGAGATACAATCGTCCGTGGGGCTGGGCAGCCTGCTCCATGGGGGCTCCGGGATCGGGACCCGCTGCCTGCCTCGCTGACCCCCGCCGCCCCCCAACCCCCCCCCAGCGCCTGCCGGGAACAGATTCTCCTCCCAGCCCCTGGAGTCTGTCCTCGCTTCCCCTGTGTTACAGAGGGAAACTGAGGCTGCTGGATGGGACAGGGCTGGGTACCCTGTGGGTCTGTGGCAGAAGCCAGGATCTGAACCCAGCCCTCCCCCCCCCCCCCCCCGTTCTCGGAGCGTGACGTGTTTGCTGTCACCCGTGGCACAGCTGTGTCTCCCCGTGTGCAGAGGCCGGCAGGCTGGTGGGAGAGCGGGGCAGAGTTAAGGGTGTCTGCCCGCCTGGTGCCCCTCACTCTGAGCCCCACAGCAGGGTCCTATCCCAGTGATCCAGCCCTCAGGCCAGGTGTCCTGGGTCCTGCCCCAGCAGCAGAGAAATTCTGGGTCCCAGCTGCCAGGACAGTTGCCCAGAGCCCCTTGTGCCCTGAGCATATGGCCCCCCGGCAGTGCCGCAGTGACCCCCCCCCCCCGGGAGCCCCTCGACAGGTCCCCTGCTGGTCCAGCCCCAGTGCGGTGCGTGTGGCATCGGGCACGGCCAGCTCTGCCTGGCTGTGTGGGGCAGGACCCTTGGCTCGGCCTCCACATGCGGCCCCCCCCCGCCACATCTGCCGGTGGCTGACCCCCGTGGGGCCGCGCCGATGGGGGACTGACTGGCCCTGTGGTCCTTGTCGAGGGCAGAGCCTGCCCCGCTTTCTCCCCCCTTCCCGGGGCCTTGACCCGCTCCTGCGCCCCCCATAAGGCCTGGGGACCCTTGAGCAGAGATGCCAGGGCTGCGGGCGAGTCGGGTGGGGAACCTGCCGCCCCCACGGGGAACCAGCCCCTGCCCTGGGCTGAGAAGCCTTGAGACAAGGGGAGCCCCCACCCTGCCCCGGGGTCAGCGTGTGGGGCTGCAGCAGGGCGTCCCGTGGGTGTGGGGGCTGGATCACAGCGCCCGGGGCTGGGCTGCGGGCAGAGCCCAAGTGCAGAGGGACCTTGTGAGGGACACCGGAGGCTGGGCGCGTGCCCTGACCCCGCGGTGTCTTGCAGATGCAGTCGAGCGAGGCCCGCATCGGGCGCCTGGCGGCGAACGTCTGCACGGAGCTGCGGCTGGCGCGGCGGGAGGTCTGCCGGGACGCCATCCGGCTCTTTGAGAAGGACGTGGTGTCGGCCTGGGTGCGCTCGGTGCTGCGGCCGGCCGAGATCTGCGGGCTGCTGGTGGGCGCCGGCTGCGGGCACTGGGACATCCTCTCCGACTGGAACGTGACGCTGCCCAGCACGCCCAAGCCGCCGGTGCAGCCGCCCGCGCCCCCCCCCGCCCGGCGCCCCCACCGCCCGCCTGCTCTTCCTCACCGATCTGCACTGGGACCGGGCCTACGCGCCGGGCAGCGACCCGGCCTGCAAGGACCCGCTGTGCTGCCGGGGGGGGCGGGCGCAGGGGCCCCCCCACGCGGGCGCCGGCTACTGGGGCGAGTACAGCAAGTGCGACCTGCCGCTGCACACCATCGAGAACCTGCTGCAGCACCTGGCGCGCGGCCCCCCCTTGCAGCTGGCCTACTGGACGGGCGACCTGCCCGCCCACAACGTCTGGCAGCAGAGCCGTGCCGACCAGCTCCTGGCGCTGCGCACCCTCAGCGCCCTTCTGCGCAAGTACCTGGCGCCCCTGCCCGTCTACCCCGCTGTGGGCAACCACGAGGCCGCGCCGGTCAACGGCTTCCCCCCGCCCTACGTCCACGGCAACCAGTCCTCCGCCTGGCTCTACGGCGCCATGGCCGAGGCCTGGGAGGACTGGCTGCCCCCCGAGGCGCTGGAGACCCTCAGGTGGGGCAGGGGCTGGGGGGCATGGAGAGATAGGGGAACTGGCTGGTGAGGAAAGGGGGCCGGGGGGCAGGGCCCTGAGGGCTGCGGGAGGTGGGGGGAGCTGGGGCTCAGGGGGGCAGGGCCCCGAGGACTGGGGGAGGCTGGGGCTCAGGGGGGCAGGGCCCTGATGGGGGAGCGGGGCTGGGGCTCAGGGGGGCAGGGCCCTGAGGACTGGGGGGGCTGGGATTCAGGGGGGCAGGGCCCCAAGGACTGGGGGAGGTGGGGGCAGCTGGTGCCTGGGGGGCAGGGCCCCGATGGGGGGGCGGGGCAGGCGCTCGGGGGGCAGGACCCCAAGGACTGGGGAGCTGGGGCTTGGGGGGGCAGGGCCCTGAGGACTGGGAGAGGTGGGGGGGCTGGGGCTCGGGGGGGCAGGGCTCCGGGGACTGGGGGAGGCTGGGGCTTGGGGGGGCAGGGCCCCAATGGGGGAGCAGGGCTGGGGCTCGGGAGGGCAGGGCCCCGAGGACTGGGGGAGGTGGGGGCAGCTGGTGCCCGGGGGGGGCAGGGCCCCGATGGGGGGGGCAGGGCTGGCGCTTGGGGGCAGGGCCCCGATGGGGGGGGGGGGCTGGCACTCAGGGGGGCAGGGCCCCGAGGACTGGGGGAGGCGGGGGGCTGGGGTTCGGGGGGCGGGGCCCCGAGGATTGGGAGAGGCGGGGGGGCTGGGGTTCGGTGGGGCGGGGCCCCGAGGACTAGGGGAGGCGGGGGGCTGGGGCTCGGGGGTCAGGGCCCCGAGGACTGGGGGAGGTGGGGGGCTGGGGCTCGGGGGGGGCGGGGCCCCGAGGACTGGGGGAGGCGGGGGGGCTGGGGTTCGGGGGTCGGGGCCCCGAGGATTGGGAGAGGCGGGGGGGCTGGGGCTCGGGGGGGCGGGGCCCCGAGGACTCGGGGAGGCTGGGGCTCGGGGGGGCGGGGCCCCGAGGACTGGGGAGGCGGGGGGGCTGGGGTTCGGGGGTCGGGGCCCCGAGGATTGGGAGAGGCGGGGGGGGCTGGGGCTCGGGGGGGCGGGGCCCCGAGGACTCGGGGGGGCTGGGGCTCGGGGGGGCGGGGCCCCGAGGGGGCTGGGGCTCGGGGGGGCGGGGCCCCGAGGACTCGGGGAGGCTGGGGCTCGGGGGTCGGGGCCCCGAGGACTGGGGAGGCGGGGGGGCTGGGGTTCGGGGGTCGGGGCCCCGAGGATTGGGAGAGGCGGGGGGGCTGGGGTTCGGGGGGGCGGGGCCCCGAGGACTGGGGGAGGCTGGGGCTCGGGGGTCGGGGCCCCGAGGACTGGGGAGGCGGGGGAGCTGGGGCTCGGGGGGGCGGGGCCCCGAGGACTGGGGAGGCGGGGGGGCTGGGGCTCGGGGGTCGGGGCCCCGAGGACTGGGGGAGGCTGGGGTTCGGGGGGCGGGGCCCCGAGGACTCGGGGAGGCTGGGGCTCGGGGGGGCGGGGCCCCGAGGATTGGGAGAGGCGGGGGGGCTGGGGTTCCGGGGTCAGGGCCCCGAGGACTGGGGAGGCGGGGGGCTGGGGTTCGGGGGTCGGGGCCCCGAGGACTGGGGGAGGCGGGGGGCTGGGGTTCGGGGGTCGGGGCCCCGAGGATTGGGAGAGGCGGGGGGGGCTGGGGCTCGGGGGGGGCGGGGCCCCGAGGACTCGGGGAGGCTGGGGCTCGGGGGGGGCGGGGCCCCGAGGACTCGGGGAGGCGGGGGCTCGGGGGGGCGGGGCCCCCCAGCCGGGATCTCACCCCCCCACCCTGCAGACTCGGCGGGTTCTACACCCTGCGGCTCCGGCCTGGCCTGCGGCTCGTCTCCCTCAACATGAATTTCTGCTCCGAGGCCAATTTCTGGCTCCTGATCAACGCCACCGACCCGGCCGGGCAGCTGCAGTGGCTGGTGGGGGTCCTGCAGGCGGCCGAGGGGCGGCAGGAGAAGGTGAGGGGTCTGCGGGGGCTGGGAATGGGGCACGGTGATTGGGGGCCACTGCCCCTCCCCCGACCTTGCTGGCTGACTCCAGGGTTGCACCTTCAACCCCCTGCAATGGGAACCCCTCCCCCAGTGACCCCCGGGCTCCCCTCCCCCAGCCTGCCCCCCCTGCAATGGGAACCCCTCCCCCAGTGACCCCCGGGCTCCCCTCCCCCAGCCTGCCCCCCCTGCAATGGGAACCCCTCCCCCAGTGACCCCCGGGCTCCCCTCCCCCAGCCTGCCCCCCCTGCAATGGGAACCCCTCCCCCAGTGACCCCCGGGCTCCCCTCCCCCAGCCTGCCCCCCCCTGCAATGGGAACCCCTCCCCCAGTGACCCCCGGGCTCCCCTCCCCCAGCCTGCCCCCCCCCTGCAATGGGAACCCCTCCCCCAGTGACCCCCGGGCTCCCCTCCCCCAGCCTGCCCCCCCCCTGCAATGGGAACCCCTCCCCCAGTGACCCCCGGGCTCCCCTCCCCCAGCCTGCCCCCCCCCTGCAATGGGAACCCCTCCCCCAGTGACCCCCGGGCTCCCCTCCCCCAGCCTGGCCCCCCCTGCAATGGGAACCCCTCCCCCAGTGACCCCCGGGCTCCCCTCCCCCAGCCTGGCCCCCCCTGCAATGGGAACCCCTCCCCCAGTGACCCCCGGGCTCCCCTCCCCCAGCCTGGCCCCCCCCTGCTATGGGAACCCCTCCCCCAGTGACCCCCGGGCTCCCCTCCCCCAGCCTGCCCCCCCCTGCAATGGGAACCCCTCCCCCAGTGACCCCCGGGCTCCCCTCCCCCAGCCTGCCCCCCCCCCCCCGATGGGAACCCCTCCCCCAGTGACCCCCGGGCTCCCCTCCCCCACCCTGCCCCCCCCCCCGCGATGGGAACCCCTCCCCCAGTGACCCCCGGGCTCCCCTCCCCCAGCCTGCCCCCCCCCCGCAATGGGAACCCCTCCCCCAGTGACCCCCGGGCTCCCCTCCCCCAGCCTGCCCCCCCCTGCAATGGGAACCCCTCCCCCAGTGACCCCCGGGCTCCCCTCCCCCAGCCTGGCCCCCCCCTGCAATGGGAACCCCTCCCCCAGTGACCCCCGGGCTCCCCTCCCCCAGCCTGGCCCCCCCCGCGATGGGAACCCCTCCCCCAGTGACCCCCGGGCTCCCCGCCCCCCGCCGGGGCCCCCCCCTGCAATGGGAACCCCTCCCCCAGTGACCCCCGGGCTCCCCTCCCCCAGCCTGCCCCCCCCCTGCAATGGGAACCCCTCCCCCAGTGACCCCCGGGCTCCCCTCCCCCAGCCTGCCCCCCCCTGCAATGGGAACCCCTCCCCCAGTGACCCCCGGGCTCCCCTCCCCCAGCCTGGGCCCCCGCCTCTCCTGGTGGGGCCAGCCTGGTACCGGGGCTGGGGTCAGGCAGGGCCCTTTGCTGTTTGGCCCCAGCTGCCCCCCGGTGTCACTGTTCCCCAGGTGGGGGATGGTCACTGTTGGGGGGGGGCCTGTTCTGGGGGGGCCCTGTCTGTGCGGTTCCCACTCACACCCCCGGCCCCCCCAGGTGCACATCATCGGGCACATCCCCCCCGCGCACTGCATGAGGAGCTGGAGCTGGAACTATTACCGCATCATCAACAGGTGAGCCCCGCCGGGACACCTGGGTCCTCGCCCTGCCCCCAGGAGCCCCGCCCCGCACACCTGGGTTCTCACTCTGCCCCCAGGAGCCCCGACCCGGACGCCTGGGTTCTTGCTCTGCCCCTAGGGCTGGGAACCTCGTGACCAGCCCCGCCAGAGCCCCCCCCGGCTGACCGGTCATGGAGCCACTAGACCAGCCCCAGGCTCTCCACCTGGCATGGACCAAGCTGGGGTGTCCTCGGGGGGCCCTGGCCCTTAAGGCTCCATCTCTGCCCGCTCCTAACCCTCCTGCTGGGGCCTTCGCTCTGCTCCCTGGGGCCTGGAGGTGTGGGGGTGCCCCAGCCCCTCCCCCCGCCCGGGGGCCTGGCCGCCCCCACAGGGATGTGGCTCTCAGGGCAGGGTGGGCCCAGCAGCACAGGGCTCTCGGCGCCAGGCACCCGCAGCGCCAGTGCCAGCCGAGGCCTCCGCAGCGGGTGCTGGGCTTGGGCACTGCAGGGGGCCCTTGGGAATGGCCGAGCAGCCGGCTGGCAACGGAGGGCACCCACCCCGCCCCCTTCCAGAGCTCCTGGAGCCGCTGGCGCCCCACCGGAGCACAGAAGGGCTGGGCTCAGCCCCCCATGGGCAGCCCCCGGCCCAGCTGCGGGGCCCCGCGGTGAGCAGCCCGGCCCCCCGACTTCCGTCTCCGCCCACGGCAGGTTCGAGGGCACCATCGCGGCTCAGTTCTTCGGGCACACGCACGTGGACGAGTTTGAGATGTTCTACGACGAGGAGACGCTCTCGCGCCCCGTCTCCGTGGCCTTCGTGGCCCCCAGCGTCACCACCTACATCAACCTCAACCCCGGTGAGTCCAGCCCCCGAGCCGCGGCCTCCCGCCCGGGCCCCCGCCGGCCCGCAGGGAGTGACTCTCTGCTCTCCCCAGGCTACCGCGTCTACCAGCTGGATGGCGACTACCCCGGCAGCTCCCACATGGTCCTGGATCACGAGACCTTCATCCTGAACCTGACGGAGGCCAACGCGCCGGGGGCCGAGCCGCGCTGGCAGCCGCTGTACCGGGCCCGCCAGGCCTACGGGCTGCCCAGCCTCTTCCCGGCCGACTGGGACGGGCTCCTGCGGCGCTTCCAGGCCGACGAGCAGCTCTTCCAGCGCTTCTGGTTCCTCTTCCACAAGGGCCACCCGCCCCGGGAGCCCTGCCGCGAGGCCTGCAAGGCCGCCCTGCTCTGCGCCCTGCGCACCGGCCGCTCCGCGGACCCCAGCCTCTGCCACGCCCTGAGCCCCCGCCTGCCCTTCCACCGCGTCCAGGCCCTCTGGCGGCAACGCCGGCTCTGCTGAGCTGGGGGGCGGGGGCCGTGCTGAGCGGGGGGGTGGGGGCTGAGCCGGGCATGGGGCCGGGGGGGCTGAGCCGGGCTGGGGGGCGTGCATCCTGAGCTGGCACTCGGTGGGGGGGACTCCGGCCCCTCAATAAAAGCGAAGAGAAACACAGACGTGCTGCTGGTGACTGCTGGTGACGGGGAGCTGAGACAGGCCTGGGGTGGGGCGGGGCGACTGAGTCAGGCCCGGGGGGCCGCTGAGCCGGGCATGGGGCCGGCGGGGCTGAGCCAGGGCTGTGGCTGCCCAAACTTCCTGGAGTTCTCAGCCGTGTGGCCTGGCCCCAGGGCGGGTCTGTGAGGAAGTGGGACTATTCTTAATGGTTCCTCTGAATAGTGTGGGGGATGCCAGACCAGACGAGGGTCTTCACGATCGGGTTCCCCATCCGGGGATTGGAGACGGACGGGATTGGAGCTGAGTCCGAGAGAGCAAGAGGACTGTGAGAGACAGCGAGAGCCCGAGAAAGAGCTGCAGCAGCAGCATGAACTGGCTGTGGGGGAGCGGAGAGGCCTAGGGGACCTCCCAGGGGTGAGTGGGGATAGACCCCAGGGGGCCAGTTCGCAGGGAACCTCGAGACTAAATTGCTGCCCCTGGTTAAGGAGGGGGGATGTGGATGCCCACCTCACTGCCTTTGAGCAGGCTGGCGATCTGAACCAGGGGGACCCTGCGGAAAAGCCCCGGTGTCTAGCTCCCTTGCTGGGTCCCAAGGCCATAGACTCCGACAGCCAGATGGGTGGGGAGGTGGACAGGCTCCCACTCCTGACCCCAACCTATATGGTCCTGCACTTAGGACGGAAGAATCCAATGCACAGCTACAGACTAGGGACCGAATGGCTCAGCGGCAGCTCTGCGGAAAAGGACCTAGGGGTGACAGTGGACGAGAAGCTGGATATGAGTCAGCAGTGTGCCCTTGTTGCCAAGAAGGCCAATGGCATTTTGGGATGTATAAGTAGGGGCATTGCCAGCAGATCGAGGGACGTGATCGTTCCCCTCTATTCGACACTGGTGAGGCCTCATCTGGAGTACTGTGTCCAGTTTTGGGCCCCACACTACAAGAAGGAGGTGGAAAAATTGGAAAGAGTCCAGCGGAGGGCAACAAAAATGATTAGGGGTCTGGAACGCATGACTTCTGAGGAGAGGCTGAGGGAACTGGGATTGTTTAGTCTGCGAAAGAGAAGAATGAGGGGGGATTTGATAGCTGCTTTCAACTACCTGAAAGGGGGTTCCAAAGAGGATGGCTCTAGACTGTTCTCAGTGGTAGCAGATGACAAAACAAGGAGTAATGGTCTCAAGTTGCAGTGGGGGAGGTTTAGGTTGGATATTAGGAAAAACTTTTTCACTAGGAGGGTGGTGAAACACTGGGATGCGTTACCTAGGGAGGTGGTGGAATCTCCTTCCTTAGAAGTTTTTAAGGTCAGGCTTGACAAAGCCCTGGCTGGAATGATTTAGTTAGGGATTGGTCCTGCTTTGAGCAGGGGGTTGGACTAGTTGACCTCCTGCGGTCCCTTCCCACCCTGATATTCTATGATAAGGGTGTATGATCATTGCAGAGCCCTAGAGGGCAGGTGTGTGCAGGGGTCTGGACACAGAGAATGGCCGACACCCTGTTTCCTGGCCACTGATGGCCTGGCCCTTCCCCCCTGCAAGGTGAGAGGTAAAGGGTTGGAGAACAAAGGAACCAGGTGACCTCCTGGCCCAGGAAAGGGGAAAGCCCAGAGGAGGAGGGGCTGGAGGGTGAGTGAGTTTGGGGCCGGCTGGGGACATGAAGTGAAGAGCAGACGGGGTTGTCTGGCTCACTGCCCCCCAAAATGGACCCGGCTGAGGGGTCCTGTTCTCTGCACCTACAAGCTCTGGTTTAGACCATGTTCCTTTGTCTAATAAACCCTCTGTTTTCCCGGCTGGCTGAGAGTCACGTCTGACTGCGGAGTTGGGGGGCAGGGCCCTCTGGCTTCCCCAGGACCCCACCTGGGCAGACTCGGTGTGGGAAGCGCACGGAGGGGCAGAGGATGCTGAATGCTCCGAGGTCAGACCCAGGAAGGTGGAAGCCAGGTGAGCTGTGTGTCCTGCAGACAGGCTGCTCTCAGAGACGAGACTTCCCCAGAGTCCTGACTGGCTTCGTAGGGAGCCGTTCCCGAGCATCGCCCAGGGACTCCGTGACAGGGTCGTAGCGGCCTGGGATCCCCTGCAGGATTGGGGCCTGGCCCCAATCATGCCAGCCCCAGAGCCCCCTCCCCCTGCCAGCCAGTGATGGGGGTGGGGCAGGCCCCAGGGCCCAAGGTACCCACAGGCTAGCGCAGGGGGCAGCGGGGCCAGATTTGTGCCAGGGCGGCTGCCCACACGACTGAGCTGCGGGTGCCAGATTCAGAACAGGGTCGGCCCTGCTCCCCTCTACCCCGATTCTGGCGCTGCGTTGGCGAACTGCCCCCCCACACCCTCCCCCAGCCGTTCGCAGCCCCCCCCCCACACATGGGCGAGGCTGGCGAGTTCACACACGCACCCCGGTGGTGCACAGAGCGGGCCGGGCCGGTCAGGCCGGCCGGGTTTATTAACGAGTTAGTACAACACCGACCGCGTGACAGCCTAGACGCAGCTCCCAGGGCCCCCCCAGCACTAACCAGTGGGTCACATGCAGGGGGGCGGGGCCCCATGGGCCGGGGGTGGGGCTGAGCCAGGATCCCCGTCTCAGGGCCCAGAACAGAGCCGGGGCGGGAGGGGTGGGGGCCTGCAGATGGGGGGAGGGCGGGCAGCCCAGGTGCCGTGGGGCTGCTGCCGTGGGCCCAGCCATGGCCTGTCCCCTGCGTTGTGCCCGTAGCCCTGGCAGGCTGCCCCCGGCGGGGTCGCCCCGGCTCACGGCGTCTGCGCCCCGAGGCGTGCGGGCTTCAGGCTGCCCAGCAAGCTCCGGACGCCCCTGCGGACGCTGGACCCCACGCGCCGGGCCACGGAGTCAGCGGGCGGCGCGGGCAGGCAGGAGCTGGGGGCCTGGGGCCGGGCGTCTAGGCACTTCTGATAGCGCAGCTGGGGGGAGACGGGGGGGTTACCAGCTGGGGAGAGAAACCCAGAAACACCCCACCCACCCAGAGGGAGGGGCGCCTGCCCCCTGTAGGCCCTGGGTCCCAGGGCAGGGATGGGGCAGGCCCTGAGTGCACGGTCCCGGGGGGCAGGGCTCAGGTACAGCACCCTTTTGGTTGGGGGGGCAGGGCCCCGTGGGTTGGGGAGCAGGGCTGGGGGGCAAGGATGCGAGGCAGGAAGCAGGGCTCTGGAGGGCAGGGCCTCAGGAGGCAGGGATGGGGGGACAGGAGGCAGGGCTCTGGGGGGCAGGCCCCATGTGTCTGGGCAGCAGGGCTCTGGAGGGCACAGCCCCTGGGGCAGGGTTGGGGGGCAGGGCTCTGGAGGGCAGGGCCCAAGGGGGCAGGGCAGGGATCGGGGCTCTGGAGGGCAGGGTTGGGGGGCAGGGCACGCAGCAGGGCCCTGGGGGGCAGGGAGCAGGGCTTTGGGGGCAGAGTTGGGGGGCAGGGAGCAGGGCCCCGGGGGGCAGGGCACGGAGCAGGGCTTTGGGGGCAGAGTTGGGGGGCAGGACACGGAGCAGGGCTCTGGAGAGCAGGGCCCCAGGGGGCAGGGTTGGGGGGCAGGACACGGAGCAGGGCTCTGGAGGGCAGGGCCCTGGGGGGCAGGGTGCTGGAAGGCGGGGCTCTGGAGGGCAGGGTTGGGGGGCAGATAGGGGAGCAGGGCCCCGGGGGGCAGGGTTGGGGGGCAGGGAGCAGGGCCCCAGGGGGCAGGGCCCCAGGGGGCAGGGCCCCGGGGGGCAGGGCAGGGAGCAGGGCGCTGGAGGGCAGGGCTCTGGAGGGCAGGGTTGAGGGGCAGATCAGGGAGCAGGGCCCCGGGGGGCAGGGCTCTGGAGGGCAGGGCCCCGGGGGGCAGGGCCCCGGGGGGCAGGGCTCTGGAGGGCAGGGCCCTGGGGGCAGGGCTCTGGAGGGCAGGGTTGGGGGGCAGGACGGGGAGCAGGGCCCCGGGGGGCAGGGTTGGGGGGCAGGGGGCAGGGCTCTGGAGGGCAGGGCCCCGGGGAGCAGGGCAGGGAGCAGGGTCCCGGGGGGCAGGGTTGGGGGGCAGGGGGCAGGGCTCTGGAGGGCAGGGCCCCGGGGAGCAGGGCTCTGGAGGGCAGGGTTGAGGGGCAGATCAGGGAGCAGGGCCCCGGGGGGCAGGGCACGGAGCAGGGCTCTGGAGGGCAGGGCCCCGGAGGGCAGGGTTGGGGGGCAGGGCGGGGAGCAGGGCCCCGGGGGGCAGGGCTCTGGAGGGCAGGGCCCCAGAGGGCAGGGTTGGGGGGCAGGGCGGGGCTCACCATGCAGGCGGCCTGCAGGGCCTCGCTGAGCCCGGCGGCGTTGGGCCGGCACCAGACCATGTGGCAGTGGAAGGCGCCCGGGGCGCTGGCCGTGATGAAGGCGAAGGAGCGAACGTCCCGGCCCACGCCCATGAAGGAGAGAAACCGCACCCGGCACTCGCACAGCACCGCCTCCGTCTGGGGGGAGAGCAGGGGTCAGGGGCCGGACCCCCGCGGCACGGCTCCTGGGGGGGGGGGGGGGAGAGCAGGGCCCGGACCCCCACGGCAGGGCTCCCGGGTGGGGGGGGGGGGGGGAGAGCAGGGCCCGGACCCCCACGGCAGGGCTCCCGGGCGGGGGGGAGAGCAGGGGGCAGAGGGCGCGTGGGGCAGGCCTGGGCATGGGAGAAGGACCCTGCCCCACGCAGGGGGGGCGGAGCAGGGAGTGGGGCGCACTGAGCTGGGGATGTTACTGGGACTGGCTGCGTGGGTGCGGGATGGTGGCGGGGTATCGGGGGTGACGTCACTGGCGGGACGATACCTGGGCCGGGGGGGCTGGGCGAGACGGCTGTTGGGGGGGTTTCAGTTTGGAGCTTGCTGGGGAAATGGAGGGAGGCCCAGATGGGGCTCTGGGCTCCCTTCCCCCAAAATGGACCCGGCTGAGGGGTCCTGGTCTCTGCACCTACAAGCTCTGTGTTAGACCATGTTCCTGTCACCTAATAAACCCTCTGTGTTCCCGGCTGGCTGAGCATCCTGGGGAATCGCAGGAAGTGGGGGTGACGGGGCCCCTGACCCCAGATTGGGGAGGGCAGGAGTGGCTGAGCCAGACCTCAGGCCTGAGGGAGTGAACGGGTCTGGCATTTGCAAGGGGTGCAGGTGCCATGGTGCCTGCCCCGCGGTGGGGGGCCTGGGCAGATGGGCCCTGGTGGGAACACTGGGTGTGCCTCAGTTTCCCCATGTGTTACTCAAGTACCGAGGTGCTGGGACAGGGTGTGTTATCATTGCAGAGACCCCCAGAGGGCAGGTGTGGCTGCTGACGGGCTGCAGAGAACGGCCGACACTCGGCAGCCTGGCAACTGCTGGCCAGGCGCCCTCCTCTGCAAGGAGCAGCCGGGGGTGTTGGAGACCAAGCGAGAGGTGGGGGCCAGGTGCCCGGTTTGGTGACGCCGAGCGTGGCGGGGGCGGGGGAGTCTCACCTGCACGTGGGTGACGCCGAGGGCGGGGACGGGGGCGGGGGGGTCTCACCTGCACGTGGGTGACGCCGAGTGTGTGGGGGCCGGGGTGGGGGGGTGTTACGATGTGACGCAGCAGGGAGGGGGGAGTGTTGACCTGGGAATGTGCCCTGGGGACGGGAGACCTGAGAGCCTGTCACCTGAGCCAGGAGGGGGAGGGGGAGGTGACACCTCTGCCCAGGAATGTGGACGGAGGCTGGAGCAGGGAACCTGCTGGGGGGGTTTAGTTTCAGTTTGGGGCTGGGTGGAGGAACACAGGGAACCCCAGGGCTGGGGTCTAAGCTCCCTGCTCCCCCAGAAGGACTTGACTGAGGGGTCCTGGGTGTACCCACAAGCTCTGTTTTGGACTGTGTTCCTGTTGTCCAATAACCCTTCTGTTTTACTGGCTGGCTGAGAGTCTCGGTGAATCCAAGGAAGAGGGGTGCAGGGCCCGGACTCCCCCCACACTCCGTGACAGGGGGGTCTCACCAGTGCGTGGGTGATGCTGAGCGTGGCGGGGGCGGGGGGGTCTCACCTGCGCGTGGGTGACGCTGAGTGTGTGGGGGCGGGGGGGATCTCACCTGCGTGTGGGTGACGCCGAGCGCGGGGAGGGGACGGGGGCGGGGGAGTCTCACCTGCGCGTGGGTGATGCTGAGCGTGGCGGGGGCGGGGGGGTCTCACCTGCGTGTGGGTGATGCCGAGCGTGGGGCGGGGGGGGTCTCACCTGCGTGTGGGTGACACCCGGCGGGGGCGGGGGCAGGGGGGTCTCACGTGCACGTGGGTGACGCTGAGTGTGTGGGGGCCGGGGTGGGGGGGTCTCACCTGCGCATGGGTGACGCCGAGCGTGGGGCGGGGACGGGGGCGGGGGGTTCTCACCTGCACGTGGGTGACGCTGAGTGTGTGGGGGCAGGGGTGGGGGGGGTCTCACCTGCACGTGGGTGACGCTGAGTGTGTGGGGGCAGGGGTGGGGGGGGGTCTCACCTGCGCATGGGTGATGCTGAGCGTGGCGGGGGCTACGTGGACGTGGCTGGGGGTCCAGTGGTCCCGGCTGGGGGCCGCCAGCGCCGAGTCCAGGGCCGCGTTGATCACGTCCATGCCTGGGAACGGGCCAATCACAGCGACCGTCAGGCCCTGCCCCGAGCCCCAAGGAGCCGCTGGGGGAGCCCGCCCAGGGGGCCCTCCCATGGGGTGGCCCCCGGCCCCGCTCCCCCCAGCCCCCAGGCCAGCGGCAGGCAGAGGCTGGAGCCCCAGCCATTAACCCCTTGTGGACAGGAGCCTGCTGGGCTCAGCCCAAGGGGGCAGCGTGCGCCGTGGGCCCCCCAGCCCCCCACGCGGGCCGTACCCACAGGCCTGGCGACGGGCGCGCTGCCCAGGTAGGAGACCTGGAACTTCTGCACCAGCTCAGTCTTGGGGGCCGGGAACTCCACTGCCGAGAGAGAGACGGGGGTCAGACGGGGGCGCCCGGAGACTGGGCTGGCAAAGCCGCACAGCCCCCCCAGGACCCTGCCCCCCAGCCCAGCCTGGCCCCACCCTGCCCCCCACTGCCCAGCCCCCCCGTACCCCCAGCCCAGCCTGGCCCCACCCTGCCCCCCACTGCTGAGTCCCCCAGTACCCCAGCCCACCCGTACCCCCAGCCCAGCCTGGCCCCACCCTGCCCCCCCAGCCCAGCCCCCTCTGTACCCCCCAGCCCAACCTGGCCCCACACTGCCCCCCTCTGCCCAGCCCAGTCTGGTCCCACCCTGCCCAGCCCCCCAGTACTCTGTCCCCCCAGCCAAGCCTGGCCCCACCCTACCCAGCCCCCCTGTACCCCACCCCTCCAGCTCCCCTATGCCCCCACCCTCTCCCTTTAACCCCCCCGTGCCCCATGACCCTGCCCCCACCCCCACTCTATGACCCCACCGTATGCCCCACTCCCAAACCCCCCCCCCCAGGCCCCCACCCCGCCACTGACCCTGCCTGGCCCCAGCCATGCCACCCCCCCAGCACTTGTGTCCCCACCCTGCCATGAGGCCCCCAGTCCCCCCCCCCCACCTTGGAAGGGAATCTCCACCATCTTGGCGTGCTCCAGTGCGAGGCTGTTCACCAGGGCCCGGGTGCTCTGCCGCTGCGCCATCATCTAGGGGAGGGGGGTCACAGCGGGTCCAGCTGCAGGCGACCCCCCAGCAGGCACCGCGACCCCCCCCAGGCATCGTGCCCAGGCCCCCCGCCAGGCACTGCGTCCAGCCCCCCCGGTCACCGACACACACGCTGGGGTGGATCCCTGCCCCCCCCCCCCAGCCCAGCCAGCCCCACACGTGTGGGGCGCCCCGGAGCCAGCTGGAGCTGGGAGCCGTTCCCCCATGCCTGGTGCGATGGGGCCTGGGGGCGACACACCCAGACACACCACACGCTGTCTGACCGGTGGGGACTGGCACCGGGCGAGCCTCTGCCCCGGGTCCACAGCCCAGCCCAGGGGCTGGCAGAGACCCCAGGAAACCTCTGCCCAGGGCCCTCGGGGCCGACCCACCCGGCTGGCAGCAAGGGCCAAACCGGGGGCTGCATGAGAGGAGGGATCTCATCTGGGAGCAGACGCCCTGCAGGCTGGTGGCGACAGGGGGAGGTTCGGGGGGAGGTTGGGGGCAATCAGGGGGGCTGGGGAGGTCGGGGGGTCTCACCTGGGAGCAGACGCCCTGCAGGCTGGTGGTGACGGGGGGAGGTACGGGGGGAGGTTGGGGGCAATCAGGGGGGCTGGGGAGGTCGGGGGGTCTCACCTGGGAGCAGACGCCCTGCAGGTTGGTGGTGACGGGGGGAAGTTCGGGGGGAGGTTGGGGGCGATCAGGGAGGCCGGGGGGGGGGTCTCACCTGGGAGCAGACCCCCTGCAGGCTGGTGGCCATGGGGGGCAGTTCAGGGAGGATCAGGGGGCCCGGGGAGGTCGGGTGTTCTCACCTGGGAGCAGACCCCCTGCAGGCTGGTGGCCATGGGGGGAGGTTCGGGGGGGCTAAGGGGGGCCCGGGGAGGTCTCACCTGGGAGCAGACCCCCTGCAGGCTGGTGGCCATGGGGGGAGGTTCGGGGGGGCTTAGGGGGGCCCGGGGAGGTTGGGGGTCTCACCTGGGAGCAGACCCCCTGCAGGCTGGTGGCCATGGGGGGAGGTTCGGGGGGGCTAAGGGGGGCCCGGGGAGCTCGGGGGGGTCTCACCTGGGAGCAGACCCCCTGCAGGCTGGTGGCCATGGGGGGAGGTTCGGGGGGGCTTAGGGGGGCCCAGGGAGGTCGGGGGGTCTCACCTGGGAGCAGACCCCCTGCAGGCTGGTGGCCACGGGGGGAGGTCCGGGGGGGCTAAGGGGGGCCCGGGGAGGTCGGGGGGTCTCACCTGGGAGCAGACCCCCTGCAGGCTGGTGGCCATGGGGGGAGGTCCGGGGGGGCTAAGGGGGGCCCGGGGAGGTCAGGGGGTCTCACCTGGGAGCAGACCCCATGCAGGCTGGTGGCCATGGGGGGAGGTTCGGCGGGGCTAAGGGAGGCCCGGGGAGGTCGGGGGGTCTCACCTGGAAGCAGACCCCCTGCAGGCTGGTGGCCATGGAGGGAGGTTCGGGGGGGCTAAGGGGGGCCCGGGGAGGTCGGGGGGTCTCACCTGGGAGCAGACCCCCTGCAGGCTGGTGGCCATGGAGGGAGGTTCGGGGGGGCTAAGGGGGGCCCGGGGAGGTCGGGGGGTCTCACCTGGGAGCAGACCCCCTGCAGGCTGGTGGCCATGGGGGGAGGTTCGGGGGGGCTAAGGGGGGCCCGGGGAGGTCGGGGGGTCTCACCTGGGAGCAGACCCCCTGCAGGCTGGTGGCGATGCGCTTGGCTGGCGTCTCGCACCGGAACACGTGGCATTTCAGCATCTGTGTCAGTGGGTCCCGGGCCACGTAGGCAAAGTCCCTGCGGGGGGAGACCTGGAGGGTCAGAGCCCCCTGCGGAGCCCTCACCCTGAGCACTGAGCAGAGGGGTCAAGGCTGAGTTCTGGAGGTCACGACCTCTGACCCTGCCTGCCCAACTGAGCCCTGCAGCATCTTCCCACCAACCCGGCCGGGGGGGAGGGATCCACGGCGCCCCCAGCCCTGGGCTCCGCGCCGGCCTGGCGGGCTGGACTGGACCCAGATCGACCTGAGGCCAGATCCCATCCACCCAGGGGCCAGACGAGACAGGTGTCAGCTGAGATGTGCAATGAGTCTGGAGCCAGTTTCCCCTCACCAAGGGGGGCCCCCCATGGGGCTGGCAGCAGGGTGCAGAGCCCAGAGCCCCCCAGCAGTGGGTGCGGAGCCCAGAGCCCCCCAGTAGCGGGGTGCAGAGCCCAGTGCCCCCCGGCAGTGGGGTTGACATAGTGGGGATTTTCCCTTGTTATGTTGTATGTGAGTGTGATGCTCTGTACCTCGGGGGAACACCCAGCACCCCCATGTTCGTCTTTATAAAATGAGTGTGCGGTATCCAGTGCAAAGTTTGTCATGCTCGGGGTCTTCGGAAGTCCCATGATGCCCTGAGCATTGTTGTTATCGTGATGCTATAGGTGTAATTTCATGTCTATAGTTAAGAGGCTGGAAATGTGTCTTCGTGGCTTAAAGCAAGCCCAGGCAAAACTCTCCAAGAGCAGAGAGGCCGTTCACACCTCATCCGGACAAACCCGGCCCAGCCTCACAGGAACAAAGGACACTGGCCTAGGCAGCAACACAGGATCTGTTGGTCTCTCAAGTGAGTCACCCCCCTTCCCTTGGTCAGTTTGGGACTGTGATGAGGTAACGCTCACCTGACCCTGAAGGGGCGGGAGGCAAAGCCAAGAGTGAGGAAAGGACATGATAAAAGGAAGAGACGTTTGCCAGGCTCTTCCTCTCTCTTCCACCTCCATCTACAGACACCTCCACCAAGCCACTGAAGCGCTGATGAAAGGGGAGAGCCTGGCTGAAGGGCATCAGCCAGCCTGTGGTGAGACGCATCTAAGTTTGCAAGGGCACTGAAAGTGTTAAGATCAGCTTAGGATGCGTTTTGCTTTTATTTCATTTGATCAAATCTGACTTGTTTTGCTTTGATTTATAATCACTTAAAATCTATCTTTGTAGTTAATGTTTGTTTGTTCTACCTGAAGCAGTGTGTCTGGCCTGAGGTGTGTCAGAGCCTCCCCTTAGCATAACAAGCCTGGTGCATATCAATTAATTTGTTAAACTGACAAACTCATATAAGATTGCAGTGTCCAGTTGGCATAGCGGGATGCTGCAAGACAGAGGATCCTAGGGTTGTGTCTGGGACCGGAGCTATTGGCTAGTGTCATTCGGTTGCACAGTCCAAGGAGCAGCTTACATGCAGAGGCTGTGCGTGACCAGCTCAGGAGTGGGGTTCTCACAGCAGAGCAGGGTCAGGCTGGCTCCCAGAGTCAAGGCTTGGAGTGACCGAGTGTGACAAATTGGGGATTTTCCCTTGCTATGGTGTATGTGAGTGTGACATTATGAAAGGTGACACAGGGCCAGAAAGAGTTAATTAACTCACAGACTGACCTGACCCAGGGCCGAACCTAAAGACTGGTTGGGAAGAGATGTAAATGAACAGAGCTTTGAAATGCAGCCGGCATTGTTAGAGAAGGGCAGAGGTTTGCTCAGGTCTTGTGATGTCAGCAAACAAGTGGGGGAGGTCGAGGCTTGACAAAGCCCTGGCTGGGATGATTTAGTTGGGGATCGGTCCTGCTTTGAGCAGGGGGTTGGACTAGATGACCTCCTGAGGTCCCTTCCAACCCTGATATTCTATGATTCTAAGCCTTGTCTATGGCTATAGCTTTGATTCAAAGATCAAAGAAGGAGTATTAATATTTCAGAAGATACTTGAGTGAAATAGTGTTATTGTCTACATGTCTCTTTGAAGGTTGTGGTAACCTGTACCTGAACTGTTCAATGGATAAATTACCCTGTGCTAATTGCCAGGATGTTTGGGAGAAGGAAAGTTAACCCTATTGTCTTCTCAGGCCAAAAGGCTGCAGGAAATGTATAAAGACCCTGGGACACGATCCTTCTTCATCCCAGATCTGCTTTGGGTTTCAAGAGGGGAAACCCTGAGCCATAAGGATGGAGATCCCCAGTCACTGACTGGAGTCACCCTGAACATGGACATTGGACTATAACCTCTGGACTATTTCTAAAAGGGCTTTTGGCCACGACAAACTCATCTCCGCTCTGTATCTGGACCTCAAGAATTGAATTCAAGCCTGTCTGTATATTGATCTTTTCTTTTTAAATAAATTTTC
Organism: Chelonia mydas; assembly: GCF_015237465.2. NCBI lineage: Eukaryota > Metazoa > Chordata > Testudines > Cheloniidae > Chelonia > Chelonia mydas. The sequence goes on along the minus strand of NC_057849.1, from coordinate 697,866 downwards.
GTTTAGTTAACAAGAATTGGCTAGAAGCGTGTATTTTGGGTAAGATCTGAGTTCTAATTGGACCTGGGTCTGGGGCTTGATCCTTTGGGGTCAGGAGAATCTTTTCTTTTCTATGATGCGATCAGATTTTCAGTAATCATCATCATTCCTGACAGGTGTGCCTGGACGGAGGCCGGGCACGTTGAGGGAACTGCGTTGTTTGGACGTCTGAGTAACCAGGGAGGTACTGCATGTAGATAAATCTCCGCATTAAGCATCTTCGCAGAACTTCCACACGACTTCGTGTCAGGCCTCTTCGTACAACCTTGTCTTGGGTCTGTCCATGCGCGGCCTCTGTTTTCATGCAACTTTGTGTCAAGTCCTTTGATATGGGAACTTTGTATCAAATCCTGATATAGAAACCTTGTATTGAGCTTGGTATAATGTCATAGCCCCTAAGGACAGTTAAGGTAGAAGAAAAATGTCTTTTCCCGAGGAGCAGAACAAGCTCCCCGCCCCCCGTTTTAGTCCATTGCCCCGTTGGATGAACGAGGTGTGAACGGGGGTGGTGGAAGGCCGGCACCTCCAGACAGCCGCAACCCTCGGAGAGGGGATGGGAGCCAGGGCCAAGAACAGCAAAACCAGCCCAGTGGGCTCACGGCGGAAGAGCAGACGTGTTGACGGCCTTGGGGGTTAGACACGGCACCTTCTTTTGAAAACGCCCTCTCTGGACGTAAACGTGGGGCAGTGGGACAGCGCCCAGAAGGAAGCGCCGCCGGGGACCCACAGACACAGATTTTGACGCTGGGCTCGATTTGCAGGAGAGGGAAGCGGCTATACGTGCGAGGTGTCGTGCAGAGGACCCCGGGTCTCGTCTTGTCAACATGGGAGCATCGATCCGGATCGGCGGGAGCCCGGCTCCACCCCTCCCCCGTCGAACTCACCTGGCCAGTGAAGTTCAGGGGAGCAACGAGCTGGTAACGAGGAGATGGCGTGTGTGTGAGTGTGAGTGCGGGAGTGTAATATCCACCCTATGCCGATGACACAGTGGGGATCGATACATGTATTACCTTGTCCCCCCCCCGAAAAGATCCTGTCCTGAACTCAAAGTACCACACACAGAGGCTGGTTTGGGCTGGCTGGGTAAATCTCAGTAGTGGAATATCCACCAGCGTGTGGGCTTTGTCTGCCCCGGTCTGTTTGCAGTTCGCGCTGATGGAGTGCCCTCAGCTGACTCCATGGGCAGCACCCTCACAGTGAGTCTGACTGAATGCTGGTTGTGCCTCAGTTTCCCTGTGTATTGCACCAGTGCCTGGGTGGTGGGAATAAGCATGTGTGACTTTTGCCGGGGCTGCTCCAGCTGCCTGCAAGGATGCTGTGGCAGCCCCTTCATAACCTGAGACACCGGAGGGGGATGCGACCAGATGACTCTGGCCCAAGAAGCGAGAGAAAGGCCAGAGGAGGAGCAACGGGCAGGTCAGGAGCCAGGCAGCTGGAAGAGAGTCGGTCTCCGCTGGCTTGGGGCGCAGCAGGGGCGGGGAACCAGAGCCCTGGCTCTGGGCTCCACTTGCCCCAGCTCTGGGCTCCACTTGCCCCAAGATGGACTTGGCTGAAAGTCACTGATTTATGTGCTAACAAGTTCTGCCCTACGCTGTGGTTCCTGTCACCTAATAAACCCTCTGTTTTCCCGGCTGGCTGAGAGTCCCGTCTGACTGCGGAGTTGGGGGGCAGGGCCCTCTGGCTTCCCCAGGACCCCGCCTGGGCGGACTCGCTGTGGGAAGCGCACGGAGGGGCAGAGGAGGCTGAATGCTCCGAGGTCAGACCCAGGAAGGTGGAAGCTGTGTGAGCTGTGTGTCCTGCAGACAGGCTGCTCTCAGAGAGGAGACTTCCCCAGAGTCCTGCCTGGCTTCGTAGGGAGCAGTTCCAGAGCATCGCCCGGGGACTCCGAGACAGGGGTGCAGAGCCCAGCACCCCCCCAAGCAGCGGCTGTTCCTCTGAAGGCCTTTTCAGATTCCAAGCAGTTTCCCCCCACATCCCAAACCCCAAGGGACAGCGCCTCCTCCCCAGACTGCTGGAGGCCCCTTGGAGAGCAGGGGGGCCCAGTGGCAGTGGGGAACGGGACTGAGGTACAGGGGGGCACAAGGGAGGCAGATAGCATGTGGTGGGGGGGTGACAAAGTGTGAATGTTCTTAATGTTTTGCCTGAACACTGTGTGTGCCTCAGTTTCCCCATGTGTTTCTCAAGTACCGAGGTGGTGGGACAAGGGTGTGTTATCATTGCAGAGACCCCCAGAGGGCAGGTGTGGTTGCAGAGAACGGCCGACAATCGGTAGCCTGGTGTCACAGAGTGTGGGGGAGTCAGGGCCCCGCACCCCCCACTTCCTGCGATTCACCGGGACTCTTAGCCAGCCAGTAACACAGAAGGTTTATTAGATGGCAGGAACATGGTCTAAAACAGAGCTTGTAGGTACAGGGAACAGGACCCCTCAGTCAGGTCCATCTCGGAGAACAGGTAGCCTAGACCCCGGCCCTGAGTCTCCCTCCGTTTCCCCAGCCACCTCCAAACTGAAACCCCTTCCAGCCGTCTCAACCAGCCTCTCCCTGGCTCCTCCTCCAGCCTTTGTCCAGTTTCCCCTGCAGAAGGTGTCACCTGGCCCCAGCCCCCTCCTGGGCTCAGGTTACAGGCTCAAGTATCCTCCCGCAAGTGACGTCACCCCCTGATACCCCCCCACCATCCAGCACCAACGCAGCCAGTCCCAGTAACATCCGCAGGTCAATGCTCCCCACTCCCGGATCCGTCAAACCTGGCAGCTGCTGGCCGGGCCCCCTCCTTTGCAAGGAGCAGCCGGGGCTGTTGGTGCAGCTGGGGTGACCTGCTGGACCGGGGAAAGGGACAAAGGATGGAGAACGGCAATGGGCGTGATGGGGGCCGGGCAGCTGGAAGCAAGTCATTCTCCTGGTTGGGGTCTCAGGGGTGAGGGCTCCCGCCCAGGGGGACTTGCTGCGGTGAGCTCATGGGGTGACCAGGGGGCTGAACGCTCCGAGGCCAGACCCAGGAGGCCCCAAAGCAGAGCAGGGTCCTTGCCCTGGGACAGGTGCCCTGAGGGCAGACACTGCCCCAGAGTCCTGCCTGGCGTCACTCAGAGCGGGGCCAGCGCCCCCAGCCTGGGCGCTCAGGAAAGAGGGCTGACGGGGGTGTGACGTTATTGACATAATCTGGGACCGTGTAGATCATTGTTGCAACCAAGGTCCCGTAGTGGCACCAAATCTTGTATAGAGGGAGTCAAATAAGGCGTCTAAGACAAGGTGATGGTTTGCTGGTTAGGATTATGCTGTCTATATGTGTGTATCATTTCTGTATTTAAAGTTATAAGTATTGGCTCTACACTGTCTGTATTTCAAACTTGTGCTCTGCTTCTGGGTGACATCCCAGACAAGTTGGTGTCAGCTCTGGCCAGCCTGCTGGATGGACCACTAAGGACCATCAGCGATACAATTGCAGGGACTTGCCCATGTGACTCCAAACTCCATTTTGCTGTAACTTCCCACAGTAAGAACAAAGAGGGGTTCGTACACCCGGAAAAGACTGTAAAAGGGTGATGTCTCATCTCCATCTGGTCTTCAGTCCTGCTTCTTGCCTCTGGAGGGACTTTGCTACAAACCAAAGCTTTGAACCAAGGACTGAAAGATCCATCCCAGCTGGGGATGTTCTCCTGAGACTTGATTTGAACCTGCCGTTTATTCCATCCCTGCTGCAAGCCTGAACCAAGAACTTGGCCGTTACTGTCTGTCATTGATTCCATTGAACCCATTCTAGCTCTCATCTCTATCTTTCCCTTTTATGACTAAACCTTTAGATTTTAGATTCGAAAGGATTGGCAACAGCGTGATTTGTGGGTAAGATCTGATTTGTATATTGACCTGGGTCTGAGGCTTGGGCCTTTGGGATCGAGAGAACCTTTTTCCTTTTACTGGGGTACTGGTTTTCATAACCATTCATCCTCATAACGAGGGGCACTGGTGGGGATACTGGGAAACTGGGGTGTCTAAGGGAATTGCTTGTGTGACTTGTGGTTAGCCAGTGGGGTGAGACCAAAGTCCTCTCTGTCTGGCTGGTTGGGTTTGCTTTGATGTGCACAGAAACCCCAGCCTTGGGCTGTAACTGCCCTGCTTGAAGCAATTTGTCCTGAATTGGCACTCTCAGCTGGGTCCCGCCAGAACCAGCCTCGTTACAGGAGGCCAGACGGGGAAAGCACATGGAGTCCATGGCACATGGCGGGCCGACGAGGGCAGACGGTGGCCATGGCACACTGGGGGCAGACGGAGGGGCACATGGGGGGCAGATGGCACATGGGGGGGCAAAGGGGGCAAAGGGGGCCATGGCACATGGGGGCCAGATGGGGGGGGCACATCGGGGGCAGATGGAGGTCATGGCACATGGGGGGCACACGGGAGCCAGATGGGGGGGACACGGGAGGACAGACCGGGGTCAGACAGGGGCCATGGAACATGGGGGGACACACGGGGCCGGTACCGTACCGCTCCCTGTCCCGGAGCGTTAGGGTGGCCGGGCGAGGGGGCCCCCAAGCTGCGCCCTGCAGGGGCACGGCCGGTGGCCCAGGGCCACCTACCTGCCATCGTCCCGGCCGACGCCCCACACGCGGATGGTGGCCACGGGCTGGGCGTGCAGCAGCGTCCGCTCCACCGGCTCCACCAGCTGCAGCGTCTCGTGGTCCAGGAACATCAGCATGGCCCGGCCCTAGGGGGAGAGCGGGGTCAGCTGGGGCAGGGCGGGGGAGGGGCTCAGAGCGCGGGGGCAGCGGGGGGCAGGGCGGGGGAGGGGCTCAGAGCACGGGGGCAGCGGGGGGCAGGGCAGGGGAGGGGCTCAGAGCACGGGGTCAGCGGGGGGCAGGGCCGGGGAGGGGCTCAAAGCGCGGGGTCAGCGGGGGGCAGGGCGGGGGAGGGGCCCAGAGCGCGGGGTCAGCGGGGGGCAGGGCGGGGGAGGGGCTAAGAGCGCGGGGGCAGCGGGGGGCAGGGCCGGGGAGGGGCTCAAAGCGCGGGGTCAGCGGGGGGCAGGGCGGGAGAGGGGTTAAGAGCGCGGGGGCAGCGGGGGGCAGGGCAGGGGAGGGGCTCAGAGCACGGGGTCAGCGGGGGGCAGGGCGGGGGAGGGGCTAAGAGCGCAGGATCAGCATAGGGTCAGAGGTCAGACCTGGGGCAGGGCAGCAGTGGGGGGGATGCCTGGCTGGGCATTAGCCCTGTGGGGACCCCATTCCCTGCAGCTCACTGCCCAGCCCAGCCCGCGCCCCCAGGGACTGGCCCCGCCCCCCTCCCCCCCCCCGGCTGCCCCGCTCACCTGGTCCCAGCCCCCCGGCGGGGAGGGCCCGCGGGGGGCCAGCTGGCGGATGCAGGAGTTCACAGCCGCGCTGCTCTTGCCTGGCGCCAGCTCCTCCTCGCTCATCTCCACCCAGCCCAGCGACCGCACCGGGAAGCTCTGGGGAAGGGGACACGCCATGGGGCCGCTGCCAGCCCCCCAAACAGCCCCCTCAAGGCACAGCCTCCCCAGCCAGTCCCCCCCAAATAGCCACCCCGCCAGGCACAGCATCGCCGCCAGCCTACCCCAAACAGCCCCACCTCCTGGCAGAGCCCCACCGCCAGCCCCCTCACCTGGCACAGCCCCCCGGCCACCCCCCACCGACTCTCCCCCTCCTGGCAGAGCCCCACCGCCAGCCCCCCCACCTGGCACAGCCCCCGGCAACCCCCCCAACGACTCTCCCCCTCCTGGCAGAGCCCCACCGCCAGCCCCCCCACCTGGCACAGCCCCCAGCAACCCTCCCACCGACTCTCCCCCTCCTGGCAGAGCCCCACCGCCAGCCCCCCCACCTGGCACAGCCCCCCGGCCACCCCCCACCGACTCTCCCCCTCCTGGCAGAGCCCCACCGCCAACCACTGGAGGGCCCAGGGTCTGACCGAGGGGGGCGGACGGGAGACATGGGCTGGCTGGGCCCAGGGTCTGACCCAGGGGTGAATCATACCAGGCTAAATGGATTCACTTCTGTACTTAGCTGGCAGCTCCTCCCAGCGCCATGACAACCGTAACCCGGCAGCCCCTGCTGCCCCGGCGCCATGACAACCGTAACCCGGCAGCCCCTGCTGCCCCGGCGCCATGACGACAGTAACCCGGCAGCCCCTGCTGCCCCGGCGCCATGACGACAGTAACCCGGCAGCCCCTGCTGCCCCGGCGCCATGACGACAGTAACCCAGCAGCCCCTGCTGCCCCGGCGCCATGACGACAGTAACCCGGCAGCCCCTGCTGCCCCGGCGCCATGACGACAGTAACCCAGCAGCCGTACCTTGGAGCCCAGGGGCGAGCCCAGATGCAGCGTCTGTTCCTCGGCTTTCGGGGCGCTGAGGAAGAGCAAGAGAGGCTGGTGATGCCCTGGGCACTGCCTGGCGCCTGGCCCCCCGCACCCCAGGGGATGGGCCCCTGGGCTGATCTCCGTCACCCCCAGCCCGTGGGTCCTGCAGCCCCGCCCTACTCACGCGAGGCTCAGCAGTGCCAGGTGCAGGGTGGGCTGCTCCAAGCCCTGCTGCCCGGGCTCCGGGGTCCCCTCCTCCGACGGGACGTCCTGGGCGAGGAACAGAGAGTCACAGCGTGTCAGGATGGACAGAACCTGCCCTGGGACCCCTCGCAGCCCTGCCCTGCCCTGGGACCCCTGGCGACCCTGCCCTGGGACCCCTCGCAGCCCTGCCCTGCCCTGGCACCCCTCGCGGCCCTGCCCTGCCCTGGGACCCCTGGCGACCCTGCCCTGGGACCCCTCGCAGCCCTGCCCTGCCCTGGGACCCCTCGCGGCCCTGCCCTGCCCTGGGACCCATGGCGACCCTGCCCTGGGACCCCTCGCAGCCCTGCCCTGCCCTGGCACCCCTCGCAGCCCTGCCCTGCCCTGGGACCCCTGGCGACCCTGCCCTGGGACCCCTCGCAGCCCTGCCCTGCCCTGGGACCCCTGGCGACCCTGCCCTGGGACCCCTCGCGGCCCTGCCCTGCCCTGCCCTGGGACCCATGGCGACCCTGCCCTGGGACCCCTCGCAGCCCTGCCCTGCCCTGGGACCCCTGGCGACCCTGCCCTGCCCTGGGACCCCTCGCGGCCCTGCCCTGGGACCCCTCACGGCCCTGCCCTGCCCTGGGACCCCTCGCGGCCCTGCCCTGGGACCCCTGGCGACCCTGCCCTGGGACCCCTGGCGACCCTGCCCTGCCCTGCCCTGGGACCCCTCGCGGCCCTGCCCTGCCCTGGGACCGCTCGCGGCCCTGCCCTGGGACCCCTGGCGACCCTGCCGTGGGACCCCTCACGGCCCTGTCCTGCCCTGGGACCCCTGGCGACCCTGCCCTGGGACCCCTCGCAGCCCTGCCCTGCCCTGGGACCCATGGCGACCCTGCCCTGGGACCCCTCGCGGCCCTGCCCTGCCCTGGGACCCATGGCGACCCTGCCCTGGGACCCCTCGCAGCCCTGCCCTGCCCTGGCACCCCTCGCAGCCCTGCCCTGCCCTGGGACCCCTCGCAGCCCTGCCCTGCCCTGGGACCCATGGCGACCCTGCCCTGGGACCCCTCGCGGCCCTGCCCTGCCCTGGGACCGCTCGCGGCCCTGCCCTGGGACCCCTGGCGACCCTGCCGTGGGACCCCTCACGGCCCTGTCCTGCCCTGGGACCCCTGGCGACCCTGCCCTGGGACCCCTCGCAGCCCTGCCCTGCCCTGGGACCCCTCGCGGCCCTGCCCTGCCCTGGGACCCCTCGCAGCCCTGCCCTGCCCTGGGACCCCTGGCGACCCTGCCCTGCCCTGGGACCCCTGGCGACCCTGCCCTGCCCTGGGACCCCTGGCGACCCTGCCCTGGGACCCCTGGCGACCCTGCCCTGCCCTGCCCTGGGACCCCTCGCGGCCCTGCCCTGGGACCCCTGGCGACCCTGCCGTGGGACCCCTCACAGCCCTGTCCTGCCCTGGGACCCCTCGCAGCCCTGCCCTGCCCTGCCCTGGGACCCCTCATGGCCCCGCCCTGCCCCTGGGACCCCTCGCAGCCCTGCCCTGCCCTGCCCTGGGACCCCTCGCAGCCCTGCCCTGGGACCCCTGGCGACCCTGCCCTGCCCTGGGACCCCTCGCGGCCCTGCCCTGGGACCCCTCACGGCCCTGCCCTGCCCTGGGACCCCTCGCGGCCCTGCCCTGGGACCCCTGGCGACCCTGCCCTGGGACCCCTGGCGACCCTGCCCTGCCCTGCCCTGGGACCCCTCGCGGCCCTGCCCTGGGACCCCTGGCGACCCTGCCGTGGGACCCCTCACGGCCCTGTCCTGCCCTGGGACCCCTCGCAGCCCTGCCCTGCCCTGCCCTGGGACCCCTCGCAGCCCTGCCCTGGGACCCCTGGCGACCCTGCCCTGCCCTGGGACCCCTCGCGGCCCTGCCCTGGGACCCCTCACGGCCCTGCCCTGCCCTGGGACCCCTCGCGGCCCTGCCCTGGGACCCTGGCGACCCTGCCCTGGGACCCCTGGCGACCCTGCCCTGCCCTGCCCTGGGACCCCTCGCGGCCCTGCCCTGCCCTGGGACCGCTCGCGGCCCTGCCCTGGGACCCCTGGCGACCCTGCCGTGGGACCCCTCACGGCCCTGTCCTGCCCTGGGACCCCTGGCGACCCTGCCCTGGGACCCCTCGCAGCCCTGCCCTGCCCTGGGACCCCTCGCGGCCCTGCCCTGCCCTGGGACCCCTCGCAGCCCTGCCCTGGGACCCCTCGCAGCCCTGCCCTGCCCTGGGACCCCTGGCGACCCTGCCCTGCCCTGGGACCCCTGGCGACCCTGCCCTGGGACCCCTGGCGACCCTGCCCTGCCCTGCCCTGGGACCCCTCGCGGCCCTGCCCTGGGACCCCTGGCGACCCTGCCGTGGGACCCCTCACGGCCCTGTCCTGCCCTGGGACCCCTCGCAGCCCTGCCCTGCCCTGCCCTGGGACCCCTCATGGCCCCGCCCTACCCCTGGGACCCCTCGCAGCCCTGCCCTGCCCTGCCCTGGGACCCCTCGCAGCCCTGCCCTGGGACCCCTGGCGACCCTGCCCTGCCCTGGGACCCCTCGCGGCCCTGCCCTGGGACCCCTCACGGCCCTGCCCTGCCCTGGGACCCCTCGCGGCCCTGCCCTGGGACCCCTGGCGACCCTGCCCTGGGACCCCTGGCGACCCTGCCCTGCCCTGCCCTGGGACCCCTCGCAGCCCTGCCCTGCCCTGGGACCCCTCGTGGCCCTGCCCTGCCCAGGGATTTTCCCGTGTTATGTTGTATGTGAGCTTATGTGAGTCGTACTGTTTTGCATGAATGCTGTGTGCCTCAGTTTCCCTGTGTATTGCACCAGTGTCTATGTGGTGCGTGTGACGGAGCAGGGAGTGGGGCGCATTGACCTGGGGATGTTGGGGGGAGTTTGACTGGGACTGGCTGCGTGGGTGCGGCATGGTGGGGGGGTATCAGGGGGTGATGTCGAGGGACGATACCTGAGCAGGGGCCCTGAGCCCAGGAAGGGGCTGGGGCCAGGTGACACCTGCCCAGGAACCTGGACAAAGGCTGGAGGAGGGGCCGGGGGGTGGGGCGGTGGCTGGGTGCGAAGGCTGGAGGGGGTTGCAGATTGGAGCTGGCTGGGGAAACGGAGGGAGACCCGGGGTCGAGGTCTAGGCTCCCCACCCCCAAGACGGACCTGACTGCGGGGTCCTGGTCTCTGTACGTACAAGCTCTGGTTTGGGCCAGGTTCCTGTCACCTAATAAACCTTCTGTGTTACTGGCTGGCTGAGAGTCCCGGTGAATCGCAGGGAGTGGGGGGTGCGGGGCCCAACTCCCCCACACTCTGTGACACTAGTCCCCTCCCCTCGCCCCACTGCCCGGTCCCCTCGCCCCCACTGTCTGCCACCCTCAGGCTCACAGCTCAGGCCTCCCTGCCCCTCAGAATCCAGGTCTGCTCTGTGCCCGGCCTGTGCCAGGCCTTGGGGGTGACCCCTGTACTGGGCCGGGCCCCAGGCCCCCGCAGCTCATAGGGGAGGCCCGCGGCCTCCGAGGCTGGTGTGAAGTGGGACCGTTCTTAATGTCTCCTCTGAATACTGTAGGGGTGCCTCAGTTTCCCCTCAGCATTTCTTAAGTCTCTAGGGAGTGGGATGAGGGGGTGTGATTGTTGCAGAGCAAAGGGCCAGGGTACATAAATGGCCGACACTCTGTCTCCTGGCAACGGATGGCCTGGGCCCTTCCCCCCTGCAAGGTGAGAGCTAAAGGGTTGGAGAACAAAGAAATCCGGTGACCTCCTGGCCTGGGAAAGGGACAAAGCCCAGAGGAGGAGGGGCCGGAGGGAGTTTCAGTTGGGGGCTGGCTGGGGACGAGGAGTGAAGGGCAGACGGGGTTGTCTGGCTCACTGCCCCCCAAAATGGACCCGGCTGAGGGGTCCTGTTCTCTGCACCTGCAAACTCTGTGTTAGACCATGTTCCTGTCGTCTAATAAACCTTCTGTTTTCCTGGCTGGCTGAGAGTCACGTCTGACTGTGAAGTTGGGGGGCAGGACCCTCTGGCTTCCCCAGGACCCCGCCTGGGCGGACTCGCTGTGGGAAGCGCACGGAGGGGCAGAGGAGGCTGAATGCTCCGAGGTCAGACCCAGGAAGGTGGAGCCGGGTGAGCTGTGTGTCCTGCAGACAGGCTGCTCCCAGAAAGGAGACTTCCCCAGAGTCCTGACTGGCTTCGTAGGGAGCCGTTCCAGATCATCGCTCGGGGACCCTGTGACAGCTGGGCTGTTGGCACCAGTGACCCGTCTCTATCCGGGGCTCCCTGCCGTAAATCCGGCCCGGCCAGGCCCTGGCGAGGGGCTGGTGTGTCCCCGTCAGGGCGCGATGCTCCCCGGGACCCCGGCAGGTCCCCTTGACCAGTCACCTGGCTACTGGCTGCCAGGCCGTGGCTGGCTAGGGGTGGGGCTAAGCCACGGGCCAGAGGCAGGGGTGGGGGGCTAATCCATGAGACATCAGAGGAAGCCAGTGAGAGGAGCCAGCCCATCTGTGGGACGCCAGCCCAAGCTCTGCTCCCCTGTCCCCTCGCACCCTGGCCCCATGTCCCACCCTCTTAGAGGGGATTGTTCAGGGCTTCGTCTTTCTGATCCTCTGCTGATCTGAGTTCGTTTCCCCTCCGTCCTTCTGCCCAGACAGGGGGCGACCCCCCCACACCACTCACTGGGTGGCCGTGCAAAGAACAGAGGGAAACTGAGGCACACACGGGATTAATACAAATATTACAGAACGCCCCCGCCCCCAGGACACAGGCCTGGTCCCTGCCCCTCCAACGGGACGTGGTGCCCACAGCAACCTGGCCTGTGCTTTGCTGCCGTTCTCCAGCCAGTGGCTGGGTGGTGAGCACCCCGATTGCTGCCCGGCCTGGGCGCCCCCGACACCGGCCCCGCCCTGCAGTGCCACACTCACCTTCCAGCCCTCGGCATCCGCCAAGCGCTCGGCCTCCACAAAGCCCGTCCAGGTGAGCTGAACAGCGGGACAGAAACCAGCCAGTGCGGGTCAGTGGCCTGCCCCGGGGTTAGGGGGTGTCTGTCTGCCCCCCATGGGTATCGCCCTCTGCCTCGTGGGGGGAATTCCCAGGGCCACCCAGAGATAGGGGGACACCAGGGCAGCATCTCTTTGTCCCCTGATGAAGTGAGCTGTAGCTCACGAAAGCTCATGCTCAAATAAATTGGTTAGTCTCTAAGGTGCCACAAGTACTCCTTTTCTTTTTACGGATACAGACTAACACGGCTGTTACTCTGAAATTTGTCCCCTGAGGGGTCGAGGATCCCCAGGGCACCTGAGGCATCGCCCTCTGCACCCCAAGGGTGGGGGGGTCCCCGGAGCACTGGCAGTGTCTCCCCAGGGTGGGGGGTCCCTGGGGCCCTGGCAGCGTCTCCCCAGGGTGGGGGGTCCCTGGGGCCCTGGCAGCGTCTCCCCAGGGTGGGGGGTGTCCCTGAGGCACCAGCAGCATCTCCCCAGGGTGGGGGGTGTCCCTCAGGCACCGGCAGCGTCTCCCCAGGGTGGGGGGTGTCCCTCAGGCACCGGCAGCGTCTCCCCTGAAGGAGAGGTGGTGCCTGGATACTGGCAGCATCTCCCCAGGGTGGGGGGTGTCCCTGGGGCACCAGCAGCGTCTCCCCAGGGTGGGGGGTCCCTGGGGTGCCGGCAGCGTCTCCCCTGAAGGAGAGGTGGTCCCTGGATACTGGCAGCATCTCCCCAGGGTGGGGGGTGTCCCTCGGGCACCGGCAGCGTCTCCCCTGAAGGAGAGGTGGTCCCTGGATACTGGCAGCATCTCCCCAGGGTGGGGGGCATCCACGGGGCTCTCACCTGCTGCTCTTCGGTGGGCGTGTTCCCCTGGGAGTCACGGTCGGGGCCGCGGCCCCCCTCGCCCTGCCCCAGGTCTGTGGGCGGCTCCCACTGCGTGGTGCCCGTGGGGATGTGCCAGTAGTAGGTGCCCGAGGCGTCCTGCACCCTCACCCATCCGGCCGGCAGGTCTGAGTCCGTCTCGAAGGCGTTGCGGGCCCAGGAGGCGTCTGTGGAGGGTGGGGGGTAAGTGGGGCCAGGCACCCCCGGGGAGTTGGCATGGGCTGGAGCCGGGGCAGGACGAGGCCCCAACATCGGCCCAGGCTCCAGCCCAGCCGCCACCCCGCCGCCCTGTCCCTCACTCTGCCCACTCGTCCCCCCAGGGCCAGCCCTCAGCTCAGCCCCCCAGCCCTTTCCAGGGTGGCTGCTTCCCAGGGCCAGCCCCAGCCAGGCCCGGGGCTCCCCGGCGTGACCAGGGCTCGGCTGGATCGACTCACACGGCTCCAGCGCCAGCTCGCTCGGGGCACAGCCAGCCCCCCGTTACCCCCCCATTTCCCAGCAGTGACGGGATCGTCGCCTGCAGCCCAGGCCAGCGCGTGGCGAGCACCGGGCTGGGAACAGCCCCTGCGGGATCCCGGGAACAGCCCTGGAACCCGGGGCCCCCGTTACAACGATGGGCGGTGCCCGGGCAGAGCCTCGTCTGGACGGCACCAAGTCAGACGCCTCCGAGCCTCTGCCTACGACACAGTCCCCTTGTCGTCCCCCCCAGCCACACCCAGCCGAGCCGGGCACCAGCCGAGCCGGGCACCAGCCAGACCCAGCCGAGCCCAGACCCAGCCGAGCCGGGCACTGGCCAGACCCAGCCAAGCCGGGCACCAGACCCAGCCGAGCCCAGACCCAGCCGAGCCAGGCACCAGACCCAGCCGAGCCGGGCACCAGCCAGACCCAGCCGAGCCGGGCACCAACCAGACCCAGCCGAGCCCAGACCCAGCCGAGCCGGGCACCGGCCAGACCCAGCCGAGCCCAGACCCAGCCGAGCCGGGCACTGGCCAGACCCAGCCGAGCCGGGCACTGGACAGACCCAGCCAAGCCAGGCACCAGACCCAGCCGAGCCGGGCGCCAGCCAGACCCAGCCGAGCCCAGACCCAGCCGAGCCCAGACCCAGCCGAGCCGGGCACCGGCCAGACCCAGCCGGGCACCGGCCAGACCCAGCCGAGCCGGGCACCAGACCCAGCCAAGCCGGGCACCAGCCAGACCCAGCCGAGCCCACAGTGATAGTGATCACTGGGCCGAGTGCGTCCCAGCTCAGCCTCCCCGTGAGCAAGGGGGACACAGCCGCCTGCCCCTCCCCCCGCACAGCCCAGCACTGACGAGCAGCTCCTGCCATGGGCTGCCCCACCCACAGGGACAGACCGACAAACCCAGCCGGGGCTGCAGCCCCCGCCACCCCGCCAGAAGCTGCAGGGTCCCCTCCCCCAAACCCAGCCAGGGCTGCAGGGCCCCCTCCCCCACCCAGAGCTGCCCCTCCACCAGCCTTTGTCCTCTGCATCCCCCCATGGGACGGGCACTTGTCAATTTGGGTGAGTTTCAAGCACTTTAATGACTCCTCAGTCCCCCCAGACAAGCAGGTGACCCCCACCTGCGTTCCTTCGCCTCCCCAAGAGCAAACTCAGTCCCTTCCCTCCCGCCCAGGAAACAACAAGGCACACCGGGGAAACTGAGGCACACCTAGGCTTCATACAAATATTGCCAACAAATGCCCGTGTTGTCCCCCTGCACTGAGCCCAGAGACTCGGGTTGGGCTGAAGCCTCTTCCCGGAAGGCCTCCAGCCCGGCTTGAGGGGCACCAGGGGCCAGCGACTCCAGCAGTGCCCCCGGCAGAAGCCGCAACACAGGGGGACTTTCCATAACATCCTCACTAGGTGGGGAAAGGTGGTTGGCAGAGACCCAGAGATCGGCTGTGACAGCGCCTGGCTGCCTGGGGCCCACGGCCATGAGGAGCCCCACAAGACAACGGCCCCTCCAACTGCCCGGACATTTGGCACCTAGCAACTAACGCCCAGGGATGGGCCCCGCTCGGCAGGGAGCCAGCCCCTGAGACCAGCCGGAGAGCAAAGGGTGGAGGAGGGGCCGGGGAGAGGGGTTGGGAAGTGGGGGGCTGCCCGAAGCAGGAGACACTCCTGGACGGGGATTACAGAGGGGCCGGGGGGCTCTGGGCTCTGATCCGACCCGGCTGGCCCGGGCTCTAACTCTCTGCTCTGGGTCCAGACCCCCAGGCACCCCCCTGCTGTTACCCGCTGGCTGAGTCACTGCAGAGTCAGGCAGGGGGGTGCCTGGCTCCCTTGGGGTACAAGTCTCCTGCCAGGGTCCCACCCAGGGGGACTCGCCGAGGGAGCTCCCAGCATGAGGCGGGGGCTGGGGGCTCCGAGGGTCGGTCCGGGGAAGAGGGGAGCCAAGGGGCTGACCCCAGCGAGTGTGACCCGGAGGGGGCTGACGCCTGCAGGGGGCCTGCCAGGGCCTGTCCTGGAGCTGGGCAAGGGCGCTGGACCGGTGGAGCCGGGCAAGGGCTGGTGGAGCTGTGACAGATGGTTCCACTGATCAGGCACGTCCCTGGATTCAGCTTCCAGCCCTTCTTGGCCGGCCTGTCCCCCCAGAGCACAGAGCCCCTGAGCCAGCCGGTCCCCCCTGTGACGAAGTGGGAATGTTCTTAATGTTTTCTCTGAACACTGTGGGGGTGCCTCAGTTTCCCCTATGCATTTCTTAAGTCTCTAGCTGGTGGGATCAGGGGATGTGATTGCTGCAGAGCCCCGGAGGGCCAGTGCGATGGTGTCTGCACAGAGAATGGCCGACACCCTGTCTCCTGGCCACCGATGGCCTGTTGCCAACTGAAGGGGCTGGAGAACAAAGAGATCAGGTGGCCTCCTGGCCCGGGAGAGAGATAAAGGCCAGAGGAGGGGCGGGAGAGTTTCAGTTTGGAGCTGGCTGGGGAAACGGAGGGAGGCCCAGGGCTCACTGCCCCCCAAGACGGACCCGGCTGAGGGGTCCTGTTCTCTGCACCTACAAGCTCTGGTTTGGACCATGTTCCTGTCGTCTCATAAACCTTCTGTGTTAGTGGCTGGCTGAGAGTCCCGGGGAATCGCAGGAAGTGGGGGGTGCAGGGCCCAACTCCCCCACGCTCCATGACACCCCCAGGCACGGAGCCCCCGGGGCCGGCCTGTCCCCCCACAGCACAGAGCCCCCAGCACAAACCAGCCGACGCTCCTTTGTCCTTAAGGCGCCATAGACACAGACCCCCCCCCCCAGACACAGACCCCCCCCCCACACTGAGCTCAGGGCCCCGACATGCCAGGCACCCCACAGAGCCCCCCAGCTGACGCCCCGGGCGCTGTACAGTCTCTGTGGACAGTCCCTGCACACCCAGACAGATGTGGGGGGCAGAGGGCCTGAGGATCACGCCGGACGCCCCGGCAGAGCCCAGCCCTGCACCCAGCCCATGGCCCGGGTCCGAGCCCTGGGCCTTGGCCCCAAAGCAGCCTGCAAACAAGCCCAGGCCCCGTGACGCAGCCCCCGAGAGCTCACCCTGCCCGGGGCTCCTCTGGTGCTGGGGGCAGCCGGGCAGCGTCCGCGGTCGCTCCCAGAGCCTGGCTGTGCCCCGCTCCCGGCTCCCTTCCCGGGCGAGCAGCCAGCGAGCGACAGCCTGGCAGGGATCCGAGCTGTACGTGGTGCTGGCAGCCGGTGCCACCCGCCCCCGTGGGCACAGCTGGCCGGGAGCAGCGTAAACAGCTCCTGCCTGGCTCTGCGCAGCACCGTGCCCTCCCCGGTGCCTCCGGCTGCCTCCCCCGGGGCATGGAGCTCGCTGCAGCTGGCTTCCACACACCGCCCCCGCCCCCCTCCAACGGAGCTCAGTGGGGCGGTCTGCGTCGCCTCCGGGGCAAAGGAGCGTCGGCTGGTTTGCACGGGCAGCTCCATGCTCTGGGGGGACAGGGCGGCCCGGGGGGGCTCCGTGCTGTGGGAGGGACAGGCCAGCCAGGGGGCCTCCATGCTCTGGGGGGACAGGCTAGTCCGGGTGGGCTCCGTGCTCTGGGGGGGAACAGGCCAGCCAGGGGGCCTCCATGCTCTGGGGGGACAGGCTAGTCCGGGTGGGCTCCGTGCTCTGGGGGGGAACAGGCCAGCCCAGGGGGGCTCTGTGCTCTGGGGGGACAGGCCGGCCCGGGGAACTCCGTGCTCTGGAGGGACAGGCCAGCTGGGGGGCTCCGTGCTCTGGGGGAACAGGCCAGCCGGGGGGCTCCGTGCTCTGGGGGAACAGGCCGGCCCAGGGGGGCTCCGTGCTCTGGGGGAACAGGCCAGCCTGGGGGGCTCTGTGCTCTGCGGGGGACAAGCCAGCCTGGGGGCTCTGTGCTCTGGGGGGACAGGCCAGCCTGGGGCGGCTCCGTGCTCTGGGGGGGACAGGCCAGCCTGGGGGCTCTGTGCTCTGGGGGGGACAGGCCAGCCCGGGGCGGCTCCGTGCTCTGGGGGGGACAAGCCAGCCTGGGGGCTCTGTGCTCTGGGGGGGACAGGCCAGCCCGGGGCGGCTCCGTGCTCTGGGGGGGACAGGCCAGCCCGGGGCGGCTCCGTGCTCTGGGGGGGACAGGCCAGCCTGGGGGCTCTGTGCTCTGGGGGGGACAGGCCAGCCTGGGGGCTCTGTGCTCTGGGGGGGACAGGCCAGCCCGGGACGGCTCTGTGCTCTGGGGGGGACAGGCCAGCCCGGGACGGCTCCGTGCTCTGGGGGGGACAGGCCGGCCCAGGGCCCATGGGTGTCCCTAGCCTCTGTTTGCCAGAAGCTGGGAACGGGGGTGTCACAGAGTGAGGGGGAGTCACGACCCTGCACCCGCCTCCCGGCTCAGGTGACAGGCTCAGGTATCGTCCCTCCAGTGACGCCCCCCCGCTATCCCATCCCCAGTGCAGACAGTCCCAGCAAAACTCCCCTGCGACACCCCCAGGTCAATCCGCCCCCCTCAGTCCCTGCCGCGTCGCAGGGGGACAGGGGACGGGACACTGGGCTGAATGGACCGTCGGGCTGACCCAGTCTGGCCATTCTCACGTAACTACTCCTGTGCCCCACATCGCATCTGCCCCCCCAGCCCTGCCGGTGCCCCTCACTCCCGACCCACAGCCCTGGGCTCCCCCAGCTCTGCCAGTGCCCCTCTAGGGGCCCCCATCCCTCATCCAGGCCCAGGGCGGGGACTGGCTGGCTGTGGGGCCAGGAATGGGACATGAGGCCTGTCCCCTTTGGGGGGCACCAGTCCTGTGGGGGAGTGGGGTAAGGTCCATGGCTCCTGTCTGATCTGGAAGGGACCCAGGAGTCCTGACACAGCTCCCCCGCCCACCTACTCAGCGAGGCGACTCCTCTGGTGAAGCTGGCCAGAGACTGCCGGGGCCCCAGCTCCTACGGTGGGTGCTGCGGCCCTAGGCCCCCCGGTCCATGCGACTGGCCAGGTCACAGCACCCCCCCGCCACTGACTGGGCAGTGGGAGGTATGTGGGGAGGGGGTCCACATGGGGGGGCAGCAGGATGTGGGGGGGAAGGGGTCCTTGCCCTGGGGCAGGTGCCCTGAGGGGAGACGCTGCCCCAGAGTCCTGCCTGGCGTCACTCAGGGCGGGGCCGGCACCCCCAGCCTGGGGCTCCCTGCGGGGCCCCCGGCAGAGTCAGGCGTGCTGGAGGCTCCGATGTTCGGTCCCAGGGGGCCGAACCCCAGAGAGAGCCCCCCTCGCTGTCACGGTGCCCTGGCAGCCAGTAGCCAGGTGACTGGTCAAGGGGGACCTGCCAGGGTCCCAGGGAGCATCGCGCCCTGACGGGGACACACCAGCCACTCGCCGGGGCCTGGCCGGGCCGGATTCGCAGCGGGGAGCCCTGGACAGAGACGGGTCGCAGGTGCCAACGGCCCAGCCTCGGAGGCCACGGGCCTCCCCTGTGAGTTACGGGTGCGCGGGGCCCAGCCCAGTACAGGGGTCCCCCCCATGGGCCTGGCAGGGACACCCCCATTGATCTGCCCATCCGCCTGTGCAGAGCTCCGCCTCCTCCATCCATCCGCCCGTGCAGAGCTCCGCCCCCTCCATCCATCCGCCCGTGCAGAGCTCCGCCCCCTCCATCCATCCGCCCGTGCAGAGCTCCGCCCCCTCCATCCAACTGTGCAGAGCTCCGCCCCCCATCCATGCATCCGTGCAGAGCTCCACCCCCCCATCCAGCCGTCCGTGCAGAGCTCCGCCCCCCCATCCAGCCGTCCGTGCAGCGCTCCGCCCCCTCCATCCAACCGTGTAGAGCTCCACCCCTCCATCCATCCGCCTGTGCAGAGCTCCGCCCCCCATCCATCCGCCCGTGCAGAGCTCCACCCCCCATCCATGCATCCGTGCAGAGCTCCGCCCCCCCATTCCATCCATCTGTGTAGAGCTCCACCCCCCATCCAGCCGTCCGTTCAGAGCTCCGCCCCCTCCATCCAGCCGTCTGTGCAGAGCTCTGCCCCCTCCATCCATCCGCCCGCACAGAGCTCCGCCCCCCCTCCATGCGTCCGTGCAGAGCTCCGCCCCCCCAGGCCCCGCAGCGTCTGGCGGTTCTGCCCCCCAGTGCCGGGCCAGCGGAGGAGCTGAGCGAGCCCGTGGGCCCCGGCCTGCCCCTACCTGTGTCGTCGGGGGAGCTGCAGGCCGGGCTGCCCTGGCTCAGCGTGGCCCAGCTGGAGTCCTCGTCGCTGGGGGCGCTGGCCCGCGGGCCGAAGAGCAGGCTGGCGCTCTTGCCGGGCTCGCGGGGCGCGCGCTCCGAGCTCTGCTCCGACTCAGCCGTGATGGGGTCGCTCTGTACCGGGGTGGAGTCGGCGTCCTCCTCCTCCTCCTCCTCCGGGCCCCCCAGGGGCAGGTCACTGAGCAGCGCCGTGGCCAGGGGGCCAAGCTCGTTGCGGTTCTGGTCCTGCTCGGCCGCCTGGCGCAGCTGGTTCTGCCCGTCCTTCACCCACTTGGCGTTGGCGGGCTCCTCTGCAGGCGGGGGGCCCGGACCCAGGGCGCTGTGTAGGGCGGGGCAGGCGCAGGGGCGGTGCCCCGGGGGCGAGGCCTGGCACGGCAGCGTGCCATTCAGCAGCTCGCTGTGGGGCGCCCGCAGCGCCAAGCTCAGCCCCGGGCAGCTGTTGTCATTGGCCAGGTCGCTCCTCTGGCTCAGCGGCCGCGACATGGCCCCAGGCACCCTGGGAAGGGAGAGATGCTGGCATGAAGGCCGGCCTGCACAGAGCACACAGCTGGGCCTGGCCCTGGGTGCAGCCAGCCAGGGGCACATCCATAACAACACAAGAACAGTCCTACTGGGTCAGAGCAAAGGTCCATCTAGCCAAGTGTCCTGTCTCCCGACAGTGGCCACTGCCAGGTGCCCCAGAGGGAGTGAACAGAACAGGGGATCATCAAGTGATCCATCCCGTCGCCCACTCCCATCTCTGGCAAACAGAGGCTAGAGACACCATCCCTGCCAATCCTGGCTGATAGCCATTGATGGACCTATCCTCCATGAATGTATCTAATTCTTTTCTTGAACCCTGTTATGGTCACAACATCCTCTGGCAAGGAGTTCCACAGGTTGACTGTGTGTTATGTGAAGAAATACTTCCTTTTGTTTGTTTTAAACCTGCTGCCTGTTAATTTCATTTGGCGACCATTAGTGGTTTTTTACCTATGAGAACTTATGCCCAAATAAATCTGTTAGTCTTTAAGGTGTCACCAGACTCCTTGTTGTTTTTGTGGATACAGACAAACACGGATACCCCCTGATACTTGACACCTAGTTCTTGTGGTATGAGGAGTAAACAACACTTCCTTATTCACTTTCTCTGCACCAGCCACGATTTCATAGACCTCAATCATATCTCCCCTTAGCCGTCTCTTTTCCAGCCTGAAACAGGTAGTGATCAATGGCTCCATGTCTAGTTGGCAGTCGGTATCAAGTGGAGTGCCCCAAGGGTCGGTCCTGGGGCTGGTTTTGTTCTATTTCTTCATTAATGATCTGGAGGATGGTGTGGACTGCACCCGCAGCAAGTTTGCAGATGACACTAAACTGGGAGGAGAGGTAGATACGCTGGAGGGCAAGGATAGGATACAGAGGGACCTAGACAAATTGGAGGATTGGGCCAAAAGAAACCTGATGAGGTTCAACAAGGACAAGTGCAGAGTCCTGCACTTAGGACGGAAGAATCCCATGCACCACTACAGACTAGGGACCGAATGGCTCGGCAGCAGTTCTGCAGAAAAGGACCTAGGGGTGACAGTGGACGAGAAGCTGGATATGAGTCAGCAGTGTGCCCTTGTTGCCAAGAAGGCCAATGGCATTTTGGGATGTATAAGTAGGGGCATAGCGAGCAGATCGAGGGACGTGATCGTTCCCCTCTATTCGACATTGGTGAGGCCTCATCTGGAGTACTGTGTCCAGTTTTGGGCCCCACACTACAAGAAGGAGGTGGAAAAATTGGAAAACGTCCAGCGGAGGGCAACAACAATGATTAGAGGACTGGAACACATGACTTATGAGGAGAGGCTGAGGGAACTGGGATTGTTTAGTCTGCAGAAGAGAAGAATGAGGGGGGATTTGATAGCTGCTTTCAACTACCTGAAAGGGGGTTCCACAGAGGATGGATCTAGACTGTTCTCAGTGGTAGAAGAGGACAGGACAAGGAGTAATGGTCTCAAGTTGCAGTGGGGGAGGTTTAGGTTGGATATTAGGAAAAACTTTTTCACTAGTGGGACTGTTTTTAATGTTTCCTCTGAATAGTGTGGGGGTGCCTCAGTTTCCCCTAGGCAGTTGTTAAGTATCTAGTTGGTGGGATAAGGGTGTATGATCGTCGCAGAGCCCTAGAGGGCAGGGGTGTGCAGGGGTCTGGACACAGAGAATGGCCGACACCCTGTTTCCTGGCAACTGATGGCCGGGGCTCTTCCCCCCTGCAAGGTGAGAGCTAAAGGGTTGGGAGAACAAAGGAATCCGGTGACCTCCTGGCCCTGGAAAGGGGACAAAGCCCAGAGGAGGAGGGGGCTGGAGAGAGTTTCAATTTGGGGCTGGCTGGGGACATGGAGTGAAGGGCAGGCGTGGTTGTCTGGCTCACTGCCCCCCAAAACGGACACCAGCTGAGGGGTCCTGTTCTCTGCACCTACAAGCTCTGGTTTAGACCATGTCCCTGTCGTTTAATAAACCTCTGTTTACTGGCTGGCTGAGAGTCAACGTCTGACTGCGAAGTTGGGGGGGCAGGACCCTCTGGCTTCCCCAGGACCCCGCCTGGGCAGACTCGCTGTGGGAAGCGCACGGAGGGGCAAAGGATGCTGAATGCTCCGAGGTCAGGCCCAGGAAGGTGGAAGTTGTGTGAGCTGTTTGCCCTGGGGACAGGCTGCTCTCAGACAGGAGACTTCCCCAGAGTCCTGCCTGGCTTCGTAGGGTCAAAGAATTCTAGCAGATTGGTGAGGCAGGATTTCCCTTTACAAAAACCATGCTGACATCTTTCCCAATAAATTATGTTCATCTCTGTGTCTGACAATTTTGTTCTTTACGATAGTTTCAACCAGTTTGCCCGGTACTGAAGTGAGGCTTACCAGCCTGTAATCACCTCTGGAGCCCTTTTTAAAAATTGGCCTCACATTAGCTATCCTCCAGCCATCTGGGACAGAAGCTGATTTAAGCAATAGGTTACCTACCACAGTTAGTCGTCCTGCAATTTCACATTTGAGTTCCTTCAGAACTCTTGGATGAATCCCATCGGGTCCTGATGATTTATTACTGTTTAGTTTATCAATTTGTTCCCAAACCTCCTCTAATGACACCTCAATCTGGGACAGTTCCTCAGATTTGTCACCTAAAAAAATTTGGCTAGCTGTTCTTCAAAAATTTTTTTTGGCCTTCCTAATTATGTTCTTATACTTCACTTGCCAGTGTTTATGCTCTTTTCTATTTTCCTCACTAGGATTTAACTTCCACTTCTTCAAGGATGCCTTTTTGCCTCTCTCTCTGCTTCTTTTACTTTGTTGTTAGCCACGGGGACACTTTTTTGGTTCTCTTACTATGTTTTCTAATTTGGGGTATACACTTAAGTTGAGCCTCTGTTATGGTGTCTTTAAAAAGTTTCCATGCAGCTTGCAGGGATTTCACTTTTGGCGCTGGACCTTTCAATTTCTGTTTAACTAAGCTCCTCATTTTTGTGTAGTTCCCCTTTCTGAAATTAAATGCTACAGGGTTGGGCCACTGGGGTGTTTTCCCCACACAGGGATGTTAAATTTAATTATATTATGGTCACAATTACCAAGCAGTCCAGCTATATTCACCTCTTGGACCAGATGCTGTGCTCCACTTAGGACTAGATCAAGAATTGCCTCTCCTCTGGTGGGTTCCAGGACTAGCTGCTCCAAGAAGCTGCCATTTAAGGTGTCAAGAAACTTCCCCTCTGCATCCCGTCCTGAGGTGACATGTAGCCAGTCAATATGGGGGTAGCTGAAATCCCCCATTATTATTTATTATTATTATTATTGAGTTTTTTATTTTCTAGCCTCTCTAATCTCGCTGAGCATTTCACAGTCACTATCACCATCCTGGTCGGTAACAGATCCCTCCTGCTATCGTCTTATTATTAGAGCCTGGAATTACGATCCATAGAGACTCTATGGCACAGTTTGGTTCATTTAAGATTTTTATTTCATTAGATTCTATGCTTTCTTTCACATACAGTGCCCCTCCCGCACCAGCAGGACCTGTTCTGTCCTTCCAATATGTTTTGTACCTTGGTATTACTGTGTCCCATTGATTATCCTCATTCCACCAAGTTTCTGTGATGCCTATTATATCAATATCCTCATTTAATACGAGGCACTCTAGTTCACCCATCTTATTATTTAGACTTCTAGCATTGCATATAAGCACTTTAAAAACTTGTCACTTTTTAGCTGTCTGCCATTACACAATGTAACTGAAAGGGACTCTTTTTCATTTGACTGTTTCTC
Source organism: Chelonia mydas (assembly GCF_015237465.2). NCBI lineage: Eukaryota > Metazoa > Chordata > Testudines > Cheloniidae > Chelonia > Chelonia mydas. The sequence continues at coordinate 674,577 of NC_057849.1, read as the reverse complement.
ATCAGATCCTACGCATATTTTATCATCTTCCATCCTCTCCTCCTTACTAGGACATAGAAAATCTCCATTAATAGAGCCTCCCCTAAGGGATGTCGCTGTTCAAACCACATGTTCCTCCACACCTGTTGGCTTTCCCTTAGTTTAAAAACTGCTCTACGATCTTGTTAATTTGACATGCCAGTAATCTGGTTCCGTTTTGGTTTAGGTGGAGCCCATCCTTCCTGTATAGGCTCCTCCACTCCAAAAGTGTCCCCAGTTCCTAATAAATCTAAACCCCTCCTCCCTACACCATGGTCTCACCCACACATTGAGACCCTGCAATTCTGCCTGTCTACCTGGTCCTGAATGCTACCATGGAGTCCTGGACTTCAATCTCTTACCTAGCAGCCTAAATCTGGCCTCCAGGACCTCTCTCCTACCCTTCCCTATGTCTCTGGTACCTCCATGTACCATGACCACTGGCTTCTCCCCAGCTCTACTCATAAGTCTATCTAGATGTCTCGAGAGATCTGCAACCTTCGCACCAGGCAGGCAAGTCACCATGCGGTTCTCCCAGTCATCGCAAACCCAGCTATCTATGTTTCTCATGATCGAATCCCCCAGTACAAGAGGATACCATAACATCATCTGGAAGGAGGGTCCCAACTATGGGATCGTTTCCCTCTGCTCCAGTTGGATGTTCTCCTTCCCTGGGACTTTCATCCTCCTCAACAGCACAGGGGCTGTCAGACCGGGGGTGGGACCGCTCTACTGCATCCCGGAAAGTCTCATCTATGTACCTCTCTCTCTCCCTTAGCTCCTCCAGCTCAGCCAGCCTGGTCTCCAAAGCCCGTACGCTGTCTCTGAGGGCCAGGAGCTCCTTGCACCGAATGCACACATATACCTACAGGGCAAGTAAACAGACACGCTGCATTGGCTGCAATATTCTGGGATATATACACGGTGTATCCAGAACCACGTGCCCTGACAGCCCAGCTCCTGGCCTCAGGCCCCGCCACGCTCCCTCAGCAAGGATAGGGGCACCACGACCGAACTGCAAGAGCCCGGGGCCAGGTGACGCTCAGCCACGGGGGGGCGAGGGAAACTGCTGAATGCAACCGCACCCTGGCCAGGCACCCCAGTGCGGGCACCCCAGGCATCTCCAGGACGGGCACCCTCGGCCTCTGCTCACACCGGGGGCCCCTGTGCACAATGGCACCTCTGCGATCCGAGCCTGCCAGAGGTGGCCAGGGACCCTGGAAGTGCTGTAGCAGCTTGGGCAACAGGCCCATCTACCCGGGCATCCTGTCCTAGAACCACTGCCCCACAGGGCTAGAAGGGACCGCAGGGGTCAGCTAGTCTGGCCCTGCTGAGATGATGCAGGATGGGTGGGTTCTGACCGACCCCAGACAGACCCAGCCTCCTCTGGAAAACCTCCACTGAGGGAGCTTCCCTGACCTCCCGAGGCGTCTGGTCCATTGTCCTCCTGGTCTTACAGTTAGAAAGTCCTTCCTGAGACTTCATCTAAACCTGCTCTGCTGGAGTTTGATCCCATCGCCTCCTGTCCTGCCTTCTGTGGCCAGAGAGAACAACTTTTCTCCCTGTTTCTATGGCGTCCTTTCAAGGATCTGAAGATCACGGTCACGTCCCCCCTCAATCTCCTCTCTTCCAGACTAAACATACCCAGTTCCTTCAGCCTTTGCTCGTATGGCTTGTATCCATCCCTTGGATCCTCTTTGACACTCGCCTCTGGATCCTTTCCGGTTTCTCTCCATCCTTCCTAGGCACTGGTGACCAAACTGGACACCGTGCTCCAGCCGAGGCCTGGCCAGCAGCAGAGTGGTGCTCTCCCCTCCCGTGACTCGCACACACTGCCTCTGTTACTGCAACCGGACATGGCATTTGCTTTTAACAGCATCGCACTGCTGACTCGTGCGGAGGCTGCAACCCACCCCTGCTCCCAGCCACGCTGCTGCCAGGCCAGCTCTCCCCCAGGCTGCATTGGTGGTTCGGTTTCTCTTCCCTAGGCGGAGCACCCTACATTTGTCTTTCTTGGCTTTCTATAAAATTTTAGTTTTATCCTCCGAAGTGTCGGTGCCCCCCCACACCAGGTTTGTGTCATCTGCATATCTGATCAGTACGCTCTCTCATCCAGCTCATTAATACAGACCAGCCCCAGAACCGATCCCCGTGGAACCCCACTCAAGACCTCCAGCCAACCCGACCTCAGTCCATTCATAGTCCATCTTTCCTGGATCAGACCCACGGCCTGTCCAGCCCAGGATCCCATCCGCCCCTCCTAGCTCACTGGGCACCACTCTGCAGGCCCAACAGCGCCCCCGGATGGCGCCCTTACCCTCTGGCTGCAGGCCGAGGGTGCCCCTGAGGACCGGGACATCCGTGTCCATGCGGGGGTGCTGCGGGGGACCAACTCCCAGTACCTGGAGACAGAGGAACAGGAGAGGGGGTCACTCGGGAGGGCAGCGGGTTCAGACCAGATCCCAAGGGCAGGCGAGATGGACGGGATCAGCTGATCTGACGCCCTGCCGAGCACAGGCCACAGGACGCCCCGAATTCCCCCCATCAGACTAGAGCCGTTCTAGGCAAACGTCCCAGCGGGACTCAAAGCCAGTTGGGGGGGACAATCCAGGCCGACCCTGCGAAATGCCCCAGCAGCTAATTCACCCCACCCCAGGGAAACTGGCTCGGGTCAGACCTTCATCTGCCAGGCTCAGGAGCGCAGCCCGGACTGTGATGCCCCGAGGGCTCAGGATTCGGGGCTCCTGGGCCTGCCCCTGCTTTGGGGGGATTTCTGGGCGCTCGGCAGCACATGGGCTGGGCTCAGGCACCATCCCAACCTCCCGCGTGTGGATCACGTCTGGGTATCACTGGCCAAGGAGTCCAGCCACCGCTCAGCCCAGCCCCGGCGGGGGTGACTAGCCGCAGAGCTAAGCTGCACCCAACACTGCTCACCCGCACGTGTGCCCCACGCCTGGCAGGGCCTGACCCACAGCCCCACAGACACGTAACTCCACACCCTGGGCTCCCCCGGCCCCGCTGGTGCCCCTCACTCCCGACCCGCAGCCCACCAGCCCCCTCACTCCCGACCCGCAGCCCCCTGCTCCCCCCAGCCCCCCCCGGTGCCCCTCACTCCCGACCCGCAGCCCCCTGCACCCCACACTCCCGACCCGCAGCCCCCCAGCCCCCTCACTCCCGACCCGCAGCCCCCTGCACCCCACACTCCCGAACCAGAGCCCCCTGCTCCCCCCAGCCCCCCCCGGTGCCCCTCACTCCCGACCCGCAGCCCCCTGCACCCCACACTCCCGACCCGCAGCCCCCTGCACCCCTCACTCCTGACCCGCAGCCCCCCGCCCCCCCCACACTCCCGAACCAGAGCCCCCTGCTCCCCCCAGCGCCCCTCACTCCCAACCCGCAGCCCCCTGCACCCCACATTCCCGAACCAGAGCCCCCTGCTCCCCCAGCCCCCCCCGGTGCCCCTCACTCCCGACCCGCAGCCCCCTGCACCCCACACTCCTGACCCGCAGCCCCCCGCCCCCCCCACACTCCCGAACCAGAGCCCCCTGCTCCCCCCAGCGCCCCTCACTCCCGACCCGCAGCCCCCCGCCACCCCACACTCCCGACCCGCAGCCCCCTGCACCCCACATTCCCGAACCAGAGCCCCCTGCTCCCCCCAGCCCCCCCCCGGTGCCCCTCACTCCCGACCCGCAGCCCCCTGCACCCCACACTCCTGACCCGCAGCCCCCCCCCCCCCCCCCCACACTCCCGAACCAGAGCCCCCTGCTCCCCCCAGCGCCCCTCACTCCCGACCCGCAGCCCCCCGCCACCCCACACTCCCGACCCGCAGCCCCCTGCACCCCACACTCCCGAACCAGAGCCCCCTGCTCCCCCCAGCCCCCCCCCGGTGCCCCCCACTCCAGACCCGCAGGCCCCCGCCCCCCCCCCCTCCCGACCCGCAGGCCCCCCGGCCCGGCCGGTACCTGCAGCGGCTCGGCTCGGCGCTGGGGGAGGAGCCGCCGCTTCCGCTTCCGAGAGACTCGGCCCCGCCCGGGGGCAGCTGGGGGGCAGGTTGGGGGCAGGTGGGCGCTGGGGGGCTGCCGGGGCCGGTGGAGGCAGGTCCGGGCCCCCCCGTCCCGGGCCCCCCGAGCCAGCAGCGGGGTGACCCGGCCGGGCTGGGCTGGGCTGGGGGCCGCGCGGGGGCCGCTCGGGCTGGGCTGGGCTGGGGGCCGCTCGGGCTGGGGGCCGGGCCGGGCTGGGCTGGGGGCCGCGCGGGGGCTGGGCTGGGCTGCGCTGGGGGCCGCGCGGGGGCCGGGCTGGGCTGGGGGCCGCGCGGGGGCCGGGCCGGGCCGGGCTGGGCTGGGCTGGGGGCCGCCGGAGGCTCAGCCGGGTGCGGGTCCCCCACGCTCCCAGCGCACGTGTCTGGCTGAGGGTCATTCGCCAGGGGCAGGACCGGGGGGGTCCCCCTGCGGGGGGGGCGATTGGGGGGCGCTTGGTTGTCAGTGGTTTGCAGGCCGAGGGGCGGGACTCAGTTTCCCTGGGTGTTGCTGGTTTAAGGGGGGGAGGGGAGAGGGGCTTGTGGGGAAGCCGGGGGACAAAGGGCGGAGGAGGGGACCCCAGCGACCTGTTTACCTGGGACGGAGACGAAGGGCAGAGGCGGGGCTTGGGGGAGGTGATATGGGGGCTCGGCTGGGGGGAGGGAGCAGGCAGAGCCCCCCTGGATGGGCTGGGGGAGGCCAGGCCTGAGGCCGGGGAGTTTCCTGTGCGGGGTTCAGACACTCACGGACCCTCCTGAGTTACGCTGGCCCAGAGTCGCTCAGGGCTAGAAAATGGGGGGGGGGGCATTATTCCCTCTGGGGGTGGGAGCTCCGGGGGGCCAGAGCAAGGGGGCTCCCTGAGGGGGCCCATGGCAGAGACAGGTGGGCTAAGGCTCAGAGAGGTGCAGTTCCAGGAGGTGGAGGGGCTGAACTCCCGAGAGAGAGTGGCCCCCCAAGAAGGGCTGTCGCACTGAAGGGGGCTCCCCCCAGGGACTGCACGGGGCCAAGAGTGGGCATGACCTGGGAGTCTGTGACAGGGTTCAGTGGATCCCCGGTGCAGTGGGGGGTTCCCCTCCCTGGGGGTTGGTGGATCCCCGGGGAGGTGGGGGTTCCCCTCACTGGGAGTCGGTGGATCCCCGGGGAGGTGGGGGGTTCCCCTCCCTGGGGGTTGGTGGATCTGTGGGGGAGAGGGGGTTCCCCTCACTGGGAGTCGGTGGATCCCCGGGGAGGTGGGGGTTCCCCTCGTGGGGGGTCAGTGGATCCCCGGGGAAGTGGTGGGTTCCCCTCACTGGGAGTCGGTGGATCCCCGGGGAAGTGGTGGGTTCCCCTCACTGGGAGTCGGTGGATCCCCGGGGAAGTGGTGGGTTCCCCTCGTGGGGGGGTCAGTGGATCCCCGGGGAGGTGGGGGTTCCCCTCACTGGGGGTCGGTGGATCCCCGGGAAGGTGGGGGGTTCCCCTCACTGGGAGTCGGTGGATCCCCGGGGAGGTGGGGAATTCCCCTCACTGGGGGTCGGTGGATCCCCGGGGAGGTGGGGAATTCCCCTCACTGGGGGTTGGTGAATCACTGGGGAGGTGGGGGGTTCCCCTCACTGGGAGTCGGTGGATCCCCGGGGAGGTGGGGAATTCCCCTCACTGGGGGTTGGTGAATCACCGGGGAGGTGGGGGGTTCCCCTCACTGGGAGTCGGTGGATCCCCGGGGAGGTGGGGGATTCCCCTCACTGGGGGTTGGTGAATCACCGGGGAGGTGGGGGGTTCCCCTCACTGGGGGTCGGTGGATCTCCGGGGGTCTGCTCTGGCTCCGCCGAGGGGGCTGATGCCGGCGTCACTGGGGGTCAGTAAATCCCGGGGTGGATGGATGTGGAGCTCAGCGGGGATCACAATGGCTACAGAAGGGAGCGAACCCCGAAGGAGCCAGGACTGGGGGGGCCGAGACACTGGGCCAGGAGCCACGGCACCGAGCTCTGCCCTTGGCAGCCCGGCCCCCGCCCGCCACGTGTGCTCGGCATGCAGATAAGGCCGGGATATCAGCGGGGAAGGTGCCCGCTGCTCAGTCCTCGAGCCCGAGCTGAAGGCAGCATCACCCCTGGGCCCCTGGATCAGGTAGGGGCCACGGACTCGCTGCCCGGGGACCCTGGCTCTGGCCAGCCCAGCCCCTTGCTCCCGGGGCTGCGGGGAGGTGGGACCAGGCTGCTCCAGCCTGAGGTCCCCCCATGCATCCCCAGAGGCAGAGACCCCTCCTGGCAAGGGGGTGTTGACTGGGGGTCCTGCGGGTGCAGGTCTCTCTGGTCCGGGCAGGGCCTGTTCTGCCCAGGGTGGGCCTGGGGAGAAGGGGAGCCCAGCGAGAGGCCCTCTGCAGCCCCTCCTGTCCCAGCTGGGCCGCTCCCTGGGGCTGTTTGCACCCCGGTCCCAGCGCCCTGCCCTTGGAGCCGGCTGCGACCCACCTGGGCTGGGACGTGCGTCTGGCGGGGTCACCTTCAGCAGGTGGCTCCTGCCCGGCTCCCTGGGCCTGCCCCCCCCCCCCCCGCAGCCTCCCTCGCACCCACTTTTCTGACAAAAGGGAGTTTGTCCCGTTCGCTCTTGGTCGGCAGCAAGCAGGACAAATACCCACTTCTGCCAGAGGCTGTCCCGGCCAAAGCGGGAGGTGTGGTCACTCTGCCCCAGGGGGGCTGGCAGAGAGCAGGGCTCAGAGTCCTGGCTGGGGCAGGGGCCCTATAGCACTGGGGCTGGCACATCCCCAAGTGAGATAGGGGGCCCAGGCACTGCACAGACCCTGAATGAGACTCCCCCACACCCAGCCCCCCTGGGCGCCCATCCCCACTGTGCTCACTCACAGCCCCCCATGCATGCCCAGTCCCCCCACGCGCGCCCAGCCCCCACCATGCACCCAGCTCCCCTGTGCGCCCAGCCCCCCCCCAGCTTGCTCCCAGCCCCCTCAGCATGCACCACGCCCCCCAGCGTGCACACACCCAGCCCCCGCAGCCGGCAGAGGGACGCGCTGTCCCTGGTGGACGTGAACATGGGGTTGGCGCGAGGTCGTGGTGGTGACAAGTGGGGCAGCCTGGGTCCCCCCAGTTGCTCACACCCAGCCAGCAAGCCCCAGACTCTGTGAGATCCCATCCTGCCCCCTGACCCGTGGGGGCCCTGCTCCCCTCTCCTCCCACCCCACTGCCGCACCCCGGGGCGAGAGGGAAGAGGGGCTCCCGGGGCTGACCGTGACCCCCCCCACAGGCCGCGGCATGGCGCTCTTCGGGCAGCTCCTGGAGCCCCACGGCTACCTGCAGTCTCTGCGCTCGCTGGTGCTGGGCGTGGTGACCCAGCTGCAGGGCACGGCCACGCCCGAGGAGCTGGAGTTCGTGCAGCGGGAGCTGGAGCTGCTGGACCGGGAGCTGGCAGGGGGCCCAGGGCTGCTGGACGACGCGGAGGTGGGGCGCTACGAGGACAGCGTGGCTGCCGTGTACGGGCAGCTGGGGGCGGCCGTGCGGGCGGGCGCTGCCCACGCCCCGCGCGAGCAGGAGCTCTTCCTGCAGAGCTGTGCCCAGTATGAGCTGGAGCGGCAGCTGCTGGGGCTGTGCCGGCGGGTGCAGGGCGTCTCCGTGCTGGTGGGGCGGCCGGCACTGCTGGAGCAGGCTGTCCAGGCCCACCGGCCCCGCCGCTGGCAGATGGCTCAGTTCTGCCAGCAGCTCAGCCTGGTGGTGGGCGCGGGGCTGCTGTGCCTGCTGACCCAGGCCGGGCTGACGGGGCGGGACGGGGCCCTGCTGCTGGCCCGCTGGGCCGGCCGCGTGGGGGCCCTGCACCAGCGCATGAAGGAGGCCGTGGCCCAGTGCGCCGCCTACTTCCAGGGGCAGGCGCAGGAGGACCTGGCCGGCGTCCTGGCCCAGGCCCCGCTGCCTGGCCCCGCCGAGGTGGCCGCCAGGGTCCTCAAGAAGCTGGAGAAGAACTACGACTGGCTGCGCTGGGCGGTGATGGCGTGGGGTGGGGAGCCGCAGCCCGGCCCGGACGGGGACCGGGTGCTAGCCCAGGGCAACTACATCACGGGCCAGGCGGCCTGCGGGCTCCAGGTGGTAGCCTGCTACAGCGAGAGCCCCTCCTCGCTGGACAAGGGCCGCACCCACCAGCTGATCGGGGAGCTGGAGTGGAAATTGCCCAACCCGCCGCCCGAGGTCTATGCCAGCCTGGAGGCCGAGCCAGCCCAGGCCCGTGGCTACCTAGCCCAGCGCATGCTGCAGAAGCTGGGTGAGGGGCTGGGGCCCGGCGTCACCGTCCACGTGGTGCCTGGCAAGCTGGAGATGAGGAGCAACTTCCCGCCGGCCGCCTGCCTGCTGCACGAATACCGGCACCGCCTGGCCTCCGGCACCGTCTGCATCTTCGGCTGAGCCGGCGCGGCCAACGGGGGTGGGGCTGTTCTGGGGGCCCCGCCCGCCCAGCTGGGCTAAGCCAATAAAGCTTCAGGCTACAAAATGCTGTATCAGTCAGCCACGCATCATCCGCCCATGCAGATCTCCCCCGGGCACGTCCCCACGTGGGCACCGCTCCGAGCCGCACCCTCACACCGCCTAGGCTTCTGCTTTAGCCCGGGACGTTTCCAGAACCCCGGCACAGAGCCACAGGGTCGGCACTATCCCCAACTTTCAGACAGGCCCTTGGGGGGGCCCCATAGGTGCGCCGGAGCCCCAAGGGGTCCCGCTCTCCCTTCAGGATAAACACACATGAGGAAGGACTTCACCTGCCACACTGCCAGCCTGGGCAACTCACTGCCAGGGGCTGCTGGGAAGGGCAAAAGTGTAACAGGGTTCAAAGAAGAACTAGCTAAGTGCATGGAGGATGGGTCTATCAGTGGCTATTAGCCGGGGTGGCCGGGGATGGCGTCCCTAGCCTCTGTTTGCCAGACCCTGGCAATGGGTGACAGGGGATGGGTCACTTGAGGATTCCCTGTTCACTGGGCTAGAGGGACCTTTGGTCTGACCCGTTAGGGCCGTTTGTATGTTCAGGGCCAGCCACAGGGCCGCGGAGAGAGCTGTAAGGGGGGGGAACGGTCCTGTTGTGGGGAACACCACCCCAGTGAAATGGGCTAGTGAAAGGATCTGAGTCCTCACTCAGCCTGCCTGACTCGAGGGGTCTCCTTCCACTCTCCTGGGTGGCAGAGTCCTCGTAGCCCCGACCAGGGTGGGCCCAGGATTCCTGGGGCTTGACCCCCAATCTGGCTGTTGTACTTAGGACAGGGCTCGGGTGTCCCCACTCCGGGGTGCTCTGTCCACGCCAGGCACTTCCCTGACCCACTCATCATCACAGACGGTTCAAAGAAAACACGATTTATTCCACAGCAAGTCATTAAAAATGAGGAGAAACTGGGAAAGGTGGAAGGAAAAGCCGTCACCCCGCTCTGTGGCACGGGAGAACCCCAGACAGCCGTGGCTGGATGTCAGGGCAGTTCACGGTCTGTCCCTCACACGGCCCAGGCCCTGCCCAGGCCCTGGCTGCGCTGCAGGGATGCCGGAGGTCAGACACTCGCTCTGGCGGTGGCCACACGCCCTCAGGCTCTAGGTGGCAGGGTCCTGCCCCCCAGCATTGCCTTCCCCCCCCATGGGGGTTACGATCCCCCTCCCAGTCTGGGCTGCGAGGTCTCTTGGCCGGGGGGCGTCTCCCTCGCTGGGCCCGCTGCCCAGGGTCTCTCTCACTCTGCCCGGCTGGCTGCTCACGCACTCGGCTCCGGTTTGCTCCAGCCCCACCTCTAGCTCCCACCCCCAGCGCCAGCCCCAGCTCCTGCCCCCTGCTCCAGCCCCGGCCCCCAGCTCGCACCCCCAATTCCAGCCCCCAGCTCCAGCCCCAGCTCCCGCCCCACTCCTGCTCTCCCTGGGCTACCCCCTCTGGCTCTGGCTGCGGCTCTGCTCCCCCCTTAGCGCGCCCCACTCTGGCCCGGGCAGCCCCAGCTCACACCGAGGATGGGACCCCTGGACTCGTCACTCCCTCATTGGCCTGTCGCCCTGTCAGTCAGGCTGACCGGGAGCATTGGCCTCTCCCCATTCCCCCTGGGGCCTGTCAGTCTCAGGGACCTGGTTTCCCATCGACGCTCCCCCTTCCTTTTGGTGCTGGCGGAGGGCCAATCAACCCCCCCAGTGTCAGTGCGGGGCCAACAGCCCCCCCAACACAGAGCCTCTGCCCCAGCCACCTGCACCCCCCAGCTCCTGCATCTGCCCCCCCCCACACCCAGTCGGGAGCCACAGCCCCCCCCCACAGCCACCTGCACCCCCCCAGCTCCTGCATCTGCCCCCCCACACCCAGTAGGGAGCCACAGCCCACCCCAGCTCCTGCATCCGCCCCTCACACACACCCAGATGGGAGCCACAGTCCCCCCTGCCCAGCCCTCTGTGGTCCCCCAGCTCCTGCATCCCCCCCACACCCAGTCGGGAGCCACAGTCCCCCCCAGCCACCTGTGCCCCCCACAGCTCCTGCATCTGCCCCCCCACGCCCAGTCGGGAGCCACAGCCCCCCCCACACACACCTGGCGCTCCCACGAGAACCCCCCAGCACCTCCCCAGCGGGCGCCCTCAGGGGCCTTGTTGCTGGTCGGGACCCACCTGGTCTCAGCTCCCAGCCCTTGGCTCCTGTTCTGGGCCCCTCCTGCCCGGGGGGTCCCCAGGGGAGGTGCTTGGTGTGATCAAGGCACCTGGGCGCTGGGCTGGGAGGCCTCTCCACGCCATGCCTGGCAGCAGTGTCCCACGTTGGGCTCCCCCCCCCAGTGAGGGCAAACCCCCTGCTCCGCCTCACTGCCCCTGGGGCCTGCGGCTGCCAGGCTCCAAGCACCGCCCCGTCTGCCGCAGCGCCGGGGAGAGCTGCCGAGCCCCTCCTGTGGGCAGCTCCCGGGCACCCGCCTGCCCCCTTCCCCTCGCTCCCAAGCCCTTCCCGCCCTCACAGGGCTCCCTGGTTGCTGGGGGCTCGTTGGGGAGCCAGAGTCTCTGTGGATTTGGGTGGGTTTCAACCATTCCTGTGACATCCCCGTCACTACACACACCCAGACACGCAAACTTGCACACATGCAAACACACCCACGTACACGCATGCACATGCAACCGCACACACAAACACACACATGCAAATTTGCACACATGCAAACACGCACATATACGCGTACGCAAATGCATGCACATGCAAATACACACACACAACTTCGCACACATGCAAACACGCACAAACACAGAAACATGCAAACTCGCACACATGTAAACACGCATATACAAATGCACAAACTTGCACACATGCAGATACATGCACACAAATGCAACTGCACACACAAACACACGCACATACACACACAAACACACACACATGCTGTCACAGAGATTGGGGGAGTCAGGGCCCTGCACCCCCACTTCCTGCGATTCACCGAGACTCTCAGCCAGCCAGTAACACAGAAGGTTTATTAGAGACGACAGGAACACAGTCCAGACCAGAGCTTGCAGGCAAAAACAGGACCCCTTACTCAGGCCCTTCTAGGGGGCAGGGAGATTAGACCCCAGCTCTGGGGGCTCCCTCCTCTTCCCCAGCCCATTCCAGCCTCCCCCCAGCTCCTCCTCCAGCCTTTGTCCAGCTTCCCAGGCAAAAGGTGTCACCTGGACCCAACCTCCCTCCCAGCTCAGGTGACAGGCTCAGGTATCATCCCTCCAGTGACGCCCCCCTTCTACCCCATCCCCATTGCAGACAGTCCCAGTAAAACTCCCCTGCAACACCCCCAGGTCAATCTGCCCCACTCAGTCCCTGCTGCGTCACACATGCAAACACGCACATACACACCTATGCAAATACACACACATGCAAACACACGCACATGCAAACACACACACACAAACACGCACACATGTGCAAATGCACACAAACACACACACGAACATGTAAACTTGCACACATGCCCATACACGCATACACAAATGGACGCACATGAAAACACACACACAAACATGTAAGAAGGGTCTGAATGAACTCTCTCCTGACAGATAGCTGAGCAGGGGAGAGGCTTCAGGAGCAAACTGTATTTCCGTGAACACACCTACTCTGCGTAGGTATCTAGCAGACGGAGCAGCGTTGCTTTAGCTGGTGTTGGGTCACAGATCACTTTAGTACTGAATGCAGGAGTATGAAATGCTGTTATCAATGTTGTTGATTTATTGTATGAGTAAAGGGGGGCAGAACTGTGCTTAACCTGTCCCAAATGAGGGGGTCACCCTCAGCTGAAAGGACCTCGTTAAGCCAGGGACTCGAATGCCAGAGCCCGGTGACAGTAAGAGGGATGGGGACAGGGGTTCCAGCTATGAGGTGCGCCCAGTCCATGGTCTGGTTTAACCTGTTTCTCCCCACGGTTCGAAGATACAGCTAAATAAGCTTTATTAGGAGCCTTTTTGTTATTGTAAAGGTTCAAAGGGAGCTGAGGCCAGTTGTGGTGGGGCATGTTTCTGCCCAGTCTGCTCAGCGCTAAAAATCATTAAAAGAGACTGACCGGCAGAGGTCACAGCAGAGAGGCGACTGGCAGGTAGCCAGTGGAACAAGTGGCTGGTGAGGGAGCCAGCCAGAGCAAATGCTCAAATGGCAGAGCAAGCCAGGTGCCATCTTCCCCGGGTGGGAGGGGAACTCTGAGCCCGGGGGCCTCACTGGCCAGGACACCCCTGTGCGTGGGGTGGGTGGAGGGAGACGGGAGGGGCACAGTAAAGGAACCGGGGGCGGCTGGAAGGTCCCACTCGCCCCCGGGGGTCGGGCAGCGTTGCCCCGTCAGTGGGGGCACCCGAAGAGGACGGCCGTCACGTTCTGTGGGGGGGAGGGCTTGGGGCTGGCCGTGAGCTCGGCCACGCTGGCGTAGCGGTGGAAGGTAGCACCGTGGAAGAGGTGCACCCCGTCCGCATTGCACATGGCGCTGTCCACCTGGGCATGGGGAATGGGCCCCTCCAGCCTCTCGCTCCGTGGGCTCAGGTTCAGATCCACCCGCCTCAGGGAGTTTCCTGCAGGGCAGAGAGGAGCCGTCAGAGCCCCCCGGCCCAGCCCCGCACACCCCTCCCCCGGCCCAGCCAGTGCAACCCTCCCCCGGCCATGTGAAAAGAGCCCCCCAGCCCAGCCTCGCCTCAGCGGCCAGGAGACAGGGTGCCCCTCCCTCAGGCACCCCTCCCCCGGCCACGTGAACAGAGTCCCCCTGCCCAGCTCCAGGCACCCCTCCCCCAGCTCAGCCCCGCGCATCCCTCTCCTGTCCCAGCCCCACGCGCGCCTCTCCCCGGCCATGTGAACAGGGCCCCCCCAGCCCAGCCCCACGCTCCCATCCCCCAGCGACGTGAACAGGGCCCCCCAGCCCAGCCCCACACGCCCCTCCCCCAGCGACGTGAACAGGGCCTCCCAGCCCAGCCCCACACGCCCCTCCCCTGATGATGTGAACGGAGACCCCCGGCCCAGCACTGGTGCACCCCCACCCCACCTGTTCGACCCTCCCCTCCCGGAGCCAGGAGAGAACCCAGGAGTCCTGGCTCCCCAACCCCTCTGCTCCGACCACTAGACCTCACTGCCCTTCTCGCCAGGCCTTGCCCGGCCCACACCTTTGATGACGAAGGAGCTCAGCGGAGTGGGGGCAGGTGAAGGTGGCGGTCCGCCCCGTGATGCCCAGCTCCTCCTCCAAGCCCCGGGGTAGCCCTGCACCAGCGTATAGCCCTGGCCCACCCGGTAGATGTAGACCTTGGAGCCCTGCAAGGCACACGCAGACCAGTGGGGTGGGGGTGGGGGACAGACACCCAGCCCCCGCCCTGCCCTGGGGGGTCAGACACCCAGCCCCCACCCTGCCCTGGGGGGACACAGACACCCCAACTCCTGCCCTGCCCTGGGGGGGACACAGACACCCCAGCCCCCGCCCTGCCCTGGGGGGTCAGACATCCAGCCCCCGCCCTGCCCTGGGTGGACACAGACCACCCAGCCCCCACCGTGCCCTGGGGGGACACAGACACCCCAACCCCCACCCTGCCCTGGGGGGACCCAGACACCCCAGCCCCCCCGCCCTGCCCTGGGGGGGACACAGACACCCCAGCCCCTGCCCTGCCCTGGGGGGGCATCAGATACCCCAGTCCCCACCCTGCCCCGGGGGGGGACACAGACACCCCAGCCCCCGCCCTGCCCTGGGGGGGGTTCAGACACCCCAGCCCCCACCCTACCCTGGGGGGACACAGACACCCCAGCCCCCACCCTGCCCGGGGGGGTCAGACACCCCAGCCCCCACCCTGCCCCGGGGGGGGACACAGACACCCCAGCCCCCGCCCTGCCCTTGGGGGGGTTCAGACACCCCAGCCCCCACCCTGCCCCGGGGGGGACACAGACACCCCAGCCCCCCCCCGGCCCTGGGGGGACACAGACACCCCAGCCCCCACCCTGCCCTGGGGGGACAGACACCCCAGCCCCCACCCTGCCCTGGGGGGGGGGACACAGACACCCCAGCCCCCACCCTGCCCCGGGGGGACACAGACACCCCAGCCCCCACCCTGCCCTGGGGGGACAGACACCCCAGCCCCCACCCTGCCCCGGGGGGACACAGACACCCCAGCCCCCGCCCTGCCCTGGGGGGACAGACACCCCAGCCAAGCAGGCCCTGAGCCGGACGCCCTGTTGTGAGTTGTCCACACAGCTGGGCTTGGCCAGAACCCCCCCCCCACAGCCCCGTACCTGGATCAGGTAGAGCTTCTTGTCCCAGCTGAAGGCGCTGTCCACCGGCCCGGCCAGCTCCTGCCACGTGTGGTTGAGAGGCCACGAGTGCCAGCCGTCCCGCTTGGAGTCCAGGCGGAAGTACTGCCCCCCTAGGCCGGGCGAGGGAGAACACTCCGCTCTGCACCAGGCTCTGGGGAGGGGGGCTCTGGGGGTGCCTCCCTGGACCATGGCCGGGACGTCCCGGTCACACCTGGAACCAGCAGCCGAGGGGAAGGGGTTTGCCTGCCAGACAAGGGGGGCCTATGGGGAGCGGTGCGGCTCCAGGGTCTCTGGGGAGTGTCCAGACAAGGGGGGTCAGTGGGGAGCGGTGGGGCTCCAGACTGTCCGGACAAGAGGGGTCGATGGGGAGCGATGGGGCTCCAGGAGCTCCAGCCGGGGGGCTGTAGGGCACCAGACAAGTTCTCCCTCCGCAGGCACAGTGGCCCCTCGAGGCCCGAGCGGGCTGGAGCCGTCCTCAGGGTTGGGGCCGGGCTGTGGGGACCCCGGAGGGGGGCCAAGGCAGCAGGTTGGGGACCCCTCTGCCTCCCGGCGCAGCTGCTCCCCACTCACCCCGGAAGGCGTAGGTGCGGTTGGCATCGTCCGTGGTGAAGGCCTGGAAGGCGAGGCCACTGCAGGGGTCCCGGATGGCCATGGCGGTGGCGTTTCTGCGGGCCTCGTGCCCGTGACCTGCACCCGTCGGCAGGGGAGAGAAGGGTCAGGTACACGGCAGGGGGGTGAGATGTCACAGGTGGGTCGGGGGCTGTTGGGGGTCCCAAGTTGGCTGGGGGGAACAGGGGATATCAAGGTCACAGGGTGGCCAGTGGGTCTGGGGTGTTTTGGTGGCGGGGTCACAGGGCCAGGCTGTGTCAGGGGAGCCCGGGACACATTGGGGTCATGGTGCAGCTGGTGGGGGTCCAAGGAGGTTGGGTTCTATGACGAAGTGGGAATGTTCTTAATGTTTTCTCGGAATACTGTGCGGGTGCCTCAGTTTCCCCTAGGCGGGTCTTAAGTCTCTAGGTGGTGGGATCAGGGGATGTGATTGTTGCAGAGCCCGAGAGGGCCAGTGTGATGCCGTCTGCACAGAGGATGGCCGACACCCTGTCTCCTGGCCACTGATGGCCTGGGTCCCTCCCCTGCGACGGTGCCGACTGAAGGTGCAGAGAACAAAGGGATCAGGTGGCCTCCTGGCCCGGGAGAGAGACAAAGGCCGGAGGAGGGGCGGGGGAGTTTCAGTTTGGAGCTGGCTGGGGAAACGAGGCCCAGTTGGGGCTCTGGGCTCCCTGCCCCCCAAGACAGTCCTGACTGAGGGGTCCTGTTCTCTGTACCTACAAGCTCCGTTTTAGACCATGTTCCTGTCGTCTAATAAACCTTCTGTGTTACTGGCTGGCTGAGAGCCCCGGGGAATCGCAGGAAGTGGGGGGTGCAGGGCCCTGACTCCCCATCACTCGGTGACAGAGTCATACGTTGGCCAGGGGGTATTGCAGGGGCTGTTGGGGGATGAGAGTATTAAAGGGGGACAGGGGGTCAGAGTCACAGGGTGGCCAGGGGAGTTGGGGATTGTGGTCCTGGGGAGGCCAGGGATATTGAGGGGCAGCCACAATATCACGGACAGGGGCTATTGGGGGTATCACTGGGGGGGGCTGCTGGGAGGATCATGGTGGGATATCACAGGGGGTCTGTAGCCGGGGGTATCATGGGAGGAGCAGCCGGGGGGAATCACGGGGAGCTGTAGCCGGGGGTATCATGGGAGGAACAGCCAGGGGGAATCACGGGGAGCGGTGGCAGGGGGTATCGCGGGGGGCAGCGGGGGGAATTAGGGGAGCGGTGGCGGGGGCATCGTGGGGGGCAGCCGGGGGGAATCAGGGGAGCTGTGGCAGGGGCTATCGCCGGGGGCAGCCGGGGGGAATCACGGGGAGCTGTAGCCGGCGGTATCATGGGAGGAGCAGCCGGGGGGAATCAGGGGAGTGGTGGCAGAGGGCATTGCAGAGGGGGCAGCTGGGGGAATCAGGGGAGCGGAGGCGGGGGCATCGCGGGGGACAGCGGGGGAATCAGGGGAGCGGTGGCAGGGGGTATCGTGGGGGGGCAGCGGGGGGAATCAGGGGAGCTGTGGCGGGGGGGCATCGCGGGGAGCAGCTGGGGGGAATCAGGGGAGCGGTGGCAGAGGGCATCGCAGAGGGGGCAGCCGGGGGAATCAGGGGAGCGGAGGCGGGGGCATCGCGGGGGGGGCAGCGGGGGGGAATCAGGGGAGCGGTGGCGGGGGCATCGCGGGGAGGGCAGCGGGGGGGAATCAGGGGAGCAGTGGTGGGGGGCATTGCGTGGGAGGCAGCCAGGGGAATCACGGGGAGCTGTGGCAGGGGGCATCGCGGGGGGCAGCTGGGGGGAATCACGGGGAGCGGTGGCGGGGGGCATCGAGGGGGGCAGCCGGGGGGAATCACGGGGAGTGGTGGCGGGGGTATCGCGGGGGGGGCAGCCGGGGGGAATCAGGGGAGTGGTGGCGGGGGTATCGCGGGGGGGGCAGCCGGGGGGAATCAGGGGAGTGGTGGCAGGGGTATCACGAGGGGGGTAGCGGGGGGAATCAGGGGAGCGGTGGCGGGGGGATCGCGGGGGGCAGCGGGGGGAATCAGGGAAGCGGTGGCGGGGGGATCGCGGGGGCAGCGGGGGAATCAGGGCAGTGGTGGCGGGGGATCGCGGGGGGAACGGGGGGAATCAGGGCAGCGGTGGCGGGGGATCGCGGGGGCAGCGGGGGAATCAGGGGAGCGGTGGCGGGGGATCGCGGGGGGACCGGGGGAATCAGGGGAGCGGTGGCGGGGGCATCACGGGGGGCAGCGGGGGCAGCGGGGGAATCAGGGGAGCGGTGGCAGGGGGATCGCGGGGGGCAGCGGGGGAATCAGGGCAGCGGTGACGGGGGATCGCGGGGGGACCGGGGGAATCAGGGGAGCGGTGGCGGGGGCAGCGGGGGAATCAGGGCAGCGGTGGCGGGGGATCGCGGGGGCAGCGGGGGCAGCGGGGGGAATCAGGGCAGCGGTGGCGGGGGGATCGCGGGGGGGCAGCGGGGGGGAATCAGGGGAGCGGTGGCGGGGGATCGCGGGGGCAGCGGGGGAATCAGGGGAGGGGTGGCGGGGGCAGCGGGGGAATCAGGGCAGCGGTGGCGGGGGATCGCGGGGGCAGCGGGGGCAGCGGGGGAATCAGGGCAGCGGTGGCGGGGGATCGCGGGGGGCAGCGGGGGAATCAGGGGAGCGGTGGCGGGGGATCGCGGGGGGCAGCGGGGGAATCAGGGGAGCGGTGGCGGGGGATCGCGGGGGGAGCGGGGGAATCAGGGGAGCGGTGGCGGGGGCATCGCGGGGGGCAGAGGGGAATCAGGGCAGCGGTGGCGGGGGATCGCGGGGGACAGCGGGGGGAACCAGGGGAGCGGTGGTGGGGGATCATGGGGGGCAGCAGGGGAATCAGGGGAGCGGTGGCGGGGGATCGCGGGGGGCAGCGGGGGAATCAGGGGAGCAGTGGCGGGGGGATCGCGGGGGCAGCGGGGGAATCAGGGCAGCGGTGGCGGGGGATCGCGGGGGGGGGCAGCCAGGGGGAATCAGGGGAGGGGTGGCGGGGGATCGCGGGGGGCAGCGGGGGAATCAGGGGAGCAGTGGCGGGGGATCGCGGGGGGCAGCGGGGGGAGTCAGGGGATCGGTGGTGGAGGCATCGCGGGGGGTAGCGGGGGGAATCAGGGGAGGGGTGGCGGGGGATCGCGGGGGGCAGCGGGGGGAACCAGGGGAGCGGTGGCGGGGGGATCGCGGGGGGCAGCGGGGGAATCAGGGGAGCGGTGGCGGGGGATCGTGGGGGGGAGCGGGGGAATCAGGGGAGGGGTGGCGGGGGATCGCGGGGGGCAGCGGGGGGAACCAGGGGAGCGGTGGCGGGGGGATCGCGGGGGCAGCGGGGGAATCAGGGGAGCAGTGGCGGGGGGATCGCGGGGGGCAGCGGGGGAATCAGGGCAGCGGTGGCGGGGGATCGCGGGGGCAGCGGGGGGAATCAGGGGAGCAGTGGCGGGGGATCGCGGGGGCAGCGGGGGGAGTCAGGGGAGCGGTGGTGGAGGCATCGCGGGGGGGTAGCGGGGGGAATCAGGGGAGCGGTGGCGGGGGATCGCGGGGGCAGCGGGGGAATCAGGGGAGCGGTGGCGGGGGATCGCAGGGGGCAGCGGGGGGAATCAGGGCAGCGGTGGCGGGGGATCGCGGGGGGAGCGGGGAAATCAAGGGAGGGGTGGCGGAGGGATCGCGGGGGGGCAGCGGGGGAATCAGGGGGAGCGGTGGCAGGGGGCATCGCGGGGGGCAGCGGGGGGGAATCAGGGGAGGGGTGGCGGAGGGATCGCGGGGGGCAGCGGGGGAATCAGGGGAGGGGTGGCGGAGGGATCGCGGGGGGGCAGCGGGGGAATCAGGGGAGCGGTGGCAGGGGGCATCGCGGGGGGGCAGCGGGGGGGAATCAGGGGAGCGGTGGCGGGGGGTATCGCGGGGGGGGCAGCGGGGGAATCAGGGGAGCGGTGGCGGGGGATCGCGGGGGGCAGCGGGGGAATCAGGGCAGCGGTGGCAGGGGGATCGCGGGGGCAGCGGGGGAATCAGGGGAGCGGTGGCGGGGGATCGCGGGGGGCAGCGGGGGAATCAGGGCAGCGGTGGCAGGGGGATCCCGGGGGCAGCGGGGGTAGCGCGGTCTCACCTCTCCCGGGGCAGGCCATGAAGTAGTCGCGGGCGTCGCGGGGGTAGCCGGGGGGCACCTGGCCCGTGGCCGGCTGGAAGCGCAGGAAGAGGACGCGCTGGAAGCAATAGTAACGGTCCAGCCAGCGCACGGCCGCCGAGCAGCTGCCCACCGAGGGCCACGAGCGACGCTTCAGCATCCCCAGGCCCAGGTCATAGAAGAAGACCTCACCCCCTGCAGGGAGAGAGACACAGCCCGGGTCAGCGCCCGCCCAGCCCCCGGACCCCGGACCCCCACACGGCCCGGGTCAGCGCCCGCCCAGCCCCCGGCCCCCCGCACGGCCCGGGTCAGCCCCTGCCCACCCCCCGGACCCCCGCACGGCCCGGTTCAGCACCCACCCAGCCCCCAGACCCCTGGACCCCCACACGGCCCGGGTCAGCGCCCACCCAGCCCCCGGATCCCCACACAGCCCGGGTCAGCGCCCGCCCAGCCCCCAGACCCCTGGACCCCCACACGGATCCGGTCAGCGCCTGCCCACCTCCCGGACTCCCCCACGGCCCGGGTCAGCGCCCGCCCAGCCCCCCGGCCCCCCGCACGGCCAGGATCAGCGCCCGCCCAGTCCCCCGGACCGCCAGCCACCCACACAGCCTGGGTCAGCGCCCGCCCAGCCCCCCGGCCACCCCGCACGGCCCGGGTCAGCGCCCACCCAGTCCCCTAGCCACCCACATGGCTTGCACAGCTCCCCTCTAACCAAGACCCCTACACAGCACCTTCCCTGAGCCTGCCCCACCTGCCCTCCCCCAGCCCAGCCCCGTACCCTTGAAGAAGAGAAGGCTCTCGGCTGTGCAGTCCTCGGGGTGACACTCCACGGCGCTGTCCAGGTCCCCAGGCACCCCCTTGAACTCGTCCCCGATGAGCCGGGGGTAGCCGGGCCGCAGCCGGCCCCCCGCATACACCCAGACCTGCATGCCCTGTGGGCACACACACCTCAGCTGGGACCATGGGGCTGTACGGAGACGGGCCCGGCCTGGCACCTGAGCCGGTAGGACCCCAGGATCCCGGGTACCGGCCTTTCCCGACAGCTACTCTGCCCCCAGCCCACTTGCACCTCAGCCCCACTGATCCCCCACCCGGTCCCTGCAGCCCAGACCCCCCCGAGCAACACAGCCCCCCACTGAGGGGGAGGGATAGCTCAGTGGTTTGAGCATTGGCCTCCTAAACCCAGGGTTGTGAGTTCAATCCTTGAGGGGGCCATTTAGGGATCTGGGGAAAAACTGGGGATTGGCCCTGCTTTGAGAAGGGGGTTGGACTAGATGACCTCCTGAGGTCCCTCCAACCCCGATATTCTATGATTCTATGAGCCCCCACCCCACCCCCTGCAGCCCAGCCCCCTCACTGAGCCCCCACCCCACACTGAGCCCTGCCCGGCACCCCCCAGCACCTGGAAGAGGTAGACGCTGTCGTGCACACCGGGGGCCTCCTTGTGGTGGATGCGCAGCGCAGCGTCGACGGGGCCCTGGATCTCAGGCCAGGTGGCATTGATGAGCTGGGCCGGGCCGTGGAAGCCCTTCCAGACGTGGTCACCTGCCGGGCGAGGCCGAGGGAGCCTGAGCAGGGCAGGGCTGGGCCCCGGAGCACGATGGGAAGTGGGGAGGGTGACGAAGTGAGAACGTTCTTAATGTCTTCTCTGAACACAGTGTGTGCCTCAGTTTCCCCATGTGTTACTCAAGTACTGAGGTGGTGGGACAGGGTGTGTTATCATTGCAGAGACCCCTAGAGGGCAGGTGTGGCTGCTGACGGGCTGCAGAGAACGGCCGACACTCGGCAGCCTGGCAACTGCTGGCCAGGCCCCCTCCTCTGCAAGGAGCAGCCGGGGGTGTTGGTGCAGCTGGGGTGACCTGCTGGACCGGGGAAAGGGACAAAGGACGGAGGACGGCAATGGACCTGATGGGGACCGGGCAGCTGGAAGCGAGTCATTCTCTTGGTTGGGGACTCAGGGGCGAGGGCCCAGGGCTCTGCCCCCCACCAGATGGACTTTGCTGAGGGTCCCTGATCCCGGTGCTACCAAGCTCTGTTCTACGCTGGGTTCCCGACGATAATAACCCGTCTGTGTCACACGCGGGCTGGGAGTCACAGCTGGCTGCGGCATGGGGGGCAGGGCCCTTTGGGGGTGAGGCTCCCCAGGGGTCCCGCCCAGGGGGACTCGCTGCGGGGAGCTCATGGGGTGACCAGGGGGCTGAACGCTCCGAGGCCAGACCCAGGAGGCCCCGAAGCAGAGCAGGGTCCTTGCCCTGGGACAGGTGCCCTGAGGGCAGACACTGCCCCAGAGTCCTGCCTGGTGTCACTCAGAGCAGGGTCAGCGCCCCCAGTCTGGGCGCCCGGGACAGCCTGTGAGGGACGCCCCTTTCCTTCCCCTGCCCCAGCGAGCCAGAGACCCCCGTACCTCTGAAGAAGAGCATCACGCCGTGCTCGTCCAGTGTGACGGCGTCAAAGCCCCCCTCGTCCGCACACCGGCTCGCCACCTCTGGGGAGGAGAGTACAGTGCAGTCCAGCACAGGGAGCTGGGGGGAAGCCCCCCATCCTGTCCCCCAGGAACTACCCGACCTCCTCCCACCACATTCACTGACCAGACCTGCCTCCACCCCGCCCCCTGCTGCCACATCCCCAGGAACCAACCTTCCCCCTCCCCCCATGAGAATGTGGGAATTTTCCAAGTGTTTTGTACAACAACAGTGTGTGCCTCGGTTTCCCTGTGTGCTGCACGGTTACCTGGGGTTTGGGAGGGGAAGGTGGCTTGCTCTTTGTAGAGACCCAGAGATCCAGGTGGGATGGGCACCTGAGCCCAGACACCGGCCCAGGCCTCGGGTACCTAGCCACTTACAACCCCTCGCCCCCTTGCGGACCAGCTGGAGGACAAGGGCCAGGTGACCAGGTTTGCCCAGGAACTGGAACAAAGCTCAGAGGAGGGACTGGGGGTAGTGACGCGGGGACGGCTGGACACATGTGTGACGAAGTGGGACTGTTCTTAATGTTTCCTCCGAATATTGTGGGGGTTCCTCAGTTTCTCCTATGCAGTTCTTAAGTATCTAGGTGGTGGGGTAAGGGTGTGTGATCACTGCAGAGCCCTAGAGGGCAGGTGTGTGCAGGGGTCTGGACACAGAGGATGGCCGACACCCTGCTTCCTGGCAACTGATGGCCTGGGCCCTTCCCCCCTGCAAAGTGAGAGCTAAAGGGTTGGAGAACAAAGGAACCAGGTGACCTCCTGGCCCAGGAAAGGGGAAAGCCCAGAGGAGGAGGGGCTGGAGGGTGAGTGAGTTTGGGGCTGGCTGGGGACATGGAGTGAAGTGCAGACGTGGTTGTCTGGCTCACTGCCCCCCAAAATGGACCCAGCTGAGGGGTCCTGTTCTCTGCACCTACAAGCTCTGTTGTAGACCATGTTCCTGTCATCTAATAAACCTCTGTTTCCCCGGCTGGCTGAGAGTCACGTCTGACTGTGGAGTTGGGGGGCAGGACCCTCTGGCTTCCCCAGGAGCCCCGCCTGGGTGGACTCGCTGTGGGAAGCGCACGGAGGGGCAGAGGAGGCTGAATGCTCCGAGGTCAGACCCAGGAGGGGGGAAGCCGGGTGAGCTGTGTGTCCTGCAGACAGGCGGCTCACAGGAAGGCGTCTGCCCCAGAGTCCTGCCTGGCTTCATGGGGAGCAGCTCCAGAGCATCGCCTGGGGACTCCGTGACAACATGCTCCTGGACAGGGATTACAGAGGGGCTGGGGGGCTCTGGGCTCTGATCCGACCCGGCTGGCCCAGGCTCTAACTCTCTGCTCTGGGTCCAGACCCCCAGGCACCCCCCTGCTGTTACCCGCTGGCTGAGTCACTGCAGAGTCAGGCAGGGGGGTGCCTGGCTCCCTTGGGGTACAAGTCTCCCGCCGGGATCCCACCCAGGGGGACTCGCCGAGGGAGCTCCCAGCGTGAGGTGGGGGCTGGGGGCTCCGAGGGTCGGTCCCGGGAAGGGGGGAGCCGAGGGGCTGACCCCAGCGAGTGTGACCCAGAGGTGGCTGACGCCCGCAGGGGGCCTGCCAGGGATTGTCCCGGAGCTGGGCGAGGGATCTGGGCTGGGGGATCCCTGACACACACACCCCGCTGCATCCCGACCCCCCGGCCGCAGGCTGCCCCCCCGGCTGCGTCTCACCTGTGTCATTGAGGTGGGTCTCAGCCCCATGGTGGAACCGCAGTCCGGCCTCCCCCGGTTTGCCAGGGCTGTTGTGGAGAGAAGGCAGTTTGGGTCCCAGTTCACTGAGACCTCCTCCCCAGCTGGATCCTCTCCTTGCTGGGGCAGTGTGGGGGGCGGAGGGGCCCCAGACCTCCAACGAGGGGTAGCTTTAGTCTTGGGGCCTGGCCCTGCTGTGAGCTCCTGGGGGACGGGGCACCTGGGCGCTGGGCACCGGGTCTGGGCAGGTGTGCTCGGGGCAGGGGCTGGTGTGGGGTGAAACACACCCACCTCTCCCTGCCCGCCGGAGCCACACCCAGGGTCTCGGCAGCTGCGCGCACGAACGCCTGCGCCCTCCTGCCGTGCACCAGCACCCGTCCCTCTCGCACCAGCACCCATCCCTCTCGCACCAGTGCCCGTCCCTCTCCCACATCTGCCCCTCTTGCACCAACATCTGTCCCTCTCGCACCAGCACCCACGCCTGCCCTTCCTCACACAAACGCTTCTGCCAGTGCCATCCCCACCTGCACACACGGCCAGGCCCTGCCCCTCGTACATGGGCCCCCCTCACACCATCCCCCCTCGCACGGGCCCTCTGGCAGTACACGCCCTCGGCCCCCTCTGCACAGCGGCAGGAGCTGTGCCCATGCCCAGCGCCCCAGCTGTGCCACTCACAGGGAGTGGGCGAGCCCCAGGGCCAGCGCCCAGGCCAGGGACAGGGTGGCCACGGCACCGCGCATGCTGAGCTGGCTCAGGGCTCTGGGCTGTCGCCCGCCCCTATATAGAGCGGGAGGCAGGGCCCAGAGCCCCTGGCACAGCCCCCACCCCCCCAGCCCGGAGCAGCTCCGATTAACCCTGCACGTGCCAGGCTCCCAGCTGCCCCGGGGACCAGCCCCACAGCCCGGAGACCCCCAGAACCCAGCAGCGGCAGCCAGGTGGAATGGGGAGACTCTGCCCCCCTGGAGCCGAGCAGGGTGGGGGTCACTCACTGTGTGCCCCAGGACTCGGCCCCCGGGGCCTTGCTGGGACGGGGTGCAGGGCTGAGCACAGGTCCACGCCGCCGCTGCCCCCCCACCCAGGGCTGCCCCTGGGTCCCCACTGGGTAAATCCCCTGAGTGCTGGCCAGGGGCCTGGGGAGAGCTGGGGGCGGAGAGGGGGAGCTGCATGGGGCAGAGGGGACCGGGCCGGGGGACTACATGGGGCAGAGGGACAGATGTGGGGGCTGCATGGGGCAGACGGCCGGACTGGGGGGGGTTGCATGGGACAGAGGGACCGAGCCGGTGGGGGCTGCATGGGGCAGAGGGACAGGGCAAGGGGGGGGCGCTGCATGGGGAAGAGGGGACCAGGCCGGGGGGGGTGTGTACGCGCATGGGGCAGAGGGGACCGGGCCGGCGGGGCTTCATGGGGCAGAGGGACGGGACGTGGGGGCTGCATGGGGCAGACGGCCAGGCTGGGGGGGGGGGGTTGCATGGGACAGAGGGACCGAGCCGGGGGGGGGCTGCATGGGGCAGAGGGACAGCGCAAGGGGGGGCGCTGCATGGGGAAGAGGGGACCAGGCCGGGGGTGGGTGTGCACGCATGGGGCAGAGGGGACCAGGCCGGCGGGGCTGCATGGGGCAGAGGGACAGGGCGAGGGGGGGCTGCATGAGGCAGACGGCCAGGCCGGGGGGTTGCATGGGACAGAGGGACCGCGCTGGGGGGGCTGCAAGGGGCAGAGGGACAGAGCGAGGGGGGGCGCTGCATGGGGCAGAGGGGACTGGGCCGGGGGGGCTGCATGGGGCAGAGGGATGGGACGGGGGGGCTGCATGGGGCAGACGGCTAGGCCAGGGGGTACATTCCTGGCACTGTCCTGCCTGTTTCCCAGCAGCTCCCTGGGGACGCCCCGCAGGGGGGTGACCCTGGCCCCAGCTCTGTTTGCTCAGCTCAGGGCAGCGACCAAAGTGCAGATCAGTGAGCACAGCACCCGGGGGTCAGCGCCCTGCCACCCTCCCCCACCCTGGGCCTGGGCCATACCCCCCCTTACCTGGGCCTGGGCCCGGGCCCTGCCCCCCTTCCCTGGCCACGGGGCCCTGCCTCCCTCCTGTCACGCTGGGTACAGGGCCCTGCTCCCTTTCCCTGGGCACGGGACCCTGCCTCCCTCCCCTGCTCTGGGCATGGGGTCCTGCCCCTCTCTCCCCCTCTGGGCACGGGGCCCGCCCCATTCCATTAAACTAGCCCGAGACATAAAGGGTAACAAGAAAACCTTCTACAAGTACATTAGAAGCAAGAGGAAGACCAAGGACAGGGTTGGCTCATTACTCAGTGAGCGGGGGAAACAATAACAGGGAATGTGGAAATGGCAGAGGTGCTAAATGACTTCTTCGTTTTGGCTTTCACCAAGAAGGTTGGTGGTGATTGGACGTCTAATGTAGTGAATGCCAGTGAATACCAGGTAGGGTCAGAAGAGGCTAAAATAGGAATAGAACAAGTTAAAAGTTACTTAGACAAGATAGATGTCTTCAAGTCACCGGGGCCTGGTGAAATGCATCCAAGAACACTCAAGGAGCTGACTGAGGAGATACCTGAGCCATTAGCAATTATCTCTGAGAAGTCATGGAAGACGGGAGAGATTCCAGAAGACTGGGAAAGGGCAAATCTAGTGCCCATCTCTAAAAAGGAAAATAAGGACAACCCAGGGAATGACAGACCGGTCAGCTTAACGTCTGTACCCGGAAAGATAATGGAGCAAATAATTAAGCAATCAGTTTGCAAACATCTAGAAAACAGTAAGGTGATAAGTAACAGTCAGCATGGATTTGTCAAAAACAAATCGTGTCAAACCAACCTGATAGCTTTCTTTGACAGGGTAACAAGCCTTGTGGATAGTGGAGAAGCGGTAGACGTGGTATATCTTGACTTTAGTAAAGCTTTTGATACTCTCACATGACCTTCTCACAAACAAACTAGGAAAATACAACTTTGATGGAGCTGCTATCAGGTGGGTACAAAACTGGTTGGAAAACCGTTCCCAGAGAGTAGTTATCGGTGGTTCACAGTCGTGCTGGAAGGACATAACGAGTGGGGTCCCGCAGGGATCAGTTCTGGGCCTGGTTCTGTTCAATATCTTCACTGATTTAGATAATGGCATAGATAACACACTTATAAAGTTTGTGGACGATACCCAGCTGGGAGGGGTTGCAAGTGCTTTGGAGAACAGGATTAAAATTTAAAATGATCTGGACAAGCTGGAGAAATGGTCTGAAGTCAATAGGATGAAATTCAATGAGGACAAATGCAAAGTACCCACTTAGGAAGGGACAATCGGTTGCACACACACAGAATGGGCTAGGAAGGAGAACTGCGGAAAGGGATCTATACGAGTCAACAGTGTAACGCTGCTGCAAAAAAAGCAAACATCATTCTGGGCTGTATTAGCGGGAGTGCTGTAATCAAGACACAGGAAGTAATTCTTCCACTCTACTCCGCGCTGATTAGGCCTCAACTGGAGTATTGTGTCCCGTTCTGGGTGACACATTTCAGGAAGGATGTGGACAAATTGGAGAAAGTCCAGAGAAGAGCAACAAAAATGATGGAAGGTCTAGAAAACATGACCTGTGAGGGAAGATTGAAAAAATGGGGTTTGTTTAGTCTGGAAAAGAGAACACTGAGAGGCAATGGGCTTACGTTGTAGCAAGGGCGGTTTAGGTTGGACATTAGCTAAAGCTTCCTAATTACCACGGTGGTTAAGCCCTGGAATAAATTGTCCAGGGCGGTTGTGGAATCTCCATCACTGGGGATTTTTAAGAGCTGGTTGGACAAACACCTGTCAGGGATGGTCTAGATAATACTTAGTCCTGCCACGAGTGCAGGGGACTGGATGTGACAAAGTTGGGGATGTTTGTAGTGATTTACATGAAGAACATGTGCGCGCCTCAGTTTCCCTGTGTCCTGCACGTTTAACAAGGTGGTGGGAGAGGGGGGTTGTTGCAAAGGACCAGGTGTGACCTCGCCTAGCAGCCGGGACCCCGGACAATGGCCTGGAGACGGGGAACCCCAACACCTGGTGACTAAGAGGCCCACCCCAGCTTGGCCGATAGCCGGGTCTGGCCAGTGGGAGGACCCCGGTGACCGAAGCAGCCGGTCCCGCCAGGGGGGAACAAAGGGTGGAGGAGGGGGCCCCAGCCACCTGTTTACCTGGGACGGAGACAAAGGACAGAGGCGGGGCTTGGGGGAGGTGATATGGGGACTCGGCTGGGGGAGGGAGCAGGCAGAGCTCCCTGGATGGGCTGGGGAGGCCAGGCTGAGGCCGGGCAGTTTCCTGTGCTGGGTTCAGACACTCACTAAACCCTCCTGTGTTACGCTGGCCCAGAGTCGCTCCAGTCTAGAGATCGGGGGCAGCGGGGAGGGGGCATTATTCCCTGTGGGGTGAGGGCCCTGGGGGTCCAGAGCGAGGGGACTCCTTGAGGGGGCCCACGGCACAGACAGGCGTGCTGAGGCTCAGGACTTGTCTACACTACCCGCAGGAGCGACGGGCAGCGGGGGTCGATCTATCGCATCTAGAGGCGATAAATTGACCCCCGAGCGCTCCCCCGTCGACGCCGGGACTCCACCGGAGCGAGAGGCGATGGGGGAGCGTCAGCCGTCGACTCCGCCCAGCGAAGACACCGCGGTGAGTAGATCGAAGTACGTCGACTTCCACAACACTGTTTTCGTAGCTGAAGTTGCGTATCTTAGATCGAAACACGCCCCCCACCCCCTCCCGAGTGTAGACCAGCCCTCAGAGAGGTGCAGTTCCAGGAGGCCGGGGGGCTGGACCACCGAGAGAGAGTGGCCCCCCGAGAAGGGCTGTCGCACTGAAGGGGGCTCCCCCCAGGGACCGCACGGGGCCGAGAGTGGGCGCGACCTGGGGGTCCGTGGCACTGGACGAGCTGACCTCTCGAGGGCCCTTCCGGTCCTGTGATTCTCTGGTCAGTGCCAGGGGCTTGGAGGACGATCGTCGCAGCAGCAGGCTGAGTGGATCTGGGCAGCCAGGATGACACTGGATCAGGTGTCCCAGAGCCCCACAATTGGAGCTACACCCCCAGCTTCGGAAAAGTCTTTTTGAGGGACCCTTCAGCGTGCCAGAGGCGAGGCCGGAGAGCAGGGGGGCAGGGATGGAGACACAAGAGACCCGGAGGAGAGGCTGAGCTCTGTGGGTGGCTCTGCCTCGGGCTGGAGAGGTGATGCAGAACGTATCCGCAAGGCTTCGCCAGAGCCAGGCGGGCAGGAGCTGGAGCCCAGGGCCGGGGGACAGGCAGGCTGGGCTGGTGGCCATGGGGACTGAGAAAGGAGGGAACAGGGAGGGTTTGTGGAGGGAGATTTAAGTCTCCGGTTTTGCCATGTGGCGCTCGAGCTGCCCCCGCAGAGACAGACCAAGGCCGCCCTTTGCACCGGAAAGGCCAGGCTGGAGCAGAGGCCAGGTTGGAGCCGAGGCTGGGCTGGATCAGGGAGGCCAGGCTGGAGCCGGGAGGCTGGGCTGGAGCAGAGGCCGGGTTGGAGCAGAGGCTGGGCTGGATCAGGGAGGCCAGGCTGGAGCCGGGAGGCCGGGCTGGAGCAGAGGCCGGGTTGGAGCAGAGGCTGGGCTGGATCAGGGAGGCCAGGCTGGAGCCGGGAGGCTGGGCTGGAGCAGAGGCTGGGCTGGAGCGGAGGCCAGGCTGGATCAGGGAGGCCAGGCTGGAGCCGGGAGGCTGGGCTGAAGCCAGGAGGCTGGGCTGGAGCGGAGGCTGGTTCATTTGTGTTTGCAGACAAGGTGACCCAGAGACAAGGGCAGAGCATTCCCAGGAGTCTGGTTTGCAATTTTTACCGTCCCCCGCTGGGCTCCTCCCCCGGTCCTTCCTTCCAAGCAGGGTCTCGAGCCCCCCAGGGGAGAGGAGCGGCTGGATGGAGTGACTGCACCCGGTGTCAGTGCATATAAGTACATGGCACAGGGTCCTGGACCCGCAGGCCAGGAGGGGCCCTGGGGGCGTCGGCTGGTCCCGTCCCTGCACTCGGGGCAGGGCCAGGCATGACTCGGCTTGTCGGGTTCTGAGCCTGCAGCCTGGGTGTTGAATTTCCAGGGCTACAAAGTGGAGCTCAGACGTTGGGCTCTCCCGGCTCCCCCCAGGCTCCCCCCAGCCTCGGCTCTCCCTGCCGGTGACCTCCAAGCTCCTGGCCTCGGCCGACCAGGAAGAGACACACGAAAGGCACGGCCCTGAGAAATCCCGCCCAGAATGTCCCGCATCCCGTGGGCGGAGAGGAAACAGGGAGGGGATTGACCCGGCGGCCAAGGCCGGTGGTGGGTGCTGTGGGGGGCTCCCTGCCTGCAGGGGCCTGCTGGGAGCGTCTCGCCACCAAGGGACTGTCTGGCTGTGTCACGTCTCTGTGTTTGACTCCCCAGGCTGGTCTCTGGGGTGCAAGCAGGGGGTGGGGACGTAAAACCAACCTTCAGGGGGACGAGCCAGAGGGGAACAGGCCAAGTGTCTGGCAGCTAGGAGCTTGGGGAGGGGGATTTGGGGAGACTCAGGGACTGACAGGGCTGGGGAGAGCCAGGGGATCAGGGCTCTGAGTTCAGGCTGTGCAGAGTGAAGCCCTCAAGGTTGCTGACCAGCAGTGACAGGACCCCTCACTGCACTGGGGGCCCCCAAAACATCAGACACCTTCACCAGGATCCTGCTGAGGTCTGAGAGCTCCCCGTCCCTGAGTCACCAGGGCGGGGACTGGTGAGCGCAGTGTGGCCGGGCCAGTCACCATCGCTGAGACCAGGCCGGCTGGGGTATCAGATTGGCTCGCACGGCGTCTGGCATTTGGACTCTGCTCCGCTGCACGTGTGGCCAATGCTCCAGGGGCACGTCTGCACCCAGGCTCCCCACCTTCACACGGGATTTCGTCATCACACATTTGTAACAAAAAAATAATCTCCCTTTTGGGCGGCTTCTCGGATCCCCAGGACAGGGCTGTGCCTGCAGCTTTGGGACAGGCCTGGGGAGGACCCCCCCGATGGCCCAGACCCCCAAGGGTTCCTGTTCTCCCTCCAGGGCCGGCCATGCGGCCTCACCACCTCCTCTGAGCTCCAGCCTCCTGCGACTCCCGTCAGAGACCTTTACACTCTGCAGGGAATCTTGTGCCTGTCTTGGTCGTCCTCCCTGGGGAGACCCCATGCTCCGTCCCGGCTGGGGGGGTTGAGTGGTTCAGTCCTTGGAGTCCTCATTGTCCTTCGGGTCCTGCGCTGATATGGGCTGGTCCTAGCCAGTCCGGACGCCCCGTCCTATCATCCCAGACGGCTACAGGACGCAAATGCCTCAGCTCTCCTGCTCTGCCCCATGAGCAGCCCCTGAGCCCTTCTGCACCCCTGGGGCAGCAATCCCTGGCCGGTCAGCCCCTGTTGCACCATAAAGCTATTGCAGGTGAGTCCCACATCTTCACTGGGCGTTTGCTGGCCCCATGGCAATGTCCGGGAGCGGTTCACAGTCAATTGCACGCAACATCAGACACGCAGAAATAAAGACATGAAACTTTTTACACCCTTGGATTATGTCCAAAGTCTCCTTCTCTACCTGAGCACCGTGAGAGGGAAGCCAGGGGTCTGACTCCTGTGATAACACCCTGCTGGGGGCACCTGTGACAGCTCCGGCCTGCTCCACACCACACAGGTGTGGACACGTCTCCCCAGG
The DNA here is from genome assembly GCF_015237465.2 of Chelonia mydas. NCBI lineage: Eukaryota > Metazoa > Chordata > Testudines > Cheloniidae > Chelonia > Chelonia mydas. The sequence goes on along the minus strand of NC_057849.1, from coordinate 643,309 downwards.
GAGAAGCGCCCCGTTCCAGCCAGGCAGGAACACCCCCTTCCGAGGGCGTTGTGCCATGGTCCATGTATTCAGAGTAGCAGCCGTGTTAGTCTGTATCCGCAAAAAGAAAAGGAGGACTTGTGGCACCTTAGAGACTAACAAATTTATCTGAGCATAAGCTTTCGTGAGCTACAGCTCACTTCATCGGATGCATTCAGTGGAAAATACAGGGGGGAGATTTATATACACAGAGAACATGAAACAATGGGTGTTACCATACACACTGTAACCAGAGTGATCAGGTAAGGTGAGCTATTACCAGCAGGAGAGCGGGTGCGGGGGGGGGAACCTTTTGTAGTGTTAATCAAGGTGGGCCATTTCCAGCAGTTGACAAGAACGTCTGGGGGGGGGTCGGGGGAGATAAACATAGGGAAATACTTTTACTTTGTGTAATGACCCATCCACTCCCAGTCTTTATTCAAGCCTAAGTTATTTTTATCCAGTTTGCAAATTAATTCCAACTCAGCAGTCTCTCGTTGGAGTCTCTTTTTGAAGTCTTTTTGTTCTAATATTGCGACCTTTAGGTCTGCAATCGAGTGACCAGAGAGATTGAAGTGTTCTCCGACTGGTGTATGAATGTTATAATTCTTGACGTCTGATTTGTGTCCATTTATTCTTTTGCGTAGAGACTGTCCAATGTACATGGCAGAGGGGCATTGCTGGCACATGATGGCATATATCACATTGGTGGATGTGCAGGTGAACGAGCCTCTGATAGTGTGGCTGATGTGATTAGGCCCTATGATGGTGTCCCCTGAATAGATATGTGGGCACAGTTGGCAACGGGCTTTGTTGCAAGGATAGGTTCCTGGGTTAGTGGTTCTGTTGTGTGGTATGTGGTTGCTGGTGAGTATTTGCTTCAGGTTGGGGGGCATGTATTGAGATCGGCACGGCGTGAGTGTCGACGCTGCATTACTCACGTCGACCATAGCAGTCCTCCAGCAGCTGTCCCACAATGCCCCCAGTCTGACCGCTCTGGCCACCATTGTGAACTCCACTGTCCAGGGGTCACAGATACCAGACCCCCATGGCGTGGATTTCGGAAATTCCCTTTCCTGAGAGCAGCTCTCCACTGGTGTGTGCAGTGCCCCCCTGGCTGTGCTGGCTACGCGCTCCAGACGCACTCCTGCCTGGTGCTCACGGGAGATGCTGGATCTCCAGGGCCGGTGGGGAGAAGCAGCTGTGCGGGCACCGTTCCGATCCAGCTGTACGTCGACAGCTGCGATCCGGTTGCTCGGCGGAGCAAGTGAAGGGGCGCGACAGGGCCCAGAAGCAGAGCCGCAGGAAAGCCAAGAAGCTGGGGCAGGTGTCCCGGAACGCCAGGGAGGCCGACCATCGACGCGGTTGGCTTTGACGTATTGCTGCATGCCGTACTTGGTGAAGACAGTGAGCTCAATAACTCCCGGAGCTCTGGGGCTCTGCTTGGCACAGTCGGTGCCCGCTGGGTCCCATTGTTTCCTTTGTTACTCATAGATGTAGCCTGCAAAGTCAGAGAATGGGCCACTTGGCACAAGACCAGCGTGACAGGAGCGTTGCCTATTCACCCAACGCAGATCGCTGGCGAAGGCAGTCCAGGGCTTTTTAGGTTACAATTTTTTCAATTTTACTCACTAAAATCATAGGGGAAACCATCGACCACTTTTTAACCCTGAGTTCCCTTTTATCCCATAACGTGTTTTGGTTTGTGTTTGAATTCTGCAAGAGAACTGAGTCCGGAACTAAGATACCGAAAGAACCCAAACCCAGGGGTTCAATAGTCTCCATACTCCGATGCCCTCTGCAGAATTCCTCCTCACTTAGGGAGGGAGACCAATGGACTTTTGAAACGTTACCCCTAAACCATTGCTAAGAGTATCGTGCATATACGGGGCGGGGCGGGGCGGGGCTGCTGTTTGAAAACTGGGAACAGCACAATCAAGGATTCCAAAGCACATTACTTGAAGTGACTGGACTAAGGGAAGTTGCTATAAAGGTTAGCCATAATGTTAATGTCACCAAGTCACTGGGCCATGCTCTGGAACTGCTCCATACAAAGCCAGGCAGGACTCTGGGGGAGCCTCCTCTCCCTGAGCAGACTGCCCCCAGGGCAAGAAGCTTCCACAGCTTGGACCCTCCTGGATCTGACTGGGATGATTTAGTTGGGGATCAGTCCTGCTTTGAGCAGGGAGTTGGACTAGATGTCCTCCCTAGGTCCCTTCCAACCTTGATATTCTATGACCTTGGAGCATTCAGCCTCCTCTGCCCCTCCGTGCGCTTCCCACAGCGAGTCCGCCCAGGCAGGGTCCTGGGGAAGCCAGAGGCTCCTGCACCCCAACTCCGCAGTCAGACGTGACTCTCAGCCAGCCAGTAAAACAGAGGGTTTATTAGATGACAGGAACATAGTCCAAACCAGAACTGGTAGGTACAGGAAACAGGACCCCTCCGTCAGGTCCATCTTGGGGCCAGGGAGGCCAGACCCTGGGTCTGAGCCTCCCTCTCTTTCCCCAGCCAGCTCCAAACTGAAACTCTCCAGCCCCTCCTCCTCTGGCCTTTGTCTCTTTCCTGGGCCAGGAGGCCACCTGATCCGTTTGCTGTCCAATCCCTTCAATTGGCACCTTGCAGGGGGGGAAGGGCCCAGGCCATCAGTGGCCAGGAGACAGGGCATCGGCCATTCTCTGTGCAGACACCATCCCACTGGCCCTCTAGGGCTCTGTAACAACCACACCCCCTTATCCCACCACCTAGATACTTAAGAAATGCATAGGGGAAACCGAGGCACACACACAGTATTCAGAGAGAACAGTAAGAACAGTCCCACTTCGTCACAGCTAATGAGGGGCTTTTTACCATTTTTAAAGACCAAGGCTAAAGGCTTTATGTAAAAAGAGGTAATTCAATTCCTGGTACAAAACTAAAAGTGAATAAGGATGGCTGCTAACTTTGCCGTACAGTTTGTAACTAAGGAAATCTACCCGCATGTGTGACGGAGTCTGTGGGAGCTAGCTGAGGTCACTCAATCAGGGTGAACTGCAAACTGACCAGGGCAGACAAACCCCAAACGCTGGTGGATATTCCACTACTGAGATTTACCCAGCCAGCCCAAAACAGCTTCTGTATCACCTCCCTGGTTACTCAGATGTCCAAATAATGCAGTTCCCTTAAAGTGCCCAGCCTCTGGCCTCCATCCAGACACGCCTGTCAAACATAGGATAATAAATTCTGAAAATCTTATTTCATCATGTAAAAGAAAAGGTTCTCCTGACCCCAAAGGATCAGCCACACACCCAGGTCCAATTAGAACTTAGATCTTACCCAAAATACACACTTATAGTCAATTCTTGTTATCTAAGCTAAAATTTATTTAAAAAGAAAAGATCAATATACAGACAGGCTTGAATTCAATTCTTGAGGTCTTAAGATACAGAGCGGAGATGAGTTTGTCGTGGCCAAAAGCCCTTTTAGAAATAGTCCAGAGGTTATAGTCCAACGTCCATGTTCAGGGTGACTCCAGCCAGTGACTGGGGATCTCAATCCTTATGGCTCAGGGTTCCCCCTCTTGAAACCCAAAGCAGATCTGAGATGAAGAAGGATCGTGTCCCAGGGTTTTTATACATTTCCTGCAGCCTTTTGGCCTGACAAGACAATAGGCTTAACTTTCCTTCTCCCAAACATCCTGGCAATTAGCACAGGATAATTTATCCATTGAACAGTTCAGATACAGGTTACCACAACCTTCAAAGAGTCATGTAGACAATAACACTATTCCACTCAAGTGTCTTCCTAAATGTTAATATTCCTTTTTTGATCTTTGAATCAAAGCTATAGCCATAGACAAGACTTGTTTGCTGACATTGCAAGACCCTATCTCTAACAATGCCGGCTGCATGTCAAAGCTCTCTTCATTTACGTCTCTTGGACCTGGGTCAGGTCAGTCTGGGAGTTCATTAACTCTTTCTGGCCCTGTCACCTTTCAATGAGATGTTATATGACACTCATAATGTCACAGCATGTTCCTGTTGCCTGGTGTTTTAACAGTTTGTTAAAACTTTACATTGTTGAGATTTTGAAAACACCTTAGGAACGTAGAAGAGTGTGGGGGAAGAGTCCCGTCTTCTCTCTGGGATGAAGTGTTTGCTCGTAACATAAGCCAGTATTTCTCTGAACTTTGCCTGCGTGTGTTTTGTCTAAAGCTTTCTTTGTGCTTTACGAGTGATACGCTTTTAAGAAGCAGATAGGCAACACTTTCAAAAACCAGCTAACGCTTTATTTCCTGAAAGGCTGCTGTATTTCTACCAAGACTTTGCATTACAGGCAGCATCTCTCTTTCCATTCCTTTGTGTGAGGAGCTGTATTTTTTAAATGGACCAAGGCTCGATGGCCACGCCTCCGTGGTCATGTGGCACATTCTGATTGGTTCAAGACAATGCATTATATGATGTAGCCATAGAATAGCTTCTGAGGGGCTCAGCCAAGAGGCCTGGTTTGCCCCAGGCTGGCTGAGCCCGAAATTGTTGGCAGTTGCCGAGACGTGGTTTTCTCCTCTCCCTGCCACCTGCTCAGTGACAGGCCCTTTGTTTTGTCTCTTTCTGTAGCAGGCTAAGAGGCATTTGCTTTTCTCAGCTGTTCTTCAAGCCTCTCGCACTTCGTGGCGTGTTTATTTCCACTAAAAATACAGGGTCTGTTCTTTATTTTCAAAAAGCATCCAGTTATTTTTCAGACTTTAGCTTATTTTGAAATAAAGTCTGAAAAATATTTGCATATTTTTTTAAATAATGCATCTGCTTTTAGAGAAAAATTAAGTTTTGCATTTAGTTCAAAATAACTTAAATGCATAACAATTATTTTCCTAAAAAACTAAAACTAATATTTAATACCTTTATTTCAAAACTTGCATAAAATTATATTTTCTCTAAAAAAACCTGTTAACATATTTCCGTCTGAACACTTTATTCCTTATTTGCCGTTTTAAGACTCTTTTCTCTTTATGCCTGTGTGATAATCTGCTTTATTTTGTAAATTATATTAAAATGCCTGTAAAATTATTTTTCTCTAAAAGTCTGTAAAAAACCTATTCTAACCTTAAAGTGTAAACCCCCCCCCCCACACACACACACACAAACAGCCCCAGGGTCCCCATTAAAAAAAGGAAAGTAAAAAAATGTTCAAAATGGCTGACTGCACCAAACACGCCTGTCTCCAAATAGGCGCGCGGAGGGGGGGACATAAAGCAAAAAGGGGTGTGGAAACCCGTCAGAGTCCAGAGTCCTTAACGACTCGTTTCCCATTAAAACAGAGGTTTTCAAACTGTGGGTCGCGACCCCATCAGGGCCAACGTTAGACTTGCTGGGACCCAGGGCAGAAGCTGAAGCCTGAGCTCCACGCCCGCCTGGGGCAGCGGGACTGGGGCCCCCCCTCCCCGGGGCCATGTAGTAACTTTGCTATCAAGGGGGGTCGCAGTGCAACGAAATTCGAGACCCCCTGCGTTAGAATGATGTGCTGACGGCCCCGCCCCGCAGAACACCTGAGCCAGGCAAGGGGGCCATGACGTGTCCAATGAGATCCTGCAGCCAGCGCTGCATGGGACCGGGAGCTCAGGGCCCGGAGAGCAAACGCTGCAGGCAGCCTGGGGAAGGGAAACGCGGAGAAGAAAAAGGCCGAGGAGTCCCAGCAGGAAAAGCAGAGGGGAGGCTCCAGGACGTGACGGGGCTTCTCCAGCAGCAAACACGGCGGCTGCAGACTCTGGTGGACCTGCGGGTTCAACAGTCCTGGGCTGGCCTCCCTCCGCAGCCCGTGGAGAACTGCACTGCAGCACCTGCCTTTGGCCCCCTCCCCATTCCACATGGCACCAGGGGCCACCTCCCTTCCCCTTCCCCTTCCCCTCCTCCCTCCCCGGGGGGATGCCCACCGCCCGGTGACAGCCGCGGTTGCTGTATGTCCAGGTAAAATGGACGTGGCTGTTCTTTCCCTCGTTAATATATTCATGGAGCAGAACCTGAGCGCTTCATGTATTTGTTTTAAATTGCTCCGGGGGGTTCACTGGTTTAATACTGAATACAACTCAGAGTTGGAAAACGATCACGGTTCTGAGCTCGCAGCATATGCTGCAGAGAGACCCCACGTGTTACCGCGCAGTGGGACGCAGCTCCCAGGCTCAGTGACACACCCAGTGTGACAGTCGCACGTGTGCAGAACACAGTCCCTAGCAGGCAGGGCCAGGGAGCGCACCGGGCACCACAGCACCCGGGATGCTTCAGAAAGGCATGAAGATCACAGGCTCCAGATCACATTATGGGATGGAGACAGCTGCATGCTGGGAAGTTGAGCCCTGGCTCCCAGCTACCCGGCGTTTCCGCTCCACCGTGCATTGCCAGAACGTCCCAGCAGCCCCTGCGCTGGACGGTGGCGGTGGCCCGCGGGGCAGCCGGCCCTGGTGCACAGCCCTGCCCAAAGACACAGGCAGCCTGGTGAGCAGGCGCTGTGCCGACATGGCGAGGACCCAGGGACGCACGAGCTCAGGCGCCCTACGCACCGCGGGGGCCGAGTGCCGACGCGACTTGCATCAGCAAACGCTTCTAGCGTAGCCGTGGCCGCAGGTTTGCTCCTCCTGGGCTAGTACCCAGCAAAAGGCAGGGGGAGGGGAGGCTGTTTCATTGAAAAACATCCTCAGGTTCTCAGACTCTTGATGAAGCTTTGCATCTCCTCTCCACTGGACGCCTTTGCATGCCCTGCCCTGCCTGGGCAGCTCAGTCAGGCTCCAATTTCCCCCCGTAGGTCCCTGTTCGAAGGAAACTCTGCTCTCCTCTCTCCGCTGCTGGGGCAGGTGTGGGGGCCTTTTCTTTCAGCGTCTCTAACTGGGGTCCTGGCAACCCCTTGGCAAATTAACAAATGTCCCATTAGCTTCCAGGCGGGCAGCCCGTGTGCCTGGTGCTGCAGCTGTGTCCGTTGCTCCGGGGAAGAATCCACTGGCGCTGTCGTCACCCTCTGAATCCGGGCGGTGCACTCGGTGTTTGCCAGCTCCTGCAGGAACTGAAATGGGTCCCACCACTTTGCATCTGTTCCCACAGACTGGGCATTGGCCGGCTTGTGCTGGTTGTCACAGTGTGTGCAGCTCCATGCGCGGCTCTGGCTAGAGGCTTTGAGAGCCGTGTGGCTTTCTGCCTCAGGCCTCTGTTGGAGCCTGTCACGTCCAGGGTCAGAGCACGGGCCACCCTGCACAAGCCTCACTCTGGGCTGGGCAACTTCTGGGGTTTGGCAAATTCTAATGGCCTTGTAGTCACCCAATAATCTGAGCTTTTCATTCCGATTCCCACCGCGCTTTGGTCTCTGATCAGGGACTCAGTTAACTCCCTAAACTTGGCTGTTCAGCCTCGGGTCAGCTGCGAACTCCCCATCATTTCTGCTGCCTGAGTGGACTGAAACCATTAAACCCGCCTCTGACACCCGGCACCCCCATAGTCCCCACTGTCATGGAGTGAGGCTAGGTTTTGTACAAAGTGTCATTGTAAACGTGCTGGCCAGTCGTATCTCGCTGGATTGTACCTGCTACCTCTGGTAAGATGAGGCCCTGAACCATAAACCCTTGGTATCGGAGGCCCGGGATGGGGCCTGAGGCCCGAAGTAAAGGAATGGTCAAGACTTTGCTGCCATAAAGCAAAGTTCAGCTGGGAGCCAGAGGCAGGCCCGGCTCACAGAAGCTGCCAAGAAGAAGGCTGCTAGTTGCATGTATACACATACGTAAAGGGGATCAAGCACTAATAGGATAAACATGGACCAGGATGGCACCAGAACGGTCTGCTACGAACACTTCCCACAGAGATAACGAGGAACAGGCTGACCCGTCCTAAAGACAGGGTCAGAAGGACAATACGATGGATAGACTTGTTTCTTGGAACCAACCTGTACCAGGAGAGAGGCAGCACCCCAACACAGAGGGGCTGGACCTGCATGCGTCAGGAGTGATGTGTAACCTGTTTATACCTGTGTACAAGAACGCACCTCTGAGGGGTTGACTTTGTCTGGCCTAGGGAGCAGTGGAGAGTCCCGCCACTGACTGAGCTGTGTCCATTGTCGGGGGGCACATATTCGTAGTATGTCCGATAGAGTCTGCCGGAAACTATTCCTGTGCTTCGTTTGGCAATAAACCTGGCCGGGTGCCTTCGTACCTTACTGGAGTCTGTGGTCATTGGGGGTCCTCTCGGGGTCTGCTGGGTCAGCGATCTGGAGAGCCGGGGCAGCACGCAGGGAGAACACGCACGCAGCCAACTGTTATCATCACTGGACAGAGCAGAGCACCACACCGGTGACGTCTGACCGCCCGCAGGTGACTGCAGCTGGGTGGTCCCTACCTGTGTGAATGCTGGTGAAAGTGCAGCTGGGGGCTTTGCAGCTTGTCACAGCAGCGCAGTGTAAGCGGGAGTCCAGGCTGGTAGGTTGGGGGGCTCAGTGGTATCCCAGTTCCAGGTGGTACCCCGGGGGGACGCATCACACGGCCGAGTGCAGCAGAACCAGCGAATATTGGAAACCGGCACCCCTCTGAGCAGCACCTTCTCATGGCAGAGTGAATTCTCTCCATCGTCTCCAAACTTCCAGAAAACTTGAGCATTTAGCTGCTCCGTTCTCCCCCTCAGGGCTTGGCCTTGGTTTCTGTTTGCTCCGGGAGAGACACGGTGGGTCAGTAACATCCCTCCAGGCCCAAGGGGCTTCAGACAGACCCTCCACTCAGGACCATTCCCCGCTCCTTCTGCACCACAGAACAGGAGCCTCAGCAGCCCCTGCCCGACCTCCTGCCTGCAGGACTAGCCCCCAGAAGGGTCCCCTTCCCACTGCCAGACCCCACTGCTGCCCCCCACCAGCTACGTCCCTCTGCTCCTTGGGGAGGATGGGCCCTGTCTCAAGGGGGGTCCCGCTACTGCCGGAACACAACCAAAAAGCAACGAGCTGCACGAGACTCCCTCCCCTCCGGGTGCCAGGAACCGGCCCTTGCCCAGCGCCCACGCCCGCGGAGCTGTGCAGCTCACATCTCTGTGCGGCAGCCCCGCCGTCAGCAGGGACAGAGGCCTGCTCCTCGCAGGCCCCGGGAGGGTGAAGTCACGGCGGGGGCTTGACAGACGCCCTGGAGGAAAGGCACCATCCCCCAGGGAGGGCAGCCGGGGCACAGCCCGAGCGCCAGGCGCGTCTCCTGCAGTCCCCTCAGGCTCTGTCCATCGAGTGACGGCGCCTCTCCCAGCTCTGGGTCGGCGGGGAGAGTGGAGCAGGGTGAACCTGGGCGCGGTGGGGAACCTCTCCGGGAGCAGGGCAGGAGGAAGCAGGGCTGGGAGAGGTGCCCCCCTCGACACCCAGCCCAGAGGAGCCAGGTCCAGCCCCCAGAGCGGCCCCCTAAGTTCCCTCTCAGCTGCGCGGCCGCGCAGGTGCTCAGGGCTGCGGCGGGGAGAAGTGTCTCTCCCCCAGCCCCAACCGGTCAGGCCTTCGTCTGCAGCCAGGTTAAGAGAGAAGCAGCCATGAGCTGAGATGCAGAAACTCACATCCCACAATCCCTCTAAATGACATTGAAACAATGGACTATCCGGCGGCTAAGAAGGAGACCCCGTCCTAATGGCCCCTGCTAGCACCAGGTACAGAAACGGATCTTAAGCTGCTTAAAGGAAACTTGGTTTGTTAGTGTCTGTCTGGAAAGAAATCACTTCTCAAGAGTTGGGGTTGTGAAATCCTCATTTCTTTATTGTTTTGTCATTCTGGTCCCCACTTCCCTATGGTTTGTCTGTCTGGTCTTTGCCTGGTGCTTGGATTGTTTCTGTCTCTTACATAATTGATGTTGCTGGGCATAAATGAATTCAGGGGTGGGGTAGGAGAGGTTCGAGAACGTTGTTACCCTTGGTTGGAAGTGGTTTGTAAAATGTTAGGGTAACGATTGGTTAAGGTCTCGCTAAGCAGGGCTCAGACTGAAGGCTGTAAGGCAGGTGGTGTCAGGGAGCTGGCAGCCAGCTACCACAAGACACGCTCCTTCCCGCAGGAGGCAGGTGACCCCTGGGCACCCCGAGAACCGTCACAACAGGTGAGGAGGTGGCTGGGCGCTGGTGAGTTTTTCTTGGACCCTGTTGTATTTAGCAGCTACTCGGGCTGTTTGAACATTGTGGGTGGAGCTGTCCCCTTAAGGACAAGGTGGGAAATAGTCGAAAGTTACCTGCGTAAGTTCCCCATGCTTCCAGCTGATCGCCCGCGGCCGGCAGCCTCCCCTCAGGACCCCCGGACGCTCACCGGCGAAGCACACCGGAGCTGGCTGGTGCAGGGCTCATCGGGGGTAGGGGGGGTTAGGAGCCCCCTGGGCTCTTTGCTTTTCCTACTCCCATCCCCCAAGGCCCCTGTGAGTGGGGGCACGACCTGGGGTCAAATCAACTCTCTCCACAGGCCGGAGTAAGGTCTAGTCCTCCCATTTGCCCCAGGGAATCCAGGCACCATCCAGCGTCTTCACTCCCAGCCCCCCAGATAATTTTCACTGTGTGACGGAGCAGGGAGTGGGGTGCATTGACCTGGGGATGTCCCGCGGGAGTTTGACTGGGACTGGCTGCATTGGTGCTGGATGGTGGGGGGGTGACGTCTCTTGGGGGACGATACCTGATCCTGTAACCTGAGCCCGGGGGGGGGGGGGGGGGGCTGGGCTGGGGCCAGGTGACACCTTTGCCCGGGAAACTGGACAAAGGCTGGAGGAGCAGCTGGGGGGGGGGGGGGGGGGGCGAGGTAAGGCAGCATGAAGGGGTTTCAGTTTGGGGCTTGCTGGGGAAATGAAGGGAGGCCCAGCTGGGGCTCTGGGCTCCCCACCCATCAAGACGGACCTGGCTGAGGGGTCCTGTTCTCTGCACCTACAAGCTCTGCTTTAGACCATGTTCCTGTCGGCTAATAAACCTTCTGTGGTGGGCGGAGAGTCCTGGGGAACTGCAGGAAGTGGGGTGCAGGCCCCGACTCCCCCATGCTCCGTGACACCCTGTACGGCTGCAGCTTGCTGGGGCATGGGGGCGACAGACTCCACACGTCAGCACCACGCGAAGGCACCCAGGACGAGCACACCTGGCGGGCCCAGGACCCAACGCGAGTGGCGCGTTTGCTGGCAGCCGGATTCCTTAGCTCCGTCACGAAACGCTGCCGGAGGCGGGAACACGAGGCCTGGCAGGGGCGTTGGCGTTCCCCACTGGCTGAAGTGAGTGACGCGTGTGTCAGGCGGGCACAGCAGCAGAGCCCAGCTCTGACCAAACCCAAACCTTGGTGGCCAGAGGGAGTCCCGGAGCCCACGGCCACACGGCCAGCAGGGGGCAGTCGTGCTGCAGCCGCTGAGCTTGTGTCTAACGGCCACGAAGCTGCGGGAGCTACCGGTGCCACTCACGCCGGCACTGCTGGACAGTCTGACCACGCTTAACGGTAGAACGAGGCCGTTACACCAACTGGGGGCTGTACGCACCAGCCAGCACAAAAGTGCAACGCCCGGACGATACAGCGACTGGTTCCAGGCAGCCATTCTCCAGCCTGCATGACACAGGGGCCCAGACCAAGTGATCCCAATGCTGCTTTCCAACCTTGAGCTCTCTGAATCGCGGGCTAAGCGGCGCCGCTAACCAAGTGTGCGTCAGGAACGAGCTGGAGCCATGGCCAGGTGGGAGCCACGTGCATTCATAGAATCACAGACTATCACGGTTGGAAGGGACCTCAGGAGGTCATCTAGTCCCACCCCCTGCTCAAAGCAGGACCAATCCCCGACTAAATCATCCCAGCCAGGGCTTTGTCAAGCCTGACCTTAAAAACTTCTAAGGAAGGAGATTCCACCACCTCCCTAGGTAACGCACTCCAGTGCTTCACCACCCTCCTACTGAAAAAGTTTTTCCTAATATCCAACCTAAACCTCCCCCACTGCAACTTGAGACCATTACTCCTCGTTCTGTCATCAGCTACCACTGAGAACAGTCTAGATCCATCCTCTTTGGAACCCCCTTTCAGGTAGTTGAAAGCAGCTATCAAATCCCCCTCATTCTTCTCTTCCGCAGACTAAACAATCCCAGCTCCCTCAGCCTCTCCTCATAAGTCATGTGTTCCAGCCCCCTAATCATTTTTGTTGCCCTCCGCTGGACTCTTTCCAATTTTTCCACATCCTTCTTGTAGTGTGGGGCCCAAAACTGGACACACTACTCCAGATGAGGCCTCATCAGTGTCGAATAGAGGGGAACGATCACGTCCCTCGATCTGCTGGCAGTGCCCCTACTTATACATCCCAAAATGCCATTGGCCTTCTTGGCAACAAGGGCACACTGTTGACTCATATCCAGCTTCTCGTCCACTGTCACCCCTAGGTCCTTTTCTGCAGAACTGCAGCCGAGCCATTTGGTCCCTAGTCTGTAGCGGTGCATGGGATTCTTCCGTCCTAAGTGCAGGACTCTGCACTTGTCCTTGTTGAACCGCATCAGATTTCTTTTGGCCCAATCCTCCAATTTGTCTAGGTCCCTCTGTATCCTATCCCTACCCTCCAGCGTATCTACCTCTCCTCCCAGTTTAGTGTCATCTGCAAACTTGCTGCGGGTGCAATCCATACCATCCTCCAGATCATTTATGAAGATATTGAACAAAACCGGCTCCAGGACCGACCCTTGGGGCACTCCACTTGATACCGGCTGCCAACTAAACATGGAGCCATTGATCACTACCCGTTGAGCCCAACAATCTAGCCAACTTTCTATCCACCTTCTAGTCCATTCACTTGCTGGCAAGAATACTGTGGGAGACAGTGTCAAAAGCTTTGCTAAAGTCAAGGAACAACACGTCCACCGCTTTCCCCTCATCCACAGAGCCAGTTATCTCGTCATAGAAGGCAATTAGATTAGTCAGGCATGACTTGCCCTTGGTGAATCCATGCTGACTCTTCCTGGTCACTTTCCTCTCCTCTAAGTGCTTCAGAATTGATTCCTTGAGGACCTGCTCCATGATTTTTCCAGGGACTGAGGTGATGCTGACTGGCCTGTAGTTCCCAGGATCCTCCTTCTTCCCTTTTTTAAAGATGGGCACTACATTAGCCTTTTTCCAGTCGTCTGGGACCTCCCCCAATCGCCAGGAGTTTTCAAAGATAATGGCCAATGGCTCTGCAATCACATCCGCCAACTCCTTTAGCACTCTCGGATGCAGCGCATCCGGCCCAATGGACTTGAGCTCATCCAGCTTTTCTAAATAGTCCCAAACCACTTCTTTCTCCACAGAGGGCTGGTCACCTCCTCCCCATGCTGTGCTGCCCAGTGCAGCAGTCTGGGAGCTGACCTTGTTTGTGAAGACAGAGGCAAAAAAAGCATTGAGTACATTAGCTTTTTCCTCATCCTCTGTCACTAGGTTGCCTCCCTCATTCAGTAAGGGGCCCACACTTTCCTTGGCTTTCTTCTTGTTGCCAACATACCTGAAGAAACCCTTCTTGTTACTCTTAACATCCCTCGCTAGCTGCAACTCCAGGTGTGATTTGGCCTTCCTGACTTCACTCCTGCATGCCCGAGCAGCATTTTTATACTTCCCTGGTCATTTGTCCAATCATCCACTTCTTGTGAGCTTCTTTTTTGTGTTTAAGATCACCCTCCTAGTGAAATAGTGTTTCCTAATATCCAACCTAGACCTCCCCCACTGCAACTTGAGACCATTACTCCTCGTTCTGTCATCAGCTACCACTGAGAACAGTCTAGAGCCATCCTCTTTGGAACGCCCCCCCTTCAGGTAGTTGAAAGCAGCTATCAAATCCCCGCTCATTCTTCTCTTCTGCAGACTAAATAATCCCAGTTCCCTCAGCCTCTTCTCATATGTCATGTGCCCCAGCCCCCTGATCATTTTCATTGCCCTCCACTGGACTCTCTCTAATTTGTCCACATCCCTTCTGTAGTGTGGGGCCCAAAACTGGATGCAATACTCCAGATGTGGCTTCACCAGCGCTGAATAGAGGGGAACGATCACGTCCCTTGATCTGCTGGCAATGCCCCTACTAATGCAGCCCAATATGCCGTTGGCCTTCTTGGCAACAAGGGCGCAGTGGTGACTCATATCCAGCTTCGCATCCACTGTAATCCCCAGGTCCTGTTCTGCAGAACTGCCTCTTAGCCAGTAGGTCCCCAGCCTGTAGCAGTGCCTGGGATCCTTCCTTCCTAAGTGCACTTGTCGTTGTTGAACTGGAGGGCAGAGATAGGGTCCAGAGTGAGCTAGATTAATTGGCGGATTGGGCCAAAATAACTCGTATCTCCCCACCCGAAAGTGTAGTGTCATCCGCAAGCTTCCTGAGGGTGCAATTCATCCCATCATCCAGACCATTAAATGGGAGAAAGAATTAAACACAAATCTGTGACAAGTAACTGGGGACTGTAACAGCACTTCCTTAGCTGCTCCAAAAGCCACCATCCCACCCCGGAGAAAGAAGGCCGTAGTGGTTAAAACTAACCTGGCTTAGAGGAGAAGTCAGCTACAAATGCCGCATCTAACAAATGGAGGAAAGGGAGAGTTGATAGCAAAAACTGTAACCCAGGAATCAGGAATTGTAGAAAATCGATAAGGGACAAAAGTAGAAACTTGTGGTCAGCAGATTTAAGGACATGAAGTTTTAAAAAGAATATTAAGAAAAAGAATCCTACCAGTGGTATTGGTGTATTATGAGACAGAACTGATAGATTTGATCAATAATAATGCAGAAAAGGAAAAAGTGGTCAATAAATATTTGTATCCTGCATTTTGGGGAAAAAACATCCTGTCATCCTATCAAACAATGAGGCTGGCACTAGTTCCATTCTACCAGTATCACTGGTGGATGTTGAACAGCAGCTACTAAAATTAGACATTTATAAATCAGAAGATCCAGGTAACTTGTGTCCAAGGGTTTTAAAAGAGCTGGCTGAGGAGCTCACTGGACTGTTAATGTTGGTTTTCAGTAAGTCTGGGGATGTTCCAGCAGAATGGAAGACAGCTAATGTTGTGCCAATATTTAAAAGGGCAAATGGGATGGCCTGAAGTAGTCTGTCACTCTGCAATCAATCCTGGGCAGATGGGGGAGACCGTTTTGCAGAATACGCCACTCTGCCCCCGTACGCCACAGCCACGCCAACGCCGCGCTGGCTACGCCGCACCCGGAGGTCCAGGCATGGCCGGGGTTCCCTCCACATGGGAGAGGTGCCTTCCTCCCAGCTGGGTGCCTTCCGGCGACCCCCTGCACCCTGCGGTGTTGCAGATAACACGGAACAAGGGCTGCACGAAGGCCACCTAGGGAGGAAGCACCCACGGGCAGCGCCAGCGATGTTTCACAGCAGTATGGAGCCAGCTGCCAGGGCTGTGCACTGCCAAAGGTGCATTGCTGGCTGGACAAGCCACGGACAGTTCCAGGCATCGCCTTTCCAGGCTCCCATGAGAGGCCAAACAATCCTCCACGCCCCCATGTCGTGGGTCAGCCCCAATCCAGGTGCAGCAGGCCCTGGCCCTCCAGGCCCACCTCTGCCCCAGGCGCCAGCCCAGGCCTTGGGGATCAGCAACAAGGGCCTGTTTGTTCTGTGCCGATTCCCTGGGCTGCTTCCTGCCTTTGCCCAGCTGCAGACATCGGTCGCAGAGCCGTGCTTGCCTGTCTCCTCCCGCCCGAGCTGCCAGCTCAGCATCTGCTCAGTTCGCTGCGGTGGGTGGGTGTTCTCAGGGGGCTCTGACCCGTGCTCGAGAGGTAACCGAGCCCTCCATTAACCCTTCCTGGCTGCCATCACAGCTGTACGGGCCATGGCCAAGCCACGAGCCAGAGCCCACCTGGTGGCCCAGGATGGATTTCCCACCCCCTGGAGCCAAGTAGGCACAGACTTGGCTGCACTGGCTGGGAAAATGCTCCCATCCGTCTCGACTGCGTGTCCCTGAACCATCCTGGGCCGGGGCTGCTACAGACAAGGGGGGGTCGTGCTAGCACATCTATCAGGCTGCACACAGACCACATGCCCAGAGTGCAGCCTGGCTGGGGTTTGCACGGCAGCCATGGCACGGGGGGCACCCTGCTGACACCTGGGTTCAGAGCAGACTGAGCCCAGGCTGCCTGTCGTGCCCGGCGCGGATGTCAGAGATTTGCAGACACATGGCGACGGCTAACTGAAGCCAGCGGGCGGCTCTGGGGTCCCGGGTGGCCCCACATCCCACACACACGGGCCGTGCACATTGCTGGGGGAACCTGGGGTGCAACCAGCAGGGGGGTCACACGTGGTCACACGTGGGGTCGTAGGAGGGCGTCACCCCAGAGGAACAGGCGACAGGGTGGCCAGAGCCCAGAAGGCGGGCGAGAGGGGCCTCCGAGTCGGTCTCAGGCAGGCACCAGCCCCCGGGCACCGGGGCACAGCAGGGCCACAGGAACTGGCCTGGTTCTCCTGGCATCCGAGGTGCTGCTCGGGTGAGAGACCCGCACGTCCAACGCCCGTGCAGGGCACCAAGCGCTCGGTCTCCACTGCTCGCTCTAGCTCCGCTTGGGCCCAAGCACTGCGCCCTCCTGCGCCTGGCTCCCCCTGCCGAGGCCAGGGCTCCCCCAGGCAGCACCTCCCAGCCCTGGGAGCAGCACCGGCCACGGGACCGTCCCGCAGCGCTGGGGCGGGCACGGTGCCGGCTCAGGGGGTGGGGGAGACGCGGGCAGTCGTGTGCTAGAACTGCTGTGACCCCGTTCCCCGGCTGCGGGGGGAGGCGCTGCACCGCATGGCCACAGCGTCACCGAGCGCGTAGGAGCGAGCCCTGCCCCCGGATGCCGACGGTCAGCTGCGCTGAGCCGCTCCGGCCTCCCTCGTGACACTCTGGCTAAGTGCCGGGCTCAGCCGCGGCCTCCACGTCGCCCCAGGCAGCCAGCGGACGATGGGAGGCCTGAGGCTTTGCTGGGGGAGCCGGGCCGAGCTCCCAGCACTGATGCCCGGGGAGCGGGGGGGGGGGGGGGGGGGGGGGGGGCTGGCACTAAGACGTTCCCTCCCCAGTGCTCACACCAAGGCCGCGCGGGGGGGGAGGGGGAGGAACTTGCTGATTTACACCCAACCCCCAGGAGGGCAGGTGCTGCGTGGACACTGCGCCCTTTGTCACCGGGCACCCCATCCGCTGGGCCCCTGCTGCGCCCAGCTCACCTCAGCCCCTTCGGGGCAGCGGGGGCTTGCTGGGGGCGGGGGCTCCCCTGCCTGGGGCACAGCCCATGAGGGAGACAGGAACCTGGCATCATGCTGCTGTGGCCCTAACGCTGGCCCCCACCCAGGCCTTGGGGCTGGTGCCCGGCTCTGAGAGCCCACCCCCTGCCCCGCCCCAGCAAGGGGCGCTCCTTCTCCCCGGCCACCCGTAGGCCCAGCAGCTGCATCACACAGCCCGTACCCTTGGCATGGGTGCCCGGGGGCGTGAAAGGGGCAGTTTGCCCCCCAAAGCTAAGCAGCACTGTGACCCGGTGAGCGAGGCCCCCAGAGCCTCACCGTTATCTGCCCTGCCAGGAGCTGGAGCTGGAGCCAGCCCCAGCCCCGGGATAGGACCCGAGCAGCTGGTGGGTCCGAGCGAGGGCCAAGCATGGGAGCTCAGCCCCTGCGGTTTGCTTGTCTCCCAGGTGCCCTTTGCTGCCCACATGGCTTGTAGGTGGTGCCAGGCTACAGCCCCAGTTAGGGGGGCTGCACATGGGGGGACCCCAGGGATCCCCAAGGCAGGAAAGCCCCGTGAGGCTTGCGCAAGCAGCAAGGGGCTGAGCCGCACCCCACCCTGAGGCCCTGCCAGTCACTTCCTGCCATGCCCACCGCTCTCTACCCCACATCTGTCTCGTGGCCCCAACGCAGAACAGGGGGGCGGGGGAATGGCTCTGCGTGTGGCCGGGGGGGAAGGATTAGGCAGGGCCAGGGGTGGGGCAGGGCAGGGCTGGCGGAGGGCCAGGTGCAGGGATGGAGTACGACAGGCCAGGGCGGGAACCAAGAGTCCGGCCTGCAGCAGGGCAGCCAGCACCCGTCACTGGTTCCCTCCAGGCCAGGGGACGGGCACTAGCCAGGGAAAGCAGGGGAGGAGGCTGCCCCCGATACACCCCATATCCCCAGCAGCTGGGTCAGTCTGGGTTACAGCACCCACAGATCCACCGTTCCACCAAGCGCTAGCAGATGCCCGGGGGGGCACCCCCTCCCGCCCCACTCACTGACCCAGGATCCCCTGACAGAGGCCCTTGGCTGCCCCTCGGCACCGCCCCCCGTGTGAGCCTGGCGATGCTGCAGCCCTGCGGGCCCCTGCACCCCAGGGCCCCACTCAGCCCTCTGCCCCCGCACCCTCCACAGCACTGCACGCCCTGCCAAGCCCCCACTCATGGCAGCCCAGCGACCCTGGTGCCACGGGGAGGTTGGGCCTGTCCTCCCCCCACAGGGACAGGGCCCAGCATACTTTCAGAATACTTTATTTTGTACATATGGTTCATTAGCGTACGGCAGTCCCACCCCCACTTGCACCCAGGGGTGGAGGGTGCTGGCTGTAACCCTGGGACTGGGGGGCTGAAAGCTGCGGGGGGGAAGCTTAGATTGGTGGCTCCTGGGCGTGAGCCAGGCGGGGGGGTAGCATTGCCCTGGGGGCAGGAGGGGCAGGATCTGGCTCCTGGGGGGTTCATAGCGGTGATGGCTGTGGGGCTCCCTAGGCAAGGGGGTGCAGCCAGGATTGGGGGCTCCCCCGGAGACTAGCCCCCAGCACGGAGGGGGAACTGGGCTGGACACCCTCCCACACATGGGGTCTGCGGAGGGGGGAGGGACTTGCCGGGCCCTGGCAGTGCCACGACGGGCAGGCCTGGGGCATGCGTCCCTGGAGTAACACAGAGTGAGACGCACCCGCAGCCAGGGCCTGGCAGAGGCCAGGGCACCCCCCGCTGCCCAGCCCCATGCCAGGCCGCTGCTCTGGGGCCTGCAGGTCCCACGACCCCTCCCTGCCCCCAGCGCTGGGCTAGGCAACCCCAGGCCTGAACCCAGCCACAGAAATAAAGTGCAGATCAACCCTAGTGAGAAGGGAGACACAGGGAGGGAGAGAGGGGAACGTTGGGGAGGGGTTACTAGAGGGCAGATCGGGGTGGGCTGGGGGAGGCCACAGTGGGAAGGCAGCTGGGGGTTGCTGGTGGGGTGCACAGCTGGGAGACACTGGAGAGGTGAGAGGTGCCAGGGAGCACAACGGGCATTGCTGGGGGCACATGGGGGCAGCAGGTTGGCATTGCAGGGGGCACAACAGGGCAGGGGGTGGGCATTGCTGGCGGGCACCGGGGGGCTGGGCAGGTGTTGCTGGTGGGTACAGGGAGCAGGCATTGCTGGGTGGCAGCAGAGGCAGCGGGCAGGCGGTGAGGGGTTGCACTGGGGGGTGGGCGTTGCTGCGGGCACTGCTGGGTTGCATGGGGGGGCGGTGGTGCTAGGTTCTACAGGGGAGCGGGCGGTGCTGTGGGCACTGGGGGGCGGGCGGTGGTGCTACGTTTTACAGGGGGGTGGGCGGTGCTGGGTTGTACAGGGGAGTGGGGGGTGCGGGTGCTGGATTGCACTGGGGTGCAGACAATGCGGGACAAGGCGGGAGTTGCTGGTGGGTAGGGGGGCGGTGATAGCCAGGAGATGCTGCACCCCAGAGAGAAGGAACAACAGCCCCAGCTCCTGTATTCCCATTGACCGTCTGGCCCGGATGGCTGGGGTGAGGGGCAGCCCCCCAACAAACACCAAAGGGCCCAGGTGTGGGGGAAGGGAGGACAGCCCCTAACCTTCACCGCAACCGGGGGGACCCGCTGGGCCGCCCCTCTCCACGGGCCAGTCTCCCTGCTGTGGGGCACAGGCCAGCAGGCTCAAGGGGGGGTCCCCCCTCGCCGGGCTCTTGCACTGCAGCTTGGGGGGCCCAGGGCTCCTGCAAGCCCCCCCAGTGGGGCTGGGCACTCAGCACAAGCCTGCAGGTGGGGGAGCAGCCCCTTGGTCTCTAGTCCAGGCAGCGGGGCAGGTGCAGGCTGGGGCCCGCCCGGTGCCCCTCAGCTACTGCAGGTAGCGATAGGCCTTGAAACAGTGGTTGCCTGAGTCGGCCACCACCACGTGTCCGTCCGAGGTGAGCGCCAGGCCCTGCGGCCCATACAGCGGGTCGGCCAGCGTGTTGATGTAGGACAGGAAGGAGCCTGAGCTGTCGAAGACCTGCCGAGAGAGGGGACTGTGACAAACCTGAGGGACGGTCTCAGACTGAGGCAGTTCTGGAACAAACTGATGAATTTAAACAGCAATAAGTCACCAGGAGCAGGTGGTCACCCAAGAGTTCTGAAGGAACTGTGAGATTGCAGAACTACTCCCTGTCGTCTGTAACCTACCGCTTACATCAGCTTCTGTCCCAGACGGCTGGAGGAGAGCTAATGTGACACTAATTTTTAAAAAGGGCTCCAGAGGTGACCCCAGCAATTACAGGCCGGTAAGCCTGACTTCAGTACTGGGAAACTGGTTGAAACTAAGGAAAAGAACAAAATTGTCGGACACAGAGATGAACATAATTTGTTGGGAAATAGTCAACATGGTTTTTGTAAAGGGAAATCCTGCCTCACCAATCTGCTAGAATTGTTTGAGGGGATCAACAAGCACGCGGATAAGGGTGATCCAGTGGATACAGTGTGTTTAGATTTTCAGAAAGCCTTTGACAAGGTCCCTCACCAAAGGCTCTTAAGCAAAGTAAGCTGTCATGGGATAAGGGGGAAGGTCCTCTCATGAATTGGTAACTGGTTAAAAGACAGAAAACAAAGGGTAGGAATAAATGGTCAGTTTTCAGAATGGAGAGAGGTGAATAGTGGTATCCTCCAGGGGTCTGTATGGGGCCCAGTCCTATTCAATATATTCATAAATGATCTGGAAAAAGGGGTAAACAGTAGGGCTGTCAATTAATCGCAGTTAACTCACGCGATTAACTAAAAAAATATTAATCACGATTAATCGCAGCTTTAATCACACTGTTAAACAATAGAATTCCAATTGAAATTAATTAAATATTTTTGGATGTTTTTCTACGTTTTCAAATATATTGATTTCAATTACAGCACAGAATACAAAGTGTACAGTGCTCACTTTATATTATTTTTTTTTATTACAAATACCTGCACTCTAAAAACAAAAGGAATTTTTCAATTCATCTCACAGAAGTACTGTAGCGCATTCTCTTTAGAGATGGTGTCCCTAGCCTCTGTTTGCCAGAAGCTGGGGATGGGCGACAGGAGATGGCTCACTTTATGATTCTCTATTCTGTTCATTCCCTCTGGGGCACCTGGCACTGGCCACAGTCAGAGACCGTCGTGCTGACCCAGTCTGGCCGTTCTTATGCTCTTTATCATGAAAGTGCAACTTACAAATGTAGGTTTTTTTGTTACATAACTGCACTCAAAAACAAAACAACGCAAAACTTTAGAGCCTACAAGTCTACTTAGGCTAACTTCTTGTTCAGCCAATCGCTAAGACAAACAAGTGTGTTCACTTTTGTGGGAGATAATGCTGCCCACTTCTTGTTTACAATGTCACCTGGAAGTGAGAACAGGCATTCGCATGGGATTTTTGTAGATGGCATTGCAAGGTATTTACGTGCTAGATATTAAACATTTGTATGCCTCTTCATGCTTTGGCCACCATGTGACGTTATTGACATAATCTGTAACCATTTAGATCACGGTTGCAACCACTCTCATATATTTGCAGCAAATATTGTACAAAGGTTATCTTATAAGGTGTCTAAGACAAGGTTAGGTGTTGCTGGTTAGGATTATGCTGTCTGTTTGCACGTATCATTTTGTATTTAAAGATATAAATATTGGCTCTATACTGTCTCTATTTCAAACTTCTGCTGTGCTTCTGGGTGACATACCAGACATCAGCTCTGCCTAGCCTGCTGGATGGCCCATTAAGGACCATCAGCGACACAAGTGACCCATTGAGAGAAGGCAGACACGCCTTGGGACTCAGCAAGGTGTGCAGGGCCCTGCCTATGGACAGAACTCTAAGGTTTTTCTATGCCATGTGCTGGAATGATTGTCTTAGAAAGAAAGAAAGAAAGAAAGAAAGAAAGAAAGAAAGAAAGAAAGAAAGAAACGCCACATGACAAGAGACTATAAAACGCTGCTGTAGCTCCTCTGTCTTGTCTTCAGTCCTGCTTCTTGCCTCTGGAGGGACTTCGCTACAAACGGAAGCTCTACACAAAGGACTGAAAGACCCATCCCAGCTGGGGATGTTCTCCAGAGACTTGATTTGAACCTGCCGTTTATTCCATCACTGCTACAAGCCTGAACCAAGAACTTTGACATTGCTGTGTGTCATTGATTCCATTTCACCAGTTCTAGCTCTCATCGCTCTCTTATTCCTTTTATGAATAAACCTTTAGATTTTAGATTCGAAAGGATTGGCAACAGCGTGATTTGTGGGTAAGATCTGAGTTGTATATTGGCCTGGGTCTGGAGCTTGGTCCTTTGGGATCGAGAGAACCTTTTTCCTTTTACTGGGGTATTGGTTTTCATAACCATTCGTCCCCATAACGAGGGGCCCTGGTGGTGATACTGGGAAACTGGAGTGTCTGAGGGAATGGCTTGTGTGACTTACGTCTGACTTATGGGCAAAACCAAAGTCTTCTCTGGCTGGCTGGTTTGGTTTGCCTTGATGTGCATAGAAACCCCAGCCTTGGGCTGTAACTGCCCTGCTTGAAGCAATTTGTCCTGAATTGGCACTCTCAGCTGGGTCCCGCCAAAGCCAGCATTGTTACACACCATTCCAAAAGACATACTTCCATGCTGATGATGCTCGTTAAAAAAAATAATTCATTAAATTAAATTTGTGACTGAACTCCTTGGGGGAGAATTGTATGTCTCCTGCTCTGTTTTACCTGGATTCTGCCATATATTTCATGTTATAGCAGTCTCAGATAATGACCCAGCACGTAGAATCATAGAAGATTAGGGTTGCAAGGGACCTCAGGAGGTCATCTAGTCCCACCCCCTGCTCAAAGCAGGACCAACCCCTAAATCATCCCAGCCAGGGTTTTGTCAAGCCGGGTCTTAAAAACCTCTAAGGATGGAGATTCCACCACCTCCCTAGGGAACGCATTCCAGTGCTTTACCACCCGCCTAGTGAAAAAGGTTTTCCTAATATCCAACCTAGACCTCCCCCACTGCAACTTGAGACCATTACTCCTTGTTCTGTCATCTGCTACCACTTAGAACAGCCGAGCTCCATTCTCTTTGGAACCCTCCATTCAGGTAGTTGAAGGCTGCTACCAAATCCCGCCTCACTCTTCTCTTCTGCTGACTAAATAACCCCAGTTCCCTCAGCCTCTCCTCATACGTCATATCCCCCAGCCCCCTAATAATTTTCGTTGCCCTCCACTGGACTCTCTTCAATTTGTTCACATCCTTTCTGTAGCAGGGGGCCCAAAACTGGATGCAATACCCCAGGTGTGGCCTCACCAGTGCTGAATAGAGGGGAATAATCACTTCCCTCGATCTGCTGGCAATGCTCCTACCAATATAGCCCAATATGCCGTTAGCCTTCTTGGCAACAAGGGCACACTGTTGACTCATCTCCAGCTTCTCGTCCACTGTAATCCCCAGGTCGTTTTCTGCAAAACTGCTGTTTAGCCTGTCGATCCCCAGCCTGTAGCGGTGCATGGGATTCTTCCGTCCTAAGTGCAGGACTCTGCACTTGTTCTTGTTGAACCCCATCAGATTTCTTTTGGCCCAATCCTCCAATTTGTGTAGGTCACTCCGGACCCTATCCCTGCCCTCCAGCATATCTATCTCTCCCCTGAACTTAGTGTCATCCACAAACTTGCTGAGTGTTTAATCCATCCCATCATCCAGATCATTAATAAAGATGTTGAACAAAACCGGCCCCAGGACCGACCCTTGGGGCACTCCGCTTGACACCGGCTCCCAACTAGAGATCGAGCTGTTGATCACTACCCGTTGAGCCCGACAATCTAGCCAGCTTTCTACCCACCTTATAGTGCATTCATCCAATCCATACTTTATTAACTTGCTGGCAAGAATACTGTGGGAGACCGTATCAAAAGCTTTGCTAAAGTCAAGATATATCACATCCACCACTTTCCCCGTATCCACAGAGCCAGTTATCTCATCACAGAAGGCAATCAGGTTGGTCAGGCATGACTTGCCCTTGGTGAATCCATGCTGACTGTTCCTGATCACCTTCCTCTCCTCCAAGTGCTTCAAAATGGATTCCTTGAGGACCTGCTCCGTGATTTTTCCAGGGACTGAGGTGAGGCTGACCAGTCTGTTCGTTTTAAGAACACTTTCACTGCAGATTTGACAAAACCCAAAGAAGGTACCAATGTGCAATTTCCAAAGATAGCTACCGCACTCGACACAAGGTTTAAGAATCTGAAGCGCCTTCCAAAATCTGAGAGGGACGAGGTGTGGAGCAAACTTTCAAAAGCCTTAAAAAAGCAACACGCCGAGGAGAAAACTACAGAACCTGAACCACCAAAAAAGAAAATCAACCTTCTGCTGGTGGCATCTGACTCAGAGGATGAAAATGAACATGCGTCGGTCCGCTCTGCTTTGGATCGTTATTGAGCAGAACCTGTCATCAGCAAGGACGCGTGTCCCCTGGAATGGTGGTTGAAGCGTGAAGGGACATAAGAATCTTTAGCGCATCTGGCACGTAAATATCTTGCTACACCAGTTACAAAAGTCCCATGCGAATGCCTGTTCTCACTTCCAGGTGACACTGTAAACAAGAAGTGGGCAGCATCATCTCCCACAAAAGTGAACACTTTTGAGCGACTGGCTGAACAAGCAGGACTGAGTGGATAGGCTCTAACGTTTTACATTGTTTTATTTTTTAATGCAATTTTTGTACATAATTCTACATGTGTAAGTTCAACTTTCAGGATAAAGAGATTGCGCTACAGTCCTTGTAATGGGGGAACTGAAAAATGCTATCTTATTTTTTTTACAGTGGAAATATTTGTAATCAGAAATAAAGTGAGCTCTGTGCACTCTGTATTCTGTGCTGTAACTGAAATCAATATATTTGAAAATGAAAAAAAACCCATAAATATTTCAATAAATTGAATTCTATTACTGTTTAACAGTGTGATTAATCACAATTAATGTTTTTAATCTCTCGACAGCCGTAGTAACCAGTGATGTGGCAAAATTTGCAGATGATACAAAACTGCTCAAGATAGTTAAGTCCCAGGCAGACTGCGAAGAGTTGCAAAAGAATCTCACAAAACTGGGTGACTGGGCAACAAACTGACAGACGAAATTCAATGTTGATAACTGAAAAATAATGCACATTGGAAAACATAATCCCAGCTATCCACATAAAATGATGGGGTCTAAATTAGCTGTTACCACTCAAGAAAGATCTTGGAGTCATTGTGGATAGTTCTCTGAAAACATCCACTCAATGTGCAGCGGCAGTCAAAAAAGCTAACAGAATGCTGGGAATCATTAGGAAAGGGAGAGATAAGACGACAGAAAATATCAGATTGCCCCTATCTAAATCCATGGTACGCCCACACCTTGAATACCGTGTGTAGATGTGGTCGCCACATCTCAAAAGTCAATAAAATTGATTAGGGGTCTGGATCCGTATGAGGAGAGATTAATAAGACTGGGACTTTTCAGTTTGGAAAAGAGACGACTAAGGGGGGATATGATAGAGGTCTATAAAATCATGACTGGTGTGAAGACAGTAAATAAGGAAGTGTTATTTACTCCTCATAACACAAGAACTAGGGGTCACCAAATGAAATTAACAGGCAGCAGGTTTAAAAGAAACAAAAGGAAGTATTTCTTCACACAAAGCACAGTTAACCTGTGAAACTCCTTGCCAGAGGATGTTGCGAAGACCAATACTATAACAGGTATTATCAAAAAAGAACTAGGTAAGTTCATGGGGGATAGGTCCATCAATGGCTATTAGCCAGGATGGGCAGGGTTGGTGTCCCTCGCCTCTGTTTGCCAGAAGCTAGGAATGGGCGATAGGGGATGGATCAGTTGATGATAACCTGTCTGTTCATTCCCTCTGGGGCACCTGGCATTAGCCACTGTCGGAAGACAGGATACTGGGCTGGATGGACCTTTGGTCTGACCCAGTATGGCCGATCTTTTGTTCTTATGTACTGCAGAGCCGTGGCACCACCCCCCAACAGGGTCTCCTCACCCCCCAGAACAACCTAGGCCCCTGCCGCGCCCTGCACAGTGCCAGGCCTGTGGGGGGTCTGAGCCACATCCTGGATTGCTACCCACCAGTGCCAGTCACAAGCTGGGCAGCCCTGGGGGCAGCCTCATGGACCAGGGGAATCCCCTCCTGCTCCACATGTCACAAGCCTACGGAACTCACTGCCACCAGATACAAAGGGGCCGGGCACTTAGAGTCAAGGAGGGATGGGGCATTTCTCTAATGCCGGAGAAGGGAATGCCAATGTGTGGGGGGAGGGGAGGAACTGCTGCATCGGGGCAGGACCACCAGCCCGGCAGGTTCCCAGTGCCCCCCATGCAAGTCCCGGCCCTCGCGCCCTACCTGGATCCGGCTGTTGCCCCAGTCGGCCACGATGATGTTGCCATTGGAATCCACGGCCACGCCGGTGGGGGCGTTGAACTGCCCGTTCCCCTCCCCATGTGAGCCAAACTTGAAGAGGAACTCGCCATCGGCGCTGTACACCTGGGGGAAGGAGAGGGGCTTGTCATCCCGCCAGCCACCACAGGGTGCCCCCGACCCAGCGCTGGGCTGGCAGGGACCCACCTGGCTGGGATTGTGCCAGCACAGAAGGGCTACGAGCTGGAACCTGGAGGAGGCGTTGGATCGATGGAGGGCCACAACGGGCCGGGGAGCACCGGAGTGCGGGAGTGGGGCAGGTGGAAGGCATGAGCAGGCCAAGGGGCCGGCAGGGGCCAGGCTGGGGCCTGGGGACCGGCAGCGAGGGAAAGGCCAACTCCGCGTTCCACGGCGGACGGGCTGGGTGGCGACCTCTTAACCGCTGCTGCTCTTGGCTCCCCAAGTTCGCCCCACGCTGGGGCCGGGACTGGTGAACTCTGCACTGCCCTGAGCTGGGCGGTGGGGCCCTCCGCAGGAACACGGCTCCCCAGGGCCCATCGTGGCTGGAGGCGCTGGGCAGAGCACAGCCGGGATGCAGGTGGCTGGAGCCCAGGGGGTCAGTCTCTGGGGTGCTGAGGCAGTGTGTGCAGAGGAGAGCGGGATCCCGGGGGACTGGCCTGCAGAAGGGTTCCTCCCAGGGCCAGTCCTGTGGCTAGGTGCCGGGGTGCGGGCAGGGCCAGGTGTGATGAAGTGGGGCTGTTCTTAATGTTTCCTCTGAATACTGTAGGGGTGCCTCAGTTTCCCCTAGGCATTTCTTAAATCTCTAGGGGGTGGAATAAGGGGGTGGAATTGTTGCAGAGCAAAGGGCCAGGGTACATAAATGGCCGACACCCTGTTTCCTGGCAACTGATGGCCTGGGCCCTTCCCCCCTGCAAGGTGAGAGCTAAAGGGTTGGAGAACAAAGGAATCAGGTGCCCCCCTGGCCCGGGAAAGGGACAAAGCCCGGAGGAGGAAGGGCTGGAGAGAGTTTCAGTTTGGGGCAGGCTGGGGACGTGGAGTGAAGTGCAGACGTGGTTGTCTGGCTCACTGCCCCACAAAATGGACCCAGCTGAGGGGTCCTGTTCTCTGCACCTACAAGCTCTGGTTTAGACCATGTTCCTGTCGTCTAATAAACCTTCTGTGTTACTGGCTGGCTGAGAGTCACGTCTGACTGCGGAGTTGGGGGGCAGGACCCTCTGGCTTCCCCAGGACCCCGCCTGGGTGGACTCGCTGTGGGAAGCGCATGGAGGAGCAGAGGAGGCTGAATGCTCCGAGGTCAGACCCAGGAAGGTGGAAGCTGTGTGAGCTGTGTGTCCTGCAGACAGTCTGCTCACAGAGAGGAGACTTCCTCAGAGTCCTGACCGGCTTCATAGGGAGCAGTTCCAGAGCATCGCCCAGGGACCCCGTGACACCAGGGCCCGACTCTCACCTTCACCGAGTGGTTGTGGAAGTCGGTCACTACGATCTCGTTCTTGTTGTTAACAGCGACGAAGTGGGGCCCTGGGAGGAGAGAAAGAAACCCCTGAACCTGCCTCAGCGCATGGGGCTGGGGCGGGCTCCGCTCGTCGGGGCAGGAGCCAGCTGGGGGCAGCTGGGGCAGGGGGAACCAGTGCCTGCCTCATGGCGGGGCAGGTCTGTCACCCCATCAAATGCCCGCTCTCCTGGGGATGGGGCAGGGAGAGCACAAGCCAGGGGCAGCGGAGGGGCCCAGGCCAGGCCCTGGGGGTTAGTGCACGGTGAATGCAGCTGGTCAGCCTGGGCACTGGGGTGGGCGTGTGAGGAAGGGCAGTTAGTGACCACAGCAGCTGCCAGACCCATTAGAGAGGGAGAGACCTCAGCAGGAAACACCAGCCCTGCAGGGCATCATGGCCATTCACAGAGGACAAGTGCTGAGAAAGGAGAGAAAAGAACCCAGGAGTCCTGACTCCCGGCCTGCCCCCTGCCCTGCCCCAACCCACCAGACCTCACTCCCCTCCCAGGTGGGATAGAACCCAGGAGTCCTGGCTCCCAGCCCCCCTCCCCCGCTCTAACCACTAGCCCCCACTCCCCTCCGAGGTGGGATAGAACCCAGGAGTCCTGGCTCCCAGCCCCCCCCCGCTCTAACCACTAGCCCCCACTCCCCTCCGAGGTGGGATAGAACCCAACAGTCTTGGCTCCCAGCCCCCCCTGCACTAACCACTAGCCCCCACTCCCCTCCCAGGTGGGATAAAACCCAGGAGTCCTGGCTCCCAGCCCCTCTTGCTCTAACCCACCAGACCCCACTCCCCTCCCAGACAGGAGAGAACCCAGGAGTCCTGGCCCCCAGCCCCCCCTGCCCTAACCACTAGCCCCCACTCCCCTCCCAGACAGGAGAGAACCCAGGAGTCCTGGCCCCCAGTCTCGCACTCAGGCCACGAGTGTGCGCTGCCTGTCCAAGCACCCGGTAGCCCAGCGGAGTGAAGGTCACCGAACTCACCAGGCTGGCCCAGCAGGAAGCCAAAGGCATGCAGTAGTAAGGACCTGCCGGTCGCGGTATTACCATCGAGGGTACCTGCAAACTGCCGCTCCGCCGTGCCGCGGCTGCCGAACTTGGTCACCAGCTTCCCGTTGGACTGGAAGATGAAGACGCAGCAGGCCTTGTTGTCCACCACGATGATGTGGCCATTGCGGTCCACGGCCACACCCTTGGGGCCCATCAGCCGCCCAGCCCCGATCTTCGTCTGCAGCGGCAGGGAACGGGACATTGGATCACATGGCCTGGGGACTGGAACCTGTACGAGCCCTGCCTCACTCCCTCCACCCACCCCCACGTCTGGAACGGGAACAGCCTCCAGCCCTCAGGGCTGGCATGTCCCCAATAACCTGTCCCTGAGGAAGGGCCCCCAGGCTGGGGGTTAGACCCTGCTATTCAGCCCCCTCTGGTGTTGTTCTGCAGACTCGATATGGGGCACAAGAACGGCCAGACTGGGTCAGACCAAAGGTCCCTCTAGCCCAGTATCCTGTCTTCCGACAATGGCCACTGCCAGGTGCCCCAGAGGGAATGAACAGAACAGGAAATCATCAAGTGATTCCCCTGTCGCTCATCCCCAGCTTCTGGCAAACAGAGCCTAGGGACACCATCCCTGCCCATCCTGGCTGATAGCCATTGGTGGACCTATCCTCCATTAACTTATCTAGTTCTTTTTGGAACCCTGTTATAGTCTTGGCCTTCACAACATCCTCTGGCAAAGAATTCCACAGGTTGACAGTGTGTCGTGTGAAAAAACCATGTTGACTCTTCCCCAACAAATTATGTTCATCTATCTTTCTGACAATTCTGTTCTTTACGATAGTTTCAACCAGTTTGCCTGCTACTGAAGTGAGGCTTACCAGCCTGTAAT
This sequence comes from Chelonia mydas, assembly GCF_015237465.2. NCBI lineage: Eukaryota > Metazoa > Chordata > Testudines > Cheloniidae > Chelonia > Chelonia mydas. The sequence continues at coordinate 613,371 of NC_057849.1, read as the reverse complement.
TGCCGGGATCACCTCTGGAGCCCTTTTTAAAAATTGGCGTCACATTAGCTATCCTCCAGCCATCTGGGACAGAAGCTGATTTAAGCAATAGGTTACCTACCACAGTTAGTCGTCCTGCAATTTCACATTTGAGTTCCTTCAGAACTCTTGGGTGAATCCCATCTGGTCCTGGTGACTTATTACTGTTTAGTTTATCAATTTGTTCCCAAACCTCCTCTAATGATACCTCAATCTGGGACAGTTCCGCAGATTTGTCATCCTGCTCAGCTCCTGGCTCAGGGGACCTAGTGGCAGAGAGTTCCACAGGCCAGTTGTGAAGTGGGTTTAGAAGTGTTTCATTTGCCCCAGTATACATTTGCTAACTGTCAGGGTCTCCCCTTCATTCCAGGGGGAGGGAGACACCCAAACGCACCTTCTCTGCCCCAGGCAGGTCCTTCTCTCCCTTGATCCCATCCCCTCTGGGTACTCACCAGCCCATCTAGTCATTCTCTGCCCTTCCCGCAACCCCCTGCCCAGCTGCCCTGCCCTCTCACCTTGAACTTGCCCTCGGGGGAGAAGATGCTGACCCAGCGGTTGTCGTAGTCAGCTATGATGATGTCCCCATTCATGTCAACCGTGACACCGGTGGGGCGCTGCAGCTGCCCTGGGGAACGGCCCCGGACGCCGAAGCGCAGCCGGAACTGGCCCTCGTTGGAGAAGACCTGGCGGGAGCAGAGCAAGGCGGTTGGTGGGGTGAAGCTGGGGGGGAGAGAGAGGGGAGGGGGCTTGGAGCTGATGAGTCCCTACCTGCACACACTGGTTATTGCTGTCGGCCACCACGATGCGACCGGAGCTGGAGGTGGAGATGCCCTGCAGGTTGGTGAATTCCCCCTTCTCCCGGCCTCGGCTTCCTACAGGCAGAGCACAGGGTGAGGGGGCATCAGCCAGGGGAGCCAGGCAGGAGGGGCGCGGGGAGCAGGCACAGAATCACAGCAGTGTAGGACCGGAGGGACTCGAGAGGTCCCTTGCTGCAATGGGATCTCCCTTGCTGCAATGTAAGCCAATTGCTTCTTGTCCTGTCCTCAGAAGTTAAGAAAAACAATTTTTCTCCCTCCTCCTTGTAAGAACCTTTTAGGTACTTGAAAACTGTGATCATGTCCCCTCTCAGTCTTCTCTTCTCCAGACTAAACAAACCCAATTTTTTCAATCTTCCCTCACAGGTCATGTTTTCTAGACCTTCCATCATTTTTGTTGCTCTTCTCTGGACTTTCTCCAATTTGTCCACATCCTTCCTGAAATGTGTCACCCAGAACGGGACACAATACTCCAGTTGAGGCCTAATCAGCACGGAGTAAAGCGGAAGAATTACTTCTCGTCTCTTGCTTACAACACTCCTGCTAATACATCCTAGAATGATGTTTGCTTATTTTGCAACAGCATTACACTGTTGACTCATATTTAGCTTGTGGTCCACTCTCACCCCCAGATCCATTTCCTTAGTTCTCCTTCCTAGGCAGTCATGTCCCATTCTGTATGTGTGCAACTGATTGTTCCTTCCTAAGTGGGGTACTTTGCATTTGTCCTCATTGAATTTCATCCTATTGACTTCAGACCATTTCTCCAGGTTGTCCACAAACATGTAAGTGCTCTCCCTATGCCAGTATCCAAATCATTGATGAAGATATCGAATGGCACCAGACCCAGGGCACACCCCTGCGAGACCCCACTCGATATGCTGTCACATTCCCCAGGGTACAATCTTGATCTGTCCTTCCAGCTTGGAGTTCGGTTTTCCAAGCAGTCGCACACTCACCTTCTAGGAGGTTTGTCTAGGCACACCTCCCTAGTTTGCTTATGAGAAGGCCATGAGCCTTATTAAAGCTGAGATATGTCACATCTCCCGCTTCCCCCCATCCACAAGGCTTGTTACCCTGCCGGAGAAGCAAATGAGGTTGGTGTGACACGATTTGTTCTTGACAAATCCATGCTGACTGTCACTTCTCACCTGATTCTCTTCTAGATGCTCAAAGACGGATTGATTATTTGCTTCATTGCCACCGAGTGTCAGCTGCGGTGCAGCGCTGAGCCACTCCGGCCTCCCTCGTGACACTCTGGCTAAGTGCCGGGCTCAGCCGCGGCCTCCACGTCGCCCCAGGCAGCCAGCGGGGGTGGAGGGGGACGACTTGCTGATTTACACTCAGCACCCAGGAGGGCAGGTACTGCGTGGACACCCCATCTGCTGGGCCCCTGCCGCGCCAGCCTGTGCCCGGCTCACAATGGGGCAGGAGCTCAGACTAGCTCTGAGGACAGGCAAAGAGCAAGTTAAGAATGTAGACAGGTTAGCGGTCTTCCAGTCGGCAGGGCCTGATGAAACCCAGCCTAGAACACTCCAGGAGCTGCTGAAGAGATCTCTGAGCCATTGGCCGTTAGCTTGGAGAACTTCTGGACGACCAGAGAGATCCCAGAAACTGGAAATGGTCAAGTATAGTTGTCAGGGATCCACAGGCCGGTGTCCTGGCCCAGCTCCGGGACAGGCCCTGGCAGTCCCCCTGCAGGCGTCAGCCCCCTCCGGGTCACACTTGCTGGGGTCAGCCCCTCGGCTCCCCCCTTCCGGGACCGACCCTCGGAGGCCCCAGCCCCCACCAGGAGCTCCCTCGGCGAGTCCCCCTGGGTGGGACCCCGGTGGGAAACTTGTACCCCAAGAGAGCCGGGTACCCCCTGCCTGACTCTGCAGTGACTCAGCCAGCGGATAACAGCAGGGGGTGACTGGGGGTCTGGACCCAGCGAAGGGAGTCCTGGGTTAGCACCAGGAACGGAAAGTTACAGCCTGGGCCAGCCAGGTCGGATCAGAGCCCAGAGCCCTCCAGCCCCTCTGTAATCAAGGGTACCCTCTGTAATCACCAAGGGTAGATCATGCCTGACTAATCTAATAGCCTTCTATGATGAGATTACTGGTTCTGTGGATGAAGGGAAAGCAGTGGATGTATTGTTTCTTGACTTTAGCAAAGCTTTTGACACGGTCTCGCACAGTATTCTTGTCAGCAAGTTAAAGAAGTATGGGCTGGATGAATGGACGATAAGGTGGATAGAAAGCTGGCTAGATTGTCGGGCTCAACGGGTTGTGATCAATGGCTCCATGTCTAGTTGGCAGCCGGTGTCAAGTGGAGTGCCCCAGGGGTCGGTCCTGGGGCCGGTTTTGTTCAATATCTTCATAAATGATCTGGAGGATGGTGTGGATTGCACTCTCAGCAAATTTGCGGATGATACTAAACTGGGAGGAGTGGTAGATACGCTGGAGGGCAGGGATAGGATTCAGAGGGACCTAGACAAATTGGAGGATTGGGCCAAAAGAAATCTGATGAGGTTCAGTAAGGATAAGTGCAGGGTCCTGCACTTAGGACGGAAGAATCCAATGCACAGCTACAGACTAGGGACTGAATGGCTAGGCAGCAGTTCTGCGGAAAAGGACCTAGGGGTTACAGTGGACGAGAAGCTGGATATGAGTCAGCAGTGTGCCCTTGTTGCCAAGAAGGCCAATGGCATTTTGGGATGTATAAGTAGGGGCATAGCGAGCAGATCGAGGGACGTGATCGTTCCCCTCTATTCCACATTGGTGAGGCCTCATCTGGAGTACTGTGTCCAGTTTTGGGCCCCACACTACAAGAAGGATGTGGATAAATTGGAGAGAGTCCAGCGAAGGGCAACAAAAATGATTAGGGGTCTGGAACACATGACTTATGAGGAGAGCCTGAGGGAACTGGGATTGTTTAGTCTGCAGAAGAGAAGACTGAGGCGGGATTTGATAGCTGCTTTCAGCTACCTGAGAGGTGGTTCCAAAGAGGATGGTTCTACACTATTCTCAGTGGTAGAAGAGGACAGGACAAGGAGTAATGGTCTCAAGTTGCAGTGGGGGAGGTTTAGGTTGGATATTAGGAAAAACGTTTTCACTAGGAGGGTGGTGAAACACTGGAATGCGTTACCTAGGGAGGTGGTAGAATCTCCTTCCTTAGAGGTTTTTAAGGTCAGGCTTGACAAACCCTTGGCTGGGATGATTTGATTGGGGATTGGTCCTGCTTTGAGCAGGAGGTTGGACTAGATGACCTCCTGAGGTCCCTTCCAACCCTGATATTCTACGATTCTATTCTATGATTCTATGATTCTAATCCCCGTCCACCAGCTTCTCCTTGTGCCACCCATGCTTATCACCCCCCCAGGCCCCTCCTCAGCCCTCTGTCCTCCAGCTGGTCGCATCGGCTGGCTGCCTGTGGAGGGGGGCCCATCCCTGGGCATCAGTTGCTAGGTCCAGGCAGTTGTCTTCTGGGCCTCTCCATGACACAGTCAGACCTGGGTCTCTGCAAAGAGAAAATGCCCCTCCCCCGCAGCTAACCATGCAGCACATGGGGAAAGTGAGGCACGCCCTGTGTTCATCCAAAATATGAAAAATTCCCACTCCATCACTTCAGGATCTATCTATACACAGGGACATAACCCAGGGAATTATAGACCAGTCAGCTTAATCTGAGCTCCTGCCCCATTCATACTGAGGCTGGCTGTGTTCATCATCTGATAGCTGCTTACGTTTGACCATAAGAACGGTCACACTGGGTCTGACCAAAGGTCCATCTAGCCCAGTATCCTGTCTTCCGAAAATGGCTAGTGCCGGGTGCCCCAGAGGAAATGAACAGAACAGAGAATCATCAAGTTATCCATCCCCTGTCATCCAGTCCGAGCTTCTGGCCATCAGAGGCTAGGGACACCATCCCTGTCCATTCTGGCTAATAGCCATTGATGGACCTATCCTCCATTAACTTATCTAGTTCTTTTTTGAACCCTGTTATAGTCTTGGCCTTCACAACATCCTCTGGCAAGGAGTTCCACAGATTGACAGTGTGTTTTGTGAAAAAATACTTTCTTTTGTTTGTTTTAAACCTGCTGCCTGTTAATTTCATTTGATGACCCCTAATTCTTGTGTTATGAGAAGGAGTAAACAACACTTCCTTATTTACTTTCTCCACCCAGTCATGATTTTATAGACCTCGACCATATCCCCGCTTAGTCACCTCTTTTCCAAACTGAAAAGTCCCAGTCTTATTAATCTCTCCTCATATGGAAGCTGTTCCACGCCCCTCATCATTAATGTTGCCTTTTTCTGAACCTTTTCCAATTCCAACATATCTTTTTTGAGATGGGGAAACCAAACCTGCGCGCAGTATTCAAGATGTGGGCATACCATGGATCTATCTAGAGGCAATACGATATTTTCTCTCATCTTATCTCTCCCTTTCCTAATGATTCCCAGCATTCTGTTTGCTTTTTTGACTGCCACTGCCCATTGACTGGATGAAGTGAAAACTGAAACAAAACAGGTATTTAGCACTTCAGCCCTTGCTGTGTTTTCTGTTATTCTCTTTCCCTCCTCACTGAGTAACAGGCCTACCCTGTGCTTGGTCTTCCTCTTGCTTCTCATGTGTCTGTAAGACGTTTTCTTGTTACCCTCTATGTCCCTGGCTCATTTAATCTCATTTTGTGCCTTGTGTGACAAAGTGGGAATGTTCTTTATGTCTTCTCTGAACACAGTGTGTGCCTCAGTTTCCCCATGTGTTACTCAAGTACCAAGGTGGTGGGACAGGGTGTGTTATCATTGCAGAGACCCCTAAAGGGCAGGTGTGGCTGCTGACGGGCTGCAGAGAACGGCCGACACTCAGCAGCCTGGCAACTGCTGGCCAGGCGCCCTCCTCTGCAAGGAGCAACCGGGGGTGTTGGTGCAGCTGGGGTGACCTGCTGGACCGGGGAAAGGGACAAAGGACGGAGGACGGCAATGGACATGATGGGGGCCGGGCAGCTGGAAGCGAGTCATTCTCCTGGTTGGGGACTCAGGGGCGAGGGCCCAGGGCTCTGCCCCCCACCAGATGGACTTTGCTGAGGGTCCCTGATCCCGGTGCTACCAAGCTCTGTTCTACGCTGGGTTCCTGACGATAATAACCCGTCTGTGTCACATGTGGGCTGGGAGTCACGGCTGGCTGCGGCATGGGGGGCAGGGCCCTTTGGGGGTGAGGCTCCCCAGGGGTCCTGCCCAGGGGGACTCGCTGCGGGGAGCTCATGGGGTGACCAGGGGGCTGAACGCTCTGAGGCCAGACCCAGGAGGCCCCGAAGCGGAGCAGGGTCCTTGCCCTGGGACAGGTGCCCTGAGGGCAGACACTGCCCCAGAGTCCTGCCTGGTGTCACTCAGAGCAGGGTCAGCGCCCCCAGCCTGGGCGCCCAGGACAGCCTGGCCTGTCTCACTTTGTCCTCACTTGCTTGCATTGGTTTTTTACATTCATCTTTCGTGAGCTGACGCTGGGAAGACCCTGGCCATTTCTGGGAAGGCTGAGGAGGCCAATGAGGTCTGTGCCCCCTGCAGGACTCTCTCCTTGCTGTGGGTGCCACCCCTAGGCAAGCCCCCTACTCTCAATGGCCCCCGGTCCCCACAACCTCCCGGCCCTCGCGCTCACCCACGCGGAAGATGAGCTCGTCCTCGATGGGATTCTCCTTCTTCTTGCCGGTGCCGTACATGCTGGAGGGGCGCCGCACGGCCTTCTGCCGGATGTGCCCGCTGCTGGGGGACTTGACACGGCGCTTGACGTCGTCGGGCGAGGGGGGCACGTCGCAGGCCTTGAGGGCCTTGGTGCGGAAGGGGCTGCCCTTGATGGGCTGCCCATAGAGCAGGATGGAGAGCAGGAAGTCGCCCTCCTGCCGCGGCGTGTACACCAGCTCGTAGGTGCCGTTCTTGTTGTCCAGCACCTCGGCCTCGGCCCGGCTGCCGTCGGGCGCCGTCACCTGGGCCTGCAGGCTGGCGCTGCCGCTGCGCACCAGCTCCCCGGCCTTGTCCTTGGTGGTGATGGTGAGGGAGGAGGCCTGCCCCACCACTGCGTGCCGCAGCCCCTCGCCCGTGGCCACCGTCTTGTGGGCGATGGCGCTGGTGGTGATGAGCACGCCCAGGTTGAGGATGGACTTGCGGACGCCGTCCGTCTCCACCACGTAGTCCAGCTGGTCGTTCTCCTGCGGCTGCTCGGGGAACTCCTGGCTGGCCAGTGCGCTGAGCCGCTCGCTCATCTGCTTCTTCACCAGCAACACCTCGGTCTCCGTGCCGTGGTGCAGCGCCTGCTCCGTGAAGGCGCAGCTGCTCAGGATGTTCTCCTGGCCCTGCCGCAGGGCGTCCAGCTGGGCCTGCAGCACCTGGGGAAGGGGCACATCAGCCAGCGGGGCATGGGAGGGGCAGCAGGGGAGGGGCTGGGGGGCAGGATCAGCCAGCAGGGCACAGATGGGGCTGGGGGGCAGGGACGGGGCGCGGCTCAGGGGCAGGGGCAGCGGGGGGCAGGGGCAGCTTGAGGGCAGAAGCGGGGCAGCCAGCGGGGCATGGATGGGGCTGGGCTGGGGCTGGGTCAGCTGAGGGGCAGGGGGCGGGGTGGGGCTGGGGGCAGGGGCAGCCATCGGGGCACGGCCAAGGCAGAGCCAGGTGGATACCCAGCGACAAACTGCTCAGAGGGACAATGCCGCTCCTCCGGGGCACTTCCTTTTACTCGCCTCCCAAGTCGCTCTGCATGGCAGGGTCTATGGGGTGTATCTGCAGGGGGTGCTGGGGTAGAGCTATGGGGGTTCTGGGTGGGGCAGGCAGGGCTATGGGGGCTGTGACAGAGTGGGAATTTTTTGTAATATTTAGATAAATCCGGTTCCCCTGTGTGCGTGGCTCACTAGGTGGTTGGCAGAGACCCAGAGATCGGCTGTGACAGCGCCTGGCTGCCTGGGGCCCGGGCCATGGGGAGCCCCACAAGACAACGGCCCCTCCAACTGCCCGGACATTTGGCACCTAGCAACTAACGCCCAGGGATGGGCCCCGCTCGGCAGGGAGCCAGCCCCTGAGACCAGCCGGAGAGCAAAGGGTGGAGGAGGGGCCGGGGAGAGGGGTTGGGAAGTGGGGGGCTGCCCGAAGCAGGAGACGCTCCTGGACGGGGATTACAGAGGGGCCGGGGGGCTCTGATCCGACCCGGCTGGCCCGGGCTCTAACTCCCTGCATTGGGTCCAGACCCCCAGGCACCCCTCTGCTGCTATCTGCTGGCTGAGTCACTGCAGAGTCAGGCAAGGGGGTGCCTGGCTCCCTTGGGGTACAAGTCTCCTGCCGGGGTCCCACCCAGGGGGACTCGCCGAGGGAGCTCCTGGCATGAGCTCCGAGGGTCGGTCCCTGGGGAGCAGACCCTGGCCGCAGCAGGGCACCAGGCCGGTGGAGCCGGACCAGAGGCACAGGGAAGGGCTGGGGTTACCTTCTGCTTGGCGCTGCAGGTGGCCTCCAGGTCACGCACGAGCAGCCCCTTGCGCTGCTGCAGGGCCTGCTCCAGCTCCGCGAAGGAGCCGCTGATCTCGCCCACGGCGGCGTTCTTCCGCTCGACGAGCTGCTTGCTGATCTCGGTCACCAGCCCGATGGCAGCCGTCAGCTGGGGCAGCCTGCAGGGGGGCGGGGCCGTCACCCACGGGGCAGCCCCCCCCACACCCCGGCCCCCACGGGGCAGCCCCCCCTCACAGCCATCAGCTGGGGCAGCCTGGGGGGGGGGGGCGCGGGACAGTCACCCGCGGGACAGCCCCTCCCCATAGAGCAGCCCTCCTCCCCACAGCCCCTCCCCCTAGCCCCCACCCATCAGCAGATGGGGCAGCTCCTTAGCACCATGGCCTGCAGGGCCCACCCACACCTGGGAACCTCCCCTTGGGCAGGACACCAGCTCCCCCACCCCGCCCTCTCCCCAGCCCCCCATACCGGCTCTTGATGGCGTCGAGCTGCTCCTGCAGCGAGGCCTTGTGCTGCTCCACCACGTTGCGCAGGGGCACGGTGACGTGCTCCCGGTGCTCGCCCTCCGTGCACTCGCGGCACATGGCCGTCTCACACGACTCACAGTAGAACTCCATCACCTGGGGGCGGGCAGGGGGCCGTCAGGGGCTGCCACTCCCCGCGGCTGCAGGCCCCCCAGCCCTGGCTGTCCAGGTCCCGGGGGCGGGGCGGGGCGGGGAGGAGGCTGGCACCAGGCCAGAAAGCCCCCCTCGCTCTGTCACTCTGCTCCCGGAGAAGTGGGGTCACCCGGCTCCCTCCCCCTCAGGGGCTCCTGCCCAGGCCCCCTCCCCCAAGCCAGGCTGGCACCCAGCTCCCTGAAAAGTGGGGGCACCCTGGCCTGGCCCTTTCTCCCAGGGGCACCCACCTCCCCAGGAAGCAGGGTCACCCCACCCCTCCCCCCAGAGGTCCCTACCCCCGGCCAGGGGCCCCCACCTCCCCAGGACGCGGGGTCACCCCGCCCCCTCCCGGCTAGGGGCCCCCACCTCCCCAGGACGCGGGGTCACCCCGCCCCTCCCCCGGCCAGGGGCCCCCACCTTGCCCTCGTGGTTGGGGCAGGAGAGCGGCTGGCCGGTGATGGCGCTGACGGGGTCCAGCGTGGCGGCGTCCGGGCGGCTGCTGCCCTCGGGGGTGCGCTGCAGCACCTCCATGAGGTTGGTGATGAAGAAGTTGCTCTGGAGCGCGGCCACGCCCTGCTCCGGCAGGATGGAGGTCTGGCGGCACACGGGGCAAGACAGGGTGAGGCTCTGGGGCGGGATATAGTTCTGGAGACACCTGGGACAGAGCGGGCAAAACAAGAGGGTCAGGACTTCTAGTGCGGCGGGGAGGCGCGGGCCAGGCTGAGGGCGCCCGGCTGGGCCAGCACCGGGGCAAGTGGAGCCTATGAGGGTGGATCGGACAGACAGGGGAAGGGATCCGGGCAGGGGGAGATGGACGGACGGGGGCAGAGAGGGAGGGAGAGACAAACAGTCGGACAGGGAGGGAGGAGATCCGGACAAACGAGTGCACGCCAGGCAGCGGGGTGATCCCAGAGACGAGCCGGCCATGAGCCCTGTGAATGGGGGGGGACAGACGGACGGACAGGTGAGTAGGTGCGGGACAGTGGGGAGCTGGGGGGGAAGATGAGGCAGAGGGAGATAAGTGACATCACTCCAGGGGTCTGCGGAGGGTCACGCCCTGAGACACCCAAAATGAAGCTCCCCCCAGGCAGCTCTGATGGAAGGGGGGGCACCTGTCCCCTTCAAAATTCTCTCCCATCGCCCCTGGGCCAGCCCGGCCTGGTCGCTCTCCCCGGGCAGGAATCTCTCCAGCCACTGAGAGTTCCCAGAGCCCATCTCTGCCCCCACCTCTCTTCCACACCGGGGGTGGATCCAGCGCAGTGCCCGGGAGGTCAGGGGGAATGGACCCAGTGCAGCGCCCGGGGGAGGGAGAGCAATACAGCGGTGCACAGACAATCCAGGAAGTTTTTGGAAAGCGTAGGGGACAATTTCCTGGTGCAAGTGCTGGGGGAACCAACTAGGGGCAGAGCTCTTCTTGACCTGCTGCTCACAAACCGGGAAAATTAGTAGGGGAAGCTAAAGTGGATGGGAACCTGGGAGGCAGTGACCATGAGATGGTCAAGTTCAGGATCCTGACACAGGGAAGAAAGGTAAGCACCAGGATACGGACCCTGGACTTCAGGAAAGCAGACTTCGACTCCCTCAGGGAACTGATGGGTAGGATCCCCTGGGGGAATAACATGAGGGGCAAAGGAGTCCAGGAGAGCTGGCTGTGTTTCAAAGAATCCCTATTGAGGTTACAGGGACAAACCATCCCGATGTGGCAAAAGAATAGTAAATATGGCAGGCGACCAGCTTGGCTTAACAGTGAAATCCTTGCTGACGTTAAACACAAAAAAAAAGCTTACGTGAAGTGGAAGACTGGACAAATGACCAGGGATGAGTATAAAAATATTGCTCGGGCATGCAGGAGTGAAATCAGGAAGGCCAAATCACACCTGGAGTTGCAGCTAGCAAGAGATGTTAGGAGTAACAAGAAGGGTTTCTTCAGGTATGTTAGCATCAAGGAAAGTGTGGGCCCCTTACTCAATGAGGGAGGCAACCTAGTGACGGAGGATGTGGAAAAAGCTAATATACTCAATGCTTTTTTTGCCTCTGTCTTCACGAACAAGGTCAGCTCCCAGACTACTGCATTGGGCAGCACAGCATGGGGAGGAGGTGGCCAGCCCTCTGTGGAGAAAGAAGTGGTTCAGGACTATTTAGAAAAGCTGGACGTGCACAAGTCCATGGGGCCAGATGCGCTGCATCCGAGAGTGCTAAAGGAGTTGGCGGATGCGATTGCAGAGCCATTGGCCATTACCTTTGAAAACTCATGGAGATCGGGGGAAGTCCCAGACGACTGGAAAAAGGCTAATGTAGTGCCCATCTTTAAAAAAGGGAAGAAGGAGGATCCTGGGAACTACAGGCCAGTCAGCATCACCTCAGTCCCTGGAAAAATCATGGAGCAGGTCCTCAAGGAATCAATTCTGAAGCACTTAGAAGAGAGGAAAGTGACCAGGAAGAGTCAGCATGGATTCACCAAGGACAAGTCATGCCTGACTAATCTAATTGCCTTCTATGACGAGATAACTGGCTCTGTGGATGAGGGGAAAGCAGTGGACGTGTTGTTCCTTGACTTTAGCAAAGCTTTTGACACAGTCTCCCACAGTATTCTTGCCAGCAAGTTAAAGAAGTATGGGCTGGATGAATGGACTGTAAGGTGGATAGAAAGCTGGCTAGATTGTCGGGCTCAACGGGTAGTGATCAATGGCTCTATGTCTAGTTGGCAGCCGGTATCAAGTGGAGTGCCCCAAGGGTCGGTCCTGGAGCCGGTTTTGTTCAATATCTTCATTAATGATCTGGAGGATGGTGTGAATTGCACCCGCAGCAAGTTTGCAGATGACACTAAACTGGGATGAGAGGTAGATACGCTGGAGGGTAGGGATAGGATACAAAGGGACCTTGACAAATTAGAGGACTGGCCAAAAGAAATTTGATGAGGTTCAACAAGGACAAGTGCAGAGTCCTGCACTTAGGATGGAAGAATCCAATGCACCGCTACAGACTAGGGACCGAATGGCTCAGCAGCAGTTCTGCAGAAAAGGACCTAGGGGTTACCGTGGACGAGAAGCTGGATATGAGTCAACAGTGTGCCCTTGTTGCCAAGAAGGCCAATGGCATTTTGGGATGTATAAGTAGGGGCATTGCCAGCAGATTGAGGGACGTGATCGTTCCCCTCTATTCCACATTGGTGAGGCCTCATCTGGAGTACTGTGTCCAGTTTTGGGCCCCACACTACAAGAAGGATGTGGAAAAATTGGAAAAAGTCCAGCGGAGGGCAACAAAAATGATTAGGGGACTGGAACACATGACTTATGAGGAGAGGCTGAGGGAACTGGGATTGTTTAGTCTGCAGAAGAAAAGAATGAGGGGGGATTTGACAGCTGCTTTCAACTACCTGAAAGGGGGTTCCAAAGAGGATGGCTCTAGACTGTTCTCAGTGATAGCAGATGACAGAACAAGGAGTAATGGTCTCAAGTTGCAGTGGGGAGGTTTAGGTTGGATATTAGGAAAAACTTTTTCACTAGGAGGGTTGTGAAGCACTGGAATGCGTTACCTAGGGAGGTGGTGGAATCTCCATCCTTAGAGGTTTTTAAGGTCAGGCTTGACAAAGCCCTGGCTGGGATGATTTAGTTGGGGATTGGTCCTGCTTTGAGCAGGGGGTGGGACTAGATGACCTCCTGAGGTCCCTTCCAACCCTGATATTCTATGACCCAGCGTGGCCCCGGGGGGGCAGGGTCAGGGGGAGCAGACCCAGTGCAGTGCCTGGAGCTTACCTACCGGCACTAGGGGGCGCTGCCCAGAGCCTCGGGAAGGAACATCCCACCCACATACCAGCGCTCGGGGGCTCTGCCCAGAGGTTCAGGAAGGAACGTACCACCCCGACACCAGCACTGGGGGGGTGGTGCCCAGAGCCCCGGGAAGGAACATACCACCCAGACACCAGCACTGCGGGGCTGGGTGATAAAGAAAAGGAAGTGGAATTTAGGAGCATCTGTTCGATCTAGTTGTGATTGCTGTAAGCTGGTGGGATGATTCGCACAATTGCAGTGTTAGAGTCACTGGTTATAAGCCATTGAGGAAGGGGTGAGTGTGCAAAAGAGGAAGGGGAGGGACTCTGTCAAAAATGGCATCACCTGTGTGCAAGTCACCGCTACGGCAGAAGACACATGATCCTGTTGAATGCGTGTAGATCAGTGTCCTAGGCGAAAAAGGCCCAGGTGGGGTGTTGGTACGTGTCTGTTCCAGACTCCCAATGACCCTCTGGATGCGCCTGGCTGCAGCGTGTAGGGAAAAGCACTGCATGCCACCGAACCTGAGTGATGCGTGCTGGAGCATCCCACTACCAGTCCTAACAGCCCTTTGGGATTCCTCAGCATTACAGCCGAGAACTTCCTAGCTCCAACAGCGCAGCACCGGCACGGGGTCATGGGGAGCGGTTCTGTATTAGACCCTGGCCTAACAGACAATGAAGAACTGATCACAGAACTCAAAGTTAATGGTAGCTTAGGTACAAGTGGTCATGACTTGCTCCCATTTATAATGTGTAACAGAATGAAGTCCATGGTGCTCTAATAGGGCCAGTTCACAAGGCTGAGAACAAAGCGACAGGTGGATGCCAGGGGCCCAGTTTGCCCAGGAAAGAGACAAAGGATGGAGGGGGGCAGCTGGAGGTGACTGAGGCTGGGCTGCAGGAGGCAAGTCAGTCTGAGGTTGGGGGACTGAAGAGGGGGAGCCCGGGGCTCTGCTCCCCCCCCCCCCCCGCCACACCGCTCCCAGGGCTTTGCCCTGGTGACAGGTGCCCTGACGGGAGATGTCGCACCAGAGTCCTGCCTGGCTTCATCCAGAGCCCCGAGCCTCTGCTCTTGTGACAGTTTAACAGGGTCTATTTTCCATAAACCCATGCTGATTTGCATTAATTACATTTCCCTCCTTTAGTTCTTTATGAATCAAGTGCTGTATCAGCCACTCCATTATCTTGCCCTGCATTGATGTCAGGCTGACAGACCTGTAATTACCTGTGTCAGCCCCTTTACCCTTTAAAAAAATTGGCACATTAGTTTCTTCCAGTCTTCTCGAACTTGTCAAAAATCAACATAACAGTCCAGCAAGCTCCTCATCCAGCTCTTTTAAAACTCTTGGGTGCAAGTTACATGGATCTGATGATTTTAAAATAGTAGCTGCTGTTTAACATCCTCCAGAGGCACTAGTGGGTGGAAAGAGTGTTAGCATCACCATATGACCATGACCAAGTCACCTTCACCTTCTCTTTGTTCCGCTACCCAGACTGAGCTCCTCCAGTCTCTCACTCCGGGGAGCTCTGCAGCCCTTGAGTCGTTCCCATCACTTTTCCAAGCCTTCTTCCATTCATCACCAGCCTTCCCCAATGGGGACCCCAGAACTGACACAGGCAGCCAAGCGTGGGTCAGCCCCATGTGATAGGGCGGGTCTGAGGCCAGGCTGCTGGAAGTGAGTCAGTCTCCTGGCTGGGGACTCAGGGGCGAGGGCCCAGGGCTCTAGATCCCCCCCTCCCCATGATAACCCGTCTGTGTCACACACGGGCTGGGAGTCACAGCTGGCTGCGGAGTTGGGGGCAGGGCCCTTTGGGGATGAGGCTCCCCCAGGGGGACTCGCTGCGGGGAGCTCACAGGGTGACCAGGGAGCTGAACGCTCCAAGGTCAGACCCAGGAGGGGCCAAAGTGGAGCAGGGTCCTTGCCCTGGGACAAGCGCCCTGAGGGGAGACGCTGCCCCAGAGTCCTGGGTGAGCTTCATCCAGAGCCGTTCCAGAGCCCCGAGCCTGGGCGCCTGGGACACATGAGCCCAGAAGCGGCACTACCCCAGCTGCAGCTGCTCTGTGAATCCCACCACGCCCCTCGAGTTGGGTTTCACTACATCCCCCAGCATCGGCATGTTCCCCGCAGCTCTGCAAATACCCGAAGATTGCGCACTGCTCGCAACGCTCAGGACAACAGAGCAGAGCTGTGCGGGCTCCATGCTTCTGGGAGAGATGGGTAACAGCGACTCGTCCAGCCCAGGATCGTGGGAAAGTGAAAATAGGTGCAAAAGTTATGGGATAGAGATATTATGGGATGGAGAACATTGCATTACGGGAAGTTGACCTCTTGCTCCCAGTCACCTGTTCTGTCCCGTTTCTGTCCCCCCATGCATTGCCTAAGCTACCCGCTACGCTGGACAGTGGCGGGTTGCTCGCTGGGCCCCGCCCATTGTGCACAGCCTTGTGCACGGACACAAGCACTCCTGGTGAGTACGCAAGGAGCTGAGTGTGCAAGCACACCAGTCACGTACTACTGCAGTGGCTCTATGCCAACGAAACTGTGTCAACAAAATGTCGTAGTGCAGACACACCCTCAGAGACACGGGTATAAACATGAGCTGTCGGAGCCGAGAGGGGCAGTAAAAAGAACTGGCCAAGGCCAGCCCCACATCAGCGGTCTGTGTTTTTCCCTTCCGTCCTCTGGGCTACCCTAAGGACTCCCTAGGTGGCTAATAAACGGGACTCTCCTCTGAAAAGGTGGCTTGGTGCATTCATCCCTGAAGAGGGGACCCATCTCGGAGCAGGGTCCATTGGCTGGACTCACGGAGCAGAGCTCACCCTGGGAAGCAGCAGGCTGGAGTCCAGAGTCTGTTTCCCAGGTGGTGAGGCTGCGTGACCTGCCCTGTAGGGAGAGTGAGACCCCCTGCAGGTCTGGCACACTGAGGGACCACATCTGGGGCACAGCACGGAGCCTGCGGCCCCAGGACAGGCTGTATGTGGGACAAAGTGGGAATGTTCTTAATGTTTTCTCTGAATACTGTGGGGATGCTTCAGTTTCCCCTAGGCAGTTCTTAAGTCTCTAGGTGGGGGGGATCAGAGGGTGTGATTGCTGCAGAGCCCTAACAGGGCCAGTGGGATGGTGTCTGCACAGAGAATAGCCGACACCCTGTTTCCTGGCAACTGATGGCCTGGGCCCCTCCCCTGCAAAGGTGGCAACTGAAGGGGTTGGAGAACAAAGAGATCAGGTGGCCTCCTGACCTGGGAAAGAGAAAAAGGCCAAAGGAGGGGCAGGAGAGTTTCAGTTTGGAGCTGCTGGGGAAGGAAGGAGGCTCAGATGGGGCTCTGGGCTCCCTGCCCCCCAAGATGGACCTGACTGAGGGGTCCTCTTCTCTGTACCTCCAAGCTCTGTGTTAGACCATGTCCCTGTCGTGTAATAAACCTTCTGTGTTCCCGGCTGGCTGAGAGTCACGTCTGACTGTGGAATTAGGGTGCAGGAGCCTCTGGCTTCCCCAGGAGCCCCGCCTGCGCGGACTCGTTGCGGGAAGCGCACAGTGTGAGAAGAGGATGCTGAATGCTCCGAGGTTAGACTCAGGAAGGTCGAAGCCGTGTAAGTTTCTTGCCCTGGAGACAGTCTGCTCTCAGAGAGGAGGCTCCCCCAGAGTCCTGGCTGGCTTCGTATGGAGTAGGTCCAGAGCATCACCCGGTGACTCCGTGACAAGTGGTGGGATGTACTGCGTCCCGTGAATCCCGTTTCTTGCAGTAAGTGACTGGGGAGCAGTAAAACGAAGGGGGCTTAACGAGGACCAGGCGTGCTGAAGGCTCAGAGAGGGGCGGTTTCAGGGGGCGAAGGAGCTACGCTTAACCCCTGGGAATGTGTGACCAGCAAGAAGGACTGTTGCAGTAACAGGATCCCTCTGGGGACTGCGGCAAGCAGTCTCAGGGGTGGAGGAATCTGCAGCTCAACCCTGGGAAAGAGGTGGTGACCTCGAGAAGGGCTGGCACACTAGGGATTCCTCCTGGAAACCGTGGGGAGCTGAGAGCACACAGGCCTGTGAGTCCACAACAACTTGGGAACAGTGGAGTGATGGCCTATCACCACAGAATCACAGAATATCAGGGTTGGAAGCGACCTCAGGAGGTCATCTAGTCCAACCCTGTGCTCAAAGCAGGACCAATCCCCAATTTATGCCCCAGATCCCTAAATGGCCCCCTCAAGGATTGAACTCACAACCCTGGGTTTAGCAGGCCAATGCTCCAACCATTGAGCTATCCCTCCCCCCACGATAATAACCCTGTGCAGAAAGAGAGGGTTGCGCAGTGGAAAGTTCACCAAAGCACAGTTCATCGTGCAGCTGGAGGAGGATGACCGCTCTAAGGAACAGAGTCCTGACCCCAAATGGGGCGATAGCAGGATCTGGAAGCAGCTGGAGTGGTAGCCAGGCATCCCCAAGACTCCTGTCCCCGACCAGACGGGGGTCTTCACGATCGGGTTCCCCTCAACGGATTGGAGACGGATGGGATTGGAGCTGACTCCGAGGACTATGAGAGACAGCGAGAGCCCAAGAAAGAGCTGCAGGAGAAGCAGCAGCAGCATGAACTGGCGATGGTGGAGCGGAGAGGCCTCGGGGACCTCCCAGGGGTGAGTTGGGATAGACCCCGGGGTGCCAGTTCCGCAGGGAACCTCGAGAATAAATTGCTGCCCCTGGTTAAGGAGGGGGGGATGTGGATGCCACCTCACTGCCTTTGAGCAGGCTGGCGATTTGAACCAGGGGACCCTGTGGAACAGCCCTTGTGTCTAGCTCCCTTGCTGGGTCCCAAGGCCATAGACACCATCAGCCCGATGAGTGGGGAGGTGGACAGGCTCCCGGCCCCAGCCTATGTGTCTGTGTGGAGTTTCCTGGGTCAGGCCCCTCAGACCCCCAGTGGGAGCGGAAGGTGATGGTCAATGGGGAGACATTCCTGGGGTGGTGAGACCCTGGGACAGAGAGAACTGTTGTCAGGCCCTGGGTGGTGCAGCCTCAGATGCTGAGGGGCTGTGTGAGCTGGGCGAGAGTCACAGGGATGAAGCCCCTCGCCCTGCCTATGGCCCAGATCCCTGTGCAGACCCAGGAGGGGTGGGGCTGGCTGGTCGTTGGGCTTCTCCAGGATATCAGCTGTGAGGTCCTGTTGGGGGGTGACTGTGTCTCTTTGGGACAGGATCCACGTCCTGTTCCTGTAACGGCCGAGGGTTTGAATTTGAATCCAGGGAACCAATCGGCGGAGAGGGAAATGGTCAGTGAAAATGCAGATGACCTGGCTGGCAGTGGGGAGGAGCTGCTAGGCTTAGGATACCTGCCTACCTGTAACCAGCCCCCTGGGACTGGGTGGGACACAGAAATGCTCCCTGCCCCCCTGCAAACCGGAGAGGGGGCTCATGCTGGCTCTGATGCTGTAAGAAGAGCAGAGAGCTCGCTGCCTGCCCCCACTGGGACAGCAAGGGCAGTGCTGAGCAAGGGGGGAGCTGAGATCCCAGCTGAGGGGGGGGACCCACAGGCAGGGCAGTTCGGCTGCCAACCAAGTTTAGCTGGTCCAGAGATGCTGCTGGGAAGTGATCCCACGGCAGGGAGGGAGCGACCAGGGACAAGGCTCAGCAGGGCTGTGACCCCAGGCCCAGCCCGCGAGAGGGAGCAGGTCCCACTCCCGTCCCCAGCACCTGAATTTCAGACTGAGCTGCGGAAGGATCCCTCCTAGGAGGAGCTGAGGGGATTTGCTGGCCACAGGCTGCAAACCCCCGTGGGGAAGGCTGCAGGGACAGATTCCTGTGGGAGAAGGAATTCCTGTACCGGGAGGGGGCTCCCCCAGGGGAAGTAGAACCGTGGGGGATCAGGCCCCTGGGGTTGATGCTGAGGACTTTTACAAATCAGCATCCGCAGGACGGGGACAAGGACCTGCCCCACCTGCCGTATGAGGAAGTGCCCCAGGAATCCACCAGGTTCTTCCCTTTCGAGCTGCTCTATGGGAGGAGAGTGAGGGGACCCTGGACCTGGTAAGGGCCGATTCGGAGGAGAAGGGGGAAGACCCCCGGGGGGATCTCTTCCCTGAGGTGGGGGCCAATCCTCCCATCAGGTGTCCCCTGTTCAGAGTCCCTGGGAAAACAGCCCAGAGCCTGGAGAGAGAGGTCAAGGATAGGCTGGCTTTAGGAGTGATCCAGCCATTCAATAGCCCATCTCAGCCCCAGCTGGTGGGGGGTCCCCCCCATAGCGTTAGCTGGCTAGAACAAAAGGCCTCGGGGCACAGTGCAGCTTGGCCAGCGTGCCAGAAGCTCTGGTGCTGAATCAGGGCACCCCACTCCCACCCACACTGGGACACGGCACTGGGTCACAGGCAGATCCACCTCTGCAGCCCCACCCCCCACTGGGAGACGGTGCTGGGCCACAGACAGGCCCGGCCCTGCTGCCCACATCCCCCCCCAGGGACACGGCACTGGGTCACAGGCAGGTGTGGGGCTGCAGCCCCCCCACTCCCACCGGGACACAGTGCTGGGTCACAGGCAGGTGAGGCCCTGAAGGCCCCCCCCATCTCACCACTCACAGAAGGGGTGCAGGCAGAGGGGTAGCCCTGGGGGGGGGATGGAGGGGGTCTGGGGGGGCGCTCACCGTTAACAGAAGGGTTGCGGGCAGAGGGGGAGCCCGGGGGGGGGTGGAGGGGGCCTGGGGGGGATGGAGGGGGCTTGGGGGGCGCTCACCGCTCAGAGAAGGGGTGGAGGCAGAGGGGTAGCCCTGGGGGGGATGGAGGGGCCTGGGGGGGCGCTCACCGCTCGCAGAAGGAGTACAGGCAGAGGGGTAGCCCTGGCAGGGTGGAGGGGCCTGGGGGGGCGCTCACCACTCGCAGAAGGGTTGCAGGCAGAGGGGGAGCGCTGGGGGGGTGGAGGGGGTCTGGGGGGGGGCTCACCGCTCGCAGAAGGAGTGCAGGCAGAGGGGTAGCCCTGGGGGGGGGGGGGGTGGAGGGGCGTTCACCGCTCACAGAAGGAGTGCAGGCAGAGGGGTGGCCCTGGCAGGGTGGAGGGGGCTGGGGGGGCGCTCACCGCTCACAGAAGGGGTGCAGGCAGAGGGGGAGCCCTGGGGGGGTGGAGGGGCCCTGGGGGGTGGAGCAGGTCTGGGGGGGGCGCTCACCGCTCACAGAAGGGGTGCAGGCAGAGGGGGAGCCCTGGGGGGGTGGAGGGGCCCTGGGGGGGCGCTCACCGCTCACAGAAGGGGTGCAGGCAGAGGGGGAGCCCTGGGAGGGTGGAGGGGTCTGGGGGGGCGCTCACCGCTCACAGAAGGGTTGCAGGCAGAGGGGGAGCCCTGGGGGGGTGGAGGGGGTCTGGGGGGGGCGCTCACCGCTCACAGAAGGGGTGCAGGCAGAGGGGGAGCCCTGGGGGGGTGGAGGGGGTCTGGGGGGGGCGCTCACCGCTCACAGAAGGGGTGCAGGCAGAGGGGGAGCCCTGGGGGGGTGGAGGGGGTCTGGGGGGGCGCTCACCGCTCACAGAAGGGGTGCAGGCAGAGGGGGAGCCCTGGGGGGGTGGAGGGGGTCTGGGGGGGCGCTCACCGCTCACAGAAGGTGTGCAGGCAGAGGGGGGGCCCTGGGGGGGTGGAGGGGTCTGGGGGGGTGCTCACCGCTCACAGAAGGGGTGCAGGCAGAGGGGGAGCCCTGGGGGGGTGGAGGGGTCTGGGGGGGCGCTCACCGCTCACAGAAGGAGTGCAGGCAGAGGGGTAGCCCTGGGGGGGATGGAGGGGCCTGGGGGGGCGCTCACCGCTCACAGAAGGGGTGCAGGCAGAGGGGGAGCCCTGGGGGGGTGGAGGGGCCCTGGGGGGGTGGAGGGGTCTGGGGGGGCGCTCACCGCTCACAGAAGGGGTACAGGCAGAGGGGTAGCCCTGGGGGGGATGGAGGGGCCTGGGGGGGCGCTCACCGCTCACAGAAGGGGTGCAGGCAGAGGGGGAGCCCTGGGGGGGTGGAGGGGCCCTGGGGGGGTGGAGGGATCTGGGGGGGCGCTCACCGCTCACAGAAGGTGTGCAGGCAGAGGGGGAGCCCTGGGGGGGTGGAGGGGCCCTGGGGGGGTGGAGGGGTCTGGGGGGGCGCTCACCGCTCACAGAAGGTGTGCAGGCAGGGCAACACCTTGGGGTTGCGGTACCGGTCCAGGCAGATGCTGCAGACCAGGAACTGCTTGTCGATCTGCCGCACCACGGGGCTGGCGCTGGCCTCCCGCTTCGCCATGGTGACCCTCGGTCAGCGAGGCTGCGGGCCCAACTGCCACTGACCTGCAGGGGCGAGAGTGGGGGTGAGCCAGGACCGGTGCCCTCACTCAGCTCTGCCCTCAGACGCCCCCCCAGGACCTGGCATCCCGCCCAGGCAGGCACCAGGCCAGAGGCAGCTCCCTGCCCAGGGCCAGGAGCATCCAGCCACCCTGGTCCTGCTGAGGCTCTGCCCCCTGGGCACCCCGCCCCTTGTCCCAGCTCAGGGAGGGGGAGAACCCAGAAATGGCTCAGGGTGGCCAGAGCCTTATGGGGCCTGCCCATCCCTTGGAGGCCCCGCCAGCTCAGGCCACACCACTCAGTATCCAGTGTCCTCTGAGACCGTGGGCACAGCTGGCAAAGAGCAGGGGCTGCAAGAGCCGGCTAGCCCCAGCTCTGGGGCTCCTCTACACCGAGAGCCGGCAGCTCCGTCCCAGAGCCGTGGGGCGAGCAGGTGCTGGGAGCAGGGGCACTTCAGAGCCTCGCATGGGAGCACTGCTCCCCCTTCCCCCCAGCTCTGCATCCCCCCTCCCCAGAGGGCACTGCTCCCCCTTCCCCCCCAGCTCTGCATCCCCCCTCCCCAGAGAGCACTGCTCCCCCCCACCCCCCAGCCCTGCATCCCCTCCTCCCCATAGGGCACTGCTCCCCCCCTCCTCCCCAGAGAGCGCTGCTTCCCTCCACCAGCTCTGCATCCCCCCCTCCCCAGAGGGCACTGCTCCCCCCTCCCTCCAGCTCTGCATCCCCCCCTCCCCAGAGAGCGCTGCTTCCCCCCTCCCTCCAGCTCTGCATCCCCCCTCCCCAGAGAGCGCTGCTTCCCCCCTCCCTCCAGCTCTGCATCCCCCCCTCCCCAGAGAGCGCTGCTTCCCCCTCCCCCCAGCTCTGCATCCCCCCCTCCCCAGAGGGCCCTGCTCCCCCCTCCCCCCAGCTCTGCATCCCCTCCTCCCCATAGGGCCCTGCTCCCCCCTCCCCCCAGCTCTGCATCCCCTCCTCCCCATAGGGCCCTGCTCCCCCCCTCCTCCCCATAGGGCACTGCTTCCCTCCACCAGCTCTGCATCCCCCTCTCCCCAGAGAGCGCTGCTCCCCCCTCCCTCCAGCTCTGCATCCCCCCTCCCCAGAGGGCACTGCTCCCCCCTCCCCCCAGCTCTGCATCCCCCCTCCCCAGAGGGCACTGCTCCCCCCTCCCCCCAGCTCTGCATCCCCTCCTCCCCATAGGGCCCTGCTCCCCCCTCCCCCCAGCTCTGCATCCCCTCCTCCCCATAGGGCACTGCTCCCCCCCTCCTCCCCAGAGAGCGCTGCTTCCCTCCACCAGCTCTGCATCCCCCCCTCCCCAGAGGGCCCTGCTCCCCCCTCCCTCCAGCTCTGCATCCCCCCTCCCCAGAGAGCGCTGCTTCCCCCCTCCCTCCAGCTCTGCATCCCCCCCTCCCCAGAGAGCGCTGCTCCCCCCCTCCCCAGAGAGCGCTGCTTCCCCCCTCCCTCCAGCTCTGCATCCCCCCTCCCCAGAGAGCGCTGCTCCCCCCCTCCCTCCAGCTCTGCATCCCCCCCTCCCCAGAGAGCGCTGCTTCCCCCCTCCCCCCAGCTCTGCATCCCCCCCTCCCCAGAGGGCACTGCTCCCCCTTCCCCCCCAGCTCTGCATCCCCCCTACCCAGAGGGCACTGCTCCCCCCTCCCCCCAGCTCTGCATCCCCCCTCCCCAGAGAGCGCTGCTCCCCCCCTCCCTCAGCTCTGCATGCCCCCCTCCCCAGAGAGCGCTGCTTCCCCCTCCCCCCAGCTCTGCATCCCCCCCTCCCCAGAGAGCGCTGCTCCCCCCTCCCCAGAGAGCGCTCTGCACCCCCCAGGGAGCGCTGCCCCCCACGCCAAGGATCTGCATCTCCGCCCCCCGCACTGCCAGGCTCTGCACCCCCCGACTCACGCTAGTGGCTCCCCGCGCCGCAGGGTCCCAGGCCCGGCCGCCGCCCCGCCCGGCCGGCCATTGTGCGGCCAGCAGCTGAGCGAGGCTACGTCACCACCGCCGCCCCGCCCCCGCCACCGTCACAGCGCCCCGCCCCCGCCGCCGCGACAGGGGGCGGGGCCGCTTGGCTGGGGGATCCCGGCGGGGGGGCGCAGTGGGGGCGGGGGGGCAGGGCGCCGGCTGGGGGATCCCGGCAGGGGGCGCAGTGGGGGGGGGGGACGTGGCAGGGGGATCCCGGCAGGGGGCGCAGTGGGGGGGGGAGGCAGGGCACCGGCTGGGGGATCCCAGCAGGGGGCGCAGTGGGGGGGGGACGTGGCAGGGGGATCCCGGCTGGGGGCGCAGTGGGGGCGGGGGGGCAGGGCGCCGGCTGGGGGATCCCGGCAGGGGGCGCAGTGGGGGCGGGGGGGCAGGGCACCGGCTGGGGGAGCAGGACACCAGCAGGGGGATCCCAGCAGGGGGTACTGGGGAGTGTGGGGGGAGGGTGCTGATTGGGAGGCTCATGGGTGTAACCGCCCCATGGCCAAGGGGGCACAGTGCCCTGGGGGGGCAGGTGGGCTGAGG
The DNA here is from genome assembly GCF_015237465.2 of Chelonia mydas. Classification (NCBI taxonomy): domain Eukaryota; kingdom Metazoa; phylum Chordata; order Testudines; family Cheloniidae; genus Chelonia; species Chelonia mydas. Next base: position 589,907 of record NC_057849.1, on the reverse strand, counting down.
AGGGGGCGCAGGGGGCAGAGGCCGACCCTGCCGTCCCTGAGGCAGGACATGCACAGGCTGCCCACGCCCCTCCCTCACTTGGGGCCGCGGCCAAGGGCCCGACCCACTGAGGGTCCCGCCAGGGCAGAGTGGCCGGAGAGGCCAGGGCGGGGCCGGTGTTGCCCACAGGGGGTGGGTACCCGGACCCCAGGGTGTGGCAGAGTCCGGCAGGGTGACGGGTAGCACCGGGCCCAGGACACCCTGCCTAGGCTTCCTGCCAGGCCACTGAGCCCAGCCGTGCCCCACAGCCAGCGCCCGGCCCCTTTGCCCGGCCCCACGCCCCACAGCCAGCGCCCGGCCCCTTTGCCCGGCCCCACGCCCCACAGCCAGCGCCCGGCCCCTTTGCCCGGCCCCACGCCCCACAGCCAGCGCCCGGCCCCTTTGCCCGGCCCCACGCCCCACAGCCAGCGCCAGGCCCGGTGCCCGGCCCCTCACCCCACAGCCGGCGCCCGGCCCCTCACCCCACAGCCGGCGCCCGGCCCCTCACCCCACAGCCAGCGCCCGGCCCGGCGCCCCGCCGCTGCCCCCCCCAGTCTGCTCCTCATAGCCAGCGCAAGAGTCGTCAGACACCCCCAGCCTCTGCCCCCCGCACCCCTTCCCCAACAGCCCCCCCGCATCCTCCCTCGCCCCCTCCCCCAGCAGTTGTGCCCCCCCCGCACCCGTCCCCCCAACTTCAGCCCCCCTCCCGCAGCAGCCGGGCCCCGGCGGCGCCGCCCTGCTCTGCCCCGCGCTCCCTCTGCCCCGCCCCCTGGCCGGGCCGGGCGACGCTGCCCCACACGGCTCCAGCCCCACTCACCACGTGGCTGCAGCGCGCCGAGCCGAGCCGAGCGGAGCCGGGGTAGCGGGCGGGCCGGGCGCTGGGCGGCGGCTCCCAGCAGCGCAGGCCCGGCCCGGCCCGGCCCGGCTCGGCCCCGCCCCCGGTGTTCGGACCGCAGCAAGGCGCGGACGCGACTGGTTACCATGGGAACCGCACCCCGCCCCGAGCCCCGCCCCCAGCCAGCCCCGACCCCAGCCAGCCCCGCCTCGCCCCGCAGGGACCCGCGCTGAGCCCCACATCTCCAGCCCCGGAGCCCCGTCTGGGTAGAAGGCGTAGAAGGGGGATGTAACAATGGAAGGGGTGTATGGAGATGGGGGTGGATGACTGGAAGGGGTGAATGGGTGGGGGGGTGTATCAATGGAAGGGGTGTATGGAGATGGGGTGAATGGGTAGAAGGGGTGAATGGGTGGGGGGGTGTATCAATGGAAGGAGTGTATGGAGATGGGGTGAATGGGTAGAAGGTGGGGGTGGATGACTGGAAGGGGCGTATGGGGATTGGAGTGAATGGGTGGGGGTGTCTCAATGGAAGGGGTGTATGGAGATGGGGTGAATGGGTAGAAGGTGGGGGTGGATGACTGGAAGGGGTGAATGGGGATTGGAGTGAATGGGTGGGGGGGTGTATGAATGGAAGGGGTGTATGGAGATGGGGTGAATGGGTAGAAGGTGGGGGTGGATGACTGGAAGGGGCGTATGGGGATTGGAGTGAATGGGTGGGGGGTGTATCAATGGAAGGGGTGTATGGAGATGGGGTGAATGGGTAGAAGGGGTGAATGGGTGGGGGGGTGTATCAATGGAAGGAGTGTATGGAGATGGGGTGAATGGATGGAAGGTGGGGGTGGATGACTGGAAGGGGTGAATGGGTGGGGGGGTGTATCAATGGAAGGGGTGTATGGAGATGGGGTGAATGGGTAGAAGGTGGGGGTGGATGACTGGAAGGGGTGAATGGGTGGGGGGGTGTATCAATGGAAGGGGTGTATGGAGATGGGGTGAATGGATGGAAGGTGGGGGTGGATGACTGGAAGGGGTGAATGGGTGGGGGGGTGTATCAATGGAAGGAGTGTATGGAGATGGGGTGAATGGGTAGAAGGTGGGGGTGGATGACTGGAAGGGGCGTATGGGGATTGGAGTGAATGGGTGGGGGTGTCTCAATGGAAGGGGTGTATGGAGATGGGGTGAATGGGTAGAAGGTGGGGGTGGATGACTGGAAGGGGTGAATGGGGATTGGAGTGAATGGGTGGGGGGGTGTATGAATGGAAGGGGTGTATGGAGATGGGGTGAATGGGTAGAAGGTGGGGGTGGATGACTGGAAGGGGCGTATGGGGATTGGAGTGAATGGGTGGGGGGTGTATCAATGGAAGGGGTGTATGGAGATGGGGTGAATGGATGGAAGGTGGGGGTGGATGACTGGAAGGGGTGAATGGGTGGGGGGGGTGTATCAATGGAAGGGGTGTATGGAGATGGGGTGAATGGGTAGAAGGTGGGGGTGGATGACTGGAAGGGGTGAATGGGTGGGGGGGTGTATGAATGGAAGAGATGTATGGAGATGGGGTGAATGGGTAGAAGGTGGGGGTGGATGACTGGAAGGGGCGTATGGGGATTGGAGTGAATGGGTGGGGGGTGTATCAATGGAAGGGGTGTATGAAGATGGGGTGAATGGGTAGAAGGTGAGGGTGGATGACTGGAAGGGGTGAATGGGGATTGGAGTGAGTGGGTGGGGGGTGTATCAATGGAAGGGATGTATGGAGATGCATGACTCTAAGCTCAGGAGCATTCGGCATCCTCATTTCACACCGTGTGCTTCCCACAGCCAGTCCGCCCAGGCGGGCTTCTGGGGAAGCCAGAGGGTCCTGCCCCGCAACTCCGCAGTCGGAGGTGACTCTCAGCCATCCAGTAAAACAGAAGGTTTATTAGATGACAGGAACCGTGACGTGATTGACGTGAACTGGGCCGTTATAGATCATTGTTGCAACCAAGGTCCTGTAGTGGCACCAAATCTTGTATAAAGGGGGTCAAAAAAGGTGTCTAGGACAAGGTGATGGTTTGCTGGTTAGGATTATGCTTTTTTATATTTAAAGTTATGAATATTGGCTCTCTACTGTCTGTATTTCAAACTTATGCTATGCTTCTGGATGATACCCCAGACAAGTTGGTGTCAACTCTGCCTAGCCTGTTTGATGGCCCATTAAAGACCATCAGTTATATAATTGACCCATTGAGAGAAGGCAGATACACCTGGTGACTCAGTAAGGTATTCAGGGACCTGTCCGTGTGACTCCAAACTCCATTTTGCTATAATTTTCCACAGTAAGAACAAAGAGGGGTTCTTATACCTGGAAAAGAGTATAAAAGGCTGATGCCTCATCTCCATCTTGTCTTCAGTCCTGCTTCATACCTCTGCTACAAACTGAAGCACTGAATAAAGGACTGAAAGACCCATCCCAGCTGGGGCTGTTCTCCAGAGACTTGATTTGAACCTGCCGTTTAATCCATCACTGCTACAAGCCTGAACCAAGAACTTTGCCATTACTGTATGTCATTGATTCCATTTCCCCAATTCTAGCTCTCATCTATATCTTTTTCCTTTTATGAATAAACCTTTAGATTCGAAAGGATTGGCAACAGTGTGATTTGTGGGTAAGATCTGATTTGTATATTGACCTGGGTCTGGGGCTTGGTCCTTTGGGATCGAGAGAACCTTTTTCCTTTTACTGCGGTACTGGTTTTCATAACCATCTGTCCCCATAATGAGGGGCACTGGTGGGGATACTGGGAAACTGGAGTGTCTAAGGGAATTGCTTGTGTGACTTGTGGTTAGCCAGTGGGGTGAGACCAAAGTCCTCTCTGTTTGGCTCGTTTGGTTTGCCTTGGTGTGCACAGAAACCCCAGCCTTGGGCTGTAACTGCCCTGCTTGAAGCAAGTTGTCCTGAATTGGCACCTCTCAGTTGGGTCCCACCAGAACCAGCATTGTTACAGGAACACAGTCCAAAACAGAGCTTGTAGGTACAGGAAACAGGACCCCTGAATCAAGTCCATCTTGAGGTGAGGGAGGCTAGAGCCCCATCCAGGCCTCCGTCCATTTCCCCAGCCAGCTCCAAACTGAAACTCTCCAGCCCCTCCTCTGGCCTTTTTCTCTTTCCCTGGGCCAGAAGGCCGCCTGATCCCTTTACTTTCCAACCCCTTCAGTTAGCACTTCTGTGGAGGAGGGACCCAGGCCATCAGTGGCCAAGAGACAGGGCATCGGCCATTCTCTGTGCAGACACCATTCCACTGGCCCTCTAGGGCTCTGCAACAATCACACCCCCTTATCCCACCAGCTAGAGACTTAAGAAATGCATAGGGGAAACTGAGGCACCCACACAGTATACAGAGGAAACATTAAGAACATTTCCCACTTTATCACATCTCTCCCCCCGTCAAGACCAAACTGAGCAGGGTTACTTTAACTGGTGACCTGGGGAAGTTCGAACCCACCAATGTTCCCATGGATGCCCCAGCATCTCTCCCATTCCTTGGTGTACCACCGTACCACAGGTGGGGCAGGTCCTTGTCCTCGTCCTGCAGATGCTGATTCGTAAAAGTCCTCAGCATCAACCCCAGGGGCCCATAAATTCTCTCCACCAGCCCGAGGGATGGAGGGTGACCTGCAGAGGCCCAGGTGGGCCAGACCCCCCATTTCTCCCACCAGCCCCAGAGCAAGGCTGACAGGACATTGGACCCCTGGTCTGTAAGGACCTTGCTGGGGACCCCCCCTCTGCTGAAGATGGTCAGCAGTGCGTCTGCCCTGGTGTCTGCCTTGGTGGAGGACAGAGCCCCCGCCCCTGGGTAGCGGGTGGCGAGATCCATCACCCCCAGGACGTATTTCTTCCCTGCCTAGGTCGCCTTGCTGAGGGGCCCCACTATGTCCATAGCCACCTTCTGGAAAGGTTCCTCTGTGTTGGGCAGGGGTCTCAAGGGAGCTTCTCCCTTATCCCGGCCTTCCCCCCCCTCTGGCCGGGGTCGCAGGACCTGCCGTGCCACTGGGCCGCGTCCCAGACTCCGGGTCAGTCACGGTTCTGCAGCAGCCGCTGCCTGGGGCCTGGATCCCCTGGTGTCCCGAGAGAGGGTCATTGTGGGCCAGGTACGACAGCCGGTGGCGACACTTCTGGGGCACCCCCAGGGGCCTCCTGATCCCCCACGGTTCTACTTCCCCTGGGGGAGCCCCTTCCCGGTACAGGAATCCCTTCTCCCACAGGAATCTGTCCCTGCAGCCTTCCCCATGGGGGTTTGCAGCCTGTGGCCAGCAAATCCCCTCAGCTCCTCCTAGGAGGGATCCTTCCGCAGCTCGGTCTGGAATTCAGCTGCTGGGGGAGGGAGTGGGACCTGCTCCCTCTCGCGGGCTGGGCCTGGGGTCACAGCCCCGCTGAGCCCTGTCCCTGGTCGCTCTCTCCCTGCCGTGGGATCACTTCCCAGCAGCATCTCTGGACCAGCTAAACCTGGTTGGCAGCCGAATTGTCCTGCCTGTGGGTTCCCCCCCCTCAGCTGGGGTCTCAGCTCCCCCCTTGCTCAGCACTGCCCTTGCTGTCCCAGTGGGGGCAGGCAGCGAGCTCTCTGCTCTTCTTACAGCATCGGAGCCAGTGTGAGCCCCCACTCCGGTGTGCAGGGGGGCAGGGAGCATCTCTCCGTCCCAGGGGGCTGGTTACAGGCAGGCAGGTATCCTAAGCCTAGCAGCTCCTCCCCGCTGCCAGCCAGGTCATCTGCATTTTTACTGACCATTTCCCTCTCCGCCGATTGGTTCCCTGGATTCAAATTCAAACCCTCGGCCGTTATAGGAGCAGGACCTGGATCCTGTCCCAAAGAGACACAGTCACCCCCCAACAGGACCTCACAGCTGATATCCTGGAGAAGCCCAACAACCAGCCAGCCCCACCCCTCCTGGGTCTGCACAGGGATCTGGGCCATAGGCAGGGCGAGGGGCTTCATCCCTGTGACCCTCGCCCAGCTCACACAGCCCCTCAGCATCTGAGGCTGCACCACCCAGGGCCTGACAACAGTTCTCTCTGTCCCAGGGTCTCACCACCCCAGCAATGTCTCCCCATTGACCATCACCTTCTGCTCCCACTGGGGGTCCGATGGACCTGAGCCCAGGAGAGTCCACGCAGACATATGGTCACAGGCTGTAGGGGAGTCAGGGCCCTGCACCCCCCACTTCCTGCGATTCACTGGGACTCTCAGCCAGCCAGTAAAACGGAAGGTTCATTAGGGACGACAGGATCACAGTCCAGACCAGAGCTTGTAGGTACAAACAGGACCCCTCAGTCAGGTCCTTCTGGGGGGCAGAGAGATTAGTCCCCAGCTCGGGGGGCTCCCTCCTCTTCCCCAGCCAGCTCCAAACTGGACAAACCCCTCCAGCCATCTCACCCAGCTCCTCCTCCAGCCTTTGTCCACTTTCCCGGGCAGGAGGTGTCACCTGGGCCCAACCCCCCTCCCGGCTCAAGTTACAGGCTCAGGTATCCTCCCAGCCAGTGAAGTCACCCTCTGATATCTCATCACTGACGCAGACAATCCCAGTAAACTCCCCTGCCACATCTCCAGGTCAATCCGCCCCCCTCCCTGCTGCGTCACACATATGGGCCGGTTTCAGAGTAGCAGCCGTGTTAGTCTGTATCCTCAAAAAGAAAAGGAGGACTTGTGGCACCTTAGAGACTACTCTAAAGTGCCACAAGTACTCCTTTTCTTTTTACATATAGGCCGGGGCCAGGAGTGGGAGCCTGTCCACCACCCTACCCGTCGGGCTGACGGTGTCTATGGCCTTGGGACCCAGCAAGGAAGCTAGACACCGGGGCTTTTCCGCAGGGTCCCCCTGGTTCAAATCGCCAGCCTGCTCAAAGGCAGTGAGGTGGACATCCACATCCCCCCCTCCTTAACCAGGGGCAGCAATTTATTCTCGAGGTTCCCTGCGGAACTGGCACCCCGGGGTCTATCCCAACTCACCCCTGGGAGGTCCCCGAGGCCTCTCCGCTCCACCATCGCCAGTTCATGCTGCTGCTGCTTCTCCTGCAGCTCTTTCTTGGGCTCTCGCTGTCTCTCATAGTCCTCGGAGTCAGCTCCAATCCCATCCGTCTCCAATCCGTTGAGGGGAACCCGATCGTGAAGACCCCCGTCTGGTCGGGGACAGGAGTCTTGGGGATGCCTGGCTACCACTCCAGCTGCTTCCAGATCCTGCTATAGCCCCATTTGGGGTCAGGACTCTGTTCCTTAGAGCGGTCATCCTCCTCCAGCTGCACGATTAACTGTGCTTTGGTGAACTTTCCACTGCGCAACCCTCTCTTTCTGCACAAATTACAATGTCCTTCTTAAGGAGATGGTGACAGGCCATCACTCCACTGTTCCCAAGTTCTTGTGGATTCACAGGCCTGTGCGCTCTCAGCTCCCCACGGTTTCCAGGAGCAATCTCTAGTGTGCCAGCCCTTCTGCAGGTCACCACCTCTCTCCCAGGATCAAGTCGCAGACTCCTCTGCCCTTGGGACTGCTCACCGCAGTCCCCAGTGGGACCCCGTTACTGCAACAGTCCTTCTCTCTGGTCACACACTCCCAGGGGTTAAGTGGAGCTCCTTCGCCCCCTGAAGCTGCCCCTCTCTGAGCCTTCAGCACCCCGGTCCTCATTAATCCCCCTTCATTTTACTGCTCCCCAGTCACGTACTGCAGGATGCTCTGTCCACGGGGTGCAGTACATCCCACCTCTGACACCAGTTGTCATGGAGTCCCCGGGCGATGCTCTGGAACTGCTCCCTACGAAGCCAGTCAAGACTCTGGGGGAGCCTCCTCTCTCTGAGCAGCCTGTCTCCAGGGCAAGAAGCTCACATGGCTTCCACCTTCCTGGGTCTTCCTGCTGCTCACAAACCGGGAAAAATTAGTAGGGGAAGCAAAAGTGGATGGGAACCTGGGAGGCAGTGACCATGAAATGGTCGAGTTCAGGATCCTAACACAAGAAAGAAAGGAGAGCAACAGAATACAGACCCAGACTTCAGAAAAGCAGACTTTGACTCCCTCAGGGAACTGATGGGCAAGATCCCCTGGGAGAATAACATTAGGAGGAATGGAGTCCAGGAGAGCTGGCTGTATTTTAAAGAATCCTTATTGAGGTTGCAGGGACAAACCATCCCGATGTGTAGAAAGAATAGTAAATATGGCAGGCGACCAGCTTGGCTTAACAGTGAAATCCTTGCTGCTCTTAAATACAAAAAAGAAGATTACAAGAACTGGAAGATTGGACAAATGACCAGGGATGAGTATAAAAATATTGCTCGGGGATGCAGGAGTGAAATCAGGAAGGCCAAATCACATCTGGAGTTGCAGCTAGCAAGAGATATTAAGAGTAACAAGAAGGGTTTCTTCAGGTATGTTAGCAACAAGAAGAAAGCCAAGGAAAGTGTGGGCCCCTTACTGAATGAGGGAGGCAACCTAGTGACAGAGGATGAGGAAAAAGCTAATGTACTCAATGCTTTTTTTGCCTCTGTCTTCACGAACAAGGTCAGCTCCCAGACTGCTGCACTAGGCAGCACAGCATGGGGAGGAGGTGACCAGCCCTCTGTGGAGAAAGAAGTGGTTCGGGACTATTTAGAAAAGCTGGACGAGCACAAGTCCATGGGGCCGGATGCGTTGCATCTGAGAGCGCTAAAGGAGTTGGCGGATGCGATTGCAGAGCCATTGGCCATTATCTTTGAAAACTCGTGGCGAACGGGGGAAGTCCCGGACGACTGGAAGAAGGCTAATGTAGTGCCCATCTTTAAAAAAGGGAAGAAGGAGGATCCTGGGAACTACAGGCCAGTCAGCCTCACCTCAGTCCCTGGAAAAATCATGGAGCAGGTCCTCAAGGAATCAATTCTGAAGCACTTAGAGGAGAGGAAAGTGATCAGGAACAGTCAGCATGGATTCACCAAGGACAAGTCATGCCTGACTAATCTAATGATAAGAAAACTGGCTCTGTGGATGAGGGGAAAGCAGTGGACGTGTTGTTCCTTGACTTTAGCAAAGCTTTTGACACAGTCTCCCACAGTATTCTTGCCAGCAAGTTAAAGAAGTATGGGCTGGATGAATGGACTATAAGGTGGATAGAAAGCTGGCTAGATTGTCGGGCTCAATGGGTAGTGATCAATGGCTCCATGTCTAGTTGGCAGCCGGTATCAAGTGGAGTGCCCCGGGGTCAGTCCTGGGGCCGATTTTGTTCAATATCTTCATTAATGATCTTGAGGATGGTGTGGATTGCACCCTCAGCAAGTTTGCAGATGACACTAAATTGGGAGGACAGGTAGATACGCTGGAGGGCAGGGATAGGATACAGAGGGACCTAGACAAATTGGAGGATTGGGCCAAAAGAAATCTGATGCGGTTCAACAAGGACAAGTGCAGAGTCCTGCACTTAGGAGGGAAGAATCCCATGCACCGCTACAGACTAGGGACCGAATGGCTCGGCAGCAGTTCTGCAGAAAAGGACCTAGGGGTTACAGTGGACGAGAAGCTGGATATGAGTCAACTGTGTGCCCTTGTTGCCAAGAAGGCCAATGGCATTTTGGGATGTATACGTAGGGGCATTGCCAGCACATCGAGGGATGTGATCGTTCCCCTCTATTCCACATTGGTGAGGCCTCATCTGGAGTAGTGTGTCCAGTTTTGGGCCCCACACTACAAGAAGGATGTGGAAAAATTGGAAAGAGTCCAGCGGAGGGCAACAAAAATGATTAGGGGACTGGAACACATGACTTATGAGGAGAGGCTGAGGGAACTGGGGATGTTTAGTCTACGGAAGAGAAGAATGAGGGGGGATTTGATAGCTGCTTTCAACTACCTGAAAGGGGGTTCCAAAGAGGATGGCTCTAGACTGTTCTCAGTGGTAGCAGATGACAGAACAAGGAGTAATGGTCTCAAGTTGCAGTGGGGGAGGTTTAGGTTGGATATTAGGAAAAACTTTTTCACTAGGAGGGTGGTGAAACACTGGAATGCGTTCCCTAGGGAGGTGGTGGAATCTCCTTCCTTAGATATTTTTAAGGTCAGGCTTGACAAAGCCCTGGCTGGGATGACTTAGTCGGGGACTGGTCCTGCTTTGAGCAGGGGGTTGGACTAGATGACCTCCTGAGGTCCCTTCCAACCCTGATATTCTATGATTCTATGACCTTGGAGCATTCAGCCTCCTCTGCCCCTCCGTGCGCTTCCCACAGCCAGTCCACCCAGGCAGGGCTCAGGGCTCCAGCTGAGGGCGCTGGCTCTGGGGTGGGTTTGGGGATGCAGGAGGGTGTGCCGGGATGGGACCAAGGGGTTTGGAGGGCAAGAAGGGGATCTGGGTTGGGGCAGTGGTGCAGGAGTGGGGCATGCTCCAGGCGATGCTTACCTCAAGCAGCTCCCAGAAGCAGCGGCATGTCCCCGCTCTGGCTTCTATGCAGAGGCATGGCCAGGCAGCTCTGCGCACTGCCCTGTCCGCAGGCGCCGCCCCTGTAGATCCCATTGGTTGTGATTCCCGGCCAATGGGAGCTATGGGGGAAACACTTCGGGCGGGGGCAGCGTGTGGAGCCCCCTGGCTGCTCCTATGCATAGGAGCTGGAGCGGGAACATGCCCGTTTCCAGGAGTTGCGCAGAGCAGGGCAAGCCCCTGACCCCACTCCCTGGCTGGAGCTCAAGAGCGGGGTAAGCCCCAGACCCCGCTTCCCGGCGGGATCTCAAGGGTCAGATTAAAACGTCCGGATGCAGCCCCCGGGCCGTAGTTTGCCCACCCCTGCTCTAAGCTCACAGGGGACCATGTGAGCAGCTCCTGTGACTGCTTGGCTAGCCCAGGTCTGACCCACTCTCCCAGCAGCTGGGCTCCAGCGGGGCTTTCTGAGCCCTTGCTGCTCTCTCCTTACCAACTTGTGTGGGTGAGTCGCCATCGCCCCAGGCAGCAGCTCCAGTGCAGATCACACTCCTGGCTCGGGCCCATGTCCCGGCACCTGGCTGCATTGGCCCAACGCCGCTCAGCCACTGGGTCTCTCGAGATTCCGGCCCCCGGGCCAGAGGGGCGCAGGATGACTGTGTGACCCCGCGTGGTGCCCAAGCCAGAGACTGGCCCCCACGATCCCTAGAGCGGGCTGCCAGACAAACATTGAACGTGGCCAGGGATGGAGAATCCCCCGCAACCCTCGGCAAGTCCTCCCCGTGGTTAACTGCGGCCTGTTACAAGGGTGCCACATCTCGCTGCAGCTTCCTGCCCCGCATGGGTTCCCCCTTCGGCTGCTAGACTGCAGAGCCCATGACACTGCAGAACCCGGCCCCTCCGAGTCCCTGCTTTCCAGCCAGTCTCCCCACCCCTGGGCACAACCTGTCTTCTCGGCCCCCAGCCAGTCCCCTGCGTCTGGCCCTGGGATAGTGCATGGTGGGGCTGGGACCATTTAACCCGTGACTCAACCCCTCTGTTCCTGGTCAGCAGCCCAGCCCAGATTCGCCTGACGGAGGGATGGGGCGCACCTCCCTGCTCAGATCATCCATAGCCCTGGGAACCCAGCCGCCGGCGGGCAGGGCCACCCTTGCCACCAGTCCCTGCTCCAGGGCAGATCTCCACCTGCCCTCCTGCCCCCCACTCAGCCCTGCTGCCCCCCGGCCGGAAGGAGGGGCAGGTGCAGGCACGACAATGTTCCTCGTGATTTATTAACAAACAACCCCAGCAACGGGCGCTGACAGGGACAGTTAAAACGGCCGAGCGGCTGGTGGTGCCTGAGGGGCGGCCCAAGGCAGGGGCCAGGGCACCCTGAGGGGAGGGTGGGGACCAAAGTCCCCAGGCCGCAAGATGGCTCCAGGCCGTCCCAGGCCCTGACAACGGCATTGGGGGGACAGGCCTCGGGGCATGAGTACAGGGCCCCCCAGCAGTCTCCCCATTAAAGCCCCAAGGCAGCCTTGCGCCCCTGGCCAGGAGGGGCGGGGGCCGCAAAGCTACCCCCACGCCCGGCACCATGGCCCCCTCAGCTCTGGGAGGACCCAAGCGGCTTCTCGGCCAGGCTGAGGTGCCAAAAGTAGCCAACGAGGGTGGAGACGCCCTTGGGGGAGATGGGGCCAGCCTGCTCCTCAGCCCCCTTGGGGGGCCCCTTCTTATGGGAGAGGCTGGGGAAACAGCGGGAGGGTGTGGTGTCGGGGGAGCAGCCTTTTGGCGAGGCCCCTGAGGATGGAAGGTGCTCAGGGAGCCAGGACAGGAGGCCCCCTTTCCTGCCCACGGGGGCGGCAGGGGGCCCTAGCGGGGAGGTGTGGCTGGGGGGAGCAGGCGCGGGGCCCAGGGAGTCCTGGGGCTCGGGGGGGACTGGGAGGGTGGCAAGCGTGTGGCGCCGGCTCAGGCGCCTCTGGCCGGCCTGGCCCGACCCCCTGGCCAAGGGCCCAGCCATGGCAGCCTGGTCGGGGCACGCCCCGGCCCCAGACGCCAGGCTGGCACAGGGCCCAGTGCTTGGGCGGGGGCCCCGGCTCCGGCGGCACGGCTGGGGCGTGCGCGTGAACAGGACATCGAGCTCCACATCCCGCAGCTCCGGCTCCCGGGCGGAGCACGTGGCGATGGAGCGACGCTTCTCCTGCCGCTGCCGCTCCAGCTGCTGCCGGCGCTGCTCCGCCTGCTGCCGCGCATGGTTCTCCTGCGGGAGACAGGGCTCAGGGACCGGGGGGAGTGCACAGGCCCCCGGCCACGCCCCGCAGACCCCACTCCCTCCCCGTGCCGGCATAGAACCCAGGAGTCCTGGCCCCCAGCCCCCGGCTCCACCCAGCAGACCCCACTCCCCCCTACCCCCCGTGCCAGCATAGAACCCAGAAGTCCTGGCCCCCAGCCCCCGCAGACCCCACTCCCTCCCCGTGCCGGCATAGAACCCAGGAGTCCTGGCCCCCAGGCCTCCCTCTGCCTACCACAGCCCACTGCCCACACAGCACCAGGATAGAACCCAGGAGTCCTGGCTGCATGCCCACTCTAATCACTAAACCAAACCCCACCCCACCCCACCGGAGGGGTGTTATGAGCATGGTGGGAGGGGGTCGGGGCAGATGTGTGTATGTGGGGAGAGCAGACAGGGGCGGGGGGGTACCTGCACAGTGGTCCAGACGCACACCCCGAAGGCGTGCAGCACTCGGGGGAAAGGAGGGTTTGGGGGGCACAGGGGGGTGGGAGGGGTTCAGGGGGTACCTGCACGGCAGTCTGGAAGTGCCCCCCGAAGGCGTGCGGCACTCGAGGGGTACAGGGGTTTGGGGGGCAGAGGGGGGTTCAGGGGGTACCTGCACGGCAGTCTGGAAGTGCCCCCCAAAGGCGTGCGGCACTCGAGGGGTACGGGGGTTTGGGGGGCAGAGGGGGGTTCAGGGGGTACCTGCACGGCAGTCTGGAAGCGCCCCCCGAAGGCGTGCGGCACTCGAGGGGTACGGGGGTTTGGGGGGCAGAGGGGGGTTCAGGGGGTACCTGCACGGCAGTCTGGAAGCGCCCCCCGAAGGCGTGCGGCACTCGAGGGGTACGGGGGTTTGGGGGGCACAGGGGGGTTCAGGGGGTACCTGCACGGCAGTCTGGAAGCGCCCCCCGAAGGCGTGCGGCACTCGAGGGGTACGGGGGTTTGGGGGGCACAGGGGGGTTCAGGGGGTACCTGCACGGCAGTCTGGAAGCGCCCCCCGAAGGCGTGCGGCACTCGAGGGGTACGGGGGTTTGGGGGGCACAGGGGGGTTCAGGGGGTACCTGCACGGCAGTCTGGAAGCGCCCCCCGAAGGCGTGCGGCACTCGAGGGGTACGGGGGTTTGGGGGGCACAGGGGGGTTCAGGGGGTACCTGCACGGCAGTCTGGAAGCGCCCCCCAAAGGCGTGCGGCACTCGAGGGGTACGGGGGTTTGGGGGGCACAGGGGGGTTCAGGTACCTGCACGGCAGTCTGGAAGCGCCCCCCAAAGGCGTGCGGCACTCGAGGGGTACGGGGGTTTGGGGGGCACAGGGGGGTTCAGGTACCTGCACGGCAGTCTGGAAGCGCCCCCCGAAGGCGTGCGGCACTCGAGGGGTACGGGGGTTTGGGGGGCAGAGGGGGGTTCAGGGGGTACCTGCACGGCAGTCTGGAAGCGCCCCCCGAAGGCGTGCGGCACTCGAGGGGTACGGGGGTTTGGGGGGCACAGGGGGGTTCAGGGGGTACCTGCACGGCAGTCTGGAAGCGCCCCCCAAAGGCGTGCGGCACTCGAGGGGTACGGGGGTTTGGGGGGCACAGGGGGGTTCAGGGGGTACCTGCACGGCAGTCTGGAAGCGCCCCCCGAAGGCGTGCGGCACTCGAGGGGTACGGGGGTTTGGGGGGCACAGGGGGGTTCAGGGGGTACCTGCACGGCAGTCTGGAAGCGCCCCCCAAAGGCGTGCGGCACTCGAGGGGTACGGGGGTTTGGGGGGCACAGGGGGGTTCAGGGGGTACCTGCACGGCAGTCTGGAAGCGCCCCCCAAAGGCGTGCGGCACTCGAGGGGTACGGGGGTTTGGGGGGCACAGGGGGGTTCAGGTACCTGCACGGCAGTCTGGAAGCGCCCCCCGAAGGCGTGCAGCACTCGAGGGGTACGGGGGTTTGGGGGGCACAGGGGGGTTCAGGGGGTACCTGCACGGCAGTCTGGAAGCGCCCCCCGAAGGCGTGCGGCACTCGAGGGGTACGGGGGTTTGGGGGGCACAGGGGGGTTCAGGGGGTACCTGCACGGCAGTCTGGAAGCGCCCCCCGAAGGCGTGCGGCACTCGAGGGGTACGGGGGTTTGGGGGGCACAGGGGGGTTCAGGGGGTACCTGCACGGCAGTCTGGAAGCGCCCCCCAAAGGCGTGCGGCACTCGAGGGGTACGGGGGTTTGGGGGGCACAGGGGGGTTCAGGTACCTGCACGGCAGTCTGGAAGCGCCCCCCGAAGGCGTGCAGCACGGCACACACCTCCTGCAGGCAGAACAGCGCCTGGTCCTCGCAGAAGAAGTCGCACAGCGCAGCCGTGGCCTGGCGCAGCAGCTCCAGGGCAGCCTGCACCGCGCCCAGCTCCGCCTGCGCCAGCCGCAGGAAGGGCTCCAGCTGCTCCGCGCCCAGCTCCAGCAGGCTGCTGCGGGCCCCCGCCAAGCGCTGACCCAGGCCCTGCAGCTCCGACGCCACCTCCAGCTCCTGGATCCTGCGCACATGGACGGGGCAAGGGAACCCGTCAGCTCCATGCTGCCCCTCCACCCCCCCCACTCCCTCCAGCCCCACACTGGGGAGAGCAGAGACCCTGGCCCGGGGCAGAGTCAGCACCAGGCACCAAGGGCAGAGGGACCCACAGGGTACAGCTCTGGGGGCTGGAGCGGGGAGCTCACCGTGATGCCGGCCCCACGTGCTCCAGTTTGCTCGGGAAATCCAGCAGGCTCTTGTCCTTCCGCTCAGCCTCCTGGGGCAAGACACAGAGTGACCCCTGCCCCCCACAGCACAGCCCCCTCAGCACCTCAAACACCTCAGCCCCCCACAGCACATCCACCCCCAGTAGCCCACCCACAGCCTCGCTCCCTCACATATCTCAGCCCCCACCCCACAGCCACTCTCAGTACGCCACCCGTCCCCCACAGCACCCCCCTTCATCCCCCCACAGCCTGCCACAGCCCCACCCCCTCACATATTTCAGCCCCCCCAACCCATCCTCCACAGCACAGACCCCCACTGTATCCCCACAGCACCTAGCGACCCCCCCACCCTAAAGCACCACCCCACAGTTCCTGGATCACAGCGCTTCTCCCGCCACTCACTCCACCCCCCACAGCACCCAGTGCCCTTCCAGTACCCTGTCCCACAGCACACCACTACACGGCATTCTCCACAACACTCCCCTGCCCCCCCACAGCACCCTCCCACCACCCCACATAGCACAGGTCCCCCCCAGCTAAGCCCCCATGCCATAACATACACCCCCATGCCATCCTCCAACACTCGGAATATTTTGTAACATTCCTATGAAGCCTATGTATGCCTCAGTTTCTCCTATATGCTACATTGTTACCCAGCGGGGGCAGGGAAGGACTGTCTGCCCTCAGGTCGGGTGACAAGACATAGGTGTGGGTGTTGTCTAGCTGTCTGGTCCTCAGTCTCCATATCACACACTTGGGGAAATTCTGCACCACTGCACACACTCAGAATTCATGTGCTCTTCAGACCCCCCGGCACCGAGGTCACACGGCAATTGCACCTTTCGCCCACCAGGGGCTGCTGTGGCACCAGGACAGCAGGGCTGGGGGCCCTGACCTCTGTTTGCCAGAGCTGGCAATGGGCGACAGGGGCGGGGTCACTGGGAGATCCCCTGTTCTGCTCACTCCCTCTGGGGCACCTGGCCCTGGCCACTGTCGGCAGACAGGACACTGGGCTAGATGGACTGTCGGGCTGACCCGGGGTGAAAGTTGTCACGGGGTCCCCGGGCGATGCTCTGGAACTGCTCCCTACGAAGCCAGGCAGGACGCTGGGGAAGTCTCCTCTCTGGGAGCAGCCTGTCTGCAGGACACACAGCTCACACAGCTTCCACCTTCCTGGGTCTGACCTCAGAGCATTCAGCCTCCTCTGCCCCTCCGTGCGCTTCCCACAGCGAGTCCACTCAGGTGGGATCCGGGGGGGGGCGGGGGGAGGGCAGAGAGTCCTGCCCCCCAACTCCGCAGTCAGATGTGATTCTCAGCCAGCCGGGAAAACAGAGGGTTTATTAGATGACAGGAACATGATCTAACACAGAGCTTGTAGGTGCAGAGAACAGGACCCCTCAACTGGGTCCATTTTGGGGGGCAGTGAGCCAGACAACCACGTCTGCACTTCACTCCTCGTCCCCAGCCACCCCCAAACTGCCTCCCCCTCCAAGGCCAGGAGGTCACCGGATTCCTTTGTTCTCCAGCGCTTTAGCTCTCACCTTGCAGGGGGGAAGGGCCCAGGCCATCAGTGGCCAGGAAACAGGGTGTCGGCCATTTATGTACCCTGGCCCTTTGCTCTGCAACAATCACACCCCCTTATCCCACCCCCTAGAGACTTAAGAAATGCCGAGGGGAAACTGAGGCACCCCCACAGTATTCAGAGGAGACATTAAGAACAGTCCCACTTCGTCACAAAAGTAACTCCAGACACTTACTGGTGCGGGGCTGGCTCCAGCCCCCGGAAGGGGTGGGGCCTCAGGCAGAAAGGGCAGGGCTGGGGGGGTCAGCATCCCCCAGCCAGCCCTTCCACGCCACCTGAGCGGCGCCCGGGACTCCAGTGGCGATTTAAAGGGCCTGGGGGAGCTGCTCCCTTTGCCCCCCGCCCGTCGGTGGCCAAGGGGGGGCAAAAGGGGCAGGGACAGGGACATTAAAGTGCTGCAGGGTCCTTTGCCACGACAGCACTTGCGTACGGCTGGTGTGGGTGTGACATTATGAGTGTAATATAATATCTCATTGAGAGGTGACCGGGCCAGAAAGAGTTAATGAACGCACAGACTGACCTGAGCCAGGGCCGGACTTTAAAGACTGGTTAGGGAGAGATGGAAATGGAGAGCTTTGAAATGCAGCCGGCATTTTTAGAGAGAGAAGGGGAGATGTTTGCTCAGGTCTTGTCATCTCAGCAAACAAGTCTTCTCTATGGCTATAGCTTGGATTTAAAGACCAAAAAGGGAATATTAACATTTAGGAAGACACTTGAGTGGAATAGTGTTATTGTCTACATGTCTCTTTAAAGGTTGTGGTAACCTGTATGTGAACTGTTCAATGGATAAATTATCCCGCGCTAATTGCCAGGATGTTTGGGAGAAGGAAAGTTAAGCTTATTGTTTTCTCAGGCCAAAAGGCTGCTGGAAATGTATAAAAACCCTGGGACAGGATCCTTCTTCATCCCAGATCTGCTTTGGGCATCAAGAGGGGGAAACCTTAAGCCATAAGGATGGAGATCCCCAGTCACTGACTGGAGTCACCCTGAACATGGACGTTGGACTATAACCTCTGGACTATTTCTAAAAGGACTTTTGGCCACTACAAACTCATCTCCGCTCTGTATCTTAAGACCTCAAGAATTGAATTCAAGTCTGTCTGTATATTGATCTTTTAACCAACACTCTCTTTTCTTTTTTAAAAATTTTTAGTTTAGTTAATAAGAATTGGCTATAAGCGTGTATTTGGGGTAATATCTGAGTTATCATTTGACCTGGGTCTGGGGCTTGGTCCTTTGGGGTCAGGAGAACCTTTTCTTTTCTATGATGAAATAAAATTTTCAGAATTTATCATCCTATGTTTGACAGGTGTGTCTGGATGGAGGCCAGAGGCTGGGCACTTTAAGGGAACTGCATTATTTGGACGTCTGAGTAACCAGAGAGGTGATACAGAAGCTGGTTTGGGCTGGCTGGGTAAATCTCAGTAGTGGAATATCCACCAGCGTTTGGGGTTTCTCTGCCCCGGTCTATTTGCAGTTCACCCTGATTGAGTGACCTCAGCTGGCTCCCACGGGCAGCACCATCACAGCGGGTTCTTACCCGTACACCGTACCGGCCCACTTTCACCCCCGGTCTGACCCCTTATGGCCAGTCTTACGTTTTTACGTACCAGAGGGCAGCGGGCTCATGGGCTGGGGGGGGGGGGGGGGGCAGAGGCTGCGTTCCTCCCAGTGCCCTGCCCGTGGGGTGAGGAGACACGGGATATGGGGGGGGTCACACAGACTGGGGTTCAGAAGGGCTAGTGGGGGGACAGATGGGTGGGGAGACAGAGCCAGGGGCTGGGGGGAGGGGGTGCAGGGACCCACGTAGAAAGGGGCAGATGTGCCTGACTGACTGGGAGAAGCTAGGGGTCGGGCAGTGTCTGCGCGGGGGAGGCTCCTTAACTCCCTAACAATTCCTCCCGCCCAAAAAGTCTGTTCCATACTTCTCCCATTGACACCCATCAACCCGCCAGGTACACACCCAGACTCCTTACCAGCAATTACTTCCCTCTCCCTCGGCTCCTCCACTACCCCAACTCCCCCGAGCCTTTGGGCTGCTTCCGAGGGGGGTGAAAAATCCGGTTCTGTATCGTAGTTTAATTGAATTCTTACTCAGCATTCTGTATTAACATGCCTAGTACGGAATCTATTTGTCAAAAACATTTCCTGAATCGTTTCCATTGGCTGTATTGTCACAAACACACCTGCTGGCAGGTCTTTTGAAATAAATTACCAAAATCATTGAAAGTGGCGCAATGATACTGTGGTATTTTGACAAATGAACCATGCAGGATTGTTTATTTTTGGTGCAGAATTTCCCCAGGAGTGGTACCATGACCTAAACGTGCCCACCTCTCTGCAGGGAGCAGGAGAAGAAAGGGCTGCGGTGAGTGCGGGAAGCAGTCTGGGCTCACCTGGCAGTCTGTGAAGGGGGTCAGACAGACACACAGAGCTCGAACAATGGTGTTCACTGCAGCCTGGCTGGGCGCTGGCTCACCAACCATCAGTGCCGCGGTTCCCTAAGGGCTCC
Organism: Chelonia mydas; assembly: GCF_015237465.2. Taxonomy (NCBI): domain Eukaryota; kingdom Metazoa; phylum Chordata; order Testudines; family Cheloniidae; genus Chelonia; species Chelonia mydas. The sequence goes on along the minus strand of NC_057849.1, from coordinate 570,645 downwards.
AGGTGACTGGTAACCTGGCTGTGCCAGCATGGTGGGAGCCTGACTGCCAATGCTGGGTGAGAGGCACTGATCCCTGCGGCGGGGGCATGGCTCCCCCAAGGCCTGTCTCTGGGACTCACTAGGCAGAGCTCACAGGGGGCGGCAGGCCCGGAGGTCCAGTCTCAGTAGGCAATGGGGACACAAGGCTCAGCCTGGAGGAACCGTGAGCCGCCCAGGGGGTCTGGCACACTGATGGGGTCCCCCCAGTGACTGCTCCAAAACTGGGGCATAGCCCTGATCCTGTGGATCTGTGACAGCCCCAAGTCCCACCAGCACCACCAGCTGCACCCTCCACATGCACATATCATCCCCCACAACACAGCCTCCCTCCTGAGTCCCTGTTCCCCTCCTCACAGCCCTGACTCTGGGGGTGAGCCCCCATCCCCACTCACCATGGCCACGAAGTGCAGCAGGTCCATGCCGGGCTTGTTGGCCTTGGTGTCTGCCAGCCTGAGGAGAGATGTCATCCGGAAGCCTGAGGCATGGCCAGCATAGCCACCCTGATGAGGAAAGTGCATGCCATGGAAACAGGTACCTCCAGCAGCCTCCCTCCTCCTAACCACTAGTCCCCACTCTCCTCCCAGAGCTGGGAGAGAACCCAGGCATCCTGGCTCCTTGCCCACCCCTGCTTTAACCGCAAGACCAAACTCCCCTCCCAGAGCCGGGGAGAGAACCCAGGCATCCTGGCTCCCCCCACCCCCGATCTAATAGCTAGTCCCTACTTCCTTCCCTTCTCCCATCTTCACTTGTACTAGGGAGGCGCCAGAGATGCGTGGGGAGTGGGGCTGGAGTGGCTGTGAGAGAGGGATCAGCTGTGTGTGGGGGGGGGGGGGTGTCAGGAGACATTGGCCAGGATGCACCCCGTGACCAAGTTTTGAACGAATACAGTGTGTGCCTCGCTTTCCCCACGTGCTGCATGGTTAGCTGGGTAGGGGGTGGGGCATTTGCTCTTTGCAGAGACCCAGGTCTGACAGCGCCTGTCCTGCCTGGGGCCCGGGCCCATGGGGAGCCCCACAAGACAATGGCCCCTCCAACTGCCCGGACATTTGGCACCTAGCAACTAACGTCCAGGGATGGGCCCCGCTCGGCAGGGAGCCAACCCGTGCGACCAGCCAGAGAGAGGGGTTGGGAAGTGGGGGGTTGCCGGAAGCAGGAGACGCTCCTGGATGGGGATTACAGAGGGGCCGGGGGGCTCTGGGCTCTGATCCGACCCGGCTGGCCCAGGCTCTAACTCTCTGCGCTGGGTCCAGACCCCCAGGCACCCCCCTGCTGTTACCTGCTGGCTGAGTCACTGCAGAGTCAGGCATGGGGGTGCCTGGCTCCCTTGGGGTACAAGTCTCCTGCCAGGGTCCCACCCAGGGGGACTTGCCGAGGGAGCTCCCTGGGTGAGGTGGGGGCTGGGGGCTCCGGGAGTCGGTCCCAGGATGGGGGGAGCCGAGGGGCTGACCACGGCGAGTGTGACCCGGAGGGGGCTGATGCCCTGTAGGGGGCCTGCTAGGGGCTGTCCCGGAGCCCGGTGAGGGCACCAGTGGATCTGCGATACCCCCTTGGCCCCTCAGACCAAGCCAAGGCCCCTCGCCACGGCCCCAGAGCTGGCGCTCACCGTGTTCATATAGTTGCCGGCTCTCAGGACAAGGCGGAGGACGACATGCAGCTCCTCGCACCCCAGCAGCTCTGCGGAGAGGGGACGGGGGAGGTGAGCGGGGGGGCTCTGCTCCAGGGGCCCAGCCCCTCCCCCACCCTCCAAAAACAGTGCCCCGGCCAGCCCCACACGCACCTCGAGCTGCCTCGGTCAGGATCCGGATGGAGCACTTGAGCGAGTTGAGCTGGGGGAAAAACTCCTCCTTCAGGACGAGCAGCTCCAGGCGCCGGTCGTAGCTGGGGGGAAGCAGAGAGAGGAGAGCGGGGAGGCCAGGCTGCGGAGATGCTCGGGCGGCGAGGCCCAGGCTGAGCTCTGGGATCCCAGCAACTGGGACTCCCCGAGACCCTTGTCCACGTGCAGCGACCCCCACTTCAAACCGGGGCCTGGTCCCAGCCACGCAGCATCTGCCCCAAAGCGCCCTGCTCCGGCAAAGCCTTGCCCACAAGAGGGACTGTGCCAGGCCAGACACACCCCTGGACCTGCCTGGCTAGGGGGCCGAGCCAGGCCCCAGGAACGCAGAGCCCACCCTGTCCCCGGCCGTGCGGCCGAGCCAGGCCCCAGGAACGCAGAGCCCGCCACGTGGCCGAGCCAGGCCCCAGGAACACAGAGCTGTCCCAGGTGCCCAGGCTGGCTGAGGGTCGTGCCCACCTTTACCCAGAAAGCTCTGGGGCCGGGGACCCAGGGGAGCTGGGAATGGCATGCCCTGGGTGGAGGAGTGTGATGAAGTGGGGATGTTCTAAAATGCTTTCTCCGATCACTGTGTGGGTGCCTCAGTTTCTCCTAGGCATTTCCTAGTATCAAGGTGGTGGGATCAGGGGGTGCGATTGTTGCAGAGCCCTAGGGGGCCAGTGTGATGGTGTCTGCACAGAGAATGGCCGACACCCTGTTTCCTGGCCACCGATGGTCTGGTGCCAACTGAAGGGGATGGAGAACAAAGGGATCAGGTGGCCTCCTGGCCCAGGAAAGAGACAAAGGCCAGAGGAGGGGCTGGAGAGTTTCAGCTTGGAGCTGGCTGGGGAAAAGGAGGCGGGGTCTGGGTTCCCCACCCTGCAAGATGGACCTGACCGAGGGGTCCTGTTCTCTGCACCTACAAGCTTTGTGTTAGACCATGATCCTGTCGTCTAATAAACCCTCTGTTTTACTGGCTGGCTGAGATTCACGTCTGACTGTGAAGTTGGGGGGCAGGACCCTCTGGCCCTCCCAGGACCCCACCTGGGCGGACTCGTTGTGGGAAGCGCACGGAGGGGCAGAGGAGGCTGGAGGCTCCGAGGTCAGACCCAGGAAGGTGGAAGCCGTGTGAGCTTCTTGCCCTGCAGACAGTCTGCTCCCAGAGAGGAGACTCTCCCAGAGTCCTGCCTGGCTTCATAGGGAGCAGCTCCAGAGCATCGCCCAGGGACTCTGTGACAAGGGATCAGCCTGCAGCCTACGTAAGCTATGTGGAGGTAGAGCCATCACTCCAACCTTGCCCCCCACATGAGGGGGTCTATGGTGCAGCCCCACTGCCCCACAGAATCCCTGTCAGTGCTCAGCCCCCCCGCCACAGCACCCCATGCTGGGGGAGACCCTTCCACAGCCAGCGCCCCACCCCCACAGCACTCCTGCCCCCCACAGCGCCCCCTCCCACTGGGAAACCCCCACAGTCAGCGCCCCGCCTCCACAGTGCCCCCCAGCACCCCATCCTAGGATCCCCCCAGAGCCACCACCCTGCCCCCCACAGCACTCCCTGATGGGTGCCCAGAGCTCTCACCTGGGAACCCCCACAAGCAACAGCGAGAAGGTCTCGGCGTCCGAGAGCTGGCTCCAGGGGCCCTGGAACGCCCTCAGTTTTCTGACCTGCTGGGACAGAGCCGGGGAGCGGGTTAGCCCGGGGAGCCCCCGCAGGGGCTGGGCTGGCTGCTCCCTCCTGCCCCCTCACCTCTTCTGCATCGGGCAGCATCTTGCACAGCTCCAGCAGCTTCTCAGCCCCGTACAGGGCACCGGCACCGGCCTGGAGATCAGCCACGATCTGCTGCACAGGCCTGGGGGCGGAAGAGATGTCAGCTCAGCCCAGAGACCAGCCCCCAAGCAGCCCTAGACCCCCACACCTCAATCCCTGCCCCTCAAGAGCCTCCCATCCCCACCCTCCGAGACCAGCCGCCCCCTCCCTCCATCCCTGCCCCCGACATGAGGGGGTCTATGGTGCAGCTTAGGGCTCCCCTCCTGTCACGGAGTCCCCGGGCGATGCTCTGGAACTGCTCCCTATGAAGCCAGTCAGGACTCTGGGGAAGCCTCCTCTCGGGGAGCAGCCTGTCTGCAGGACACACAGCTTCCACCTTCCTGGGTCTGACCTCGGAGCATTCAGCCTCCTCTGCCCCTCCATGCGCTTCCCACAGCGAGTCCGCCCAGGCAGGGTCCTGGGGAAGCCAGAGGGTCCTGCCCCCGAACTTCACAGTCAGACGTGACTCTCAGCCAGCCAGTAAAACAGAGGTTTATTAAACGACAGGGACATGGTCTAAACCAGAGCTTGTAGGTGCAGAGAACAGGACCCCTCAGCCGGGTCCATTTTGTGGGGCAGTGAGCCAGACAACCACGTCTGCACTTCACTTCATGTCCCCAGCCAGCCCCAAACTGAAACTCCCTCCGGCCCCTCCTCCTCTGGGCTTTGTCCCTTTCCCGGGCCAGGAGGTCACCGGATTCCTTTGTTCTCCAACCCTTTAGCTCTCACCTTGCAGGGGGGAAGGGCCCCGGCCATCAGTTGCCAGGAAACAGGGTGTCGGCCATTCTCTGTGTCCAGACCCCTGCACACCCCTGCCCACTAGGGCTCTGCGAGGATCATACACCCTTACCCCACCCCCTAGATACTTAACAACTGCCTAGGGGAAACTGAGGCACCCCCACACTATTCGGAGGAAACATTACAAACATTCCTGCTTCATCACACCTCCCACTGCCAGCTGCTCCCCAACCCTGACCCTGCGCCCCTCCGCTGTCCTGAAACAGGTCACTGTGGTGCCAGGCAGCTCACCCCCACCCCCACCCATTCTTACCTCTTAAACTGCTTCAAAAATATCTCCAGATTCAGGATCTTCTTTGAGTCCAGGAGAGAGACCTGGGGAGACGGGTGGGGGGGAAGGGGCAGGGGAGGGGGAAGGGATGGGTTGAGCATGGGGAGAAGAGAAGGGGCAGGGAAGGAGGGCAGAGACCTGCAGGCACACAGGGACATGCAGCCCCCGGGGCTGGGAGCAGTTCAGCCTGGCACAGCAGGCTGAGTGCCTTGGGGTCAGGGGCAGTCTCTGGTCCTACTGAGCCCATCCCAACCCCTCCAGTGGCTTGAGCCTGCGGGAGAGGTGGGGGTCAGCCCCAGGCAGAGTGCAGCATGCAACTCCCCCTTGCTCGTCCCCCACTTAGGGGGCCCACTGCGACCACCCGAGAGGCCCGCAGGACAAAAGCAGGGGCCAGCCCATCAAGGGCCTGTCCTGGGCTGAGGATGCAGGAGGGAGCCCCAGGGGAGATGTCCTGCTGGGAGGGACCCACACGCCCCGCGGTGCCAGCAGCTGACCCAGACTCACCTGGCCCTGGGGCCGGCCCAGCAGTGCGGGTCCCCGGGGGCCCCAGCCTGGCTGCTCCCCAAAGAGCTTCTCCAGGTGCTCCACGTCCAGGGGGGTGCGGTCATGCCAGCTGCTGGCCGTCCACACGCTGCGGTGCCCGCGCACCCGCTCCGCCGGGATCGCTGTCCAGTGGACGCTGCGCAGCTTGCTACGGCGCGGGGTGGGCACCAGTGCATCCCCTAAGGGCGGGGGCGGGGGCACTGGCGGGGGAGGGGCCCCGGGCAGGGGGAACAAGGCAGAGTCCTTTGAGGAGGGGCTCCTTAGGGTCACCGTGGCTCCCGAGGGGAGCTGCTGGGATTGGCCCATGGGGAGGCGCTGAGCCGGGTCACCCCTTGCTGCCAGCACCAGCCACTGCCGGGAGAAAAGGGGTTAATGCACCATTGGGGGATCCCCCCAGCCGCACCTGGGGCGCCCAGCGGCCCTGGACTCTGCAGGGGAAGGGAGCCCAGCTCAGAGCCTGGGGGAGCCCCAAGGAGACACCCCAGCTGGGCCAGGCACCTGCCTCCGATGGAGAAAGGCCACAGAGACCCCAGGACTCCCCCCGACCAGGGCCCAGGGGCGCCCCGGGACACAGCGCAGCTCTGCGGGGAGGGTCCCAGAACTTTACCGCTTCTCCTCACCCAGGCTCAGCTGGGCAGGGGCCCCCAGCCCGGCCCCGGCCCCGCAGGTCCCCCCAACCCCAGCCAAGCCCCGGCTCCCCGAGCCCGGCAGGTCCCCCCAGCCCGGCCCCAGCCGCCCAGCCCGGCAGGACTCCCGAGCCCAACCCCGGCCGCAGGTTCCCCAGACCGGCCCCGGCTCCCCCAGCCCGGCAGGACCCCCGGCCCCGGCCCCCCAGGACCGCCCAGCCCCGCTCTCACCCGGCTCCGCCGGCATGGGGGGCGCTGGCCGGGAGGGACTATCCCTGCCGGAGGCCGGGCGGGGCTGGGGGCGGTGCCGGGGGGGCGGGGCTATTCCCCCGACCAGCCCCACCGGCCCGGGGCTCTCCAGGGTGGGTCCCTGTTGGAAAGGGGGAGCTTTGCTCACGGGAGGGGGCTGGGAGCCAGGACGCCTGGGCTCTAACCTGCCCGTCAGAGGGGAGCAGGAGCTGGTGTTGGAGCAGGGGTGCTGGCTACATGCCCCCTTTGCCCCAGCTGGTGGGGGCATTCAGTGTCCCCCCCTACAGCTCGGGGGGCAGCAGGCAGAGCTGCCTGTTTGGCTGCCCAAGGGGGCAGGGTACCTCCGGGTCTCCCAGCCCACTACAGCCATTGCTCCTGCTCGGGGGCGCCTCTCCGGGCCGCTGGGCCAGTAGCCCTGCCTGGGGCTCATTCCGCCCCTCCCAAACCTCGGCCCTGGCTCTCCCCAGGCCTTGGCTGATGTGGGCAGGCCCCACACGCTCTGCCCCCCCCCCCCCCTTCCCCAGGGACTGCCCTGCTCCCAGCCCCGGGGACTTTTCTTCGTGCACGTTCCCTCTGGGGGACCCTGCATCTGGGGTCAGCGGTACCTTTCAAGTAACAGTGGAGACACGGTCAGGTTGTGCCTCACCAGGATGGGGGCAGGGGCCAGGTCACGCAGGGAAAGGGGCAGGGGCTGCACCAGGAGGGGGGCAGGGGCCAGGCCAGGCCGGGAGGGGGGCAGGGGCCAGGTCACGCAGGGAAAGGGGCAGGGGCTTGTGACAAAGTGGGACTGTTCTTAATGTTTCCTCTGAATAGTGTGGGGGTGCCTCAGTTTCCCCTAGGCAGTTGTTAAGTATCTAGGGGGTGGGGTAAGGGTGTATGATCATTGCAGAGCCCTAGAGGGCAGGTGTGTGCAGGGATCTGGACACAGAGAATGGCCGACACCCTGTTTCCTGGCACCTGATGGCCTGGGCCCTTCCCCCCTGCAAGGTGAGAGCTAAAGGGTTGGAGAACAAAGAAATCCGGTGACCTCCTGGCCCGGGAAAGGGACAAAGCCCAGAGGAGGAGGGGCTGGGGGGAGTTTCAGTTTGGGGCTGGCTGGGACATGGAGTGAAGGGCAGACGTGGTTGTCTGGCTCACTGCCCCCCAAAATGGACCCAGCTGAGGGGCCCTGTTCTTTGCACCTACAAGCTCTGTGTTAGACCATGTTCCTGTCATCTAATAAACCTCCATTTTCCTGGCTGGCTGAGAGTCACGTCTGACTGTGGAGTTGGGGGGCAGGACCCTCTGGCTTCCCCAGGACCCCACCTGATCGGACTCGCTGTGGGAAGCGCACGGAGGGGGAGAGGAGGCTGAATGCTCCAAGGTCAGACCCAGGAAGGTGGAAGCTGTGTGAGCTGTTTGCCCTGTAGACAGGCTGCTCTCAGAGAGGAGACTTCCCCAGAGTCCTGCCTGGCTTCGTAGGGAGCAGTTCCAGAGCATCGCCTGGGGCCTCCATGACAGGGCTGCACCGGGAAGGGGGCAGGGGCCAGGCCATGCCGGGAGGGGAGCAGGGGCCAGGCCTCACCAGGATGGGGACAGGGACCAGGTCACGCAGGGAAAGGTGCAGGGGCTGCACTGGGAAGGGGGCAGGGGCCATGCCAGACCGGGAGGGGGGCAGGGACTGCACCGGAAGTCAGGCAAGGGTCAGGCTGCACCAGGAGGAGCTCTGGGGTCACATCACAGCAGGAGGAGTGCCATGGGCAAGCTCTTGGGCCCCTTCACACAAACCCAAAGGGCGATGCTAACCCCAGGTGGTGCCTGTTCTGAGCCCTGGCTCACTGTGGGTCTGTCAGTACCAGCCCATGCTGCCCCGGGCGTTTCTGCTGAACCTCGGCCCCAGGCAGCACCCACAAAGGGCCGGGGCTCCCTGGTGACTGGCGCCCGCCCTGGGGCAGCTGGAGTTCCAGGTGTCAGCCCCACAGCTAGGCCTTCTCCCTGCCTGGGGGCAAGGCACCAGGCTCCTGCCGCGGAGTCCTGCTGGGGGATGTGATGCCAAAGGGAAGGAACCTGCTAACGGCTCCTCCCTCACCCCATGGCTGGACGCTGAAGCCAGACACTTCCAGCCTGGAAACAAAGGGACACGTAGTGCACCAGGGAGGGGAATTAGCCACTGGGGCAGTTTCTCAGGGTCATGCCAGATTCTCCATCCCTGCCAGGTTCGTGTGACTCAGGCGTCAGACTAGAAGCCAGTCATGTTAGCCCCTTCTGGCCTTGGGCACATGGAAGGTGCGGGGGCAGAGGGGAGGGGCTCCCTCTGGCTCTGATTCTGCTGTGGCAGCCTAGGTGTGTCCCGGAATAGCTGCGAGCGCCCAGGGAGCAGAGAAACCCTTCCCTGCACCCCAAGGGTAAGCAATGCTGCCTGAGTGTGCACAGAGGCTCGACAGGTACAGGTGGGGGAGGGGGGAGGGGCACGGCCCCAGTCGTCTCACCAGCATGTTCACTCTGAGCCCTAAGGACAACGACATGTAATCAGTTAACTGTTTCCCTGCTGGTCATTTTAGCAGAAGCCTCCAGTTAGGGCACTGAACCTGTGATGCTCAACCACTTCCCCAGCAGCCCTGCTCTGTGTCAGGGAAGCAGAGATTGGCTGCATCGGGGAAACCCAAGGCAGGGGACCCAGTGGAGCTGAATCTCACAAGGGGGTGGGGGTGGGGGCTGCACTAATCAGGCAGGGAGGGAAAGGGGCTGGGCCATTGGGGTGGGGGTGGGGGCTGGGTCATAGATTCAAAGGCCAGAAGGGACCATTGTGACCAACCAGGCTGAACCAGAGACCTGCCCCCAAGTGACTCCTAGAGCAGAGCTGTTAGACAAACAACCTGTCCTGATCTAACCATTGTCGGGGTGGAGAATCCCCCTCTGCCCGCTCCTGGTCTGATACACGTCCAGGTTAGTCCCCTCTGAATTTGTCTAGCTTCAGCTCCCAGCCACGGGGTCGTGTCAGACCTTTCCCTGCTAGCCTGAAGAGCCCAGTGTTAAATATCGGTTCCCCATGTCAGTACTTGGACTGTGATCACGTCACCCCTCAACCTTCTCTCTGGTAAACTAACTACATTGAGCTCCTTGAGTCTGTCACTCTAAGGCAGGGTTTCTAACCCTTTACTCATTCTAGTGGCTCTTCTCTCATCCCTCTCCAGTTTATCAACTTCCTTCTTGAATTGTGGGACCCCGAACTGGACACAGGATTCCAGCAGTGCCATATACAGAGGGGAAATCACCGCTCTACTGCGATTCCCCTGTTCCTGTGTGCCAGGATGACATCTGCTCGTTTGGCCACAGCATCACACCGGGAGCTCATGCTCAGCTGATTATCCCCCCTCCCCCCCAACCTCCTTCAGTCGCTGCTTTCTAGGATAGATTCCCCCAGGCAATTCAGATCACCGTGGGAGTGGCCTGGCCTCTTTGTTATTTACCAAGCCCCCAATTTTTGCATGAACTACAAACTTTATGGGTGATGCGTTTATGTTTTGTCAGGTAACTGATGAAATATTGAATAGCGCAGGGCCAAGAACCGCTCCCTGCCGGACCCCACTGGGAACAGCCCCCTTGATGATCCCCACACACGTTCTGAGAGTTGGTGGTCAGCCAGTTTTAAACCCATTCTCCGGGTGTGTACGATGTTAACTTCACAGAGACAAGGCAGGGGAAATAAAAATCTTCTCTTGGACCAACTTCTGTTGGTGACAGACAAGCCTGTGAGCTACTCAGAGATGTGACCTCGCCCCTGCTGCCTAATACCCTGGCATGGCCACAGTACCAGCACTGCTGCATTCAGCTCTGTTAATCTGATGGCACAGGAGTGTTTTACATCAAAAGGTCACCTTCCGGAAGTCTGAGTACGTCTGCCCCGGGGTCCTGTCCAGGGGGACCCGCGACTGGGAAGTGCACCGTGAGAACAGCGGGCTGAATGCTCCGAGGTCAGACCAGAAAAGCTGTAGCCGAGGAGGCTCCTTGCCCTGGACAGCCCCGAGGGGAGTCAAGCCACCCCAGAGTCCTAGAAGATCAGGGTTGGAAGGGACCTCAGGAGGTCATCTAGTCCCACCCCCTGCTCAAAGCAGGACCAATCCCAACTAAATCATCCCAGCCAGGGCTTTGTCAAGCCTGACCTTAAAAACCTCCAAGGAAGGAGATTCCACCACCTCACTAGGGAACCCATTCAAGTACTTCACCACCCTCCTAGTGAAATAGTGTTTCCTAATATCCAACCTAAACCTCCTCCACTGGAACTTGAGACCATTAGTCCTCATTCTGTCTTCTGCCACCACTGAGAACAGCTGAGCTCCATCCTCTTTTGAACCCCCTGTGACGTTATTGACATAATCTGGGACCGTGTAGATCATTGTTGCAACCAAGGTCCCGTAGTGGCACCAAATCTTGTATAGAGGGAGTCAAAGAAGGCGTCTAAGACAAGGTGATGGTTTGCTGGTTAGGATTATGCTGTCTATATGTGTGTATCATTTCTGTACTTAAAGATCTAGGTATTGGCTCTACACTGTCTGTATTTCAAACTTGTGCTCTGCTTCTGGGTGACACCCCAGACAAGTTGATGTCAGCTCTGGCCAGCCTGCTGGATGGGCCACTAAGGACCATCAGCGATACAATTGCAGGGACTTGCACATGTGACTCCAAACTCCATTTTGCTGTAATTTCCCACAGTAAGAACAAAGAGGGGTTCGTACACCCGGAAAAGACTGTAAAAGCTGATGCCTCATCTCCATCTGGTCTTCAATCCTGCTTCTTGCCTCTGGAGGGACTTTGCTACAAATGGAAGCTCTGAACCAAGGACTGAATGACCCCTCCCAGCTGGGGATGGACTCCAGAGACTTGATGTCTGGGGCTTGGTCCTTTGGGATCGAGAGAACCTTTTTTCTTTTACTGGGGTACTGGTTTTCATAACCATCTGTCCCCATAACGAGTGGCCCTGGTGGGGATACTGGGAAACTGGGGTGTCTAAGGGAATTGCTTGTGTGACTTTTGGTTAGCCAGCGGGGTAAAGTTTTCTCTGTCTGGCTGGTTTGGTTTGCCTTAGAGGTGGAAAAACCCCAGCCGTGGGCTGTAACTGCCCTGCTTTGAGCAGTTTATCCTGAATTGACACTCTCAGTTGGGTCCCGCCAGAACCAGCATCGTTACACCCCCCTTCAGGTAGCTGAAGGCTGCTATCAAATCCCCTCTCACTCTTCTCTTCTGCAGACTAAATAGCCCCAGAGCATTGGACTCCATCACACCAGCCTGCAGTGACTCTCAGCCAGCCTCACACCGGAGCATTATTGAGCGTCTGAACCCAGCCCTGGCAGTTCTCAGGGGTCTCAGCCTGGCCAGTCTCACACTGTCCAGCTGGGTCTGTCCCCGTCTGCTCTGTCTTCCATCCAGCTGCCCCCTCCTTGCAGCCGAGCCCCCGATATCACCTCCCCAAGAGCCCTCCTGCATCTTCCGTCCCTGGCAAACCGGTTGCTGGGGCCCCCTCCCTTCTGTCCTGTGTGCCCACGGGCCGGAATGGCTGGCCAGCTCACTGGGGCCCTCTCAGCCCATTGGCCAGAACCGGCTGGCTGCCAAGCTGAGCTGGGCCTTCCGGTCACCAGAGTACCCAATCTCCAGGCCCTTGTCTGGGGTCCTGGCTGCTAGGTGAGGTTACCCCAGCCCTCTGCCACAACGAACCCTCTCCCACCCCCCTTGTTCCACATGCAGCACACAGGGAAATACACACACACACACACACCATATTAATGCAAACCCCTAAGAACACCACCCACTTTGTCGCACTATTACCTTTATCAGCCAAACTTATAATCTCATCAAAGAAAGCTATCAGATTAGTTTGTGATGAAGTGGGAATGTTCTTAATGTCTTTCTGAAGTGTGTGCCTCAGTTTCCCCTATGTGTTTACTCAAGTACCTAGGTGGTGGGACAAGGGTGTGTGATCTTTGCAGAGACCCCCAGAGGGCAGTCTGGGCACAGACAATGGCTGACACTCTGTAGCCTGGCAACTGATGGCCAGGGCCCATCCTCTGCGAGAGCCAGCTGGAGGTGTTGGAGAACAAAGCGAGAGGTGGAGGCCAGGTGCCCGGTTTGCCCAGGAAAGGGACAAAGGATGGAGGGGGGCAGCTGGAGGTGACTGAGGCTGGGCTGCAGGAGGCAAGTCAGTCTGCAGTTGAGGGACTGAAGAGGGGGAGCCCAGGGCTCTGTTCCCCCCCCCACCACACCACTCCCAGGGCTTTGCCCTGATGACAGGTGCCCTGACGGGAGATGTCGCACCAGAGTCCTGCCTGGCTTCATCCAGAGCCCCGAGCCTCTGCTCTTGTGACAGTTTAACAGGGTCTATTTTCCATAAACCCATGCTGATTTGCATTAATTACATTTCCCTCCTTTAGTCCTTTATGAATCAAGTGCTGTATCAGCCACTCCATTATCTTGCCCTGCATTGATTTCAGGCTGACAGGCCTGTAATTACCTGCGTCAGCCCCTTTACCCTTTAAAAAAATTGGCACATTAGTTTCTTCCAGTCTTCTCGAACTTGTCAAAAATCAACATAACAGTCCAGCAAGCTCCTCATCCAGCTCTTTTAAAACTCTTGGGTGCAAGTTACAGGGATCTGATGATTTTAAAATGGTAGCTGCCGTTTAACATCCTCCAGAGGCACTAGTGGGTGGAAAGAGTGTTAGCATCACCATATGACCATGACCAAGTCACCTTCACCTTCTCTTTGTTCCGCTACCCAGACTGAGCTCCTCCAGTCTCTCACTCCGGGGAGCTCTGCAGCCCTTGAGTCGTTCCCATCACTTTTCCAAGCCTTCTTCCATTCATCACCAGCCTTCCCCAATGGGGACCCCAGAACTGACATAGGCAGCCAAGCGTGGGTCAGCCCCACGTGATATTTGATACAAATTACATGAGCTAATTTACATATTTAATAGATCCTGCGTAGACCAGGCCGGAGACCACCTAAGGCCAGAGACCACCCCCCAAGTTCCTCTGTATTGAGCCAATAACTCGCGTCTGGCTAAACCAGCTTCCAGTGTGGATGTGAAGATACCAATAGATGGAGAATCCCCCACTTCCCTTGGGCCTTGTTCCAGTGGCTAATCGCCTCCCTGGGACACACTTGGGCCTTGTTTCCAATCTGAATGTATCTGGCTCCATCTTCCAGGCACAGGCTCTTGTACTGCCTTTCCCCACTAGTGTAACGAGCCCGCTCAGACTCAGTGATTTCCCCCAGGAAGGGACTTCCACCCTGCAATCAAGTCACTTCTTGATCGTCTTTTTGGTAAGCTGAACACATCACACTCCTTGCGGCTCTCACTCAAGGCACATCAGGCCTTTTCTCCAGCCCTTCAATCAGTTCTGTGGCTCTTCTCTGCCCCTTTCCAGTATGTCAGCATTGTGTTCGAAATACTGCCCAGCGTTACTGCAGTGCTGAGGTCACCGATGCCGTGCACAGAGGTAAAATCACCTCCCTGCTCCCGTTTACATCTGCAAGGATAGCATCAGTGCTCTGGGCCACAGCACGGCCCTGGGAATGCGTGTCGAGTGGCTGCAGCCTCCACACCCTGCTTAGAGCGACGGCTTTCCGGGAGGCAGGGCCAGTCTTCCTTGGGCTGACTTGAAGGACATTGCCCGTGGCGGGATTAAAACACGGTTTGTTTGAAGGCTTCCCAAGTGACGCAGATGGCTCAGGGGGATGGCCCTGGTCCCAGCAGCACTGACCGCGCCGCCCACCAGTGCGATCCACAAGCGTTAGCAGCAACAACTTTGCTTTCTTCCAGCTCGTGGGGCCCACAGCAGATCCGGTGGAACCACCCACAACTGGCCAGGGAAAGAACTCAACGCGGCCCGGCTCTGCACTGCCTGTCGCCAAGACAGTAACCTGGAAGCACACAGCCGCTCTGTTCCAGAACGTCGGCGAGCCTTCGCGGCGCCCCGGGCCAGAGCCCTGAGGACGACACGCTGGTGAGCCAGGGCAGCAGCGGGAGGCAGGGACCTCCGAGCAATGAAGCCTCAGACTGGCCTGGGGGCGAGGGGCCCGGCAGGGGGATAGCTCTGCCTGCAGCAACAAGGAAACGTGCAACCCTCCAGTAAATGTGCATGTAATACACCTGCAGCCTCACCAAGCAGGGCGTAGGGCCTGCAGCGCTGGGTGAAGCCCCAGCCCCGTGTACCGTGCTGTGTGGGCGGGGTGGACAGAGCCTGGCACCAGTACCAGGGGATCCAGCAGGGCGAGCTGGGGCCATGATGGGATAGGGCAGCCAGCAGCCCTAGTGTCCAGCGATGGGCTCACGGATGCCATACAGAGGCTCTGCCCCCACTAGAAACACCCTGCCCATCTGGCCCAGGGCGGTGCTAGGCTCAGCTGCAGCATGGCTGGGAGAGCTCAGCCATGACCCCAGTCCTTTCCCAGGGCACAGTGCCCAGCCTGGATGGGGCAGCTGAGTGTAACGAACCCCCCAGAGGGACAGCCCCACCCCAGCATATGAGCCCCCTTCTCCTTGCAGGGGGTAGAGCTGCCCCACCAAGGCACTACTCCTGAGCTGCCTCCAGGGGCTCCTGCCTGAGCCCAGGCTGGCAAGGCCCTGGTGCGACGTTATTGGCAGAATCTGTAACCGTGTAGATCACTGTTGCAACCACTGTTGTCGTGTGAGGTGTCTATGGGAAGGTTATGATCTGCTGGTTATAATTATGCTATGTGTACATGTGTATCAGTTTTGTAGTTGAAGTTATGAATATTGGCTCTACACTGTCTGTATTTCAAACTTATGCTACGCTTCTGGGGGACACCCCAGACAAGTTGGTGTCAACTCTGCCTAGCCTGCTTAATGGCCCATTAAGGGCCATCAGCTACACAACTGACTCATTGAGAGAAGGCAGACACACCTTGTGACTCAGCAAGGTGTGCAGGGCCCTGCCTATGGTCAGAACTCTGAGGTGTTTCCAGGCCATGTGCTGGATAGCGTGTCCTTGGGACAAAGAAAGCGAAGACCACATGGCAAGAGACTATAAAAGGGTGATGCCTCATCTCCATCTTGTCTTCAGTCCTGCTTCTTGCCTCTGGAGGGACTTTGCTACAAACCGAAGCTTTGAACCAAGGACTGAAAGACCCATCCCAGCTGGGGATGTTCTCCAGAGACTTGATTTGAACCTGCAGCTTATTCCATCACTACTGCAAGCCTGAACCAAGAACTTCGCTGTTACTGTCTGTCATTGACTCCATTTCACCCATTCTAGCTCTCATCTCTATCTTTTTCCTTTTATGATTAAACCTTTAGATTTTAGATTCGAAAGGATTGGCAACAGCGTGATTTGTGGGTAAGATCTGAGTTGTATATTGACCTGGGTCTGGGGCTTGGTCCTTTGGGATCGAGAGAACCTTTTTTCTTTCACTGGGGTATTGGTTTTCATAACCATTCGTCCCCATAACAAGTGGCCCTGGTGGTGATACTGGGAAACTGGAGTGTCTAAGGGAATGGCTTGTGTGACTTACGTCTGACTTATGGGCAAAACCAAAGTCTTCTCTGTCTGGCTGGTTGGGTTTGCCTTGGTGTACAAAGGAACCCCAGCCGTGGGCTGTAGCTGCCCTGCTTTGAGCAGTTTGCCCTGAATTGGCACTCTTAGTTGGGTCCCACCAAAGCTAGCATTGTTACACCTGGGCAGAGCCTTTGGCAGCTCCTGGGTGAGGGAGGGAGCCCCTGACAGTCAGGGAGCACCTGCCACAGCCCCCATGAGGGGACCAAAGCACTGGGAGGACATCCCCTCCCCTCTGCCCAGCATCCCCCAGCGTGTGCCCCGTCCGATCCTCAGCCCAGCCCAATGCCCAGCAGGGCTCCAGCTCCCAGCCCCAGCACACACAGGGTGACTTCGTACCCTTTTATTCGGGAATCTTCACAGACGTTGGGGGGGTTGGGGTAGAACCAGGGATTAAATTAGCAAAAAAACCCAAACCACTTCTCCCCTGGCAGAGGAGAAAGGGCCGCAGCGCCCCCCTGGCCTGGTGGCAGAGGGGCCCCGGCGTGGACAGCACACAACAGACCTGGCTACCTTCCCGCACACACGCATGCTGGAGGAGCAGGAGGAGCCCAGTGCTGCTGGAGTGGCCAGCATTGGCCACAGGAGGCTGGCTCTGTGCAAATGGAAAGGCTGCAGCCAGCAGGAGTGTGCCAAGCCCAATCTGTCCTCCTGCCCCACAGTGGGGGAGGGGGCTAGAGCCCAGGGGCAGGGCAGCCCCCAGCCCCCCGCTGCCCCAGTGCAGGGGAAGAAGGGGCTGTAGTGTGTGTGTCCGAGGGGGGAGGAAGTAATGAAAGCAGCTGATTCCCCCCCCTCCGGAAATGCCAGAGACCAACTACACAAGGGGAGGGAAGGATTGGCCCCAGGTCACAAGCCAGAGCTGGGATAGAACCCAGGAGTCCTGGCTCCCAGCCCCTCTGCACCCTTCCCCCTGAGAACACTGAGGCCTGGGGGCTGCACCCCCGTGCTGTAAGGAGTGAGGCCCCTGGGGCAGGACAGGAGACACTAGCCCATCCTGCTCCCCAGAAGGCCTTGAAGTGGGAAGGGAAACGCTGCCCCTCCCAAGAGGGCTGGGGGTGGGACAGCACAGACTCCCCCCGCCCCTGCAAGGAGTGAGGCCCATTGGGGGTCTGGGGGACGGGACACACTGGCCCCCCCAGGAGTGAGGCCCGTTGGGGGGCTGGGGGACAGGACACGTTGGCCCCCCGCAAGGAATGAGGCCTGTTGTTGGGGACAGGACACACCGGCCTCCCCGGAGTGTGGCTGGGGGATGATGAGTGACCCCTGTTGCCCTGCAGCTGCATTGGGTGAGGGGTCACTGAAGCACTGCACCCCTATGAGCAGCCCAGGCTGGGCACACCGAACTCGCAGGGCAGAGGTGCAGATGGGGGAGCCCTGCCACAGCTCAGGGCACCTCTCCTCCCCCACCTGGGCACAGAGCCCAGGGCCGCCCGAGGCAGAGAGACCCCATTTACCCAGCCGGGGTCCAGGCCTTGGGGCTTCCGTGGGGGTCCTGTCTCACTAGCCCCAGCCGGGCCCCCCTCGCCCACACGCGCCTGGCCCCGGGCCAGAGCTCAGAGTTCAGGCCGCTCACTGCTCCTCCAGCCACGAGGGCTTCTCGGCGCCCGGCGTCTTGAGCTTGATGTTGAACTGCCGCAGGGTCTGCACCAGCTGCTGCTGGTTGCCGGCGAAGTAGGCGGAGACAGCGTTGTGGAAGAGCAGCAGCTGCTTGTGCATCACCTTGATCTGGGGGAGAGGGGGGAGCAAGAGATCAATCCCAGGACAGCCCGCCCCCCACACCCACCGAGCCCGCCCCTGGCCCCACCGCCCAACACCCCCGGAGCCCATCCCCTGGCCCAACACGCCCCCAAGCCCACGCCCCAGCAACCCAGCCTGACCCTGCCCACCAATCCCAACACCCCCAAGCCCCACCCCTGGCCCCGCCCCCACTACACCCCCAGCCCAACACCCTCCCAGCCCTGCCCCTGGCCCCACCCCCCACAACACCCTCCCGGCCCCACCCCCCACAACACCCTCCCAGCCCTGCCCCTGGCCCCGCCCCCAACACTCCCCAAGTCCACCCCCCAGAAGCCCAGCCTGGCCCTGCCCCCCAACACTTCAAAGGGGTTACCAACACCCCTGACCGAGCCCCCCAGCCTGGCGCTGCCCCGCCACGGGGAGAGATGTGACGAAGTGGGAACGTTCTTAATGTTCTCTCTGAATACTGTGTGGGTGCCACAGTTTCCCCTAGGCATTTCTTAAGTCTCTAGCTGGTGGGATAAGAGGGTGCAATTGTTGCAGAGCCCTAGAGGGCCAGTGGGATGGTGTCTGCACAGAGAATGGCCGATGCCCTGTCTCCTGGCCACTGATGGCCTGGGCCCCTCCTCCACAGAAGTGCTAACTGAAGGGGTTGGAGAGCAAAGGGATCAGGTGGCCTCCTGACCCAGGGAAAGAGAAAAAGGCCAGAGGAGGGGCTGGAGAGTTTCAGTTTGGAGCTGGCTGGGGAAATGGATGGAGGCCTGGATGGGGCTCTAGCCTCCCTCACCTCAAGATGGACTTGATTCAGGGGTCCTGTTTCCTGTACCTACAAGCTCTGTTTTGGACTGTGTTCCTGTAACGATGCTGGTTCTGGTGGGACCCAACTGAGAGTGCCAACACCCTGTCTCCTGGCCACTGATGGCCTGGGCCCCTCCCCTGCAAAGGTGCCGACTGAAGGTGTTGAAGAACAAAGAACAAAGAGATCAGGTGGCCTCCTGGCCTGGGAGAGAGACAAAGGCCAGAGGAGGGGCTGGAGAGTTTCAGTTTGGAGCTGGCTGGGGAAATGGAGGGAGGCCCAGATGGGGCTCTGGCCTCCCTGCCCCCCAAGACAGACCTGACTGAGGGGTCTGTTTTACTGGCTGGCTGAGAGTCCCGTCTGACTGCGGAGTTGGGGGGCAGGACCCTCTGGCTTCCCCAGGACCCCACCCGAGTGGACTCGCTGGGGGAAGCACACGGAGGGGCAGAGGAGGCTGAATGCTCCGAGGTCAGACACAGGAAGATGGAAGCTGTGTGAGCTGTTTGCCCTGGGGACAGGCTGCTCTCAGAGAGGAGACTTCCCCAGAGTCCTGCCCGGCTCCGTAGGGAGCAGTTCCAGAGCATTGTCTGGGGACCCTGTGACAAGAGGGGGTCGGGGTCACCAACACCCCTGCACCGGTGACCCAGGGAGCCGTTGGCAGTGGGGCTCACGGTGGGGCAGGCAGCCCAGCACTGAGGAGGGTGGAGTGGCTCTGGAGGTACTGGCCCAGCTCCTGGTGCAGGGAGGCCGGCCCAGCCCGTGGCCCCGGGAGCATGTGCAGCAGCCCCGGCCGGGCCCCGCCTCTCACCTTGTTCTCCTCCAGGAACTTGAGCTTGATGGCCACGTCGGCCCGCAGCTTCTCGTACTTCTCCTTGTGGCTCTGGAAGTGGCTCTGGGCGGCGTCGAGGCGGCACAGGGTGCTAGTGTCCCGTGGGCCCATGCTCAGCTCCTCCAGGTCTGTGCGGTAGGCGTCGTACTCCAGCCTGCACGGAGGTGGGGTCAGAGCCACGCTGCCCCCAGGGGCCCTCTACTGAGCACGGGGAACTGTAACCCATCGCTCCCCCTGCTGTGCCGGCCCCCAGCACCCCCCGGACCGGGCCCCTCACCCACTCACCTGGCCGTCTCGTACTGCTTAACAGTCATGAGCGTGTCCTCCATAGTCTTGTTCACCAGAGTGTTGATGCTGGAGACGAAGAAGTTGACGGCCCCGAGCAGGGTCTCTCCATTCTTACACAACAGCTTTTGCGTCTCTGCGTTACAGCCAAACTCCTCCTGGGGTGGGGACGGGGCAGGTCAGGGCCCCCAGGATCCTGGAAGCCTGCCTGCACCCCATGAAAGAGCCCATCCCTCCCGTGCCACGTTCTGGGCTGGGAGCCTGGGGCACTTCCCTGGCCCATTGACTGCACTGCCACAACCTCCACTGCACAAACCCCTCCGCCCCCCGTGCGGCAGGGCAGGGCTATCAGCCCCCTGTTCGCACGGAAGGGGAAGCTCAGGGCCCAGCCCAAGGTCACAGGCCGTGACAGTGGTGCCAGGTGCCAGCCGGCCCCGCCTTGCCCCGGGCCCCGCCCCAACAAGCTGGCCCCAGCCAGCCGGCCCCGCCTTGCCCCAGCCAGCCGGCCCCGCCTCGCCCCAGGCTCCATCCCGCACCGCCAGAGCCAGCCAGCCCTCGCCCCGGGCCCCGCCCCAACAAGCTGGCCCTCGCCCCGGGTCCCGCCTTGCCCCAGCCAGCCGGCCCTCGCCCGGGCCCCATCCCGCCCCGCCAGAGCCAGCCAGCCCTCGCCCTGGGCTCGTACCTGCAGCTCGGGGGATTTCTGGCTCAGGTCGGAGAAGGCGTCGCCCAGGGCGTGCTGGGTCTGCACCAGGCTGTAAAAGTGGTGGGTCAGCGCCCGCGCCAGCTGCAGCACGCACTCGTACTTGCGCTTCGTGTCACGTAGCAGCTCGATCTGTGTCTCCAGCTCCAGGTCCACAGTGCGCGAGCCCCGGCCGAAGCGCTCTGAGATCAGCTGCTTGGTGCACTGTGGGAGGGCCACGGGTCAAGGGGGCCCGGCTCCGGGGACAAGAGCTCCCCCGGGCCCCGGGGGGTGGGTCCACAAGGGGCAGCTCCAACAAGCCCCCACTGAATATTTAGGAGGGAAGTTCATGCAGTTTGTACTCCAGCCCCCTCCCTGGCCCCATGGGACAGCCAGTCATAAAATCATAAAATATCAGGGTTGGAAGGGACCTCAGGAGGTCATCTAGTCCAACCCCCTGCTCAAAGCAGGACCGATCCCCAATTAAATCATCCCAGCCAGGGCTTTGTCAAGCCTGACCTTAAAAACTTCTAAGGAAGGAGAGTCCACCACCTCCCTAGGTAACCCATTCCAGTGCTTCACCACCCTCCTAGTGAAACAGTGTTTCCTAATATCCAACCTAAACCTCCCCCACTGCAACTTGAGACCATTACTCCTCGTTCTGTCGTCAGCTACCACTGAGAACAGTCTAGAGCCATCCTCTTTGGAACCCCCTTTCAGGTAGTTGAAAGCAGCTATGAAATCCACCCTCACTCCTCTCTTCTGCAGACTAAATAGCCCCAGTTCTCTCAGCTTCTCCCCACAGCCAGTCCCAGCCTCATGGGCAGCCCAATCGCAGACACCCCTGCCCCTGCTTCAAGGGACAGCCAGCCTCTCTCCTGCCCCAAGCAGCCCATTCCCCCTCCCAGCTGCCCCATGGGAGAGTGGGTCCCTCCCCCCCAGGCAGCGCAGCCCCTCCCCCAACAGGACTGCCCATTCCCTCCCCCACCCTCATGGCCCAAGACAAGAGACTCACCTTGTATGTGTTGATGCCCCATTTCTTGACAATATCAAACTTCTCCACAGCGATGCCCCGGGCGGCCTCGTCTCCCGTCGCCAAGGAGCTGGGGTGGGGTGGGTGCAGCCCGGAGCCTGGAACACATGGAGCCCAGGACAGGGCAGTGAGACCCCCCTGCACCGAGACCTTGATTCAGCCCCATGGCTAGGATGTGGGGTAGCAACTCCTCCAAGGCCTAGTCACTGTGCCTGGGGGCAGCTGCCGGGCACTGCCCAGCTCTGGAGGCCCCCTCCCAGCCCCTGAGACCCACTTCCCACGGCTAGGCTGAGCTTCCCGGCACACTGGCCCCCTCAGCAGCACAGGGAAGGCAGTGCTGGTGCCCCACCAGCAGGAGGGCTGGGGTCCCAGTGCCACCAACTCTCCTGGGTTTGTCTCCAGCCAAATGATGCTAGGTTTGCCTAAAGCCCCAGCTCCCGGAGGCAGGGGATTTGGGAACCGTGCTGTCGGGCAAAACCACTTTGTGACGAAGTGGGAATGTTCTTAATGTTTTCTCTGAATAGTGGGTGGGTGCCTCAGTTTCCCCTAGACAGTTCTGAAGTATCTAGCTGGTGGGATAAGGGGGGTGATTGTTGCAGAGCCCTAGAGGGCCAGTGTGATGCCGTCTGCACAGAGAATGGCCGACACCCTGTCTCCTGGCCACTGATGGCCTGGGCCCCTCCTCTGAAAGGTGCCTACTGAAGGGGATGGAGAACAAAGGGATCAGGTGGCCTCCTGGCCCGGGAGAGAGACAAAGGCCAGAGGAGGGGCGGGAGCATTTCAGTTTGGAGCTGGCTGGGGAAATGGAGGGAGGCCCAGATGGGGCTCTGGCCTCCCTACCCCCCAAGATGGACCCGGCTGAGGGGTCCTGGTCTCTGCACCTACAAGCTCTGTTTTAGACCATGTGCCTGTTGCCTAATAAACCTTCTGTGTTCCCTGCGGCTGAGAGTCACGTCTGACTGCGGAGTTGGGGTGCAGGACCCTCTGGCCCCCCCAGTACCCCGCCTGGGCGGACTTGCTGGGGGAAGCGCACGGAGGGGCAGAGGAGGCTGAATGCTCCGAGGTCAGACCCAGGAAGGTGGAAGCTGTGTGAGCTGTGTGTCCTGCAGACAGTCTGCTCCCAGAGAGGAGACTTCCCCAGAGTCCTGCCTGGCTTCGTAGGGAGCAGTTCCAGAGCATCGCCCGGGGACTTCATGACACACTTCACAGTCCACTGGCTGGGAAGGAAAGCTCCAAACAGTGACCCACTGGGTGCCCATAGGGCTCCCCCGGCAGCAGTGCACCCCACCATGTCAGCCCCGGCCTCAGAGCACACCCATCCCCGCTGCACCTGATGGCCTCAGCGTGCACGCACACAGGTTATTCAAGTGGCCCCAGGGCGAGTCCCCTTTCCCAGGTGGCCCCAGTGCACGCATGCCCCCCTCCCCCCGCCACAGCCCCACTGGCCCAGGTGCACGTACACCCGTCCCCCATCCTCCCCGGTGCACTTACACACTTCCCCCTTCCCCCCGGGTGGCAGCCCCGCTGGCCCAGGTGCACGTATGCCCCTCCCCGACGCACGTACACACCCCCTTGTGGTAGCCCCACTGGCCTCAGCGCACGCGCACACACACACCCCGGGCGACCCCACTGGCCCCGATGCACTTGTTATTTCGTTGTCCCATGGTTTCCGAGCCAGCTGGCACTGCGAGCCCTCTCTGGGTGGGTGCTACCAAGCTCGCCCTCTCAGCCATGCAGGGGTGGCCCCAGCAGATGAGCAGTGGCAGGGCCCGGACAACAGCAGCGGGGGCTCGGCAGGGGCCAGCATCACTCAGGGGTGATAGTCACCAGGCCACGGTGCCCCTGCAGCCTCATGAGGCAGTGGTACCCTTGCCTGGGCCCCTCCAGGCTGCCCTGCAATGCCAGCAAGAGCGGGGGGCCTCAACCCTACACCACAGCAGGGCAGGGGCAGCTCCCCAGGGCAGTCACTGGGGCTAATCCTTTGGGAGAGGACTGATTCCCCTGCAGATACTGGAAGGCACTTTCTGGCCTGGGGCAGGAGAGGGGGCAGGGAGTCCATGAGGCGTCAAGGAGGGGACCTGCTGATGCATCTGCCTGGCTGGCAATCCGGCTGGCAGCAGATTCACTGGGTGAGATGGATGGTCCGCGGGAGGAAAGAGAAGTGACAAAGGAGCCTGGAAAGGTAGGGGATGGGCCAGGCAGGGCAGTGCCAAATGAGGAGCAGTATGACTGCTCAGAGCTCAAGTATGAAACTGCAGAAAAACCTGAGACTCTCTGGATTAAGTTTAGAAGTGTGAGCAACAAGGGTGATGTCGTGGTGGGAGTCTACTATAGACCACCGGACCAGCGGGATGAGGTGGACGAGGCATTCTTCCGGCAACTCGCATAAGTTACTAGATCGCATGCCCTGGTTCTCATGGGAGACTTCAATCACCCTGATATCTGCTGGGAGAGCAATACAGCGGTGCACAGACAATCCAGGAAGTTTTTGGAAAGGGTAGGGGACAATTTCCTGCTGCAAGTGCTGGAGGAACCAACTAGGGGCAGAGCTCTTCTTGACCTGCTGCTCACAAACCGGGAAGAATTCGTAGGGGAAGCTAAAGTGGATGGGAACCTAGGAGGCAGTGACCATGAGATCGTCAAGTTCAAGATCCTGACACAAGGAAGAAAGGAGAGCAGCAGAATACAGACCCTAGACAAATTGGAGGATTGGGCCAAAAGAAATCTGATGAGGTTCAATAAGGATAAGTGCAGGGTCCTGCACTTAGGATGGAAGAATCCAATGCACCGCTACAGACTAGGGACCGAATGGCTAGGCAGCAGTTCTGCGGAAAAGGACCTAGGGGTGACAGTGGACGAGAAGCTGGATATGAGTCAGCAGTGTGCCCTTGTTGCCAAGAAGGCCAATGGCATTTTGGGATGTATAAGTAGGGGCATAGCGAGCAGATCGAGGGACGTGATCGTTCCCCTCTATTCGACACTGGTGAGGCCTCATCTGGAGTACTGTGTCCAGTTTTGGGCCCCACACTACAAGAAGGATGTGGATAAATTGGAAAGAGTCCAGCGAAGGGCAACAAAAATGATTAGGGGTCTAGAGCACATGACTTATGAGGAGAGGCTGAGGGAGCTGGGATTGTTTAGTCTGCAGAAGAGAAGAATGAGGGGGGATTTGATAGCTGCTTTCAACTACCTGAAAGGGGGTTCCAAAGAGGATGGCTCTAGACTGTTCTCAATGGTAGCAGATGACAGAACGAGGAGTAATGGTCTCAAGTTGCAATGGGGGAGGTTTAGATTGGATATTAGGAAAAACTTTTTCACTAAGAGGGTGGTGAAACACTGGAATGCGTTACCTAGGGAGGTGGTAGAATCTCCTTCCTTAGAGGTTTTTAAGGTCAGGCTTGACAAAGCCCTGGCTGGGATGATTTAACTGGGACTTGGTCCTGCTTTGAGCAGGGGGTTGGACTAGATGACCTTCTGGGGTCCCTTCCAACCCTGATATTCTATGATTCTATGATTCTATGATTTCAGAAAAGCAGACTTTGACGCCCTCAGGGAACTGATGGGCAAGATCCCCTGGGAGAATAACATGAGGGGGAAAGGAGTCCAGGAGAGCTGGCTGTATTTTAAAGAATCCTTATTGAGGTTACAGGGACAAACCATCCCGATGTGTAGAAAGAATAGTAAATATGGCAGGCGACCAGCTTGGCTTAACAGTGAAATCCTTGCTGATCTTAAATACAAAAAAGAAGCTTACAAGAAGTGGAAGAGTGGACAAATGACCAGGGAAGAGTATAAAAATATTGCTTGGGGATGCAGGAGTGAAATCAGGAAGGCCAAATCACACCTGGAGTTGCAGCTAGCAAGAGATGTTAAGAGTAACAAGAAGGGTTTCTTCAGGTATGTTAGCAACAAGAAGAAAGTCAAGGAAAGTGTGGGCCCCCTTACTGAATGAGGGAGGCAACCTAGTGACAGAGGATGTGGAAAAAGCTAATGTATTCAATGCTTTTTTTGCCTCTGTATTCACGAACAAGGTCAGCTCCCAGACTGCTGCACTGGGCAGCACAGCATGGGGACGGGGTGGCCAGCCCTCAGTGAAGAAAGAAGTGGTTCGGGACTATTTAGAAAAGCTGGACGTACACAAGTCCATGGGGCCGGATACGTTGCATCCGAGAGTGTTAAAGGAGTTGGCGGATGCGATTGCAGAGCCATTGGCCATTATCTTTGAAAACTCATGGCAATCGGGGGAAGTCCCGGATGACTGGAAAAAGGCTAATGTAGTGCCCATCTTTAAAAAAGGGAAGGAGGAGGATCCTGGGAACTACAGGCCTCAGTCAGCCTCACCTCAGTCCCTGGAAAAATCATGGAGCAGGTCCTCAAGGAATCAATTCTGAAGCACTTAGAGGAGAGGAAAGTGATCAGGAACAATCAGCATGGATTCACCAAGGGCAAGTCATGCCTGACTAATCTAATTGCCTTCTATGACGAGATAACTGGCTCTGTGGATGAAGGGAAAGCAGTGGACTTTAGCAGAGCTTCTGACACTGTCTCCCAGAGTATTCTTGCCAGCAAGTTAAAGAAGTATGGGCTGGATGAATGGACTATAAGGTGGACAGAAAGCTGGCTAGATTGTCAGGCTCAATGGGTAGTGATCAATGGCTCCATGTCTAGTTGGCAGCCGGTATCAAGTGGAGTGCCCCAAGGGTCGGTCCTGGGGCTGGTTTTGTTCAATCTCTTCATAAATGATCTGGAGGATGGTGTGGATTGCACCCTGAGCAAGTTTGCAGATGACACTAAACTGGGATGAGAGGTAGATACGCTGGAGGGTAGGGATAGGATACAGAGGGACCTAGACAAATTGGAGGATTGGGCCAAAAGAAATCTGATGAGGTTCAACAAGGACAAGTGCAGAGTCCTGCACTTAGGACGGAAGGATCCCATGCACCGCTACAGACTAGGGATCGAATGGCTCGGCAGCAGTTCTGCAGAAAAAGACCTAGGGGTGACAGTGGACGAGAAGCTGGATATGAGTCAACAGTGTGCCCTTGTTGCCAAGAAGGCCAATGGCATTTTGGGATGTATAAGTAGGGGCACTGCCAACAGATCGAGGGACGTGATCGTTCCCCTCTATTCGACACTGGTAAGGCCTCATCTGGAGTAGTGTGTCCAGTTTTGGGTCCCACACTATAAGAAGGATGTGGAAAAATTGGAAAGAGTCCAGCGGAGGGCAACAAAAATGATTAGGGGACTGGAACACATGACTTATGAGGAGAGGCTGAGGGAACTGGGGATGTTTAGTCTGCGGAAGAGAAGAATGAGGGTGGATTTGATAGCTGCTTTCAACTACCTGAAAGGGCGTTCCAAAGAGGATGGATCTAGACTGTTCTCAGTGGTAGCAGATGACAGAACAAGGAGTAATGGTCTCAAGTTGCAGTGGGGGAGATTTAGGTTGGATATTAGGGAAACCTTTTTCACTAGGAGGGTGGTGAAACACTGGAATGGGTTACCTAGGGAGGTGGTGGAATCTCCTTCCTTAGAAGTTTTTAAGGTCAGGCTTGACATCTTGGCTGGGATGATTTAGTTGGGGATTGGTCCTGCTTTGAGCAGGGGGTTGGACTAGATGACCTCCTGACGTCCCTTCCAACCCTGATAGTCTATGATTCTAGGTGCACAGGGATGGGCACAGGAAGGGAAATGGAGAGATGGAGTGAGGTGACAATTAGAAGGCAGGGCTGAGCCAGCTGTCTCCGACCTGGCAACTGTCCCAAGACAGGGCACCCCCTGGGCTCAGGGGTGCCCTGGGTAGCAGCACTGCACACAGGGACCAGACCCGGGCCCAGCTAGCCTCACATTCTGTAGGACCCATGCCTGAGGCAGCAGTGAGGAACCTGCCCCCAGAAGGTGTAGTCCAGGACAGAAATACTCAGAGACTGGCATAAACCCCGGGGCAGGTTTCGTATCCCTGCCAGAACTGTTCTTCCCTCTGATCGCTCTGGCTATTCACGTCCCCACAGAATGGCCAGGCCCTCCCTAAATCTTGCTAAGCCCTTGGCCTCAGTGACATCCTGTGGCAGAGAGTTCCACAGGCTAATTACACTGTGTGAGAAAGTCTCCCTTTTCGCACCTTTCCATGTCATGGACCGCCCCCCGTCCCTTTGCTGTGGGGCCGAACATAAGCCCCAATCTCCCTCCTCCTGCACAGCCCCAGGCAGAATTTATAAATTTCTCTCATTTTCACTCCAGGCCAAGAGAAGCCATGCAGTGACACACTTGGCCACTGACACACCTGGCTGTTAGCCACAGGCTACCTGCTGGGACTCTGCCAATGCAGCCTCTTCACCACCCTGTCTCTGACCCAAAGGGCTCCAAGGGTGAAGCCAGTGACTAAGCTAACTGGGTTGCAGGGGACCCCCCATGACTGGGCTGCCTCCCTCCACAGGGCAGGAGCCTCATGGGACAGGGCAGCCCTGACGCCCGTGCCACAGAACAGAGGCCAGGCTGGGGGATACAGCCGGGTCTTGGCTACCAGCATCTGGACATTGGCCCTGGTCGAGATCCCAGGTGTGACAGACGCCAGAACATGACCCGGCAGGTTCTTTCCCCCACCCCACGGGACCATGGTGGAGATGTGCGCGTTGGGGACATGCTGGCCTCTCCCTGCATGGGACTATGGAGAGGGTGGGATGCCAACCCCTCTCCCCATGGGACCATGGTGGGGCTCTGCCCCCAGGGCAGGACACTGGCATTATCTCACTTTCCAGGGTCTGGCTTTACCTTGCGTCACTAAGTTACTCTACCAGCCCGGGGACAGCACTCTCCCTCCTGTGCTGGCCGGTGGCCATAGCCATGCAGCCAGGCCTGCACTGGAACAAGGCAGGGTGTTCCCGATGAGCTAGTGCCCTGAGGGTGCCTTGCACACACACACACACACACACCCGCCCCCGCTGACGCCAGTACTCACATGCGCGAGGAGCACACAGCAGCACTCCCCTCCCGCCCGACTCCTCCAACGAGCCAGAGCAGCGATGCCCAGCCCCTGTTCCCAGCGCTAGACCCCACTGAGAAGGAGGTGGGAGTGGCCTGTGGGCCTCCGCCTTCGATCCTGACCCCGTGGAGTTCAGTGTCCAGCAGAGGCCAGGAAGCATTAGTGAGGGGAGACTCCAGCCAGGCCTCTCCATCAGTCAGTACAGGTGTGAAGCAGGTGGAGGGAGCAGATGGATTAGCAGTTCGATGTGACGAAATGGGACTGTTCTTAATCCCTCCTCTGAATACTGTAGGGGTGCCTCAGTTTCCCCTCGGCATTTCTTAAGTCTCTAGGTGGTGGGATAAGGGGGTGTAATTGTTGCAGAGCAAAGGGCCAGGGTACATAAATGGCCGACACACTGCCTCCTGGCAACTGATGGCCTGGGCCCTTCCCCCCGCAAGATGAGAGCTAAAGGGTTGGAGAACAAAGGAATCCGATGACAGGACAAAGCCCAGAGGAGGAGGGGCTGGAGGGGGAGTCAGTTTGGGGCTGGCTGGGGATGAGGAGTGAAGTGCAGACATGGTTGTCTGGCTCACTGCCCCCCAAAATAGACCCGGCTGAGGAGTCCTGTTCTCTGCACCTACAAGCTCTGGTTTAGACCATGTTCCTTCATCTAATAAACCCTCTGTTTTCCCGGCTGGCTAAGAGTCACGTCTGACTGCGAAGTTGGGGGGCAGGACCCTGCCTGGGCGGACTCGCTGTGGGAAGCGCAGGGAGGGGCAGAGGATGCTGAATGCTCCGAGGTCAGACTCGGAGAGGTGGAAGTCGGGTGAGTTTCTTGCCCTGGGGGCAGGCTGCTCACAAAGAGGAGACTTTACCAGAGTCCTGACTGGCTTCGTAGGGAGCCGTTCCAGAGCATCGCCCAGGGACTCCGTGACGCTCGGCAGCCCCCGTGTCCCCGCAGGGCCCAGCCAGCCCACGGGTCCTCTGATAGCCCCAGGCCAGGCTACCAGGAGGGCAGTCCCTGCACCAGCCAGTTAGTGAAGCCCCGAGGAGGTAAACGGGAGCCACCTTGTGCATGAAGGAGCCGCAGTCCCGGGAAGGAGGTGTTATACTGCACCGCAGGGCCTAGACAGAACCACACAACAGGGTCGGAGCGGGGCCCACACCCCAGGTGCCCCTACCCAGCAGGGCCTGGCCTCCCAGGCTGGGGCCCAATGTGCCAATCCAGATCCTCTGCCGCGGGAGCTGCCTGCTGGGCTCCTAGCTAGCCTCCCACCCGCCGGGGAGGGGCAGCAGCTCTGCTCCCGCTCCCCCAGCCAGCAGAGTCCTCAGGGCCAGGCAGGGCTTGGTGCTGGGTCTCAGCTGCTCTCTTCTCCTAGGTCACCCTGGGGGCGGGGCTGGGCTAGGGGCTCCCCAGTCTGGCTACCCTGGTCTCCACAGCCTGGCAGGGAAGCAGGCAACAGAATAGCTAAAGCTAGTGCCCCTCCTCTGCAATGCACTAGATGGCCAGTGGGGGCGCTGTGCCCCACAGCAGAGCTGTGTCTTCCTGTACACCGTTGCCCTCTAGAGCCCCTGGGGGCCCGCTACTGCCCCAGACTTTGGGGCAGCCCACCTCTCACTCTACAGAACGCTTTGCCTGACAGACTGCAGCCGGCAGCGCCCCTGCAGAGGCACCAGGCCCAGGGACACCCCAGAGGGGACCAGCAGGGGAAGACCCATCCCAGGGCCCCTTACCTTTGACAGTGCTGGTGGGGATAATCCCCTCGGCGGTGCCCCCGTAGCCCCCCGACACAATGCTGGTCTCGTTCAGGTTGGGCCCCGACACCATCACCTGCTGCAGGTCCTGAAACGGACAAGAGCAGAGTCCGCTCTGGGCTCAGACCGGCCCCTGGAATTGGGAGTCAGCCCCCAAGGGCAGCCTGGCCCTGCTGCACCCGGCCAACCTAGGAGGAAGGGGGGATCCCTGGTATGTCCGTTTCCCTCTGTACCTTCATGGCTAGCCAGGGTGCAACAGGGGTGGCACCTCGCTGTCTGGGGGGCATGACTGGCCATTGAAGAACTGGTTGAAACTGACCCAGATCAACAGAAGATCCAGAGACAAAACAGGTTTCAGTGTGGCAGCCGTGTTATTCTGTATCCGTAAAAAGAAAAGGAGGACTTGTGGCACCTTAGAGACTAACAAATTTATTTGAGCATAAGGTTTCGTGAGCTACGGCTCACTTCATCGGATGCCTCCCCTCCCCCAAACCACTTCCAGCAACCAGCACCTAACCCTCAGGGCAGTCACCCTGGGCGGGTGAACTCTCACCTGGGACTGACAGAGACAAGACGGGCGAGGTAAGACCGCTCATTGGGCCAACTTCTCACGGTGAGAGAGAAGCTTTCTCAGAGGATCCACAGAGCTCTTCTTGAGAGCCAGAATAGGTAACAGCTTTCATTGCCCTGGCTTAACCTTTGTCCTCTGTGCTAGCCAAGGGCACTCAGATTCTGTAGCCAGCGATTAACAAATGGTAACTTTGTTTTGCAAAGGCCTCACTGCAAAGACTCCCAGGGAGCACTGCACCCTGACAGGGCCAGTACCCACCAGGGCTGGGCTGGATTCACTGTAGGGAGCCATGGAGAAAGACGGGTTGCTGGTGCCGAAGGCCCAGCCTTGGAGGGAGCTCTGTGGGTCCTTAGAGCCCAACACACACTGCCTCCCTTCCCCCCAAAACACCCCCCCAGCCCGGCGTCACCCCTCCCCCCGCCACAGTCCCCCCTAGCCCGGCGCCTCCCCTCCCCCCGACACAGTCCCCCCTAGCCCGGCGCCTCCCCTCCCCCCCGACACAGTCCCCCCTAGCCCGGCGCCTCCCCTCCCCCCCGACACAGTCCCCCCTAGCCCGGCGCCTCCCCTCCCAACACAGCCCTCTATTCCAGCACCTCCCCTCTCCTCCACACATCCCTTCTAGCCCAGTGCCTTCCCATCTCCTAGCCCGGTGCCCCCTGTGACAAAGTGGGGTTTTCCTTTGCTATGTTGTACTCACTTATGTGAGTCTGTGACGAAGTGGGGTTTTATTCATCTTGTTAGGATGCACATGACTCTTACTGTCCTATACTTATACTGTGTGTGCCTCAGTTTCCCTGTTGTACTGCATCAATAATTCAGGAATTGCGGGTGTGATTTTGCTGAGGCCCTCAGGGCAGGTGAGGCTGCCCAGCTGTTTGCACCTGTGTGACCAGAGACCCAGAGGGGGGATCCGACCAGGTGACACCTTTTGCCCAGGAAGCGAGACAAAGAGACAGAGGAGAACAGGAGGGTGTCAGACTGGGTGGCTGGAGGCCTGCGTGGGGGGGCTGGACCGGGGAATCCAGGGTGTCTGGCCCAGGACTCCCAAGATGGACTGTGCTGAAAGTCACTGATTTCCGGGCTAACAAGTTCTGCCCTATGCTGTGTTCCTGTCGCCTAATAAACAGTCTGTGTTCCTGGCTGGCTGAGAGTCATGTCTGACTGCAGAGTTGGGGTGCAGGACCCTCTCGCTTCCCCAGGACCCCGCCTGGGCGGACTCGCTGTGGGAAGCACACAGTGTGGAAGGGGATGCTGAATGCTCCGAGGTCAGACCCAGGAAGGTGGAAGCTTCTCGCCCTGGAGACAGTCTGCTCCGAGAGAGAAGGCTCCCCCAGTATCCTGCCTGGCTTCGTAGGGAGCAGTTCCAGAGCATCGCCCTGGTGACTCCGTGACAGAGTTTTACTCTTTTGAATGAATACTACGTGTGCCTCAGTTTCCCTGTTTTCTGCACCAGTGTCGACGTGGTGGGGATAAGGGTGTGACTTTTGCTGAGATCCCGGGGCGGTGAGGCTTCTCCAGTTGCCTGCAGATAGCGATGGCCGATGCCCTTAGTAACCTGAGAACCAGGAGGGGGATGCAAGCAGGTGACACTTTGTCAGGGAAGGGAGACAAAGACCAGGAGGAGGAGCTACAAGGGTGTCAGAGGCCAGGTCGCTGGAAGCTGGGTGGTCTGCTGTGGGGGACTCGAAGATGGGGAGTCCAGGGCGTCTGGCCCAGGGTCCCCCCAAAATGGACTGTGCTGAAAGTCACTAATTTCTGTTCTAACAAGCTCTGCTCTACACTGTGTTCCTGTCTCCTAATAAATCTTCTGTTTTACTGGCTGGCTGAGAGTTACGTCTGACTGCGGAGTTGGGGTACAGGACCCTCTGGCTTCCCCGGGGTCCCGTCCAGGTGGACCCGCGAATGGGAAGTGCACGGTGTGAACAGGGGGCTGAATGTTCTGAGGTCAGACCAGGAAGGCCATAGCCGAAGAGGCTTCTTGCCCCAGACAGCCCCGAGGGGAGCCACACTACCCAGAGCCTTGGCTGACTTCATACCAAGCAGTCCCAGAGCATTGGACCTGTAACTCCATCACACCTCCCATCCCCCGACACGCCCCTCTAGCCCAGGGCCTCGCCTCCCCACACCCCTCTAGCTGGGGCCTCCCATCCCCCTGACATGCCCTTCTTGCCCAGTGCCTCCCTTTCCCCCAACACACCCATCTAGACCTGCGCCTCGCCGCCCCTCCCCACGACACACCCCTCTAGCCCGACATGCCCATCTCACCCAGCCCACATACCTGCTCCAGGCCATCGTCCTCCGGCAGGCTCCCTGTGTCCCCGGCTCCGTTGATGGGGATCTCCATGGTGGCAGCTTTGCTCATGAGCCCATCCGTCATGGTCAGGATCTGCAGGGACAGGGCAACGCTGAGGGGCCAGCAGGCTTGGTCCCAGCCTCGCTCTCTGCAGTCTGTTCCCCAGGCCCCGGCCCACCCGCCACCCCCAGCTCTCCGAGGAGCTCCTCTGGGACTCAGCCCCAATGGTCACCCGCAGAGACTGGCACACAGATTTACCCCCGCCCTCTGGGATCCCGGCCCCTGAGAACTGCCCGCAGCACCCTGGGCATCCTGTCTGCCCACAGGGGGTCTGGCCCTGCAAGCACACACAGAGAACTGGCCAGGGAAGAGTGCGAAGTTGCTTTAGGCGCAGGCAGGGGCAGCGACACCGCACCATGGGCCTCCAGGCGCTGCCCAGGTGTTCCAGCCCCCGCAGCTCCCCCACCCCGGGGCTGGCTGTTGCCCACCCCAGCTGAGGCTGCCTCGGGTGCTGAGGTGACAGAGCCAGCCCCCTGGGCACCCCCCAGGCCTCTGCCCCTGGTGAGAATGGCAGCAGTGCTGGCAGCTCGGCTGGCACTGCCAAGACAGCATGTCCTGGCTTCCAGAGATCACCAACTGCCCGCTGCCCACAGGTACCTTCATGGGTAAGCCAGATCGGTCCCTCCCCAGAGACTGTCCCCAGGAGCCGGGGCCATCGCTGCCTGCACCTGCCAGTCACGCCCGAGAACAATGGGCTCTGTGTGCATGGGCCCAGGAGCCTGCCACAGAGGCAGCAGCTGCCAGATCCCTGCCAAGACTCCAGGCAGGGGGCACCCCCACTCGGCCTCCCCTGCCTGGCGCGTGGGTGGGGGCCTACTCCTCCCAGCCCAGGACCACCCAGGGCTGTGCAGGTCCAGGGCCCAGCAACCCACACTCCTCTGCCACCTCCAGGGCCTGGACTCCCTCACCCCAGGCTCAAAGCAGCCCCCTGGGGCTGGGGCTCATGGAGCAGAAGAGACGGTAGGCCTTGCTGGCTAGAGGCAGCATTGCACTGTCGAGGACTGGGTTCAGGGACACACCCTGGGCTCCTAGCAGACGCAGCAGTGTGGCTGTGACTCACCCCAGAGGTGGCTGCCTTACCACCAGAGACAGCACAGCTCCCCTTGTCCCCAGCCTGTTCCTCAGGGTTGTGTCCTGCCCAAGCACTCGGCTCTCCACCCTCAAGAAACGATGGCTCACCCAGATCCACCTTCCTGGGGGGAGCTCACCTGAGAGTTGGCCTGAACACCCCCATCCCCAAAGGTCTCCCGTGTGTACCCCTTCCCTGATATAAAGCTGGGGCTCATCTTCCACAGAGATGCTGGGACCCGCCTGGCTCCTGCTCAGCTCCTGGGCCATGGCATCTGCTGGCAGTGAGTTCCACAGGCCCATTGTGCTCTGCGTTTAGAAGCGTTTCCTTGGCTCCCTGTCAGTTTCAGTGACTCTCCCTTGGTCTGGGAGCGGGGGTTGGGGTTGTGTGGAACAGGAGGCCCCCGATTTATCTACAGGGAGTAGCATCTGCTCCCCCACTTCATAGGCTGAGTGGCCCCTCCCCTTGGGGCAGCAACAGCTCACTCCCTGCCTCACATCATCTCCTGAGTTCTCCAACACCTGCAGCTCTACAAGGGGGACAGGCCTGCAGGCCGCCCCAGGACACACCTGGCTCTCGCAGCTGAGCAGCTCCTGGCCCAGTGCCCAGGGAGCAGGTGCCAACAGCCACGTCCCCAAGGCTCTGCAGCAGGAGCTACCTTCAGCCTGTGCCAGAGGTACTGCTTCATGGGGGGTGCTGCTTCACTCCATGCAATGGGCAGGGGTCATTCTGCAGCTGGCTCCTGCTTTCAGGGCAGCCCCTTCAGGAGAAATTAAGACACAACCGGACCCCTTGAGCCTGCCCTGCAGCCCAGCCCCACATGCCACAGAAAAGCCAAGCTAGAGGGACCCGCCCCAGCACTTTTGGGCCCCCACATGAGCACTTCACTCAGCTTGACAGAAACCTGGGCCCAGCTGGCCCCCACACCAGGCCGGGGGAGGGTGGGGGGGGGGGAGGAACAGCACCGAGCCTTTCTGCACAGAAGACCAGGGAACTACTAAATCTGGAGGTTACAGCCCTGCCTTACCCTGCCTCCCCAAGACCAGGCGGCATCAACCCCAGCTCCCAGCCCAGAGGCGGGCCGGCAGGCAGCAAGGGGGAGACACCTGGGCCGGGGGCAGCAGGCTCCAGCATAAGCCAGAGCCCAGCCCGCCCAGACCAGTCCGTGCACATTCCATAGCAGGCAGTGCCACTCCCCGCCCCACAGCTCCCGTTACCTTCCCAGGGCCCCCAGGCCTGGGACACCGCCCAGATTGGGAGGAATTAGGGCCCCCAGGACTGGGTTGGGGGGGGTCTAGCAATGGGAACCAGCCAACTCTCTCCCCCTCCCAAGAGCCCGGCAGCCAGCAGCACGGCAGGCATAGACCCGTGCCCAAGAAAGAGCCAGTGGGGCCTGCTCCCTGGGGGTATTTAGCCAGGCCCCGGGGACCAAAGCCGCTTGTTGTCTACCACAACCGCACCCGTGCCAGGGCGATGGACGGCTCCAAGCCGGGCCTCCAGAAAAACCCAATCCCCACCAGGGCGCTCCCCTGACCCCCATCCCAGAGCGCTGGGCAGGCAGCAGGGCTGAGCCATGCGCTGCCCATACAGGTACCCCCTGCTAATCCCAGAAGCGGGGTGAGGGACACTCAGCATAAGGGGACGCTAAACAAACGTGAGGCCCCCCCCCCAACACAGCCCGCGCGACCCCCCCAGCACGGCCCCCGCGACCCCCCCCTTCCCCGGCCCCCGCGACCCCCCCCTTCCCCGGCCCCCCCCAGCACGGCCCCCGCGACCCCCCCTTCCCCGGCCCCCCCCCAGCACGGCCCCCGCGACCCCCCCTTCCCCGGCCCCCCCCCCAGCACGGCCCCCGCGACCCCCCCTTCCCCGGCCCCCCCCCAGCACGGCCCCGGCGACCCCCTTCGCCGGCCCCCCCCCCAGCACGGCCCCGGAGACCCCCCCTTCCCCGGCCCCCCCCAGCACGGCCCCCGCGACCCCCCCCCCCAGCACGGCCCCCGCGACCCCCCCTTCCCCGGCCCCCCCCCCAGCACGGCGCCCGCGACACCCCCCTTCCCCGGCCCCCCCCAGCACGGCGCCCGCGACCCCCCCCTTCCCCGGCCCCCCCCCAGCACGGCCCCCGCGACCCCCCCCCTTCCCCGGCCCCCCCCCCAGCACGGCCCCCGCGACCCCCCCTTCCCCGGCACCCCCCCAGCACGGCCCCCGCGACCCCCCCCTTCCCCGGCCCCCCCCCCAGCACGGCCCCCGCGACCCCCTTCGCCGGCCCCCGCGACCCCCCCTTCCCCGGCCCCCCCCAGCACGGCCCCCGCGACCCCCCCTTCCCCGGCCCCCCCCAGCACGGCCCCCGCGACCCCCCCTTCCCCGGCCCCCCCCAGCACGGCGCCCGCGACCCCCCCCTTCCCCGGCCCCCCCCAGCACGGCCCCCGCGACCCCCCCTTCCCCGGCCCCCCCCCAGCACGGCGCCCGCGACACCCCCCTTCCCCGGCCCCCCCCAGCACGGCGCCCGCGACCCCCCCCTTCCCCGGCCCCCCCCAGCACGGCGCCCGCGACCCCCCCCTTCCCCGGCCCCCCCCCAGCACGGCCCCCGCGACCCCCCCTTCCCCCCCCCAGCACGGCCCCCGCGACCCCCCCCTTCCCCGGCCCCCCCCCAGCACGGCCCCCGCGACCCCCCCCTTCCCCGGCCCCCCCCCAGCACGGCCCCCGCGACCCCCCCCTTCCCCGGCCCCCCCCAGCACGGCGCCCGCGACCCCCCCCTTCCCCGGCCCCCCCCCAGCACGGCGCCCGCGACCCCCCCTTCCCCGGCCGCCCCCAGCACGGGCCCCGCGACCCCCCCCCACCTGCTCCGGCCGCTGACGGGTCCCCAGCGCGGGAGGCTCTGGGTCCGCTCGGGGGGACAGACCGGAAGCCGCGTCGGGAGCCGGGCAGCGCCGCGGGGGGGAACGGAAGTGACGGCATCACCAGAGAGGAGCGGAAGCCGCTGCAGGCAAGGAGGACGGAAGTGACACCTGACCCCGGAAACAGTTCTAACCACAGGACGGAAGTGACGTCTCAAACCAGGCCGCGTCTGGTGGAGAAGTGAGTCACGTGACCTCTGCAAAGCGCCGGCGCGGGTCACGTGCCCTGGGGATGGAGGCGCCGGGGGAGCAGCAGCTTCGCAGCGTGAGTGGGAGCGGGGGCGGGGCGCTGGGGGACAGTTGGGGGTTGGGGGGGGAGGCTCGGGAGGCGGGGGGAGGCTGGCTGGGGGAGGCGGCTCGGGGGAGGCGGGGGGAAGCTGATGGCGGGGGAGGCTCGGGGGAGGCTGGGGGACAGTTGGGGGTTGGGGGGGGAGGCTCGGGAGGCGGGGGGAGGCTGGCTGGGGGAGGCGGCTCGGGGGAGGCGGGGGGGAAGCTGATGGCGGGGGAGGCTCGGGGGAGACGTCGGGGGAGGCTGGGGGACAGTTGGAGGCTGGGGGAGGCGGCGGGGGAGGCTCGGGGTCGGCGGGGGAGGCTGGGGGACAGTTGGAGGCGGGGGGGGGGCTGGGCACTGAGCTGCTGGCCAAGGAGCTGGGGGCCCTCGCCCCGGGGGTGGGGGGCGCTTTGTGGGGCTTTTCTCACGCCCCCCTGTGCTGCTCCGACATGGCAGGCTGGACGGGCCGTTTCCCGGCCAGCGACTCCGGCTCCTGCAGGCAGGGCCGGGCCCGGTGTCACCCCACCCCCCACACCACCCCCAGGTGGCCTAACCTGCTCCAACCCTGCGGTGCTGGGGCCTCTGCAGCCTGCCCGGGCGACTTGTTCAAGCCTCCCACCCCACAGCCAGCTTGAACAAGCTGCCCTGGGGTGATTTAACCCTGATTCGCCCCCCCTGCGCCGGGCCCAGGATCCTGCCGCGGCCACGCACACAGACCGAGTCACTGCACTGCTTAGCGGGACCATATTTCCCAAAGGGAAAAAGGGACACCACAGCGGGCTGGCCCAAGCCGTTTGCCCAAGCCCTCGTCCCCCCAGGAGCCCAGAGTCGCTGGAACGCTGCCTTTCCGCCCTGCACAGGGCTGGCATCACCACTCCTGCCCCCCCCCCCCCCCATATTCCACCGCACCACTCTCTTTTGACAAAAGGGTATTTGTCCAGTTTGCTCTTGCTGATCAAGTCAGCAGCAAACAGGACAAATACCCACTTCTGCCAAAAAACGTCGGGACGGCCAGGACGGCTTAAAAAGGGGGCTGTCCAGGCCAAAACGGGAGGTATGGTCGCTGGGAGCTCATGTTCTGATCGTTATCCACCCGCCCAACCCCCAATCTCTTTCTGGGTTGCTGCTTCCCGGGGCCCAGTTCCCAGCCTGTCTGTGTGGCCGACATTTGCTGTTCCCAGATGCACACAGCCACGTTTAGCTGTGTTACAGCGTATTGCTTGCTGGCTAAGCTCCCAAGCGATGGAGCCCGCTCTGTATCAGGGACCTGTCTGCTGCATTGCTCACCACTCCCCCAGTCTTCGTTTTCCCTGCAAAGTTTATCTGTGACAATTTTGTTTTCTTCTAGGTGATTGGCACAGATGTTAAATAGTATAGGGTCAAGAACTGACCCGTGCAATTCCCTGCTGAGAACAGACCAGCTCAGTGACGAGTCCCCATTTACAATCATATTTCGAGACCTCTCGCTTAGCCAGTTTTTAATGCAGTCAGTACAGCGGCTGCCTCAGACCCCCTTAGCAAAGGAAACGGGTGTAAGCCCAGCCTCCCTGAGCGCACCGTAGCCACCCCGCGGGAGTGGGATCTGCTTTGTGCCAGCAGAGCTGGCTCTCCAGCCAGGCGGTGGGGTACCAGTGATGAGAGTCAGAACAGCAGCTCTGCCAAGGGTGAGGGATCTGTGGGGAGCCGGTGGCTGGGGCAGTGCCACAGAGTCAGGGTCTGACCCCCCCACTGCTGCTCTTGTTCCAGCTGCGGGATTTCCTTCTTGTCTACAACAGGATGACGGAGCTCTGCTTCCTGCGCTGCATCTCCAACCTGAACTACCGGGCGCTCACCAGGGAGGAGGTGAGCTCTGGACCCTGCCCGGGCACGGGGGCTGGGGGGGGCTCTTCTCGGAGCACAGCTGGCCTGCTCATTCCCTCCAGGCCGAGGAGCTGTCCATTCCTAGCTCTGCATCCCGTGGGTCAGAGCCGTGGGCTGTCCAGCTTCATGGGCACGGGTATTGAGGATGGCAGGGTGCCTTTGTGGAGGGGGCCAGGCAGTGGGAGCTGTGGGCAGGAATGGGAATCTGCTCCCCATGGAGCTGGGACCCTCATGACATCCGTGGTTTGTCCTTGCAGGAGGCCTGTCTAGATGGCTGTGCTGGGAAGCTCGTCCACTCCAACCACCGCCTGATGGGGGCCTACGTGCAGCTCATGCCCTCCATTGTGCAGCGCCGCATCTCGGACTATGAGGCCCCTGCAGCCCAGGCGGTGCCAGGCTCCAGCCCGACGCAGGTCCCTGGTGCTGCCGCTGCGGCCCTGCCAGCAGCAGTTGGCACGGAAACCCACCCTAGCCAGCGGGTGGCTGCCAGTCTCCCCACTGCCGCGGAGAGCGCTCCAGATGCCGTCAGCTAGTGCCCTACTGTCTCCCGACGTTGCCTGGTCCCCCATGGCTGCACCCTGGACTTGGGCCTGGGTGTGAAACAGTCTCTCTGGGGCACTGCAGCCGCACCCTGGGCTGGGCCTCCTCCCAGCACTGGATCCAGCCCAGATGGGCACTCCCTCCCTCTCCAGTCGGGACTGGGCTGATTAGTGTCAGCATCAGAGCTACCCGAGCTGCAGCCTGGGCCTCCTGACAGCAGAGCCACGCAAGCTCCAGCTGCGTTTGGGCCAGGCCAGCCTGTCTAACGTTGGGGCGCTGAGCAGCACGGGTGGGGCCTTCCAGCTGCTCGGGCCCATTGCCCTCTGGAGCAGCCTGTGGAGGGCTCATTAGTCACAGCAGCAGCTCTCGGCCAGGCTCTCTTGCCCCAGGGCAGGGTTTTCTCTCTGTCCCTGGAAGGCTATTTCCTATTACCACTAGATCAGTGTCCTCTTGATTCCCTGGGTGTGTGGGATGCCTGGGGCAGGGCCCAGCCTGCTCACCCCGCTGTTAGCCTCCTGCAGCAAGCACACAGCTGCTGGAAGGGCCTGGGAGCTCTCCCAGGCTGTCGTTTCTCCTCGCCCTGTCTCTGTCCATAGGGCCCTTGCATGGATCCAGGAGCCGGCAGAGACCAGCCCCAACCAGACCCTGATTGTACCCCATGGCTACTCGGTCTCTGCTCCATTTCGACACTGAGTCACTAGGGCAAGCCCTGCCCCCTTGCCCCGCTCCCCAGGGGCTGGGAGACAAGGGGGTTACTCTAAGGAGAGGAGCTCCACTGCAGGTTCCCGTACACCAGGCAAATGGAGCTTGTGTGGCCCCACAAGAGTGAGGGGCGTGTCTTGCACTCTTCCTGGGAAGGCCTCTGTCGGCCATCCCTGCGCCAGTCCCATGTGCCAATGCACGACGCTCCGAGGTTGAGCATGGGGCTGCGGCACTTGTCACGTTTTGACAGGCTCTGCCCTGCTTTTAAACAGTTGTCCTGGGAGTCATTCTTAATGCGCCAGGCCCCGCTCCGCCCCCAAGCAGGCCACGCAGCGGCAGCACCCACTGGACTGGGCCTGAGGCAGGCTCCTGCTCAGAGATCCCTCACGGCCTCAGGGAGCACAGCAAATGACAAGCCGGTTGGGTCGGAACAAGGGGTAGCGCCTGGGTGTGGTGTTAGGAAAGGTGGGAACCATGGCCTGAAGCACCCTGCTCTGCTGAGATCCAGCTTGTCTCTCACTGGATGGCTGCAGCACCTATCTCCGCTCTCTGTCCCTGGGAGGAAAGCCTCTGTCCCACTCCGGGGCGGCCGTGCCAAGTGGAGTGCACAGAGCTGTACACAGTTAATAAAGAGATTAACACAAAGCTCCCTCGTTTGTTTCAGGCTTCCTACACGGCCCTCAGCTCTTGCATCCCCCTGCCAGCTGGGCCTGAGCCTGCTGGGCAGAGGACTGGTTCACGCAGGTCCCAGCCCTGTCCCTGGACATTGCGCTGGGTCGGCTCCCCCTGCACCGCCCCCCCCCGGGTTCTGTGCTGGGTCTGCTCCCCCACTTCCTTCCCCCCGCCCCCCAGGAATGAGGAGGAGTCCTTGACAGTAACAGGGAACAAATGTGTGGAGGAGGGAGGGAAACACTTCTTAACTCAGTCACAATTGGCCTGTGGAACTCACTGCTACCAGGTCCCCCTGGGCCAGTAGCTGAGCAGGATCCCGGCATGTCTATAAAGCAGCTGGTTCTGGCTATGTCAGAGATGGTAGCTGGGTGGGCTGAACCTAGCTGGCAGTTCCAGTCAGATAACCAGTGTCCCAACACCCACAACGTGACCCCCATGTGGCACCGTTGCAGCTTTAGCACCCACTTCCCCTTCCCCCCAAAACCCCCGCAGCACGGCACTGGGGAGCAGTAGGTCTGGAGGCTGGGAGAAGGCGCAGGAGCAGCCCCTGAAACAGCCAGGCAGCTCAGTGATGAGGTGAGATGGGGCACTTTCGGGGCAAGGAGCCATGGGGGGGATATTCCGTGGGGGTCAGATGGGGCAGTTCAGAGGAGAAGGAGCCACGGGTGGGGCTGTTCTGTGGGGGGGTGAGATGGGGCAGTTGGGGGGGAGAGGAACCATTGTGTTGGTGAGATGGGGCAGTTTGGAGGGGGAAGGGACCATGTGGTGGGTGAGATGGAACTGTTGGCGGGGGGGCGGGGAAGGAGCCGTGTGGGGTGGGGCTGGTCGGGGGGGGGTGAGATGGGGCAGTTTGGGGGTGGAAAGGAGCCATGGGGGGGTGGAGCTGTTCTGGGGGGGTGAGATGGGGCAGACGGGGGGAAGGAGTTGTGGGGGGTGGGGCTGTTCGGGGGGGGTGAGGTGGAGCAGTTTTGGGGGAGCTGTGGGGGGCGGGACTGTTCTGGGGGGTGAGGTGGGGCAGTTTGGGGGGGAGCTGTGGGGGGCAGGGCTGTTCAGGGGGGTGAGACGGGGCAGTTGTGGGGGGCGGGGCTGTTCTGGGGGGTGAGGTGGGGGAGTTGGGGGGAAGGAGCTGTGGCGGGCGGGGCTGTTCTGGGGGGGTGAGTGGGGCAGTTTGGGGGGAAGGAGCCGGGGGGGCGTGGCTGTTCTGGGGGGGTGAGGTGGGGCAGTTTGAGGGGGAGGAGCTGGGGGGGTCGGGGCTGTTCTGAGGGGGTGAGGTGGGGCAGTTGGGGGGAAGGAGCTGTGGGGGGCGGGGCTGTTCTGGGGGGGTGAGGTGGGGCAGTTTGGGGGGAAGGAGCCGGGGGGGCGTGGCTGTTCTGGGGGGGTGAGGTGGGGCAGTTTGAGGGGGAGGAGCTGTGGGGGTCGGGGCTGTTCTGAGGGGGTGAGGTGGGGCAGTTGGGGGGAAGGAGCTGTGGGGGGCGGGGCTGTTCTGGGGGGGTGAGGTGGGGCAGTTTGGGGGGAAGGAGCCGGGGGGGCGGGGCTGTTCTGAGGGGGTGAGGTGGGGCAGTTTGGGGGGAAGGAGCTGTGGGGGGGCGGGGCTGTTCTGAGGGGGTGAGGTGGGGCAGTTGGGGGGAAGGAGCTGTGGGGGGCGGGGCTGTTCTGGGGGGGTGAGGTGGGGCAGTTTGGGGGGAAGGAGCCGGGGGGGCGTGGCTGTTCTGGGGGGGTGAGGTGGGGCAGTTTGAGGGGGAGGAGCTGTGGGGGTCGGGGCTGTTCTGAGGGGGTGAGGTGGGGCAGTTGGGGGGAAGGAGCTGTGGGGGGCGGGGCTGTTCTGGGGGGGTGAGGTGGGGCAGTTTGGGGGGAAGGAGCCGGGGGGGCGGGGCTGTTCTGAGGGGGTGAGGTGGGGCAGTTTGGGGGGAAGGAGCTGTGGGGGGGCGGGGCTGTTCTGAGGGGGTGAGGTGGGGCAGTTTGGGGGGAAGAAGCCGGGGGGGCAGGGCTGTTCTGGGGGGTGAGGTGGGGCAGTTTGGGGGGGAGGAGCTGTGGGGGGCGGGGCTGTTCTGGGGGGGTGAGGTGGGGAAGTTGGGGGGAAGGAGCCGGGGGGGCGCGGCTCTGCGGGGGGCGGGGCCAGCCCATCGGGGGCGGGGCGATTTTCGCGCCTGCCTCGCGCCCTGCGACCGTTGCTCCTTCCCGCCCCTCGGAGCCGCCGCGTCCCTGGTAACGGCCGGGGGGGTCGTGCGGCGCCGAGCGCGCGGCGGGTGCGGCCGGGCCCCCCCTCGGTCCCCACCGTGTCCTCTCCTTCCCTCCCCCACCCCGGCCCCCTCGGTTCCCCCCCCGTCCTCTCCTTCCCCCTGCCCCCCTCGTTCCCTCTGCCCCCCGCCCCGCCCCCCTCGGTCCCCACCGTGTCCTCTCCTTCCCTCGCCCGCCCCCCACCCCGGCCCCCTCGGTTCCCACCCCGTCCTCTCCTTCCCCCTGCCCCCCTCGTTCCCTCTGCCCCCCGCCCCCCTCGGTCCCCACCGTGTCCTCTCCTTCCCTCGCCCGCCCCCCACCCCGGCCCCCTCGGTTCCCACCCCGTCCTCTCCTTCCCCCTGCCCCCCTCGTTCCCTCTGCCCCCCGCCCCCCTCGGTCCCCACCGTGTCCTCTCCTTCCCTCGCCCGCCCCCCACCCCGGCCCCCTCGGTTCCCCCCCCGTCCTCTCCTTCCCCCCACTCCTCTCCTTGCCCCCCCACTCCACGCCCCGTGGTACCCTTGCCCCCCCACTCCGCCCCCTGAGGTCCTCTCGTTCCCCCCCATTCCTTCTCCGCCCCCCTCCTTCCCCCTCGCCCCCCACTCTGCCCCCCGAGGTCCCCTCGCCCCCCCGCTACTCTCCTTCTCCTCCGCCCCCGCCACTCTGCCCCCCGAGGTCCCCTCGCCCCCCTTCTTCCCCCTCACCCCCTTCACTCTGCCCTCTGAGGTCCCCTCACCCCGCTTCCCCTCCTCTCCTCTTGTTCCCCCCCGCCCCCGCTCTCCCCCTGAGGTCCCCTCACCCCTCCGCCCTGCCCCCGCTCCTCTCATTGCCCTGCCTTCCCCACTCTGCCCCCCTGGGTCCCCTCCCCCCGCCCGCTCCTCGAGGTCCCCCCGATCCCCGCACTCTGCCCCCCCCAGGTCCGCTCCCACTCTGCCCCCCGGCTCCTGTCATTCCCTCTGCCTCCCCCATCAGGCCCCCTCCAGCTCCCAATGCTCTCCTCCCTCCCTCAGTGCCC
The DNA here is from genome assembly GCF_015237465.2 of Chelonia mydas. NCBI lineage: Eukaryota > Metazoa > Chordata > Testudines > Cheloniidae > Chelonia > Chelonia mydas. The sequence goes on along the minus strand of NC_057849.1, from coordinate 526,717 downwards.
CCATCACCTATCGCCCCCCAGCTTCCCTTCACCTTCCTCTGCCCTGTCCCTCCAGCCCCCAGTGCTCTGTCCCCTCCTCTACTGCCCCCCATCACCTACCCCTCCACTCACCTATGCTTTATCCCACTACCCAGCATCTCCTGTTCCCCCGTCACCATCTCTGTGCCTCATCATTGACCTACCCACCCCACCCCTGAGCACCACACCTCCACCATCCCCTACTGCCTGCTCCTCCCAGCACCTCCAACCGCTCCCTCCTGCTGCCCCATCACTTACCCTGTAAGGGGACCAGTGCGAAGGCAGTTTGGCCTAGTGGTCACAGCCGAGCTGAGGTCCACATGTCAGGGATGGTAGTCAGTGAGCAGAGGTTAGAGGAATCGCTAGAGCTGGGTTCAGTAAGCAAGAGTCGAGGCCAGAGTCAGGCTGGGATCAGAGACCAGAAGCCAAGGTGAAGTCTGAAGTCAGGCTCTGCAGACCTGGGTTGTAGGCCACAAATCTTTACATTATCCCTCTTCTTCAGGGGCACCCTTCCTATGGATGGGCACTGGGCTTGGGTTATCCAGGTGGTCCAGATGAAACCTTTTTACCGTCTCAGGGTATGGACATGGGCAATGAATTCCCAGGAGTGTTCTTTAGTTCTCCCAATTGGTTAGGGAGTACAGTCTCCTTCACTGCAATATAGAGTCAAGGACAGAGTGGACCATATATTCCTCATGCCCTTGGAGCTGGACTGGCAGGGGTGGCTGTTGGGATCAATCAGGAAAAGGGTCCTATGTGTTAGGTTTCAGGAGGGATACATGGAAATTATTAGGAATCATTAAAAAGGGGATAGAGAATAAGACGGAGAATCTCTTATTGCCCTTATATAAATCCATGGTACGCCCACATCTTGAGTACAGTGTACAGATGCGGTCTCCTTGTCTCAAAAAAGATATACTGGCATTAGAAAAGGTTCAGAGAAGGGCTACTAAAATGATTTGGGGTTTGGAATGAGGAGAGATTAAAGAGGCTAGGACTTTTCAGCTTGGAAAAGAGGAGACTAGGGGGATATGAGAGAGGTATGTAAATTCATGAGTGGTGTGGAGAAAGTGAATAAGGAAAAATTATTTACTTGTTCCCATAATATAAGAATTAAGGGCCACCAAATGAAATTAATGGGCAGCAGGTTTAAAATAAATAAAAGGAAGTTCTTCACACAGCGCAAAGTCAACCTGTGGAACTCCTTGCCTGGGGAGGTTGTGAAGGCTAGGACTATAACAGGGTTTAAAAGAGAACTAGATAAATTCATGGAGGTTAAATCCATTAATGGCTATTAGCCAGGATGGGTAAGGAATGGTGTCCCTAGCCTCTGTTTGTCAGAGGGTGGAGATGGATGGCAGGAGAGAGATCACTTGATCATTACCTGTTAGGGTCACTTCCTCTGGGGCACCTGGCATTGGCCACTGTCAGCAGACAGGATACTGGGCTGGATGGATCTTTGGTCTGACCCAATATGGCCGTTCTTATGGTCTTATGAAAACAGATCGAGGGAGCTGCAATTTGAAGGTGACAGGGTGGATTTGCTAACCTACCCAGAAAGGTCTGAGAAACTGGTGGTCTAGCTTGTGAGATGGCGTGTTTGTATGGAGGCGCGTTGCTGCGAGTCAGACTTTTCGACCCACTGTGAAAGCTGGGTCTTCCTGGTGTGAATGGTCTGAGTACCACTTATTTTCCTTTTTTGTGTCTTCAAGGTGGTCCTTAAGCTCCTCCTGGATATGATGAATTTATTTGATCCAGTTGGCCGTGGCTGGGTTTGGAGAGGCTGCTGGCAAGGCCAAGTGGAAACAAGGGTGAAACCTGTAATTTTCAAAGAAGGTGCCCTGCCCCGTGCAGGCCTGGTCAGTGTTGGATGAGAACTTGGCATGAGGAAGGAGGGAGAACCAGTTATCTTGATGATAGTTGACAAAGCACCTTAGGTATTGCTCTAATACTTGGTTCACCTTCTCTGTCTGCCCATCTGTGTGGCGGGTGGTACGTGAAGAAGGTAAAAGCACGAATGTCCATTAGCTGGAGTGCTTCAAGCCAAAAGCGACAGACAAACTGCAGGCCTCTCTCTGAGGTGATATGATCCAAAAGCCCATTAAGGCAGACCACATAAACCACTAGTAGCCAAGCTGTGTTTTCAGCAGAGAGCAGGCTGTTACAGGGGATGAAGTGCACCATTTGGTCAGTTGGTCTACCACAATTAAGGCTACTGTGTGGCCGTGAGAGTCAGGCAGTTCCACTATGGAGTCCATGCTGATTGAGGCCCATGGTATAGGTGGGGTCTCCAGGGGTACTAGGGTGCCGAGGGGCTTAACACGAGGCATCTTGGTGCGCGCCCACAGGTCACAAGAGTCAACCTAGTCCTGGACTTTAGCTTGCTTATGGGGCCACCAGAAGAAACAGGAAGCTGTGTGGAAAGTCTTAAGGAGGCCAAAGTGGCCTCCCCATGGAGTGTTGTGGCAGAGATGGAGCACTTCTAGCCATGGGAATGTATGTGTGCCTATTGAGGTAGGTGATCCCGTCCTGTGTGGAGCACTGCATTTTGGTTCTGGCTCTTGTTTGCGCAGGCTGTTCCGTCACCTCCTGGGCTAATGGATCACCCCACAAAGTGGATCAGATTAGATCAAGCAGGTCTTGGTGGATTTTGGCACGAAGGAAGTTCCGAGGTTTTGGGAGACGGAGTGGTTCTTGGTTAGGCTCTTCGCCCTGTCATTGTCTTTCCTATTCCTGGGTGACAGATGATGATGAAATCAAACTGAGAAGAATAATGCCCACCTGAGATGTCTTTGGTTCAAAGTTCAAACCTTAGACAGATATTCAGAAAAGACTTGGACTGGGTTTCTGTGTCTCTTGAGGAGATGGTGCCATTCTTCAAAGGCTGATTTAATTGTGAGTAGCTCCTGATTTAATATCTCATAATTCTGTTTGGCAGAATTGAGTGTTCAGGAGTAGTAGGCACAGGGGTGCAACACTTGATGTGGACCATGCCTCTGAGAGAGTATGGCCCAATGGCTACACTGGAGGCATCAGCTTCCACTGTGAATGCTTGGGCTGGGTGTGCTAGACGGGAGTGGTGGTGAAAGCCGCTTTGAGCTGTTCAAAAGCATGATGAGCTTCCGGTGTCCAAACAAATTTGACAGCCTTGTGCAGGAGGAGGCTGTTTGCCCTGAGAAGTCTGGAATGAACTGTCAATAAAAATTTGTGAAGCTCAGGATGGGGGGACCTGGGCACTGCCCAATTGTAGATGGCCTCCACCTTCTGGGGGTCCATCTTGATGCTGTCTGAGGAAAGGATGTAACCCAAGAACTCTGTAGGGGACTGGTCAAAGGTACATTTTTCCAGTTGCATGAACAGGCCATGCTTCTGTATCCTTTTCAGGATGAAACCAATGTCATAACAATGCTGCGTGGGATTATCTGAAAACGCAAGTATGTCATCGAGGTAGATGACACATGCTGATCCAGGGTGTCTCTAAATACATCATTCACAAAGTGTTGAAAGATCGTGGGAATGCTGGTCAGCCTGAATGGCATTACTAGATATTGAAAGTGCCCATAATGAGTTCAAAAGGCAGTCTTCCATTTGTCTCCTGCCCTGATGAACATAAGAATGGCCATGCTGGGCAGACCAAAGGTCCATCCAGCCCAGTATCCTGTCTGCTGACAGTGGCCAATGCCAGATGCCCCAGAGGAAGTGAACCTAACAGGTAATGATCAAGTGATCTCTCTCCTGCCATCCATCTCCACCCTCTGACAAACAGAGGCTAGGGACACCATTCCTTAGGGACACCAGTCCTTACCCATCCTGGCTAATAGTCATTAATGGATTTAACCTTCATGAATTTATCCAGTCCTCTTTTAAACCCTGTTATAGTCCTAGCCTTCACAACCTCCCCAGGCAAGGAGTTTTTCAGGTTGGCTGTGCGCACTAGATTGTAGGCACCCTGGAGATCCAGTTTGGTGACAACTCTGGCAGCCTGCACACAATCTGGAATTGGAAAAGGTTCAGAAAAGGGCAATAAAAATGATTAGGGGTATAGAATGCCTTCCATATTAGGAGAGATTAATAAGACTGGGACTTTTCAGCTTGGAAAAGAGGCGACTAAGGGGGGATATGATAGAGGTCCATAAAGTCATGAGTGGTATAGAGAAAGTAAATAAGGAAGTGTTATTTACTCTTCATAATATAAGAACAAGAGGCCACCAAATGAAATTAATAGGTAGCAGATTTAAAACAAACACAAGAAAGTATTTTTTCACTGTCAACCTGTGGAACCTCTTGCCAGAGGCTGTTGTGAAGCCCAATACTATAACTGGGTTCAACAGGGAGCTAGATAGATTCATGGAAGATAAGTGCATCAATGGCTATTAGCCAGGATGGGCACGAATGGTCTGTTTGCCAGAGCTGGGATTGGGTGACAGGGCATGGATCACTTGATGATAACCTGTTCATTCCCTCTGGGGCACCTGGCATTGGCCACTGTCGGAAGACAGGATACTGGGCTGGATGGACCTTTGGTCTGACCCCTTATGGCTGTTCTTATGTTCCCATCCAAACATTTGGGTAGTGGTACTGTGGGGCCCCGTTCAAAAGGCAGTAGGGCCCAACCCAATCCTGGAGCATGGAATTTTCTTTCTGAGAGCATGCTAGCTGCTCGCGACATGTCTGATTTTCTGCTAGGAGCTGCATCAATTGGGACTGCAGCAGATGGTTCTCGGTTTGGAGTCGTGCAACCTGCTCCTGGAGATCCGGTACTCCATGGGGTCCAGTGGGCAATAGTAGACCCGCCCCTTCCATAACCCTGTTCAGGGGCTGCTGCAGAGGGAATCGGAAGGGGTCTGGACAAACTGTAAGACTAGGACATGGATGGTCTGGCTTAGCAGTCACAGCTGGGCTGGGGTCTACACGTCAGGGATGGTAGTCAGTGAGCAGGAGTCAGAGGAATCGCTAGAGCTGGGTTCAGGAGGCAAGAGTCAGGGTCAGAGTCAGGCTGGGGTTGGAGACCAGAGAGCAGAGGTAGTATCGGGGTGAAGTCAGGAGGCAAGAGTCAGGGTCGTTGTTGGACTGGGATCAGGAGACAAGGTGAAGTCTGGAGTCGCAGCAGGCCCAAAGTCTGTGTGGTTGCCCAGACAACTTCCTGGGGCACTCTCCAGGATTAAATAGGGTGCTTGGCCAATCAAAAGGCTGCAGGGGTCAAACTGCATCCCTTGGGTGGTACTTCGTGTGGTGCCTGCTCTCCAAAGTGCTCTGCATGGCCTCCTGGTGGCGTTGTGGGAATGTCAGCTGTCCCAGGCTCTGCAGACTTAGTTCTAGTCCGTGAATGCTTATATGCACCACCAGGGCCCCCCATCACCTACTCCCCCACACCCCTCTCAGTGCGCCCCTTACATCCTCCACCTCTCCCACTGTCCCCCATGGCACTGTGACTCCGCCCCCCCCCACACTTTCTCCTCACCTGATGGCACAACCACATCCTCCAACCCCACTTTGTCCCCTCCCGCACCATGACACAGCTTGCCCCCTCTGATCTCACCTTGTCCCCCACCCGAGAACAGACTGCCTGTGATCCCATCCTCCTGGCACAACCTGCCCCCATTTTTGCCCCCATTTTGCCCCTTCCCCATGCTTCAATGGCACCTAGACTGACCAGGCCTTTGTCTTTAGCAGCTTTGTGTGCACAGAGATACCATGCAGTCTTCCCCGACTCTCCCCAGTCTGTTCCCTGCTGCTGCTGACCCAGGTAAGGAGCCTTCATCTCTGCTGCCACAACCGGGGGAGTACAGGGACTTAGAGGGGGAGCTCTTTCCTCACGGTCAGTGCTGGCCCCATTGCCCCAGGGTTGCCCTGTAGGTTGTTGTGCTACAGGTGAGGTCAGAAGTGAATTTGGGGGCATCTCTGTTCTAATGCCAACACCCCAATAGCTCATTGTGATGGGATCCCCAGGGTGCAGCCTTAACCCTGCTTTGCTAGTGACAAGCAGCAAACCCCTCCAGGCCCTGTGATCACTCAGCACAACAGCAGGTGGAGCCCCTCACGCAGCTAGATTGCATGAATGCTCCCAGAGCCAGTCATGAATCACTCAGAGAAAGGCACCAGCCAAATTCCCCCAGCTCCCAGCCTTGCACCTCAGGAATATACAGGAACTCCTCACTTAAAGTCATCCCGGTTAATGCTGTTTTGTTGTTACGTTGCTGATCAATTAGGGAACATGCTCGTTTAAAGTTGTGCAATGCTCCCTTCTAACATCGTTTGGCAGCCGCCTGCTTTGTCCACTGCTTGCAGGAAGAGCAGCCCATTGCAGCTAGCTGGTGGATGGTTGGAACTAGGGTGGACTGGCAGCCCCCCGATCAGCTCTCCGCTCCCCTAAGTTCCCTGTGCAGCAGCTGCCCAGCCGGCTATCTATTGTCCGCAGTTCAGCTGTCCCTCCCCCCACTGCCATGTGCTGCTCCTGCCCTCTGCCTTGGAGCTGCTCCCCAAGACTCCTGCTTGCTGTGCGGGGGGAGAGGAGGGCTAATGTCAGGGTGTCTCCCTCCCCCCTGCTCCTGCACCCCGCTTACCCCATCTTCCATAGAACAGGGACACATGATGGGAGGGAGGGAGCTTGCCCTGGCAGCAGCTGTGGTTCAGCTTGCTGATCTAATTAACAAGGCAGTGTACTTAAAGGGGAAATGCACATCTCTCTCACACACACAAGGTGTGTGTCTCTGTCTGCCCTCCTTCCTTTGCTGCTGCCTTGTAGAGTGTGAGAGTTAACCCTTTAGGGCTCAGCCAATTGCTAGTTCATCATTTAGCAGTAAGGCATTCCCCGGGAAATATCCCACCCTCTGACTCCACCTCAACCAAGCTTCACAGTCATCATCACTGTGTGTCCGAGGGTCCTGTTGAAGCTCACAGATAGGCCGTCAAAGATCACATCTGTGGGAGGGAATCTGACCCCGCAATACAGTCCAGTAGGGTGTGGGCAGTGTAGGGGGCTAGGGTGGGGGCACCCTCAGCCTTGGGCTGAGCACTTGCTCACTTCTCCTGGCCCTATCTCATGACTCTGTCCCTTTGCAGGTGGCAGAGCGCCCAGGAGCTCCCAGCCAGTGGAGCGTGGCTGGGCTTGGGGTGTCCGCCAGCGCCTTGCTGCCCAGCTCGAAGAGACAGGGAGGCCTGACCCCCAGCACTTGGACGCACTCGTGGCTGAGCTGATCGCTGTGTTTGTGAAGGTGCTGCGGAAGAGCAGCCGAAGTGCCTGGCTGCACCTGCTGGATGTCCTGCAGCTCCTCAGCCCCTTCCGGGAACAGCTGCGTTGCCGGGAGGAGCTGCTGCCCTACCTGGAGAGCCTCTGTTACCAGTACTACCGAAGTCAGGCCCTCGTGTCTGACATAGATGTCCTAGGAGCCATGGGCCAGGCCTTCCCCAGGGACCACTCGGAGCTGTGTGCCCATCCACTTGCTGCACACTACAGGGATCCAGTGCTCCCAGCCAATCTGCTCCCTGTTGGCTCAGAGCCAGCCTTCGCAGGGCAGCCCTGCCTCTTTGTCCTAGACCAGGAGGTAGAAGAACCAGCAGCTGTGTGCCAGCCAGGCCCAGTGTCTTTGCAGGAGCTGCAGAGAAGTGTGGGTCTGGTGGGCATGGAGCTGGCTCAGGAGGAGACCCAGTGGACAAGAAGCCTGGGCCTCATGTCCCTTGCCCTTGGTACAGAGGTGCCTGTGAAGTACTGCTGTGCTGAGCCGAGGTAAGGGCTTCCTCCGCCAAATCCTGGCACGAGGCTCCAATGTCTTCCCCCAGGGCATCGGCTGTTCTCGTGGGTCCCGCACAGAACAGGGATCACCCACTCCCCACGGCCACAGGGATGCTGGACTGTATGCCCCAGAGCTCACTGTGACTGGAGAGCCTGCCAGCTGGTGGTGGGGACTGTGAGCCAGGACTCCTGGCTTCTGTTTTCAACTCTGAGAGGGGAGTGGGGGCTTGGGAGTTCGCTCAGGGGAACTGGGCAGCCAGGAGTCCTAGATATTTTTTCTAGTCCTCCCTGTGTGATGGTGTAACGGTACAGATCCCCCCTGGGGAGTGAGTGTCTCTCCAGCACTGTGAAGGTGCAAATCCTAGCCATGTTGAGTGTGGCATCCCAGCTGCTCTCCCCCTGCCCACGCACTGGAGGGGGACATGAGTTGACCTCTGCCCTGGAGCTCTCACAGTCATGCTGTCTTCACTGCAGGCTCCTTCCAGACCCAGGCCGAGAGGCTGCCGCACCCACCCCACAGGTGGTGGAAGGAGAGCAGGGCTTCTCCTGGCAGTCCCTGACGGGGCTCCGGGCTGCTGAGATTTTTGTGAGGAACAGGCACCTGGGGAAAATCAATTTTGTCTACCTCAACGTTGCCCCCAACAGGCACTTCAGGTAACTGCACTCCAAACTCAGCCCTCTGCACCCACACTGCCCCTACCAGGCACTTCCCCAGTGCTGTGTTAGCCTCTGGGATGTCAGGCCCGGTGCCCCAGTGGTGCTGCAGGGCTCTGTGCCCTGCTGGCCTCCCCATGGCAGGGGCAGGGGTATGTGTATGGGTGGAGCAGCCAGGCCCTGCTTCTTGTTTCCATATAGGCCTTGGTATCTTTCTTTCTCGATACAGGCCCTACGACTTGGTTGTGGTTCCTAAGCGGCAGGCCAACCCCCAGCACTATGTCTTCTCCCCCTTTGGGGTGCTGCACGTGCACCCGGACGAAGGCGCTGAGGCCCTGACACTCGGAGAGTGGCACCGAGAGGCCCTGCTGTGGCAGCTACTCCAGTGCATCCCCTTCTTCAGGCACTACCTTGTCCGCAAAGCCTTTGCCCGGTGAGCGGCCCAGGGTACTGCAGAGGAACCTGCGAGGGATCCCACCCTCCACACTGTGCTCGGAGGATGGTGCCTGGGGGCCTGAGCCCTGGATGCAGGGGACCTATATTGCATGTGTTGGGGCAGGACCTGAGGTTGGTTGGGCCCCATTAGCAGCCCCATTAGCAGCTTACAGGATCTGCACCTGATGGTTCTTGCTGCAGGCACATGGGCTGGAGCCCAGGGATGTGGGCAGGGTGGGACCTATAGCAGCAGGTCGGGATGGAGCCCCTTGTTGATGTGCAGTGTCTCACCTCCCTGAGCTAGCCCCTCCTCTCAGCATGGCACAGCTCCTAGTCTTACTCTCCTTCCCCCATAGCTGGTGGCAAAATGTGAAGCACCTGCAGCTGCTAACACGCCAGGAAGCCCTGGGCAGCTACCTGCTCCTGGCTGTTCCCCACTTTGGAGCAGCACTGCTCCACATCTCCAGGTAAGAGGGAGAATGTGTGTGTGGGAGGGGTGTCCCTGCACCAGCCAGGACCTTGACTGAGAGCTGTACCCCACTCAGAGCAGCCCCTGTCCAGGTGCTGCTCCCCTTGGAATCCCAGCTGAGAACACCCCGTGCTGGAGGCCCAAGGCCCTGGATGTAACCTTATCTATAGTTCGTGGTTACTTTAACAAATTCCCACCCCAAGGGCCAGCCTCCAAGACAGCCTACAGGAGAGAGGTTACCAACAGAAGGGGCCCAATGGTGCGCAACAGAGACTCCATAGTGTTCTTTCCATAATAATTCCCTTTATTAATCAACCAAACAATGCACACACTGTGTTACCCAAGTTTCTTTCAACCCAAAGCTCTTGGTAACTTTTACTCTGTGCGAGGTGGTGTCAGGAAATAAATCAGGGGAGACATGGCTGGCCCACCGATAGATGGCTGGCACAAACAGGACAACACAAGAGTGCTTTCACTTAAAACTAAACTTTACTTAGTCTCAAGCACTTATACACACGTCCGCAACAGGTTAGTAAAACACCCCCAACCTTTGATAATTACCAAAGCTGAGCGTGGCTCTCGAGTGGCACAGCGGCAGCCCGTCTACCGGTGGGGAACATAAGATGCATCCAGAGGGAGAGTCCCAGTCCTGAAGAGTCCCACCACCTCAAACTTTTCCCCATTATTTATACATTAGTAATAGAATGACATGTCCCTTAAAGAAAACTTGTTAAGTAAGCAGTTTCAATGGTCAAGCAAGAGGTTCCTTCTGATTATCGATTAACCAGGTGTGGGTTTTTCCAGAGTTTGCAGGCTTGAGGCCCCAATAGACATTCCTGGGGCACATCCTGCTCTTCTAAGATGCATGTATCAGCAACTTCAACACAATTCTTATCAGGAAGGACGCGGGGTCAAGCTGCCCTCCCTGTGGCACCCAAAAAACATTAAACTGAGACTGCTGAATGTCCAATTTACAGCCTGCTGACTTGGCTGCTTTTAGCAATAAGTCATAGTGGTTTCAGGCACTTTACTGGTTTGCCAAAGTCTCCCCGTACAACTGCAGTCTGGTAAAGCAGAGAGAGAGACCTGTACAGAATGGTGTTAGTCTTCTTCGTCATCGTCCTTGTTAGGTGGCTTATTCCTTCACCCACTTACTTCCCTGGTCCTTCTCGCATGAACAGAGAGCAACAATACCCAAAGTCCAAAGGTGCAAATAATTCGATGTTTATTGGGGTGAACTTCCAGCAAGCATGATTCCAGTTTCCTTCCTTAGTGTCCCCCTTCCCAGCTCTGACACCACAGAGCCTTACACCTGTGTCCCTGTTCCCATTACTGCCCTTAGCCAAACGTGATTCCAATTTCCCCACCCGCATTCCCTGTTCCCATTACCCACACTCACACACCCACTCACTTCCTGATTGACTGCAGACTATATAGTAAAACCTGAGTTCTGTTTAGCTATACCTTAACCAATCATTTTACTGAAATTTAACTAACCAATCCTAACATATTGTAACGTGATTATTTAACCAATTATATCCCACCACCGTAATGAATTTACACCCAGCAAAATTAATTATACAGCAGACAGAAACAATCCCAGAACCAGACAGAGATTATACAGACAAACAATGGGGAAATGAAAAGGAGTACTTGTGGCACCTTAGAGACTAACCAATTTATTTGAGCATAAGCTTTTGTGAGCTACAGCTCGCTTCATCGGATGCATACATAATGGGGAAATGGGGACTACAGAGATAGAACAAACACAGAAATGAGGATTTCACATCCCAGCTATTGATAAGTGAGTTCTTGCCAGATAGGATGCTATCAAACTAGGTTTCCTTTTACATCTTCTAGGCACTTCCCTTTCTCTGGAGGCGATAGGCATTATCAGGACAGGATTGTATTCCTAACAGCCCAATAGCACCTTATTTCAATGTGACTAGGTTGGAATGTGAGGATGTGACCGGTCGCTTCCCAGCTTATGGCTGCCTCTGTGGCTTAGCCAAAGGCCTTAGCCTAAGAACAGGGCCTCAGACTGTCACAGTAAGAGAAGGACCTTACACCGGCAGACAGTGATTTTGATTCTTTCTTTTATACCTCTATAACTAGCCAAGTGATAAGAATACACCTAAATTCTTAAGAGTATAGACCTTTACAGACAGGCCTGAATATCTATATCCTAACAGTCCTTACCAGTGGGTGTCCTCCTGGCATCTCCCCCAGACAAGGCACGCAGGCCGGGATACACCCACTGGGGTTCAGACATATTTATGAAGGTTTGAACCCCTTTTCTGTATTTGAACTTCCACACCTCACTACTTTTGGGGTGCCCCATTTTTCGTAGGCTAACTCATTAATATTTACATCACCTTAGCGTAGTAGTAACAGGTGGTTTCCTGAAGCAAGACTCGAACATTTCACCGTGACTAGCAGTGTTTGTCTTGTGGCATCTACTATCTTTCAGAGACATTAGTGTCGAAACTCTGCAGTTATTTTCAAAACAGCAGCATCAGGAACATACGTGTAGGCTCAGCCGGTTTATTGTTAACATGCTAATGCTACAACATTCGGTAATACTTACCTTTCACCTCTTTGTCCTAAATATACCTGATACCCTTTATCCTGGGTTATGCAGAAGACAGGGCACACGCACCCCCTCCCCCCCAGCCTCTTTAGGTTCTCCAGTGGTCCTCACTGAGTGCTTTCTCCCCAAGCAGGGGCCTGAGGAGCCTCTGTGGGGCTCTTCCCTTCAGGGGCCAGTTGTCTTCACACTCCTGACTCCCTTCAGGCTCACAGGGGACATTTGACTTGAGGCTCAGCTCTTCAGTGGTGCTGTGAGCAGAGCCTTGGGGATGAAGGGCTGAGGCCCCAGCCAGTGAGCTCAGGGTTACTGGACTGGACCCCAGGAGGGACTCTCAGGCTTCTACACTCCTGGTCCTACCCTCGATTGCCTGGGGCTGAGTGCCCAGGTGAGGCTGGCTGTTCCCATGGCCCTGCCTGATGGATCCTGCTTCCTTCTAGACTCCTGCAGGAGCTAAGATCTGTACACTGGCTGCCCCAGGATGACTCCAAATGCTACACCTTCCCGGAGCTACAGCAGGCCCTGGCCCAAGAGAATGGCCGTGCCCGAGGCCTGCTCAAGAGGTTCCTCACCCTCTGCTCAGCCATTCTCGAGCTGGTAAGGCAGGGTTGGAGCATCAGGGAGACCTGTACTCCCAGTGCCCCTTGGCTTCTCTCCTGGAGTGCCCCCTGCTGGGAGGGGTCAGAACTGCAGTACCAGTAGCTCCGCAATCAGTGCTCCTGCCCTGCTCCCTACAGTGCCCTCTGATGGGAGCTCCACTCGCAGCCAGTGCCCCTGCCCGGCTCCCTACAGCTCTTGCGGGGAATGGCCAGGAGCCCCACAACCCCACAGTCAGTGCTCCTGCCCTGCTCCCTACAGCTCCTCCTGCAGGGAATGGCCAGGAGCTCCACAACCCTACAGCCAGTGCTCCTGCCCTGCTCCCTATAGTGCTCTTCCAGTGCTGGGAGAGGAGTACCTGGGAGTTCCCCTCCACAGGTCCTCCTCTCCCATTGAAGCTCCACGCCTGCCCTGTGGACCCTACAATTCAAGGCTTTTAGGGTCCTGGTTTGGCTGGGAAAGCTCTGGGAACTCTCAGGGTTGTGTTCCCCAGTCAAATCATGGAGCAGTGCTTCTGCCATGCCTGATGTTTCTATCAGAGACCTTTTAGGACCCTCTCTCTCCAACCCAGAGCAGCAAGAAAGAGACTCCTGCAATAATGTGGGGCTCCATAGCTGGGAGAGATTTGGGCAGCTCCTTTCACTCCTTCCCCATCCCACCCTGAGCACTAACGGGGAAATGGGTCTGTGCAGGGAACCTGCCTTCTCAGCCCCCATGTGTCCATGTCCTTGCAGGTGCGGGATGACACCTACAAGATGGTGCATGGGCTGCAGACCCAAGTGCAGAGCTACAAGCTCTACATCACCAAGGAGTCCCTGTATCAGCAGAGAGTCCACCACAGGGACCTGGAGAGGAGGCTGAAGGAGGCCGAGTTCTGGATGCAGAGGCTGGGCAGCCTGGCCCAGCTGGTGAACCTCCTGACCTGCCAGAACCTGGTCTCCATCGTGCAGGAGGAGGTCACAGCGTTCGTCAGCAACGTCATGAAGGTGAGGCAGGGAAAAGGAGGCTGAAGGCTCTGAGTGTTTCACGCCCTTGGCCTGCCCTTTCTCAGTCTGACCCCGGCATAGACTCAGAGTTGAAGGCCAGACAGGGCCATTAGGCCCCCTAGGCTGACCTGCGATAGCACAGCCAGAGACTCCTGTCCAGCCCCCTGCACTGAACCCCGTCACTGGTGTTTTATCTAAAGCAGTGGTCTCCAAACGTTGGGGGGCCATGCCCCCTGTGCCCCTGTCTGTGCCCCTCGGAGCTGTGGCCGTGAGAGAGAGACACGGGGTAAGAGAGCTGAGGTTGGGGCCAGGGGCTGGGGGTGGGAGCGGAACCGCAGACAGGCTGTGGTGGGGGCTGGCAGCTGGGCCCACGGCCAGGCGCGGCTACACTCCCAGCCCTGCCCCTGCCCCAAGGCCAGGGACAGAGCCGCAGCCAGCAGACATGGCTAAGGGCAGGGGCGGGTCTGGGAGCGGAGCAGCAGTTGGGCTGGAGGCTGGGGCCAGGGCCAGGGGCGGGGCTAGGAGTTGGGTGAGGATGCCACTGCAGGTGGGACCAGATCAGAGCGGGGGGTGGGGAGGGGCTGCAACTCACAAGCATTCAATGAAGTCTAAACACATTCTTATCATTCTAATACCTAGTTAACAATACTAACACATGGGTAAGCCAAAAGCTGGTTTCAGCTATGTCAGTATTCAGCTGAGACATTGGGACTTTGGCCTGAGCTATCTTGTCTGCCAGCATCACAGAAGACTCCACCACTTCCCTTGGGTCACCATTGCTGTTAAACATTTGGGCCTTATTTCCAATCTGAATTTTTCTGGCTTCAGCATCCAGCCATTGGTTCTTGTTCTGCCCTTCTCCACTAGCTTTAAGAACTCTCTAGCATCTGGTATTTTCTCCCCAAGGTGATAATTATACACCATAGTCAAGTCACCTCGCAATCTTCTTTTGTATAAGCTAAACAATTTGAGCTTTTTAAGTCTCTCCCTAAAAGGCATTTTTCCCAGCCCTTGAATAATTTTTGTGGCTCTTTTTTGGCACTCTCTCCAATTTTTCAACATCCTGTTTAAAATATGGATACCAGAACTGGATGCATTATTCCTGGCTCAGTCTCACCAATGCCATATACAGATGTAAAAATCACCTCCCTGCTCATTCTCACTCCTCTCTTGTTTATATAGCCAAAGTTCCCATTAGCCCTTTTTGCCACAGCATCACACTGGGAGTTCATGGTGAGCTGCTTGTCTGCTATGATTCCTTTCAGAGTCTATGCTTTCCATTATATAGTTCCCCATTCAGTAGGTGTGGCCTGCATTCCCTGTTCTTCTTCGAGTGATTGCAAGTGTGCATTTCTCTCTTGGTGTGTGTGCGCCCTACACACGATCACCAGACATTTCTTCGCTCAGTGGTAGCTGTCAGGGCGGCTCAAGCACCTTCTGCTGCCACACACTGCTGGCACCTGTGTAAAGCATGCAGCTGACTCTGAGCCCCCACCCCGCAAGTTCCTTTTTACTGCCTGGGTTGGTTGCTGGAACGGCTCTTCTTGCATTTGCAAGTTCTCTTAGTGGGCTGTTTTTTCTTGTATTGTAAATAGTGTTATTAAGGTTATTAGGATTTAATTAGTTAGAATTTTTTTTGAACGATCTCAGGGTTTCGTTTGTCTCCTGGTGCCGAGGGATGCCCCTGTCAACAGGCTTCAAGCCCTGTGTTTCCTGCAGTAAGGCTATGCCTGTGAGCAACCTGCACTCAAGGTGCTTGAAGTGCCTTGGGGAAACTCAGATTGGAAGGCATTGCCAAATTTGCAGGGACTTTTAAACCTTGTAGAAAAAAGTTTCTACTCATCGAGGTGGTCTTGAGACCTCCATCTGAGCCAGGCTGGTCAGACTTGGCACGGAGTGCCTCAGCATTGGTGTCAGAGTAACAGCCGTATTAGTCTGTATTCGCAAAAAGAAAAGGAGTACTTGTGGCACCTTAGAGACTAACCAATTTATTTGAGCATGAGCTTTCGTGAGCTACAGCTCACTTCATCGGATGCATACTGTGGAAGCTGCAGAAGACATTATATACACACAGAGACCATGAAACAATACCTCCTCCCACCCCACTCTCCTGCTGGTAATAGCTTATCTAAAGTGATCATCAAGTTGGGCCATTTCCAGCACAAATCCAGGTTTTCTCACCCTCCGCCCCCCCCCCCCCCCCCCAAACTCACTCTCCTGCTGGTAATAGCCCATCCAAAGTGACCACTCTCTTCACAATGTGTATGATAATCAAGGTGGGCCATTTCCTGCAGAAATCCAGGTTCTCTCACCCCCCTCCAAAAACCACACACACAAACTCACTCTCCTGCTGGTAATAGCCTATCCAAAGTGACCACTCTCCTTACAAGTGCATGAAAATCAAGGTGGGACATTTCCAGCACAAATCTGGTGGGGGGGTGAGAAAACCTGGATTTGTGCTGGAAATGTCCCATAAGAATTTAAAAGCCAACATTGTAGGTTGTTTACTCTGGTTGTGCTACACCTGTTTTTATTTAAAAACAAAGCAGAACTTTAAGTACAAAAGAAACATGTTTAAAATGAAAAGAAACAAAAACAAAAAAACTAAGACATTCATTGATATCTGCAAGGCTCCCACTCAAGAGAGGCGACAGTAACATTAAGGATTGTTGTGTATGGTGATTTACTGTTTAATACTGTAAGAAGTCCTATAGTGCTCCATTTTTTGTTGAAACAAAAAAATTGATTTTAACTAAAAATTAGCAAAAATGTCCCAGTTGTACAGACAATTTAATTTTCATCCACAGATCACAAAAGGGAATGTTTAGAAAGGGGTGCACACATTCCTTATGTATCTATTAATTAAGAGCTGTAGCGATGAAATCAACCTGCTAACTACAGACATTGAAGTTTGTTTGAAACAAAGAGTTAGGTTGGTAAAAAAAAAACCTGAGCTTTTCTAGAGACCGTCTTCTTATAACGGAAACCATCTTGAACAGAATGGGCTGTAGCTGGACTGCAAGACGAGGTATGTTGCTTGTATTTTAACTCTGAAAATATGTACTATATAATGTTACTCTTCCTTACTAATAATGATAGATGTCTTCATTGCAGTGTGACCTGTTTAGCTGGAAACAGCGACTTCAAGCTGTATTTTACCAGGGCCAGGTAAAACCCCATTTTATCTATGTGTGCTTAATACTATTTTTAAAAAAACCTTGTATTAAACAGGTTGTATAGGGGTTTGGGGTATTTGGGAATAATACTAACTAAAATTTTTGCTTGCTTTTTAACCCAAAGGCCCAAATACCCATGGGGGGAAACAGACTAACCATATGCCAGTATCCCTTTACCCTGTGATGGAAGGTAAATTTCTGCAATAGTCTTTTAAACATTGTTTTTAAAATGGGTATTTTAAAAAGTTGGTTTTGATGCTTAAATTGTTGTTTATGATTTAGGGGTATAGGCAGAAGACAGGTATGGGTTTTTTTTAAAAAAGTATTTTGTTGCAAACTTTGTTTTGGATGCATGGGGGAAATGCGCCTGTATTAAAAATGTCTGTCTATGTATTGGAGAAACACTAGAGATAGAAACAAACCAAAACCTGTGTATGTGTATGGGTGTTTGTTTTACAGTCTGAAATGAATATTGTAAAGGTCAGACCTTTAAATAGAAGAAAAACACACTAATTAGTATTTCATTTTTAAATTTTACAGCACTGTTCCATGTGTTTTTGTAGTAATGTTGTCCCCACACAATACAGTCAAACCAAGAGCGACCCTTAGACTGGAATATGAACAAGCTCAAAAGAAAAAGGAGACAACTGAAAAGGAAAATTCTCCAGCATCAACAACTGACAGACATTTGCACCCAAGTAAATATATTTTGGTTGCTTAAACAGTTTTGCTTTTATGCAAATACAAAGGCATGGGTGGGTTTTGGTGAGATTATAGAGTTAAGGATTTTTTGTTTGTCTGTGTGTATGTGAATTCTGTAAAATGTTTTGTTTAATGCTAAATTGGAGTATTTCTGTTTTCCTAAACAGGCTTGTGGTACTCTCTTGATGATGCCATAGTCAGAGCTACAGAGATACCATATACAGAACCAACAAAGAACCAGGAATCTGCTCGGAGACCTTTAACAACAACACCAATAGAAAACAGCAGCAGAGCACACATGGAGCATCAGGACTGTTCAAAGCTCAGATACGTCAAACCGAAGAACAACAGAAAAGATTAGAGTAAAAGAGCAATAATGCGAACACAACTCCAGTTCCTGAGTAGTCGACACCACACCAAGCCCTGAGAAAACTGTGAGTGAAAAAACACAGTCACAAACCTGGAGCAAGTGCTTTAGGGGTTGTGAATAAAAAACAAGAACTGAAAACCTATGCGATGCAGGGGTATCTCCTTATGAAGTATCTGAAAATTGTTATGAACTATTCTCTTAATAAGCTAGGCACAGCCCTCCAGTATTCTAAAAGGATTTGGGAAAAACACGATGCTTTGTTCAGAAAGCTGATGGCCGGTTTATCCTCAGAGTTTCTAAAAGAAACTGACTGGAAACTACATCAAAATACAAAAGCTCTTGTGGCTGACATAGAAAAATACTTCAGTTTTTCAGAGGGTGTGTCTGGTTCTGAGCAGACAAGACTAGTCATGGAAAGGGGTACAGGTAAAAGGGACATCCTCAAGGGGAAACTGAGGGGTAAACAAAAGGGAGGTCAGTGTTTGGAGGATAAACAGATGGCCGTCAAAAAGTTATCATCAAGGATGATTGCAATTTTTTTTTAAAAGGTTAAACAGGTGATGAGAAAAAAACAAAAAGCGATGCCCCCTAGTGGAGGCTGTCAAACTGTCATGTCTGAAAATAGGGACGCTGGAGCGGCCTTGGGCACTTATGGGGTGGTGGTGACTCTCACATAGCGCTGGTCTACACTGTGTCATTAGATCGACATTCCCCGCATTGGGTCAAATTTATAATTAGCTTGTCTACATTATAGAGCCCTTCCTGCCGACCTAAAGGGCTTTTAAAATCGCCTGTACTCCACCTCAACAAGAGGAGTAGCGCTAGTTTCGACCTTCCCAGGTCGAAGTGGGGGTAGTGTAGACACAGTACAGTGTATTTCAACTTGTTTGGCCTCCGGGAGGTGTCCCAGAGTGCTCCAATGTGTCCCCTCTGGACAGCACTTTCAACTCCACTGCACTTCAGCCAGGTAAACAGGAAAAGCCCCAGGAACTTTTGAATTTAATTTCCTGTTTGATCAGCGTGGAGAGCTCACCACCACAGCTGACCATGGCTGCCCAAGTACGCAAACGTGCTCCAGCGTGGAGCATACAGGAGACCCTGGATCTGACTGCTGTGTGGGAAGAAGAGTCTGTGCAGGCAGAACTCTGAACCAGCAGAAGAAATGCTGACATTGATGCCAAAATCGCACAGGGCCTGGGGGACAAAGACTATACCAGGGGCACACTGCAGTGCCGTGTGAAAATAAAGGAGTTCAGGCAAGTACCAGAAGACAAGGGAGGCGAACAGTCGCTCTGGTGTGGAGCCACAGACGTGCCGCTTCTATGAGCAGCTGCATGTGATTCTAGGCGGGCACCCCACCAGTACCGCAACACTCTCCGTGGAAACCTCCCGGGGGACACAAGTGGCCATGGGCAACAACAAGGAGGACATTGTTGATGAGGAAGAGGAGGAGGAGAATAATGCACAGCAGGCAAGTGGAGGATCCATTCTCCCCGACAGCCAGGACCTTTTCCTAACTCTGGAGCCAGTCCCCTCCCAGGACCCACTGGTGCGGGACTGTGATGGCGAGGAAGGCACCTATGGTGAGTGCACACTTGTAATAACACTACAGGGGTTAAATGCAGTTGTGGTTACTGTTTAATTTGAGGTAAACAATTGGGATACAGCGGCAGCCAGTGCAACCACAAAAGGGTGCTTCCCAGAAAAGCCTGTTTATGTGCCAAGAGTTTCCACAATACAAAATTTTCCCAGGTGTGCCCTCACACCGCCTACCATTTTGTGTGTGCTTACAATGCCTGCCTGCAAACTGAAATCTGCCGCCCAGAGCTCTGCCATGTGTTGTACCTTACTGGCAGGCTCTTCTTTTAAAACACAAAATTTGGCCGAGTACCTCAGGGAATGTATTTACTGCTATGAATTGTTTTATTCATTGCAACAGTTAACCTTTTGTTTTCAACAATGTATGCTTTTTCTTGTAGCTGCAACATTTTCTCTGGGTGCCTCCTCCTCTCCAGCACAAAGGCTGTCCCAGATTAGAAGGCGAAAAAAGCAGACAAGGGAAGACATGTTCTGTGATTTGATGCGTTCCTCCAAGGCTGACAGGGCCCAGCTCCGTGCATGGAGGCTCTCACTCTCAGAGAGCATGCGCATCGACCAAGAGGGCCGGAAAGCAAGCAGGGAACAAGAGCGTAACACGCAAGAGGAGATGTAGCAGCTTATGGGGGAGCAAACAGACATGTTGAGGTGTCTGGTTGAGGTGTAGGAAAGGCAGCTAGACCTTAGAGTCCCAAGAGCACCATATCAGTATCACCTGCCATGTCATCAACGCAGCAACTTATCGTGTTTTCTGAAAGGGGAACTTTTTCAATTTCCTTGCATATGCGCCTAATATTACTCTCACAATTTCTTTGCATGCTGGTAAAATTAATGTCTCTGTGACTGCATGTGGTTTTTTGCCTCTGCTACAAGCTCAGTGACCATGTAGCTTGCTTCCAGTGCTTTGTCAGAAACAGTTGCACAGTCAATCATCAGTCATGCTTGCTTTTCATTCCGATCCCTCAAATACTTAAAAAAAAGTTCAACTTGGCAGGGGATGAATGCTTGCTTGTAAGGTGTCATTTTAACTTGGCACCATGGCATGGTTTGAGAGTTTCTCCCCGCTCACAAGACATTGTGGCAAAGGGCAAGGTGGTTCCCCTGTAGATGAAAATCCATATTGCAGATAGCTCTCACAGAAGTGTTGGTTCACTTTCTTAGTTTCATGTTCAGCTTCATCACTGCAAGTAGATATGAAACTGCCAAAATCTTTTTCTTCAAGTATATGTCCATTTTTGGGTCATAAATTTGAAATTCACCACTGTAACTTTTGAGATTTGTAAGATTTGAAAAACACACTGACCATCATGTGACTCCACTAACGTCAAGTTCACATGAACATAGCATAACATTGCTTCTATCGTAGGTTACTCTTAATTTTGTCTCATGAATATTCATAGAATCATAAAAGATTAGGATTGGAAGGGACCTCAGGACTCTCTCTAATGTGTCCATATTCTTTCTGTAGTGGGAGGGCCCAAAACTGGACGCAGTACTCCAGATGTAGCCTCACCAATGCTGAATAGAGGGGAATAATCACTTTCCTCTATCTGCTGGCAATGCTTCTACTAATGCAGCCCAATATACCGTTAGCCTTCTTGGCAACAAGGGCACACTGTTGACTCATATCCAGCTTCTTGTCCACTGTAATCCCCAGGTCCTTTTCTGCAGAACTGCCTCTTAGCCAGTCGTCTCCAGGCTGTAGCAGTTCATGGGATTCTTCCTTCTTAAGTGCAGGACTCTGCACTTGTCCTTGTTGAACCTCAACAGATTTCTTTTGGCCCAATCCTCCAATTTGTGCAGGTCACTCCGGACCCTATCCCTACCCTTCAGCATATCTACCTCTCCCCACAGCTTAGTGTCATCTGTGAATTTGCTGAGGGTGCAATCCATCCCATCATCCAGATCATTAATGAAGATGTTGAACAAAACTGGCCCCAGGACCCATCCCTGGGGCCCTCCACTTGATACTGGCTGCCAACTAGACATGGAGCTGTTGATCACTACCCATTGAGCCCAATGATCTAGCCAGCTTTCTATCCACCTTATAGTCCATTCAACCAATCCATACTTTTTTAACTTGCTGGCAAGAATACTGTGGGAGACCGTATCGAAAGCTTTGCTGAAGTCAAGGTATACCTCGTCCACCACTTTCCCCATATCCACAGACCCAGTTATCTCATAGAAGGCAATCAGGTTAGTCAGGCATGACTTGGCCTTGGTGAATCCATGTTCATGAGCCAATCCAGAATGAGGCTAGTAGGGTTAAAATCAAAACAAACATAGCAGCTAACATTAGATCGTGATCTGTCTATTGTGCCAGAATTAACATTTTCAACAGTGGAAACTAACATTAAAGCTAAATACAAGAACTCTGGGCAAAAGCATGCTTGGGGAGAAAGTGATGTGCACTTGAGATTAGGGATGACAAGCAATTAATAATTAATCGTTTCTTCTCATTCCCAAAGTGGTCTTCTCAAGTGTGTATAACTTTCTCCAGTGTTTTTAAATGCAATATAATTAAGTCCCACTCAGAGTATTGCTAACATCAAGAGATGGGTTCTTCACCACCCCCACTCCCAGTTCAGCCCCCCATCTCATCTCTGCTTCTCCTGGGGTTCTTCCCCCCTCCCAAACCTGGAGGGTATATGGGGGGTCCCCACTCCCCTTCCAGGCTATGTGGGGGGAGTTCCAGGCAGAGGTGCCAACTCCGTAGGCGCTTCGGGGCTGGAGCACCCACAGGGAAAAATTGGTGGGTGCTCTGCACCCACCGGCAGCACCCTGCCCCTCCTCCTGCCCTGCCCCCTGCAGCTCGCCTCCGTCCCTGAGTGCGCTGCGTGCCCACTTTTACTCCCTAACTCCCAGCACTTGTGCTGCAAAACAGCTGTTTCACGTGGCAAGTGCTGGGAGGGAGGAGGGCGAACGCGGCGTGCTCAGGGAAGAGGCGGGGCCAGGGTGGGGATTTGGGGAAGGGGTCCAATGGGGCAGGAAGGGGGCGGAGTTCGGGCAGGGACTTTGGGGAAAGGGTGGAGTCAGGGCAGGGGAAGGGGGGAGCGAGGACCCACCAGCGCCGGGGAAAGTTGGCACCTATGGTTCCAGGGGCTCTTCCCCCTGTCCCTGGACAGTGGCTGCAGGTGGTAGGGGGAGGGGCAGAGAAGCTGACCCATTGCTCCAAGGAAGGGAGGGGGAGGAGAGGGAGATTGAGCTCTGATTGGTTGCTCTGCCCCTGGAGGAGGCAGGGCAGTGAGGCAGATGGTCAATCAGAAGGCGGCTCCCTCACCCTTCCTTCCCTGCCCCCACTCTACAGGACTCAAATTGACTATCTTAACCAAGCTTTGAGAGATGGAATGTGACACATGCATAATATTTGAAAGGGGCCTCATCCCAGAGAGCAAAAGTACAGAAAACAATCCAGCTCCAACACTCATTGAAATACAAAGGAAGGTTTTTTTGTTCTCACATGTAGTCTTTCAAAAAATTAAGCAATACGTCTGTTCGGACCTTACAACACACCAGTGTGCCATGCACACCAGTTGGGAAACACTGATGTATAAGATGCACCTGATGATTCTGTAGAGGACCCCCCAAACACCCAGAAAATGCAGACCCCCAAACAGATGTGTATAGGAAGAAGCTGGCAACAGGAATTACCTAGATTTTCGGCATGAGGTATATTGTGAGGAATTTCATTTTGTCAATCTTGAGTGAATAGGTTCAACCTGGCAGGTTAGTTGTTTGTTGATGACGTTAACGGTAGACTAGCCCCAGATTATTTTGTCCAGTTATGTTTAGCGCTATAATTAAAATAACCCTTTGTTTTCAGTAAGAACTAGGGATAATCCATCTGCTGAAGATTTCTTAAATCAGGCTGCTAAACTCCTATAGAGTAATAGATACATGTCAATGGGACATTATGTCTCGTTGTGACAATTAAAAACATGAGCGGGGGTGGCCATAGAGTTTTAAATTCTATCTTCAATAGTCAAATCATCAGTAAAAAGAGAGAAGTTAGTAGACCTGAATTACAATGATATTAATCTGTGTTTTGTGGGTATCCTCTTGGTCATCGTGTCCGACAGTAAACCTACAGAATTGTTAGATGGGGGAGAAAACTGCAAGAGAAATTGGGGTGGTCAGATCAAAAAAAGATTATGCCTAGTGACATAGCATTGTTCGAACCGCATTTACCGGTCAGCCAATAAGTGGTGCTTTATGTGGAGAAAAGGGAGTAGTTTTTTAAAAAAAAAAAAACAGGACCTGGTGTATCCCAAAACTTTTTTTTCAGCTTGCTGCACGATGAACATTATTATGGGGCTCTGGATGCCAAAAAGTTCACAGATTCATAGATATTAAGGTCAGAAGGGACCATCATGATCATCTAGTCTGACCTCCTGCATTATGCAGGCCACAGAATCTCACCCACCCACTCCTGCGATAAACCTCTTACCTATGTCTGAGCTATTGAAGTCCTCAAATCATGGTTTAAAGACTTCAAGGTGCAGAGAATCCTCCAGCAAGTGACCCATGCCCCATGCTACAGAGGAAGGCGAAACCCCCCCAGGGCCTCTTCCAATCTGCCCTGGAGGAAAATTCCTTCCCGACCCCAAATATGGTGATCAGCTGAACCCTGAGCATATGGGCAAGATTCACCAGCCAGATACCCAGGAAAGAATTCTCTGTAGTAACTCAGATCCCACCCCATCTAACATCCCATCACAGGCCATTGGACCTATTTACCATGAATATTTAAAGATCAATTAATTGCCAAATCATGTTATCCCATCATACCATCTCTTCCATAAACTTACCAAGTTTAATCTTGAAGCCAGATAGGTCTTTTGCCCCCACTGCTTCCCTTGGAAGGCTATTCCAGAACTTCACTCCTTCGATGGTTAGAAACCTTTGTCTAATTTCAAGTCTAAACTTCCCGATGGCCAGTTTATATCCATTTGTTCTTGTGTCCACATTGGTACTGAGCTTAAATAATTCCTCTCCCTTTCCGGTATTTATCCCTCTGATATATTTATAGAGAGCAATCGTATCTCCCTTCAACCTTCTTTTGGTTAGGCTAAACAAGCCAAGCTCCTTGAGTCTCCTTTCATAAGACAAGTTTTCCATTCCTCGGATCAGCCTAGTAGCCCTTCTCTGTACCTATTCCACTTTGAATTCATCCTTCTTAAACATGGGAGACCAGAACTGCACACAGTATTCCAGGTGAGGGTCCCCAGCTTATAACTAAAATTCTTGTTATTCTTATATTCTTAAATTCTTATAACTTAATTGATGGGTCCCCAGCTTATAACTAAAATTCTTGTTATTAATCCCTAAATACATGACCTTACACTTCTCACTATTAAATTTCATCCTATTACTATTACTCCATTTTACAAGGTCATCCAGATCCTCCTGTATGATATCCCGGTCTCTCTCTAAATTGGCAATACCTCCCAGCTTTGTCATCTGCAAACTTTAGTAGCACACTCCCACTTTTTGTGCCAAGGTCAGTAATAAAAAGATTAAATAAGATTGGTCCCAAAACCGATCCCTGAGGAACTCCACTGGTAAGCTCCCTCCAGCCAGACAGTTCACCTTTCAGTATGACCTGCTATAGTCTCCCTTTAACCAATTCCTTATCCACCTTTCAATTTTCATATTGATCCCCATCTTTTCCAATTTAACTAATAATTCCCTATGTGGCACCGTATCAAATGCCTTACTGAAATCTAGGCAAATTAAATCCACTGTGTTTCCTTTGTCTAAAAAATCTGTTAGTTTCTCAAAGAAGGAGATCGTGCCAAACCAACCTGATCTACCTTTTGTAAAACCATGTTGTATTTTGTCCCATTTACCATTGACCTCAATGTCCTTAACTACTTTCTCCTTCAAAATTTTTTCTAAAACCTTGCATACTACAGATGTCAAACTAACAGGCCCGTAGTTACCTGGATCACTTTTTTTTCCTTTGTTATAAATAGGAACTGTGTTAACAATTCTCCAGTCATACAGTACAACCCCTGAGTTTACAGATTCATTAAAAATTCTTGCTAATGGGCTTGCAATTGCATGTGCCAATTCCTTTAATATTCTTGGATGAAGATAATCTGGGCCCCCCGATTTAGTCCCATTAAGCTGTTCAAGTTTCACTTCTACCTCAGATATGGTAAGATCTAACTCCATATCCTCATTCCCATTTATCATGCTACCATTATCCCTAAGATCCTCATTAGCCTTATTAAAGTATTTGTTTAGATATTGGGCCATGCCTAGATTATCCTTAACCTCCACTCCATCCTCAGTGTTTAGCGGTCCCACTTCTTCTTTCTTTGTTTTCTTCTTATTTATATGGCTATAGAACCTTTTACTATTGGTTTTAATTCCCTTTGCAAGGTCCAACTCTACTTGACTTTTAGCCTTTCTCACTTTATCCCTACATGTTCTGACCTCAATAAGATAGCTTTCCTTGCTGATCTCTCCCATCTTCCACTCCCTGTAGGCTTTCTGCTTTTTCTTAATCACCTCTCTGAGATGCTTGCTCACCCAGCTTGGTCTACAACTCCAGCCTAAGAATTTTTTTCTCCTTTCTTGGGATGCAGGCTTCCGATAGCTTCTTCAGCTTTGACTTAAAGTAATCCCAGGCCTCCTCTGCCTTTAGATCCATAAATTCTTCAGTCCAATCCACTTCCCTAACTAATTTCCTTAATTTTTGAAAGTCAGCCCTTTTGAAATCAAAAACCCTAGTCGCAGATTTATTTTTGTTTAACCTTCCGTTCAGTTTGAACTGAATTAGCTCATGATCACTTGAATCAAGCTTGTCCCTTACAACCATTTAGTCTATGAGGTCCTCGCTACTCACCAAAACCAAATCTAAAATGGCATCCCCTCTAGTCGGTTCAACAACTACTTGATGAAGGAATCCATCAGCTATCACATCTAGGAAAATCTGAGCCCTATTATTATTACTAGCACTTGTCCTCCAGTCTAAATCTGGGAAGTTGAAGTTTCCCATGATCACGCAGTTTCCATTAGTATTTACTTCATTAAAAACATTAAAGAGGGCTCTATCCATATCCATAGTGTGCCCTTGTTGCCAAGAAGGCCAATGGCATTTTGGGATGTATAAGTAGGGGCATAGCGAGTAGATCGAGGGACGTGATCGTTCCCCTCTATTCGACACTGGTGAGGCCTCATCTGGAGTACTGTGTCCAGTTTTGGGCCCCACACTACAAGAAGGATGTGGATAAATTGGAAAGAGTCCAGCGAAGGGCAACAAAAATGATTAGGGGTCTAGAGCACATGACTTATGAGGAGAGGCTGAGGGAGCTGGGATTGTTTAGTCTGCAGAAGAGAAGAATGAGGGGGGATTTGATAGCTGCTTTCAACTACCTGAAAGGGGGTTCCAAAGAGGATGGCTCTAGACTGTTCTCAATGGTAGCAGATGACAGAACGAGGAGTAATGGTCTCAAGTTGCAATGGGGGAGGTTTAGATTGGATATTAGGAAAAACTTTTTCACTAAGAGGGTGGTGAAACACTGGAATGCGTTACCTAGGGAGGTGGTAGAATCTCCTTCCTTACAGGTTTTTAAGGTCAGGCTTGACAAAGCCCTGGCTGGGATGATATAACTGGGACTTGGTCCTGCTTTGAGCAGGGGGTTGGACTAGATGACCTTCTGGGGTCCCTTCCAACCCTGATATTCTATGATTCTATGATTCTATGATATCCAAATTAGATCCCGGCGGTCTATAGCACACCCCAAGCACTATCACAGGGGAGGCTCTAGTAGTTTTCTTCCCCAATGTGATTTTTGCCCAGACGGACTCTGTCTTATCCATTCCATCGCTTCTTATTTCTTTACATTCTACCTCATCATTGATAGACAACGCTACTCCACCACCTTTATCTTTATTTCGGTCTTTCCTAAACAGCACATACCCTTCAATAGCTGTAGTCCAGTCATGACGACTATTCCACCATGTTTCTATTATCCCTAGAATATCTGGTTTCACTTCCTGCACCAGTAGCTCTAGATCCTCCATTTTGTTACCTAGGCTCCTTGCACTGGTGTACAAATATCTTAATTTTTGCTGTTTGGCCTCGCTCACATTTTTTACCCGATTAGGCACGGACATTCTGCAGCCAATATGACCTATTAGACTGGTATCCACACTGCCCTTCCTCCTTATGTCCATTCTCCTACCCACGGCTGTATCCTTCCCTTACTTTGTTTTCTTCCCTCTCAATGCTAAAATCCGGTGTGGAGAATACCTGGACATCTCCCAACCATCGCCCCCAAATTCCTAGTTTAAAGCTCTCTTAATCAGTTGTGCCAACCTCCATCCTAGAAGTCTATTTCCTTCCCTACTGAGATGAAGTCCATCCCAAGAGAACAGTCCTCTATCCATGAATGCCTCCGACTGGCCATACATCCCAAAGCCCTCCTTATAGCACCACTGCCTGAGCCATCTGTTGATAGTCATAATCTTGTCACACCTTTGTTGCCTTTCTCTAGGAACAGGCAGAATCCCACTGAAGATCACCTGAGCCTCAATTTCCCTAAGCGTCTTCCCCAGCCTGGCATAGTCTCCCTTGATACATTCCAGCGAGAATCTACCGGTATCATTTGTTCCCACATGAAGGATAATTAGTGGATTCTTTCCCGCTCCCTTTAGGATCCTTTTCAACCTTAGGTCTACATCCCGTATCTTAGCACCTGGAAGACAGCACACCCTTCTATTCTCTGCATCAGCTCTGATTACAGGCCTGTCTATTCTTCTCAGTAAGGAGTTCCGTGATCACGTAGACCTGCCTTTTCCTGGTGACGGTGCTATTCTCCAGTCTATCCCCTGTTCCCTCTGGCTGCAAGTTCTTTCCATTCCTACTCTCCCTTGTAATCCTCTTCAACCCATCCTGTATCCTCCTGGGGCTCATATTTGGTGTAGTCTCCATTGACTCTTCCCCTTTTCCTATAGGACTAGCTGCTCTTCTCTTCTTCCTTGCCCTTCCACCTTCAGTGACCACCTGCTGAGCCCCTTCTTCATTTTCCAACTCTGCAAACCTATTTTTGGTTGGTGTGAAAAATTATTGTGAGTTTTGCCACATGCTGTACAATCACAAACTCTCTTGCAGGTGTTGGTGCCACCTCTGCTTGAGCACAAGGTGTCCAGACAATATGGGCATGCAACTGAGATGCCCTCGCTATAGACTGTATTGCAGGTCCAAAGAATGTTTAGACAGACCTATAGATGGGGCATAAAAATAACAAGTAAAATGTCTGTCAAAAACTTTGTGATAAGTGTCAGTCTTATGTGGACAAGAGGTACAAATGCGAAGGGCAATGCTGTAAGGAATGTCAGGGTTTGATCTCTGGTGATGTAGATGGTCACCTGTGTTCTATGGACAAAGTTAGAAAGTCTGAGTCATCAGAAAAGTATATTTTTTACAATTTTGAATGCATGCAGGAGACATGTGGCCACATACATTTTTGCTATGTCCCTAAAGCTGGAAAAAACCCAGGAATATAAGGGCGGGGAGTGTCTTTCTACCTTTAAGACCTTTATCGGCAAAAAGTTCCAGGACTACACATTCATAGTGTACAGTTCCAAAGGTTATGATGCCTATTTCATTGTCAGAAAGTTACCGAAGGAAAAGATGTGCATGGAATTGAGAACTCAGTGTAGTAAACTGATGTATGTGAAAGTTAAGGCCCTGGGGATTCTTATTATAGGTTCTTTAAACTTCTTGCCTATGAATATTTCCCACACTTTTCAACGCTCTAAAAAACTAAAATGATGTGGGGCCTATGCAGGGGTGGAGTTCTGCGGCGCTGACAGCGTGATGCCTGGGGAGAAAGCAGAATTTCTAGCAGGACAACCAATATGAGACATTGGACTGTATGATTGTCAGCAAGATGTCAACATTTTGAGACTGACCTGAATCCTGTATAAAGACAAGATCATGAAAATGACAGAGATGGGAGATACTGTAGAGAGAAGTCCTGATAAATTCACAGAGGTAAAATTGTCTATAGATCCTTTCCGGTACATAAGTCTGCATGGCTATATACAGGTTCATGTTTTCACAGCCCAACACTGTAGCACTACTTCCAGACAACTATCACAGATAAAAAAAATACATATTCAACACTGGCTATTCAATGGCTGTTGTGTACCGCTCACAAAGAAAATATATAGATATGGCATGTATTACAAGGTGGGGAATTACAGGTAGGATCCTACTTTCCAGAAGGTGATGCCATCATCAATGAGAAATGCACAGCCTTTGAATTTAACGGGTGTTTTTTCCATGGCTATGTCACCTGTGGTTGTGAAAAAGCACAGAACCCTTTGACAGGGACGACTTTGGGGTTTCTTTATTACAAGACACAACTCAAACCTGATAGAAACAGGTAGCGAGTTTGCAGATTTCTTAAACAAAGCTCAATTGCCTCAATCTCTTGTCTCCTTTTTGTGGGGAAAAGTATCGCTATGTGCCTGTATTACAAACCTAACCCCGGTAAAGAAATCCATGATTACAATTTTATCAGATTTTACCCTTTTGCAAAAAAAATGAAAGAATACCCCATCGAACACCCCAATATCATTCAGGACAAATTTTGACCCCATACAAATTACTTTGGAATTGCAAAAGTTAAAGTGTACCCTCCACAAAGCTGCTCTTTCCCACTGTTATCTGTCAGAGTGGGCACCAAGTTTTTGTTCTTGCTATGCCAAACCTGTGCAGAAACCAAGCTGTGGGAGACATGCACCCATACTGACGAGATGGCCATCCTGGGGACTTGATGCCCAGTGAAATTGAACATGACCATAGCAAAGGAGTACATGGCAGCGAAAATCTGTGAAATCTGGCATTTTGAAGAAAAATCCAACAAACTTTCTGAGTACATAAAATTTCTCCTCCATCAGTAACAAGAGTTTTCGGGGTATCCCAGTTGGTGCAGACATGAAGAAAAACAAAATAAGCTAGTTAATGATTTCTACAAGAAAGAAGGCATGCACTTATGCCAACATGAGATCACATTGAACCCCACAAAGTGCTGTGGTAAAGTCAGGCTGGATGGCTTCAAGAGGGTCGTGGAAGGCAGATATGTTAGCCCTAGAATGTTAAAGGCCCTTTTTCCTACAAACTGAGAAGGGGTTACTTCAGGTTAATTAAAGACCTGAATCCAATTAAGGGCTGCCTGAGACCTTTTAAAACCCCTCCTACAGTGAGAGAAAGGGAGGAGAGAGAGAGAGACACTAGCTGTTAGCAGGCTAGTAGCAGCAGGGAAGTAGCTTCTCCAGGTGGAGAGGTCGTGTTCCTTCCCATAGGGGAAGCAGACAAGCCCAAGTGCCGGCTAGGGTAAGGACTGACACCCCCTCTCAGTGAGGAGGCAGGGAAAAGTATTACCCTTTGTTTGGATCTATGGGACTAGTTCCCTTTTTTGAGAGGGGGAGGAGCACCGCTTAGGCTTACCCTCAGGCCTTCTGAAGACACAACCAAGGGAGCACTGAAGGGGGAGGGAAAACCCTGCCTGAGTGGGACTGATTACCCCAGGCCCACCATTGCCGGAAGGGAGAAATGCTAAGGCTGGCGAGAGAAAAGAGGTTCCTTGCCACAGTGCCAAATTACCAAACTGTTTTAAAATTCTCTGTGGGGTAAATCTGGCCAAAGAACAAACCTAACTAGTACCAGCATTTTGAAACATCCTGATAAACTCTTTCAGTACCTGCTTTCCCGCAATTATGGGGTTTCATCCTATGAGTTTATCAGCAATGAAACAGCTTGCTTGTCTTGGAAACACGCAAAAGATTGCTACCCAGTCTCTGGCAATACAAACATTTCCGTAGCTTGTTTCACCACCACTTACGCCTGCTTTGAACTATACAACCTGTAAGACAATTTGCAAGAGCAGTGCCTGTATCATGACACAGACTCGGTGATATTGTGAAAAGGGAGTGAGACTGGAACCCCATTCCTGGGGGATTATTTAGGATACCTCATGAGTAAGATCCTGGCAGGCAAACCCATCACAGAGTTTGTGTCAGCAGGTCCAGAAATGTATTGGTACAAGCTGTTGGAAGGGAAGGCCTGCATGAAAGTCAAAGGGATTACCCTCAACATAGCAAATTGTGAAAAGATCAACGTTGACAGTTTGAAAGATCTAGTCTTGGACTATAGCGCAGACCTGGGTGAGAACACCCCAACAAAAAGATAGATGTGCAGCAGTCCTCTATTGCAAAGAGCAAAATCAATGGCTAATAGAAACAAAGACCCTTAAGAAAATGCAGAAAGTCATTTTCTACAAGAGGGTCACCAGAGAAAGATTTAAAACCCTGCCCTATGGCTTTTGAAAATGGATATGCAATGGAAACACCGCTTTTCTGTAATTCTTGTAGGGCCTAGCAACTGTGGGAAAAGTTACCTTATTAAAAATGTGTTGGATAATATTGAGCAATGTTATCTGTTATGCCTGAGAATATTGTGTGGTGTTACAGTTGCTGGCAACCTCTGTATGAAGAACTATTTGTAAATATTGTGACAGGGTCGGGCCAGATGGCTACAGGAGAGTGATAGAAGGCAGATATATTAGCCCCAGATTAAGTAGGTCCCTTTCCCCTGGGTAAATTAACAGGGAGGTTCCAGAACAATCAGGAACTTTCTGGAAACGATTAAGGCAGACAGGCTGATTAGAACACCTGCAGCCAATCAAGAAGCTGCTAGAATCAATTAAGGCAGGCTAATCAGGGCATCTGGGTTTAAAAAGGAGCTCACTTCAGTTTGTGGTGTGCGTGCGAGGAGCTGGGAGCAAGAGGTGGAAGAAGCTGAGAGTGAGAAGGCATACTACTGGAAGACTGAGAAGTACAAGCATTATCAGACATCAGGAGGAAGGTCCTGTGGTGAGAATAAAGATGGTGTTGGGAGGAGGCCATAGGGAAGTAGCCCAGGGAGTTGTAGCTGTCGCACAGCTGTTCCAGCAGGCACTCTAGACAGCTGCAATCCACAGGGCCCTGGGCTGGAACCCGGAGTAGAGGGCAGGCCCGGGATCCCTCCATCCCCCCAACTTCCTACTTGATACTGGAGGAGTTGAACTGGACTTTGCGTTCCACCAGAGGGGAAGGTCTCTGGCCTGTTCCCCAATCCAGGATCAGCAGAGACTGTGGGGATTGTTCTTCTTCCTTTCCCCAGTGATGAAGCTAACTGAGTGAACGGCAGATTTGAGCCACGAAAGTGGCCAAACTGAGGGCTGCCATGAACCTCTGAGGCGAGAAAATCCGCCAATAAGTGCAGGACCCACCAAGGCAGAGGAACTTTGTCACAATACCCTTTCATCAATTTTGTGGAGGGGTTGCCTGGGTTTTTTTTGTTTTATGACTGTTTCCTACCAATAAAGTAAATATGGTTGTTATAGACGATTTGATGAACTCTGCATGTGAAAGTGATGAAACTGCATGTGAAAGTGAGAAAGCCTTTGCCAAGTATATGCATCACAGGAACTTGAGCATTATGTATGTAGTTCAGAATGTATTTTGTCAAGGAAAAGAGAGTAACAAATTAACCTAAACAAGACCAAGACCATAATCAGGGTTCAAAAAAGAACTAGATAAGTTCATGGAGGATAGGTTCATCAATGGCTATTAGCCAAGATGGGCAGGGATGGTGTCCCTAGCCTCTGTTTGCCAGAAGCTGGGCATGAACAACAGGGGATGGCTTACTTGATGGATACCTGTTATGTTCATTCCCTCTGGGGCACCTGGCACTGGCCATTGTCGGAAGACAGGATACTGGGCTAGATGGACCTTTGGTCTGACCCAGTAGGGCCATTCTTATGTTCTTATATATACACAAAGTACATAGTTCTGTTCAAAACCCCCAGGGATAAATCCCTAAGCTTGCTTGGCAAATGTACCCTGGCAAGGCACAATTCTTTCTAGAAGCTTTTGAGGATGCTATCAAATAACCTTATGGCTACACTGAATCAAGTCGTGATCCTAGACAACTCCCAACTTCCAATCCAGTGATTAATTCATCTTTATCAATCGTAACAAGGTCCAGAAAAAATGACCTCATGTAGCGTGCAATACCTTTTGTGTTAGAAAATTATCAGCTGTAATGTTTAGAAACTCCAGTGATGTTTTACTGCTGGCTGCATGAGACCTCCATCATATGTATTCCAAACTGAGTTCCTCCATAACAATGCAATTTTTTGTTTCCACACATTATTTTGGTAGGTGCTCTTGTGCCTTGGTGACACATGAGGCCCCCCAATCTTTCCACCTCCCTCTGTCTAATGCCATGTTTCTTGCTCTGTTTCCATGACAGCAACATCTTCATCTACACACTTTACAAACAGGTGCTTATCATGAATCTGGTTTTGGGAAGTCCAGCCCTTCTTGAGGAGTGATGTATTGAACTCCAGGAATACAGGTGGGCTGTGGGTTGGTGTGTGGGGCGGAGCCAGGCTTTTTGAGAAGGCTTCCTGAATCTGCATGATCTTTTCAGCACAATAGGATGATAGTTCTTTGCAGCGCTGGGTGCTCAGCTCTGACGCAGGTTGTAGGCACCCAGGATTGCTGAAGTAGTTTACCACCATGGATCGTTCCTTGGGGCAGGGTTTGCCAGCTTCAATGGAGGCTCATAGGAAGGCTCCTGACCTGTATTTAAGCCTCAGCATGAGCTTGGAAGAATTCCTCATGTTTCATTTTTTGTCTTTATCAGCCTTCGATTTTGCTGTTGGCTCTTGAATTTCTGCCCTTCTTTCGTCTTCTGGTTGAGGGTGTCAGAAAACCAGGAGGCTGCCTGGGCGATGAGGAGGAAGGGGCCACTGGGGGCCAGCATGTTGATGGTCCAGGCTAGCATACACAGATCATGATTCACCAGGTTCTAAGCTCTTTATACTGTGAGTGGAGTGTTGCTGTTCTCTAGCACGCTATAGAATTTGTTAGTGTCCATGAGTCTTTATGGTCACAGATTCATAGAGGTCTAAAACCAGAAGGGACCACTGTGATTATCTAGCCTGACCTCCTGTAGAACAGAAGCCAGAGAACTTCCTCCAGATAATCCCTAGAGCAGAGCTGTTAGACAAACATCCCATCTTGAAGTAAAAACTGCTACTGATGAAGAATCCATCACAATCCATGGTAAGTCGCTGTTCAAATATTTGCACCTTATTTCCAGTCTGAATTTGTCTAGCTTCTACTTCCAGCCATTGGATTGTGTCAGATCTGCTAGACTGCAAAGCTCATTGTTAAGCATTTTTTCCCCGTGTCCGTACTTAGACTGTGGTCAGTCATCCCTGAACCTTCTCTTTGGTAAACTACGCAGATTGAATTGCTGGAGTCTCTCACTATGAGGCAGGTTTTCCAACCCTTTAACATTCCTGCTGCTCTTCTCTGACCCCTCTTCACTTTATCAATGGCCTTCTTGAATTGTGTCCAGCCCTGGTGTCCCCAGCATCAGCAGCCTCTGTCACACCAGAGCCAGCTACACAGTAACTTGTGTTTGAAAAGGCATCTTCTTGAAAGGTCTTTTAGGCCTCTTCTTTGTTCAATTACCCTGGAAATGGATGTTACAGCCTCAAGCACGTGGCTAGCCCCGCCCCGGGCCATCACCTCAGCCACCCAGAGCCCAGGGTACCCAGAGCATGCAGAGCCCGCAGTGTGAGGTTAGGACTGACCCTGTCCTGACTCTCTCCTCTGCAGGCCAATGGTACCACACGGAAGGCTGTCCTCAGAGTGCACCTGGTGTTTGATGCTGACAGCCAACTGGTCCCCTTTCCCTCCAGTCAGATGCTGGAGACCAGCCTGCTGGGGGCCCTGGAGGCCGTGGTGGAGTCTGTACTGCAGGTTGGTACCTCTGATTCCCAGCTTGGCAGTCGTCCCTCCCCAGCTATGCTGACGCCAGTGAGAGTGGGGAGTCTGCCTGCATCCAAAGAGCACATTTGAGGGCCGAATGGCCATCCATCCCCTGTGGATTGGTCCCTGTGCCAGGCTCTTCCTGCTGCACTGCCATTACTGAAGGTCAGGCACATGCCTGGGGCTTAGGTGCCTTCACCGCAGTGCTGGTGGGCGATGGGAGGAGCCAGCTCCCAGCAAGATCTCTGTGTCAAGTCAGTGCTTCAGCTATGTGGATGGGCTGGCTTAGGGGCAGCGAGTGGGGAACTGGTGCTCTTGCTATGGAGGAGTGGAAAGGGCTGGCGGCTCTTGCTGGGAGGTTGGAATGGGTGCTCCTGCTGTAGGGTGAGGAACCAAGCGTCAGTGTTGAGGTGGGCCTGGCCCGGAGGTTGAAGGACCCTGTTGTGTGGAGTGGAGGGCTGCAGAAGGTGAACAGGACTGTGCCAAGCACCTTTCTGCAGCCAGCGAGGATCTCCCAGTTCCTCTCCTGTCTCTGCAGGTGACCCGCACCAGGAAAGAGAAGCCAGTGACCCAACCTGAGCAGAGTCCTGGAGAGACAGAGAATCTCAGAAGTCAGGACTTGGCAATGGTGCTGTGCAAACCCCAGCCAAGTGGTAGGTGACTTCCTCACGCAGGGTCTCTCTATCAGGGCCCGTCCACATCTGCTGCTTCCTGGCCAGATGGAACACTGCCACTGCCCTGGTTCTGCCCACTACACCTGAGGGAGAGGGGAGTGGGCACCCCGCATCATCCCTGCTGAGATGGTTGGTTGAGCCCTCGCTGTCTCTCTCTTTCTCCTGTGCAGCCCTTCTAGAGGCAGATAAAGGAGGCCCCGGGGCCCCCCAGCCCCAGTCCCCCGATGAGCTGCTCCAGAGTCTGCCTGCTGAGGTGCTCTGTGGCCAGGAGCCACAGCTGGTGCATCATCTGGATCTGAAGGTCATCGGGGGTCTGGAGGTGAGTGGGCACCGGCTGAGGAGCCAGTACCCAGTGCCATCGAGGGAGCAACTGGAGCAGGACCTGCACTCGGACAGCAGTATCCAGGGGGCCCTGGCCAGCCAGCGGGCTTTGCTGGCGGTGAGTGAGGGGGGCTCACTGCACTGAACTAGTCAGTCCAGGGCTGGCTAGCGTCTTTTCCCTTCGCAATGTCTCTAAGAGCTGGCCTTTCATCAGAACTCTCAGCCCAGCCCTACGCACCCTCGGCCCAGGGCTGCCTGCATGTTGCCACCCCATCCACAGCTTGGGCACGTCCAATCGTGTTGCCATCATCCCTCTTCACTGCATCCCACAACGCCTCCCTGCTTCTCCACTGCTAACAGCTGATTGACCCCCGCAGCTTTGGAGCGTCCAGTCGCACCCGACTAAGCATCCCCCAGCTCACGCTGTGTGCACTGGGCACTAAAGAGACTGAGCTCTGGGGAGGGACCGCCTCTCCCTTGGAGTCTGTGAAGCACCCAATGTAATTGGGCCTGATCCTTACTGGGGCCTCTGGGCATTGCTGCAGTATCACTCATCCTGAACTCCCCTCTGCCTCTCCCCCATCCCTCCTATTTATCCCCTGCCCACCCAGGGCCTTCCCCTGTAGGAGCCCTTCTCTAGCACTCACTCCTCTCTGACCACTTCCTCCTGGAGCTCCCCAGACCAGGGCCCCAGCCTGGCTCTTCTCCAAAGCCATTGCCTTACCTGGGTGATAGCTCGCCCCATTTCAGACAGGCAGCCTTGCCTGGGGAAGGAAGTGGGATCCTGGAGTGGGGCCTGGGCTCCCAGGGACCAGGCTGCCGGGTTGGGCACCAGCTGTCGCTTCGGAGTGGTCTTTGAGGGTAGCAGAGCTAATGGTGGGTTTTGCTCTGTATCTCCTGGGGCCTGGTGATGTGGTTTGCTGAGAGCCCTGTGCTATTCCTGCAGGAGGCACTGAGTGAGACCCAGGAGATCTGCAAGCAGCACACCTGGGTGGCAGAGATCCACAGCTTTGCTCACAGCTGGAGCCCCAAGCAGCTGCAGCTGATGAAGGGCTGGCCTGCGGTCAAATATGTGCAGCGCGTCGTACAGCTGCGTGCCTGGACAGAACGTGTCAGAGAGGTGCCCTCCGTGGTCATCACCTGCAACCGGCTCCTCATGGTGGATTGCAGCACCATGCAGCAGGAGACTGGTGTGTGGGGCATGAGGGAACATTCAGGGAATGGTGCGCCCTGCGGGGGGATTGCTATGTGGGCATCGGGAGGGGCAGAGGCGCTCACATGGGCACCGGGCAATGAGACCCTCGTGGAGCAGGCAAAAGTCAGGTGAGGTTAGTCATGGCGATGGAGTCCGGGGGAGGGGGGGGTCACAGAGGGGAGGAGTAATGGGACCTGACAGTGGTCTCCAGGGGTGGGGGATGTAGCTGGTCATATGGGGGAGGTAATGGGTCTTTAGTAAGTGGGGGAGCTGTGGATTCTGGAAGTGTGCGGCTGGTGACATAGTGGGGGTTATGGGCCATTAGTAAGGGGGGAGCAGTGGACTCTGAGAGCATGTGGCTGGTGACGTAGAGGAGGGTTGATATGGCCCCAGTTTTGGAGAGTGCTGGGTGGGGTTGGTGACGGGCAGTGATGAGCTGTTAAAATCTGAAGATCCAGTTCCTTCAGTCGCTCCGGGTCTTCGGCGGCACTTCGGCGGCACATCCTTCACTCGCTCCGGGTCTTCGGCGGCACTGAGGGCACCGAAGACCTGGAGCACCGCCACCTGAGTAAAAAGGGATTCTCAAGGGGAGCCTCCTGAGCCGGGAGCTCAGGCAGGCCGGACAGGACAGTCCTGTGGGCCAGATGTGACCCGCGAGCCGGAGTTTGCCCGACCCTTTAACAACCGGTTCTAACCGGCTTCTAAATTTAACAACCGGTTCACACGAACTGGCGCGAACCGGCTCCAGCTCACCATTGGTGACGGGTCCAAGTCGGGGTGTCTCTGTGGTCACGCACGGAGGGTTGGGGGGTGCCTGTGGATGGGAAATTGGTGATGGCAGCAGTGCTGGCTGCCCTTGCCTCATGGCCTGATACCCGCTTGCTCCATGCCCCCCAGTGTCCCTGCTGGACTCTATCATCAAGGAGATCCTCTCCCTGCTGCTGAGCGAGACGTCCCAGCGCAGTGAGATCCTCATTTCTGAGCTTGGCGGGGTCTTGCAACTCTACCAGAGTGTCAGCACTGACATCTTCATCATCGCCAAGTGCTCTCAGAAGGTATGGCTGGAACAGACCTGGTGCCATGGACTCTGGGTTCAGCCAGCTGGGGCCCAATGAGCATCCCCACCTCATGGTCCCACCCTGTTTGGGCCATCTGCTGGGGAGGCCCCCACTCCACACCTCTTTGAGCAGGCTGCGGCCTCCCCTTCCCCATACTACTGCCCCATGCCCCATGGATTGGCGGACATTCCCAAGGAGCAAGGATTCAGCCCCACCACCCAAACCAGGCACTCTGTATGGGGTCCCATGCTGGCGTAGCAGAGAGGCTGGCTGCTGTCAGCAGGAGTCTCCTAGAGCAGTGGGCTTCAGAGCTAATAACTAGAGCTGGGCAAATAGTCAATTCGCCAGAGAAGGCTTGTCATGGCACTGCAGCATGTACGTGCCGACTGAATTTGGTGACGAGTTTCAGATGAAAAAACCTGAAAATCAAAGTGTCAGCAATGTGGAAGCAGCTTGTCCCACCACTGCATTTTGTTAACCCGAACAAAGGGGTATCCAGAGAAATGGACAAAATTCCGTTTGTTACATTTGTTTTTCCAGAGTTTTCACTCAGCTCTACAAATAAACCATTGGGGCGAGTGGGGCATTTCACCTACTGTGCCTCAGTCTCTCTGAAGACTCATGGCAGGTGTCTGTGCCAGACACACTCAGCACAGCCCTGCCTCGCAGAGCAATAGAGCCAGAGGACAGTGATTTCTCAGTGCACGGAGATCTGGGGCACTCAGCATGAGGGGCTGAGAGATCTGCTGGGAAGGGAACAGGTGGGGTCCAGACCCAGTATGACAGAATGGTGCTCACTCTTCCTGCAGCTGGAGCAATACGAGGGCCAGATGACAGAGCTGCAAGAGCGTGTGGAGTATGTGCGAGCTCTGAACGAGGTGATCCGTCAGCACTTCCGCCCAATCAGCCTGGATGAGGAGAACCTGGAGAACCTGGTGAGGCTCCCAGCAATGGCATGCTGTGGTTGTGAAGGGAGACCGTAAGAACTGACAGACTGGATAAGGCCATTATCTTGTCTACATCCTTAACCTCAGTGACTTGTTGATGGACAGTTTATAGCCATTTGTTCTTGCCGCTCCTAAGGCAGGTTTTCCATTCCTCGAATCATCATAGTAGCCCTTCTCTGCACCTAACCAGTTTGAATTCATCTTTCTTAAACATGGGAGACAGAATTACACACACTGTTCCAGATGAGGTCTCACCAGAGCCTCAGATAATGGTACTAACATTTTCCTGTCTCTACTGGAAATATCTCACCTGATGCATCCTAGGATTGCATTAGCCTTTTTCACAGCTGCATCCATATTGGTGGCTCAGAATCCTCCTGTGATAAATCAGTACACCCAGGCCTTTCTCCTCTTCTGTCCCTTCCAACTGTCCCCAGCTTATAGCAAAAATTCTTGTTAGTCCCTAAATGTATGACCTTGCACTTTGCACTATTAAATATCATCCCATTTCATCAACTCCAGTTTACAAGGTCATCAAGATCTCCTTGTATGACATTCTGGTCCTCCTCTGTACTGGCAATACCTTCCACATTTGTGTCATCTGCAAATTTTATTAGCACACTCACACTTTTTTTTGCCAAGGTCAGTAATAAAAATGCAAGTCTACATTACTGCTTAAGACGATCTAATTTATGTTGCTCAGGGGTGTGA
Source organism: Chelonia mydas (assembly GCF_015237465.2). Classification (NCBI taxonomy): domain Eukaryota; kingdom Metazoa; phylum Chordata; order Testudines; family Cheloniidae; genus Chelonia; species Chelonia mydas. Next base: position 486,640 of record NC_057849.1, on the reverse strand, counting down.
AAAAGCCTCCTGCCTGCACCCCCCCTCCCCCGAGGGCATAAGAACAAACCAGAAAGATGTGCAGAAAGAATAGCAAATATGGCAGGCGACCAGCTTGGCTTAACAGAGAAATCTTCGGTGAGCTTAAACACGAAAAGGAAGCTTACAAGAAGTGGAAGCTTGGACAGATGACTAGGGGGAGGAGCTATTACCAGCAGGAGAGAGAGGGGGGAAAAAAAACCCTTTTGTAGTGATAATCAAGGTGGGCCATTTCCAGCAGTTGACAAGTATGTGTGAGGAACGGGGGGGGGGGGGGGGGGGGGGGGGGGGGGGAGGGGGGAGAATAAACATGACTCCATGGAGAGACTGCTGAATTGGAATTAATTTGCAAACTGGACACAATTACATTAGGTTTGAATAAAGACTGGGAGTGGATGTGTCATTACACAAAGTAAAACTATTTCCCCATGTTTATTTTCCCCACCCCCACCCCCGCCCCACTGTTCCTCAGACGTTCTTGTCAACTGCTGGAAATGGCCCATCTTGATTATCACTACAAAAGGGTTTTTTTCATTTTTTTTCCCTCTCTCTCTCTATCCTGCTGTTAATAGCTCACCTTACCTGATCACTCTTGTGACAGTGTGTATGGTAACACCCATTATTTCATGTCCACCCTGACTGAATTGGCCTTGTCATCACTGATTCTCCACTTGTAAGGTTTCAGAGTAACAGCCGTGTTAGTCTGTATTCGCAAAAAGAAAAGGAGTACTTGTGGCACCTTAGAGACTAACCAATTTATTTGAGCATAAGCTTTCGTGAGCTACAGCTCACTTCATCGGATGCACCGATGCACCGGATGCATCCGATGAAGTGAGCTGTAGCTCACGAAAGCTTATGCTCAAATAAATTGGTTAGTCTCTAAGGTGCCACAAGTACTCCTTTTCTTCTTTCCACTTGTAAGGTAACTCCCTTCTCTTCATATGCCAGTATATTTATGCCTATATCTGTAATTTTCACTCCATGCATCTGAAGAAGTGGGGTTTTTACCCATGAAATAAAAAATAATAATATCAAGTGGGCACTGTGCACTTTATATTCTGTGTTGTAATTGAAATCAACATTGAAAATGTAGAAAAACATCCAAAAGTATTTAATAAATTTCAATTGGTATTCTATTGTTATAAGTGTGATTACTCACGATTAATTTTTTTGAGTTAATCGCGTGAGTTAACTGCGATTAATCGACAGGCCTAATAATTTCCCATGTGGAACTGTATCAAATGCCTTACTGAAATCCTGGTAGATTAGATCTACTGCATTTCCTTTGTCTAAAACAACAGTTATCTTCTCAAAGAAGGAGATCAGGTTGGTCAGGCCTGTAGTTTCCCGGATAATTTTTTCCCCTTTCTTAAAAATGGCAATTATATTAGCAATTCTCCAGTCATAGGGTATGACCCCTGAGTTTACAGAGTCATTAAAAATCCTTGCTATTGGGCTTGCAATTTCATGTGCCAGTTCCTTTAATATTCTTGTATAGAAATTATCTGCCCCTCCCCCTGATTTAGTCCCATTAAGCTGTTTGAGTTTGATTGCCACCTTGGAATTTTGGTAATTTCTACCTCCATATCCTTGTTCCCATTAGCCATCCTGCCACTACCTCTAAGCTCTTCATTAGCCTTATTAAAAACAGAGGCAAAATATTTGTTTAGGTGTGGGGCTATACCTAGATTATCTTTAATCTCCACCCCATCCTCAGTGTTTAATGATCCCACTTCTTCTTTCCTTGTTTTCTTTTTATTTGGATGGCTATAGAACCTTTTACTCTTGGGTTTAATTCCCTTTGTAAGGTCCAGCTCTGCTTGGTTTTTGGCAGTTCTCACTTTTCCCCTACTTTCTGACCTCCAAGAGGTAGCTTTCTTTGTTGATCCTTCCCATCTTCCATTCCTTGTAGGCTTTCTGCTTTTTCTTAATAACCTGGTTGAGATGCGTGCTCATCCAGTTTGGTCTGCAAATCTTCCCTAGAAATTTTTTCCTCTTTCTTGGGAGGCAGCTTCAGAGAGCTTCTGAAACTTTAACTTAAAGCAACTCCAAGCCTGCTCCACATTCAGATCCTTGAGTTCTTCAGTCCAGTCCACTTCCCTAACTAATTCTCTTAATTTATTAAAGTTTGCCCATTTGAAATCAAGAACCCTAGCTGCAGATCTATTTTTGTTTATCCTTCCATTTAGTTTAAACTGAATTAGCTCATGATCACTCAAACCAAGGTTGTCCTCTACAACTAGTTCTTCTATGAGGTTCTCACTACGCACCAATATAAAATCTAAAATTTTGTTGGTTCAGTGACTATTTGGTGAAGAGATCTGTCAGCTATCACATCCAGGGATATCTGGGCCCTTTTATTCTTAATAGCACTTGTCCTCCAGTCTATATCAGGGAAGTTAAAGCCTCCCATAATCACACCCCAAGCATTAGCCCAGGGGAACCTCTAGTAGCTTTCTTTCCCAAAGTGATTTTGGCCCAAACAGACTGTTTTATCCATTTCATCACTTCTAATTTCTTTACAGTCTACCTCATCATTAATATACAATGCTATTCCCCCACCTTTGCCTCTAGCACTGCACTGTCCTGTGTGAGATGGTGGGGACTAATCTGGCACATGGTTTCCAGATGAGGCCTCACCATTGATTGATTCAAAGGTATTAGAATATTCTCTGGATTTTTCTCCCTCCCATCCCTTATGGATCTGAACATCTTTGCTTTTATGCCGACAGCTGCGGATTGATGCCCAGGTTGCTCTCCTGAGCTGATGCAGTTAGGTAAGGTGTACAGGGGGGTTAGATTTTCCCTCCAGGTTGCTTTTCTTTGTGTTGACATTGAATTTCATCTGCTGTTGTGCTGCCCATTCCCCTGGCTGGGTTTGGTCTTTCTGAAGTTCCTTAGAGTCCTTTCTGGCTCTGGCTAACCTAAGTAACCTTGGCACCTGCAAAAGTAGCCCCCTTACTGCTCCTCTTCTTTCCACATCATTAATAAATACACTAAGAAAGCCAGGAGCTAGTCTGGAACCTTATAGCCTCTACTGGTCACGCATGCTTCTCAGTTCCAGATGAGAAATTAGTTAAATTGGAGAAGATGGGGATTAATATGAGAATTGAAAGGTGGATAAGGAACTGGTTAAAGGAGAGACTATAACGGGTCATACTGAAAGCTGAACTGTCAGGCTGGAGGGAGGTTACTAGTGGAATTCCTCAAGGATCGGGCTTGGGACCTGTCTTATTTAACATTTTTATTACTGACCTTGTCACAAAAAGTGGGAGTGTGCTAATAAAATTTTGCAGATGACTCAAAGGTGGGAGGTATTGCCAATACGGAGGAGGACCGGATTATCGTACAAGGAGATCTGGATGACCTTGTAAACTGGAGTAATAGAAATGGGATGATATTTAATAGTGCAAAGTGCAAGGTCATACATTTAGGGACTAACAAGAATTTTTGCTATAAGCTGGGGATATACTAGCTGGAAGTGAGAGAGGAGGATGAAGACCTGGGTGTATTGCATGGGCGGAAGATATCACAGGCTGGGAGAGGCTAAACCTTCCCAAACAGCCCCAGCATGGCCTCCCCATGCTTCGCCCCCAGATCCCCTCCAACTTCCTGCTGCTTGGGGATAGGGTGGCCTGCAGCTGGGACTTGGAGTGGCTGGGGCTGCTGCTTGCGCTGCCCAGTGGTCCAGGACTGGGGGCTCTGGGGCCATGCTGCCCATCCAGTGCTTTGACACTGGGGCCGTGCTGCCCATCTAGTGCTCTGACACTGGGGATGTGCCGCTCGCCCGGCGCTCCAGGGCTGGGGGCGCTTGGGCAGCCTGGGCCTAGGAGCACTCAGGTGGCCTGGGGCTGGGATGGGGGGGCCAGCGGCTGAGGTGGAGGGTCCCTGGGCTCCGGTGGGGAAGGGGAGCGGTGGGGCCTCGGGCAGAAGGGGCAGGGCTGGGGGATAGCTTCACCCAATGGGTGGTTCACGTGCCACCCATGGTGTATTGGTTGATCACAGGATGACTATGAGCCATCAATGTGATGTGACCGTGAAAAAGGCTAATGCAGTCCTGGGGTGCATCAGGTGACATATTTCCGGTAGAGACTGGGAAGTGTTAGTACCATTATACAAGGCAGTGGTGAGATCACGTCTGCAATACTGTATGCAGTTCTGGTCTCCCATGTTTAAGAAGGATGAATTCAAACTGGAACGAGGCAGAGAAGGGCAACTAGGATGATCTGAGGAATGGAAAACCCATTGTACGAGAGGAGACTCAAAGAGCTTGGCTTGTTTAGCCCAACCAAACGAAGGCTGAGGGGAGATACGATTGCTGTCTATATATACACATCAGAGGGATAAATACCAGGGAGGGAGAGGGGTTATTTAAGTTAAGCATCAATGTGGACCCCAGAACAAATACATATAAATTGACTATCAACAGGTTTAGGCTTGAAATTAGGCGAAGGTTTCTATCCATCAGAGGAGTGAAGTTCCGGAGCAGCCTCCCCAGGGTAGCAATGGGGACAGAAAACCTTAACTGGCTTTAAGACTGAGCTTGATAAGTTTACAGAGGGGATGTTATGACGGGACTGCCTACAATGGCATGTGGCCCATTGGTGACTGCTTGTAGCAAAAATCCCCAATGGCTGGAGATGGAACACTGGGGAGGGTGGTGTGGCTCTGACTTACTACAGAGAATTCTTTTCTAGGTGTCTCCTGGTGGGTCTTGTCCACATGCTTAGGATTTAGCTCATCACCATGTTTGGGTTCAGGAAGAAATTTTCCCCCATGCCTGATTGGCAGAGGCACTAGGGTTTTTTCGCCCTCTTCTGCAGCATGGGGCTTGGGTCACTTGCCAGTTTAAACTAGTATAAATGGTGAATTCTCTGTAACTTGACATCTTTAAACCATGATTTGAGGGGAGGGTAGATGTGACGCAGCAGGGAGGGGGGAGTGTTGACCTGGGAATGTGGCAGGGGAGTTTCACTGGGAGACCTGAGAGCCTGTCACCTGAGCCGGGAGGGGGAGGGGGAGGCAACACCTCTGCCCAGGAATGTGAACAGAGGCTGCAGAAGGAAGCCTGCTGGGGGGGGGTTTAGTTTCAGTTTGGTGCCTGGTGGTGGAACGCAGGGAACCCCAGGGCTGGGGTCTAAGCTCCCTGCTCCCCCAGAAGGACTTGACTGAGGGGTCCTGGTTGTACCCACAAGCTTTGTTTGAGACTGTGTTCCTGTAGTCCAATAAACCTTCTGTTTTACTGGCTGGCTGAGAGTCAGTGAATCCCAGGAAGAGGGGTGCAGGGCCTGGACTCCCCCACACTCCGTGACAGGTAACTCAGCCAGAGGTTAGGGGTCTGTTACAGCAGTGGGTGAGGTGAGGTTCTGTGGCCTGCAATGTGCAGGAGGTCAGACTAGATGACCACAATGGACCCTTCTGACATCAGTAATCGTATCTGAGTAAGAATATACATCACAATTTTAAACCTAACGAGTGTCCCTTAAGGGACTTGCCACAAGTTGTCAGAACATGTTCGTATTAGAGCTGAGTGGGTCTAATATTTATTTAAATTACTTTCTTGATATACTTTATTGATATCTCCTGCCAGAGATTCCTAAGTTATCTGTAAAAAAAACACTTTAGTTTTCATAAAAAGAAAAGGAGGACTTGTGGCACCTTAGCGACTAACAAATTTATTAGAGCATAAGCTTTCGTGAACTACAGCTGAAGTGAGCTGTAGCTCATGAAAGCTTATGCTCTAATAAATTTGTTAGTCGCTAAGGTGCCACAAGTACTCCTTTTCTTTTTACGGATACAAACTAACACGGCTGCTACCCTGAAACTTGAGTTTTCAGTTGCCCAAGTTGCCCCTGGAATCATGGTTAAAGTTGCCTCCCCCCCAAATGTGAAGTGGTGCCATTGTGGGCAGGCAAGGAATTTGCACCCCCGTGCGCAGCCCCAGCCTCCCTCACAAATTTAGAAGTCAAACTACACCTATGCTGTGCCCTTTATTACCAAAGAGATCTGGGTGCCAGTGTCTGTGCACCCTAGGCATTCTTTGGCAAGTTTAATAAACTCAGCAGCCACCTCCAGGGGGATCAGACCTTCCAGAGTTTATCAGGCATCCTCAGGCACCTCTGTGTTGTGTGTTTACAGCAGCCACATTAACTTGGGCTGGGGCTGGATGGGATGTGGTCTTAGATTAAGAACATAAGAATAGCCATACTGAGTCAGACCAAAGGTCCATCTAGCCCAGTATCCTGTCTTCTAACAGTGGCCACTGCCAGGTGCCCCAGAGGGAATGAACAGAACAGGTAATCATCAATCATCCATCCCTGGTCACCCAGCTTCCGGCAAACAGAGGCTAGGGACACCATCCCTGTCCATCCTGGCTGATAGCCATTGATGGACCTATCTTCCATGAGCTTATCTAGTTCTTTTCTGAACCCAGTTATAGTCTTGGCCTTCACCACGTCCTCTGGCAAAGACTTCTACAGGTTGACTGTGCGTTGTGTGAAGAAATACTTCCTTTTGTTTGTTTTCAACCTGCTGCCTGTTATTTTCATTTGGTGACCCCTAGTTCTTGTGTTATGAGAAGTAGTAAAATAACACTTCCTTATTTACTTTCTCCACACCAGTCATGATTTTATAGACCTCTATCATATCCCCCCTTAGTCGTCTCTTTTCCAAACTAAAAGTCCTGATCTTACTAATCTCTCCTCATACAGAAGCTGTTCCATACCCCTCATCATTTTTGTTTTCCTTTTCTGCACCTTTTTCAGTTTCAATATGTCTTTTTTGAGATGGGCGATCACATCTCCACACAGTATTCAATATGTGGGCGTACCATGGATTTATAAGGAGGCAATAGTTTCTGTCTTATTATCTATCCCTTTCCTAATGATTCCCAGCTCCTCCCTTTCTCATTATTTCCATAGGACTTGTGGGGACCACCTTAGTTGCCATTCCATTTCCAGGTACCACAATAGCTATTACGCAGGTGCTGGCCTCCTAGTTGAGCATTTTGCATTCCCATACACATCTCTCCCCCAGCCACCCCGCCCAGGTCAGCCTTTTGAAGCCATCCCCCACCCACATCATGAGATTTTCTGTTCATTAAAACACAACTATGCTAGCAACAAGACAAACACCACAGACAAACACAAAACACAGATCCATGGTATTCTGGGTTATTTTCCCCGCTGACGCCAGCTTGCTTGTAGAGTGTCTGAAAAACAAAAGAAACAATTTCCACCCCCCTGGTGGGGACAGATTATTGCTTAATAATAATAATACCACTTTCTTTTACAAATTCCCTTGCTAATTGCAGGAAAAACAGAAGAATTACCTCCAGGCTGTCCTTATTTTGTTCTATAGTCAGGCTAGTGAATTACCCCACTCACTGGTCATTTATGAAATTCATGAGGTGGTATACCTCAGTTTCCCCTCTTGTACAACAGACGAAGTTTGCAATAGTTTCTCTGCTGTACCAAGCTTTAAGTTAAGTCTAAAAAACAAAAGAAACAAAATAAAAAGAAAAAAAAGGGGTGGAAAGGCAGGGGGAGAGGTGGAAAGAAACCAATTAAGCCTGTCAGGTCAGTTTAAAGTATAGGCTACCAGCAGCAAATTAAGTAAACCGAGAAAAAGAAGAAGGAAAAGAAGAAAAGGACATAGTTAGCTCTGAGCCAAGAGTAGGTTCCCTGGGTTGAAACAGTTGGGAACCCTTATCCCCAGGTTCTCATTCTGGCTCTGGGAGAAGAGTGGGGGTTGTTACCTGCTCCTGCAAACCCTGCCATTTTGCACTTTGAAATTTTTTTTTTCTTCTCCTTTTTTCTCTCCACTCCCCCAGGACCAAGCCCCAGCTCCAGTCTCTAAAGGTAGTCAGTTAACTCTGCTTTTGACTTTAAACACTGTTGTGCCAAATCATCTTTAACCACCCCTAACTAATTTACAACCCTTCAGCAACCCTTGCTGAAGCAGCACCAAACTTGAAAGATTCCTGGCAGCTTCCCATAATGCTGCCCTCACTTCAAACCTCTCACAAGGGGACTGAAGTGCCTCCTTTCTCTGTTATTCCTACCTACATGCCTCCAGCTTTCACCCAGACCACACCACACGATCCATTGTCTACAGCCAAGCTCTGCGATACAACCGCATTTGCTCCAACCCCCTCAGACAGAGATAAACACTTACAAGATCTCTATCAACCATTCTTACAACTACAGTACCCACCTGCGGAAGTGAAGAAACAGATTGATAGAGCCAGAAGAGTTCCCAGAAGTCACCTACTACAGGACAGGCCCAACAAAGAAAATAACAGAACGCCACTAGCCGTCACCTTCAGCCCCCAACTAAAACACCTCCAACGCATTATTAAGGATCTACAACCTATCCTGAAGGATGACCCAACACTCTCACAAATCTTGGGAGACAGGCCAGTCCTTGCCTACAGACAGCCCCCCAACCTGAAGCAAATACTCACTAGCAACCACATACCACACAACAGAACCACTAACCCAGGAACCTATCCTTGCAACAAAGCCCGTTGCCAACTGTGCCCACATATCTATTCAGGGGACACCATCACAGGGCCTAATCACATCAGCCACACTATCAGAGGCTCGTTCACCTGCACATCCACCAATGTGATATATGCCATCATGTGCCAGCAGTGCCCCTCTGCCATGTACATTGGACAGTCTCTACGTAAAAGAATAAATGGACACAAATCAGATGTCAAGAATTATAACATTCATAAACCAGTCGGAGAACACTTCAATCTCTCTGGTCACGCGATTACAGACATGAAAGTTGCGATATTACAACAGAAAAACTTCAAAACCAGACTCCAGCGAGAGACTGTTGAATTGGAATTCATTTGCAAATTGGATACAATTAACTTAGGCTTGAATAGAGACTGGGAGTGGCTAAGTCATTATGCAAGGTAACCTATTTCACCTTGTTTTTTCCTACCCCCCCACCCCTCCAGACGTTCTTGTTAAACCCTGGATTTGTGCTGGAAATGGCCCACCTTGATTATCATACACATTGTAAGGAGAGCGATCACTTTAGATAAGCTATTACCAGCAACAGAGTGCGGAGGGGGGAGAGAAAACCTTTTGTAGTGGTAAACACCCATTTTTTCATGGTTTGTGTGTATAAAAGATCTTCTGTACTTTCCACAGTATGCATCCGATGAAGTGAGCTGTAGTTCACGAAAGCTTATGCTCAAATAAATTGGTTAGTCTCTAAGGTGCCACAAGTATTCCTCTCCTTTCCTTGGAGGGCATTCAGTCCCCATGGGCAGGGACCTTCTTCCACTACCCATATACCAAAGGACAGTGGGCTCCTCAGCGCCCCACATCCCTCTGGGTCCCCTAACACTTCCTCCATTTCCTTTTTAATCTCATCCCAGGTTGATCCCTGCACCTGGTATGGGCCCTGGTTCTTCCTTATCCATTTATCCAAAAACTCCTTTATCCTGGCTTGCCAGAACCCGCAGCTACCATCAAGAAAGTTCGCGATACCCTCTCCAAGCAGCTGCGTGGACTGTTGGGGAGGGGGACTTACAGGCTGCCACTCACCTATCCGATGTGATGCATTCGAGTCACGGCACCAAGATGTTAGGGGGCTTATTCCTTCACCCACTTACTTCCCTGGTCCTTCTTGAATGAACAGAGAGCAACAATACCTGAAGTCCAAAGGTGCAAACAATTCAATGTTTATTGGGGTGAATAAAGCAAGCATGATTCCAGTTTCCTTCCTTAGTGTCCCCCTTCCCAGCTCTGACACCACAGAGGCTTACCTGTGTCCCTGTTCCCATTTCCCCCTTTAGCTAAACATGATTCCAATTTCCCCACCCCCATTCCCTGTTCCCATTTCCCCCACACACATACCCCCACCCACTTCCTGATTGACTGCAGCCTACATATATAGTTTGCTCCAGTATCTCTTCTAACACGACAGTCCCTGAGAGCACCTGATCTGCAGCCTGAAAAGAGCATGACCAGGGCCGGGATCACGCCCGCATGCTCTACAGCAAAGAGCGAGGTAGCTCTCTGGGTTCAGAACTGTGACTGTTAAAGCGGTTCGATCCCCTAGCAGGAATGCAGTTTTACCGAGATAAAGGTGCTTATAAAAGCTATGTTGATTGAGCTTCCTTTGTACCAGTATCACTGTGCACACTCATGGGTTGTGCTGCTTTAACTGTACAGAATTATAGCAGTAAAAACCAGAGCCCTGAGAAAAACCATAACCTTCTGACAGATGACAGACGACACTAAACTGGGGGGAGAGGTAGATACGCTTGAGGGTAGGGATAGGATACAGAGGGACCTAGACAAATTGGAGGACTGGGCCAAAAGAAATCTGATGAGGTTAAAACTGATGAAGTTCAAGTGCAGAGTTCTGCACTTAGGACAGAAGAATCCCATGCACTGCTACAGACTAGGGACCGAGTGGCTAGGCAGCAGTTCTGCAGAAAAGGACCTAGGGGTTACAGTGGACAAGAAGCTGGATATGAGTCAACAGTGTGCCCTTGTTACCAAGAAGGCCAATGGTATTTTGGGATGTATAAGTAGGGGCATTGCCAGCAGATCGAGGGACGTGATCGTTCCCCTCTATTCGACATTGGTAGGCCTCATCTGGAGTACTGTGTCCAGTTTTGGGCCCCACACTACAAGAAGGATGTGGAAAAATTGGAAAGAGTCCAGCGAAGGGCAACAAAAATGATTAGGGGGCTGGAGCACATGATTTATGAGGAGAGGCTGAGGGAACTGGGATTATTTAATCTGCAGAAGAGAAGAATGAGGGGGGATTTGATAGCTGCTTTCAACTACCTGAAAGGGGGTTCCAAAGAGGATGGATCTTTACTGTTCTCAGTGGTAGCAGATGACAGAACAAGGAGTAATGGTCTCAAGTTGCAGTGGGGAAGATTTAGGTTGGATATTAGGAAAAACTTTTTTCCTGGGAGGGTGGTGAAGCACTGGACTGGCTTCCCTAGCGAGGTGGTGGAATCTCCATCCTTAGAGGTTTTTAAGGCCTGGCTTGACAAAGCCCTGGCTGGGATGATTTAATTGGGGATTGGTCCTGCTTTGAGCAGGGGGTTGGACTAGATGACCTCCTGACGTCCCTTCCAACCCTGATATTCTATGATTCTATTACTTGCTCCTTTCACCCGCGAACCAGACAGCCTGCTGATGCACTCGTGGCTTCCTGTTTCTGAGAGGTTGAAATAATTTGATGTTTGAAATCCTTCCATCCATTCCTCCTAATTTCCCTTTTACTCCTTTCCTGCTTTAATTTATGCTCATTGGCTGGGGTCAGAGTTCCAAATTTGGCAGGGTTCCTGTTTGGCTCAGACAGCCTCTTGCACTGTCAGTCAGCCTTTGCCTTCCTGATCTCTGTTTTGTTCAGATCATGGCTTTTGGGACTCCATCACTATTCCCTTAAGTAGCTTCCATGCGACTGTAAGGGTTTTACTTCCTTTACTTTTACCTGGAGACTCTTTTTGACTAGCCCCTCCTCATTTCTAAAGGTTAGTGTCTCTGCAGCTGGGTGTATGGTACCAGTGCTTTTCCAGCATAGGAATCCTGGTACACTACAGAGCCGGCACCAGTGAAGGAAGCAGGTGCCTGGGGCGGCCAATAGAAAGGGGCGGCACTCTGTCCGTGATTGGGGCGGCATGTCCGCGTATTCGGCGGCAATTTGGCAGCGGGCCCCTCACTCCCTCTCTCCCTCTTCGGCATCAGGTCCTGCTTCTTTTTTCTTTTTTCTTTGCTGCTTGGGGTGGCAAAAAAGCTGGAGCCGGCCCTGGTACATTACCCCAGCAAAGCGCTGCGAGGAGGATACTGTTAATGCTGCAGAGTGTTGCTGATGCTGCCAGTGTGGCTGTCCTTGCAGACAGTGCAGCACGTTCATTCAGCACACCTCCACGTTATTCATGAGACAGGCCACAGCCTCGCTCTGGTGGCGAAGGCGCTCAGCCTGGTAGATTGTCGACGAAGAACGGTCGTAGTGCCCCACAGGGAGCTACAGGTGCAATAGCCCACATGTGCCCACGACAATGGTGCCTGCTCAGTCAGCAAACCAGGACGCTGTCCCCTTGGCAATGCCCCTCCTAGGATTCTTCTTTGAAACATTGATACAAACATGTTTCATCTCACACACCAGACGTTGTTAGTTACCACCCGTCTCCATGTACCCGCTAGTTCCAACAAAACATCCTTATCCATGATCCTGTCATCCACTCCTTTCCGTACAATGGGTCGGTGTGTTCCCGCGCCGTCTCTTAGGAATGCGTTCGTGTAGTTACTTGAGAGATCTGTGTGTTTTTGCACCATCCTCTCTAGTCAGGCATGTGCTCACTAACCAACACCTGGTGTGTTGTTATTCTGCCAAGTCCAGGCTGACTCTGGCTACGCTGCTTGTTCTGCCTAAGACTCCAGCATGGACTACAGGTACAGCTACACCCCCAAAGCTGCACTGTGTAGCACTACAGCAAAACCAGCCCCGGCTTTGCTGGCTTGGTTGCAACTTGACTAGGGGCTTCTGCATCTGCACCGCTCTGCGAGTCAGAGATCACACCTTCCTGCACCTCTGACCCACAGAGCTATGCTGAGAGAAGTCTGGAGTATAGACATGTATTGTGTCACTTTGGGGTTCTGGGATTCAAGCCAGGCTGCAAGCCAGGACCTGTCCAAGACTCTGCCACAGTCTAGCTAGTGCCAGCAGGTGAGCATGGGAGCCTGGGAAGGGGAAAGGGAACTCAGGTACGTGTGTGCATGCATTTTTCCTTAGAATGCTTAACGATGGTGCCCAGTCCATTGCCAAGCTGACAGAACCCTGCAACTCGTGTGAGAGGAGGGAGCAGAGTTGGCATTAAGCTAGGTTGGGTTAGGCAGTGGGAGTGGGGCCATGTGCGTAAGGATGTCCCTTTTATCCTCCTGAGAGATCTTGATGAAGCATTCATGTAGATACAGTACAGACCGTTTACGTGCGAATGTCGTGAGTCAAGCCGTCACGACTGCATGTTAACGGACCGCAGGTTAGAATCATAGAATCATAGAATATCAGGGTTGGAAGGGACCTCAGGAGGTCATCTAGTCCAACCCCCTGTTCAAAGCAGGACCAATCCCCAATCAAATCATCCCAGCCAGGGCTTTGTCAAGCCTGACCTTAAAAACTTCCAAGGAAGGAGATTCTACCACCTCCCTAGGTAATGCATTCCAGTGTTTCACCACCCTCCTAGTGAAAAAGTTTTTCCTAATATCCAACCTAAACCTCCCCCACTGCAACTTGAGACCATTACTCCTTGTCCTGTCCTCTTCTACCACTGAGAATAGTCTAGAACCATCCTCTCTGGAACCACCTCTCAGGTAGTTGAAAGCAGCTATCAAATCCCCCCTCATTCTTCTCTTCCGTAGACTAAACATTCCCAGTTCCCTCAGCCTCTCCTCATAAGTCATGTGTTCCAGACCCCTAATCATTTTTGTTGCCCTTCGCTGGACTCTCTCCAATTTATCCACATCCTTCTTGTAGTGTGGGGCCCAAAACTGGACACAGTACTCCAGATGAGGCCTCACCAATGTCGAATAGAGGGGGACGATCACGTCCCTCGATCTGCTCTCTATGCCCCTACTTATACATCCCAAAATGCCATTGGCCTTCTTGGCAACAAGGGCACACTGCTGACTCATATCCAGCTTCTCGTCCACTGTCACCCCTAGGTCCTTTTCCGCAGAACTGCTGCCTAGCCATTCGGTCCCTAGTCTGTAGCTGTGCATTGGGTTCTTCCGTCCTAAGTGCAGGACCCTGCACTTATCCTTATTGAACCTCATCAGGTTTCTTTTGGCCCAATCCTCCAAGTTGTCTAGGTCCCTCTGTATCCTATCCCTGCCCTCCAGCGTATCTACCACTCCTCCCAGTTTGTATCATCCGCAAATTTGCTGAGAGTGCAATCCACACCATCCTCCAGATCATTTATGAAGATATTGAACAAAACCGGCCCCAGGACCGACCCCTGGGGCACTCCACTTGACACCGGCTGCCAACTAGACATGGAGCCATTGATCACTACCCGTTGAGCCCGACAATCTAGCCAACTTTCTACCCACCTTATAGTGCATTCATCCAGCCCATACTTCTTTAACTTGCTGACAAGAATACTGTGGGAGACCGTGTCAAAAGCTTTGCTAAAGTCAAGAAACAATACATTCACTGCTTTCCCTTCATCCACAGAACCAGTAATCTCATCATAGAAGGCGATTAGATTAGTCAGGCATGACCTACCCTTGGTGAATCCATGCTGACTGTTCCTGATCACTTTCCTCTCGTGTAAGTGCTTCAGGATTGATTCCTTGAGGACCTGCTCCATGATTTTTCCGGGGACTGAGGTGAGGCTGACTGGCCTGTAGTTCCCAGGATCCTCCTTCTTCCCTTTTTTAAAGATTGGCACTACATTAGCCTTTTTCCAGTCATCCGGGACTTCCCCCGTTCGCCACTAGTTTTCAAAGATAATGGCCAATGGCTCTGCAATCACATCCGCCAATTCCTTTAGCACTCTCGGATGCAACTCGTCCGGCCCCGTGGACTTGTGAACGTCCAGCTTTTCTAAATAGTCCCTAACCACCTCTTTCTCCACTGAGGGCTGGCCATCTACTCCCCATGTTGTGATGCCCAGCGCAGCAGTCTGGGAGCTGACCTTGAGGGCCATGCTGAAAAAAGTGTCTATGATTCACTTAGGAAAAAAAAGCCGTTATTTTCTGCTCTTTCTGGCTCGCACTTTTTTTCTTTCTTATGAAGTCTGTCATTCGCCGCAGATGAATGATTTCGATATTTTCCACATTTTGCTCCTCCATAAATCTTACAACAGTTTCTACAGCTGTAAGGGCTTCTGTGGGCGAAATTTTGACCTTTTCAATGACATCCTCGTCGTCATTGTCATTTAGGCCTGCATTATTAGAATTCTCACCATCACTTTCGCGGTCCGACATAGCTTCACAGCCCGTTAATATTTCTTCCTCCGACAGAAATTCTGAAGTCGGGCAATCTTCATCCATCTTCAGCCACTCGGTAATGATTTCCAGCGCCGTATCCAAACTAAAAAAAATTTATCATTTGACAGAGAAGTTTACCTTTTATCCTCTTTTGTCTGCGTGCATGTTTGTAGGACGTCTTCTTCTGAAAATCTTTCAAAGTCTGGCTCTGAATCAGTGCCACTGTTGGAGTTTTCTGCGTCTGAACCATTTTTGACAGAAAAGGCATCACCGAGAGCCTTCATCCAGCAGTTTTCAATGGACTTTTGTTTTACTCCATCCCAAGCTTTTTTAACTAAATAAATAATTTCCTTCATGTTTAACTGTTTCAGGAATTCGGAAATGCCTGAAGTCGTGCAAGACACGATCGCCAAAATCAGCTCCCATCGATAATTGTTTTTAAAATTCTGAATAATGCCCTGGTCTAAAGGTTGAATTTTTGATGTTGTGTTGAATGGTAGGTATAGCACTTGAATTTTTCTATCGCTCAATACCAGTGATTCGGCTGGAGGATGGGCTGGACAGTTGTCAAGTAGCAAAAGTGCTTTGGCTTTGAGTTTCTTCGACCGCAGATGCTTACGAACAGCTGGAACAAAGCTGTTGTGGAACCAGTCGTCGAAAATGAGTCTCATCATCCAAGAATTTTTGCTGTTAGCATATATTACTGGCAGTCTGGCTCTATTGAGGTGTTTAAAGCAGCAAGGGTTATGAAAGCGGCCAACGAGAAGAGGGACAAGCTTATGGCTGTCCGTCTTATTACTACAAAAAAGAAGAGTCACATGATCTTTTATCTTTTTAAATCCAGCTGTTTTCTGTGTCTCGTAATTAAAGGCTAAAGTCTTATCAGGTAGCAGTTTTGCAAATAAAGCTGTTTTATCACAATTATAAAGTTGTTCTTCGTGGTAGTCTTCATTTTGTAAAATAGATTTTATCTCGGCGGGAAACACGTTCACGGCCGATTAATCAGCTGATCGGCTTTCTCCAGAAATCAATACCTGCGCTATGCCATGATGCTTTTTAAAACAACTTATAAACCCCTTGCTGGCTTGGAATGATTCATCCCCCGTTAAATTTCCAAATTTTGTCGCTTGGGCTTGAAGCATTGGCCCACTGAGTGACATTCCTTTCAGCCTTTCCTGAGCAAACCCCGTGCGCACGGCTGTGTCTAATGTGGGTTTTGCTGAACAGTGCACACGTTTTCGCCTAAGCCCCGCGGCAGAATTGATATTTTGTACAAAGCCGTTCAGTTTAGATTAATTTTTTAGCCATCCTCGGAGAGTAGATTCGGCAATCCCAATAGCTTTTGGGACCTTGGCCTGGGTTTCTCCGCTATTTACTCGATCTATTGCAGCTAGTTTCTCTTCTACAGTGTAGGAACGCTGATGCTTGCCCTGGAGTGACCTGGATCTCTGGGTAAAGGGGGCTCATTTCCACCACAAAATTTAATACAGCCAGATACCAGGCCCTCCCTCAGCTAGGAACAAAGAATGTAGCTCACAGTTAATGGCCAGGGAAGCAAGAACTCTGAAAAAGCCTGTGGGCTCGTGGTGGAGCCCACTGGAGCATGAGCTGCCGGGCCATTATATTAGGCCTATGGTTAACATTTTCTAATGTAGTATATATATTACTATATAACTACTACATATTATTTATCTCTCTAGCGTGACAATGACTAAGCATGCGTGATAAGTCTTTACCAATATCTGTAAAGACGTACAACACGTTTCCACTCCGCGCTTCCTGTCAATTTCTATGTCAGTGAGTTAGTGAGCAAATCTGTAGCACTACATAGCAAGTTCCTGTACCGTGTGTTAACGAGTCTCGCGTCTTAAATAGGGAGCACTGGGAGGCCTGGCCCTACCGCGCTTTAAGCAGATTCTCACGTAAATGGGTCTGTACTGTACTCTGCAATCCTCTCCTAAAAACATCTAGGGATGGCGGCCTTATTTCTTCCTTCACGCTAGGGCACTTTCCCAGCTGGCACCATTGCAGCAAACCAGGCTAGTGGGCTCCATGCTTCTTTCAGAGACGGCAGAAACTGAAACATGCCGCGCTGGTTTCGGATTTAAAAAAAACCTGCAAAAATGCTGGGATATGGATGGCATTATGGGATGGAGAAAATTGACTGCTAGGAACTTGAACCCGAGCTCCCAGAGATCCCTGAGTGAGTAGATATGCCCAACGGCCTGTGATGGGACGTTAGATGGGGTGGGATCTGAGTTACTACAGAGAATTCTTTCCTGGGTGTCTGGCTGGTGAGTCTTGCCCACATGCTCAGGGTTTAGCTGATCGCCATATTTGGGGTCGGGAAGGAATTTTCCCCCAGGGCAGATTGGCAGAGGTCCTGGGGGTTTTTCGCCTTCCTCTGCAGCATGGGGCATGGGTCACTTGCTGGAGGATTCTCTGCACCTTTAAGTCTATAAACCATGATTTGAGGACTTCAGTAGCTCAGACATAAGTTAGGGGTTTGTTACAGGAGTTGGTGGGTGAGATTCCATGGCCTGCGTTGTGTAGGAGGTCAGACTAGACGATCATAATGGTCCCTTCTGACCTTAAAGTCTATGATTCTATGATTTCCATCCCACAACACATTGTGAAAATTTCCCGAAAGGCATCGTGCCGGACTGCAGCCCATGGCACACTGAGATACCTACCCATGGTACACACACTTTGCATCACCACAAGCACTCCTGGTGAGTACACACAGTGCTAACACAAGCAGCTAAGTATGCACATGCCCAAACAATATACTGACTTCGGCAGCTGTATGCTGACATGACTTTGTTGACCAGTGTGTAGCGTAGACATGGCCTTAGTGTGCCCACCTCGAAGTGTTGTGGAAATTCTTCCAGGGTGTCTCCATGCTGTGGCCTATAGGGGGCAGAAGGAAGGCTGGGGCCTCCCTTTCCTCGGAGCTGGAGGGAGGCTGGGGATCAGCCGCTCAGTGTGACAGTTCAGCTGCACCCTTGACACCTCTCAACCTCTCTGAGCGGAGCCCCTCCAGTTGTCAGTCCTGAGCCTTCCCCTTTCTGGGCTGGAGTCCTGCGATTCTTTCACTCCTTAGACGCCGTTCGCAGGGGGACAGCCCCCTTTACCAACTGTGATTGCTCAGCAGGCCACGCTGGATTCTGCTCCCGTTGGGAGCGGTGTCCAGCGGGAGCTAAAACAGCCTTTCCAAAACACAGGATCTTTTTAATCTTCATAGTCGAAATCAAAGCCTAGCCGGAGCACAGGGTAGTGTCTGCATGTGTCAGCTGTCCCCCTGATCGGGGTCTGCCTCTGTCCCCAGCTCCTGGACACCTGGGAGGCCTTCGTGTACCAGCAGCAGGAGGCCTCGGACTTCATTGTCTCACGGCGCCTCAGCATCATTGCTGAGCTGGTTGACTCACTGCAGAGAGCCAGACAGGAGCTGCAGGAGTTGCTGACCATGGCCACCACAGGGCAGTTCCTGGACCCCACCCAGAGCCCGCGTGCCATGGAGCAAGAGCTGCAAGAGCTGCACTGCCGCTTCCAGGCCATGGCCACCCGTGTGGCTGAGCTGTGCCGCTCCCAGAGGATCCTCACAGGCATGAGAGCAATGGGGCCCCGTCCTGCATCTGCTGGGGAGACAGAACCCCAGGACTCCCTACTTGTCCCTGTTACTTCCCAGAGCACACACCCTCGCATCCCCAGGGAAATGCCTCTGTGATTCCCCTCACCTCCAGGCCCCTGCCCACCTCCCTGGGTCCCAGGGGCTCTGCACTCAGCCTGCATGAGAACAGCATTGGGAGTGCTGCATCGCCTCTGTGCTGCTGCCTGGCTAGGGGTGTGGGCGAGAGTCCTCCCGAGTGAATGTCATGTCCTTGCTCTTCCCAGGGGAGCAGACAGACATCTCCTTCGTGGCCAGGAGCCGGGGGCTCATTGAGGCCCATAAGCATGTCTGGAAGCTGCTCCGCACCATCTCCGAGCAGATCACTGAATGGAGGTGCCTCGCCTTCAGCAAGGTAACGACCGGCACCTGCCTTACAGCTATCCCAGCCCCGGTTCCCTCACTCCCGACCCGCAGCCCCCTGCTAGCTCAGCCCTGGGCTCCCCCTAGCTTTGCCAGTGCCCCCCCAATCTTGAGCTGCAACTCCCCAATATCTCAGCCCTGAGCTCCCCCCGAGCTCTGCTGGTGCCCTTCACTCTTGGCCCACAGCTATTCAAGCCCTTAGCTCTGCCCACCCCAGCTCTGCTGGTGCCCCCAAACCTGACTTACAATCTCCCTTGTTATCCCAAATTTGGCCTCCTCCCACACATTCACAGCTCTGCTGATTCCCATCTGCAGCCACCCCGCTATTCCATAGGGCTCTCCTGAGTGTGGATGGGTTTGCCTGAGGGAGGCACCCTCCCTCCAGGCTATCTGAACACCCGCTGGTCTTTCTGTCCTACCAGTTCAACGCCCCACTGGCCACAGAGAAGATGGCTGAGTGGCAGAGGGAAGTATCCCACATGGAAGAGTCCCTGCCTGCCGATCACCCCATCCTGCAAGCCTGTGTGCACATGATCACTAGTTTCCAGCAGTTTCTGCCCCTGCTTCAGAAGCTGGCCAGCTCGCTCATGAAGAATAGCTGCTGGAGGGAGTTCTTCATGGGTGAGCCCTGCAGGGAGCGATGGGAGGGAAAATCCATAGCAGAGTGGGGACAATTCTGCAGACTCATTATCCCTGGAGCCCTGCATTCAGCTCCGGCAACTTCAGGCCCAGAAAGGCCTTGACAAAGTGGAGGGAGCTCCAGGCAGCCCCGGCAGGGGCTGAAGAGGCAGAGCTCTGGGAGAAACGGAAGGAGCCGTATCTGCCCTGCTTAGCTGAGTGCTGGCTCTGAGAGGAGTGAGGGACGATCAGTCTGGGGAGAGCTCCTGGGGTTTATGGTACAGTAGCCTGGACACGTGGGAAGCTGGTTCAAGCATGGCCCAGCAAGTGAAAGGGTGTGTCATGCTGGAGCTGCATCAGTGCCCAGAACATGGCTTTATGCACCAGAGCTTGGCAGGCAAAGGCAACCCAATGGCAGGTCTGGGTGGCACAGGGAGCTGGGCTTATGTAAAAGACTGTGGGCTCTTTGCCTCAGTTCCGCACGACATTCTGATTAAACGTTGGCACTATACCAAATCAGCGTGGCCCATGAAATGGGTTAAAAGCTGGCTACCTCAGAGAGCCCAAAAGGTAATCAGGAATGGGGATGCATTGTCTCATGCCGATGAGAGGGATGGTCCAGTGGTCAGGGCACCAGCCTAGGACTTGGGAGACTTGGGATCAGTTCCCTACTCTGCCATGGATTTTTGTGTGACCTTCGACAGGTCACTTAGCTTCTCTGAGCCTTGGTTCCATCTGTACACTGGGGATAGCCCTGCCCTGCCTCCCAGGGTGCGGTGAGGTAAAGTGCTTTGAGAGGACTGATGAAAAGTGCTGTGTCAGAGCTAGGGGCATTGATATGTCAGTGGGGGGGATTCTAGTGGGTCCTGCAGGGAGCAGTTCTCAGTCCAAGGCTAGTCCACAGCCTCACAATGAGCTGGTAGAAAACCTAAAATCATTGCTGGCAAAGTTTGCAACTGACACAAAAAGTGGTGAGTAGTAAATAGTGCTAGTGATTGGCCAGTTCCCCGGAGTGACCTGGATCTCTGGGTAAAGGGGGCTCATTTCCACCGCAGGATTTAATACAGCCAGATACCAGGCCCTCCCTTGGCTAGGAACAAAGAATGTAGCTCACAGTTAATGGCCAGGGACCACTGTGCCCTGGGAAGCAAGAAATCTGAAAAAGCCTGAGCTGCCAGGCCATAGCATGAGCTGCCAGGCCATCCATTAGCTGTGAGGGCACCTGCACCCAGGCGGGCTAAACGGGAATGTCGAGAAGCAGGGAGGTGGTGTTACCGGACATGGCTTTAGTGGGACCAGCACTGGGTGTCGTGTCCCATTCTGGTGTCCACACTGCAGAAAGGACGTTGGCAAATTGGAAAGGGGTCAGAGAAGAGTGACAGCGATTCAAGGTCTGGAAAATCTGCCTTCTAGTGAGAGACTCCAGGAGCTCAGTCTGGCTAGGTGAAGGGGTCCTGGTCGACAAATACCTACATGAGGAGAGGTTTCTGTGAGCCGCTTGCTCTGTGATCTCCCAGGCAAAGGCAGAGTTAGACAACTTCAGCCTGGAAATCAGGTGCAGATGTGTAAATCGTGTGTGGAATGAGTCCGGAGCAACTCCCCCAGGGATGGGGTAGTTTCCCCATCATTGGGATTTAGAGAGGCTCTTTCTAAAAGCCTGGCTCTGGCTCAGCTGTTAGGTACCGCTGGACACAAGCATCACTCTCTGTACAGGAGCTAATGGTCCCTTCAGGCCTTGAAATCTATGAACATGTCTGGGGCTTGGGGCCTGCAGCTTTGCCTGTGCCTGCTGGAGCCCAGGACTCCCTGCAGCCTCTGCGAGAGGGTCTGGGCACTGGGGTGCTGACAGTAACCCCCTTGTGTTCTGTTGCAGCAATGGGAGTGAAGTGGCCTGGCAACCTGCAGTTCACGCTGGGCCAGCTGCTGTCCTACCCATTACTGGAGCACAGCGACACTATCCTCAAGGTGAGAGAGGCCCACTGCTGCCCTGTGGGATGGGGGCTCGGCTGTGGCCAAATGGCTATGGAGCGGGGAGGATGCTGGCACCCATCACTGCGGGACCTGGATCCATGGGCAGGCTCACCCTGCCATGTGACTCTCGGTGTTGGGTGGTCAGGATCAGTGGTAGCATGGGTTCAACATGGGTAGTTTGGACTCCATATGGGTGGCCTTCCCCTCTGGTCCCACTGGGGGCACTGAGCTGGGCACCCCAGCCCAGATGCTGAGTGGCTGGAAGCGTGGAGTTGAGGGGATGGGTTTCCCCTGTATAGTCCTGATCTGGGGAAGGACCTCCTGTGACCATGGTGTTCACAGATGGCTGAGAGGCTCTGAAACTTCAGGGAGTTCTGTTCTCAGGCAGCGGGGTGGGTCTGGAGGGGAAGTGAAGGCAGCTGTAAAAATTATATATACAAAAACAAATGGAAGAAAGGGGAAGTTGCTAGTAATGAATATAAATCTGAAGCTAGGAAATGGAAAGCCAAGGGGAATAAGGAGAAATCTATGGCCAGCAGATGAGTTTTAAAGTATATTAGGAACAAAAAAAATCCAAATAATGGTATTTGTCCATTACTAAATGGAAATGGTAGAATTACCAAAAATAATAGGCAGATGTGTTAAATAAATGTTCTGTATTTGAAAAAAACCCAGGTGATGTCATCATGCCCTATCATGATGTTAACACTCTTTTCATTTCACTAGTATCTCAGGAGGATTTTAAACGAACTACAGTGACTCCAGAGTGTGGGTACCAACCTCAGGGCTACTGTTAGGAACCAGGGCACAAACAACTGGTTATCAAGTGTGAACTCCTCAGGCACTATAACAGCCTGGACACGGAGTCACAGACGGTCCCCTTGGGTACGCCACTCTGTCTTGCCACCCCAATACCTTTGTGATAGATGGTCCCTTACACCAAAGGTCACAGTAATATTCAGGTTGCTCCTAGTCCCAAAGGACCAGTCACTTACCCAAGGTCAGTTGCACTTTAGATCTCTCACCAAAGACAATGCTTGTAGCCAATCCTATAATAAACTAGCTAAAAGTAATACTAAATAAGAAAAGGAAACAAGAGAGTTATTTACAAGGATAAAGCAGGTAAACATACGTATGCAAATGAGTGACAATCTTAAGTTTCAAAAAATAATAGAAGCTTCTGTAAGCAAGTTCTATATGTCCTTTAGAATCATAGAATCATGGAATATCAGGGTTGGAAGGGACCTCAGGAGGTCATCTAGTCCAACCCCCTGCTCAAAGCAGGACCAATCCCCAACTAAATCATCCCAGCCAGGGCTTTGTCAAGCCTGACCTTAAAAACTTCTAAGGAAGGGGATTCCACCACCTCCCTAGGTAACGCACTCCAGTGTTTCACCACCCTCATAGTGAAAAAGTTTTTCCTAATATCCAACCTAAATCTCCCCCACTGCAACTTGAGACCATTACTCCTTGTTCTGTCATCTGCTACCACTGAGAACAGTCTAGAGCCATCCTCTTTGGAACCCCCTTTCAGGTAGTTGAAAGCAGCTATCAAATCCCCGCTCATTCTTCTCTTCTGAAGACTAAACATCCCCAGTTCCCTCAGCCTCTCCTCATAAGTCATGTGTTCCAGTCCCCTAATCATTTTTGTTGCCCTCAGCTGGACCCTTTCCAATTTTTCCACATCCTTCTTGTAGTGTGGGGCCCAAAACTGGACACAGTACTCCAGATGAGGCCTCACCAATGTCAAATAGAGGGGAACTATCACATCCCTCGATCTGCTGGCAATGCCCCTACTTATACATCCCAAAATGCCATTGGCCTTCTTGGCAACAAGGGCACAGTGTTGACTCATATCCAACTTCTCGTCCACTGTAACCCCTAGGTCCTTTTCTGCAGAACTGCTGCCGAGCCATTCGGTCCCTAGTCTGTAGCAGTGCATTGGATTCTTCCATCTTAAGTGCAGGACTCTGCACTTGTCCTTGTTGAACCTCGTCAGATTTCTTTTGGCCCAATCCTCCAATTTGTCTAGGTCCCTCTGTATCCTATCCCTACCCTCCAGCGTATCTATCTCTCCTCCCAGTTTAGTGTCATCTGCAAACTTGCTGAGGGTGCAATCCACACCATCTTCCAGATCATTAATGAAGAAATAGAACAAAACCAGCCCCAGGACCGACCCTTGGGGCACTCCACTTGATACCGGCTGCCAACTAGACATGGAGCCATTGATCACTACCCGTTGAGCCCGACAATCTAGCCAGCTTTCTATGCACCTTATAGTCCATTCATCCAGCCCATACTTCTTTAACTTTCTGGGCTAACCCAGGCTGAGCACTTTGGCTTATGCTTAGTATAATCCTTGCTCCTCAGAGTCCAAGCAGCCAGGAGATACATTTCCTCCTTGTTATGGGTTTTTATCCCTTCCCCCACCCTTCTGCTTCGAGCTGCAAAGTCAGCTAGTGGGAGGAATTCACTTGCAAGTCTCCCCTTCATGGGGGAGGAAGGAGAGCAAATCAACAAAGTCTTTTGTCCTCTTTGATGTTCCCCAGTAGTTCCTCTGGTGTCCATGAGCGTTCCTTATGGGGCAGGGGTTCTCCCTCTCGCCCTCTCAAACTGCCCCGTCTGTTAGGCCAATTCAGACTGGAAACAAGGAGTGCGTTTCTAACCGTGAAGGTAACTAACCACTGGAGCAGTTTTCCAAGGGTTGTGGTTGATTCTCCATCACTGGCGATTGTTAAGCTGAGATTGGATGTTTTCCTGAAAGCGCTGCTCCAGGAATGATTTTGGGGAAGATTGGCGCTGGACTCAGGTAGGTCTACACTGCAATGTAATCCCTGGGTTACTGGAACTCGAGTTAGCAGGCCCTAGGTTTGTTAACCTAGGGCTTGAGCGTCTACTCTCATTAGTAACTTGAGGTGAGGAACTGCTGAACCCAGGGGCTCCAGCATCCATGCTGCATTATGGGGGGCCTGATTCCTAGCACCCTCCCGAAAGGTGGCTGTGTGATGAAGCGGGACTGTTCTTAATGTTTCCTCTGAATATTGTGGGGGTGCCATAGTTTCCCCTATGCAGTTCTTAAGTATCTAGGGGTGGGATAAGGGTGTATGATCGTTGCAGAGCCCTAGAGGGCAGGTGTGTGCAGGGGTCTGGACACAGAGAATGGCCAACACCCTGTTTCCTGGCAACTGATGGCTTGGCCCTTCCCCCCTGCAAGATGAGAGCTAAAGGGTTGGAGAACAAAGGAATCCGGTGCCCTCCTGGCCCAGAAAAGGGACAAAGCCCAGAGGAGGAGGGGCTGGAGAGAGTTTCAGTTTGGGGCTGGCTGTGGACATGGAGTGAAGGGCAGACGGGGTTGTCTGGCTCACTGCCCCCAAAAATGGACCCAGCTGAGGCGTCCTGTTCTCTGCACCTACAAGCTCTGTTTTAGACCATGTTCCTGTTGTCTAATAAACCCTCTGTTTTACTGGCTGGCTGAGAGTCCCGTCTGACTGCGGAGTTGGGGGGCAGGGCCCTCTGGCTTCCCCAGGACCCCACCTGGGCAGACTCGCTGTGGGAAGCGCACGGAGGGGCAAAGGATGCTGAATGCTCCAAGGTCAGACCCAGGAAGGTGGAAGTTGTGTGAGCTGTTTGCCCTGGGGACAGGCTGCTCTCAGAGAGGAGACTTCCCCAGAGTCCTGCCTGGCTCCATAGGGAGCAGTTTCAGAGCACCGCCCGGGGACTCCGTGACTGGCTGCTCTAGCCTTTGTTCCTGGTACAGTGTGAGGAACTTGACTGGCTATCTGTAACGATGCTGATTCTAGCGGGACCCAGCTGAGAGTGCCAGTTCAGGACAAATTGCTTCAAGCAGGGAAGTTACAGGCTGGGGTGTCTATGCATACCAAGACAAACCAAACCAGCCAAACAGAGAAGACTTTGGTTTTACCCCACTGGCTAACCATAAGTCACACAAGCAATTCCCTTAGACACTCCAATTTCCCAGTATCACCACCAGTGTCACTCATTATGGGGACAGATGGTTATGAAAACCAGTACCCCAGTAAAAGAAAAAAGGTTCTCTCGATCCGAAAGGACCAAGCCCCAGACCCAGGTCAATATACAAATGAGATCTTACCCACAAATCACGCTGTTGCCAATCCTTTCGAACCTAAAATCTAAAGGTTTAGTCATAAAAGGAAAAAGATAGAGATGAGAATTGGTTCAATGGAATCAATGACATACAGTAACGGCCAAGTTCTTGGTTCAGGCTTGTAGCAGTGATGGAATAAACTGCAGGTTCAAATCAAGACTCTGGTGGACATCCACAACTGGGTCATCAGTCCTTTGTGTAGAGCTTCCATTTGTAGCAAAGTCCCTCCAGAGGTATGAAGCAGGATTGAAGACAAGATGGAGGAGCTGCAGCAGCTTTTTACAGTCTCTTGCCATGTGGTCTCTGCTTTCTTTGTCCCAAAGACAAGCTGCCCATCCCATGGCCTGGAAACACCTCAGAGTCCTGTCCATAGGCAGGTCCCTGCATGCCTTGCTGAGTCGCAAGGTGTGTCTGCCTTCTCTCAATGGGTCAGTTGTATAGTTGCTGGTCCTTAATGGGACCATCCAGCAGGCTAGGCAGAGCTGACACCAACTTGTCTGTGGTGTCACCCAGAAGCATAGCACAAGTTTGAACTACAGACAGCATAGAGCCAATACTTACATCTTTAAATACAAAAATGATACATGCATATAGACAGCATAATCCTAACCAGCAAACCATAACCTTGTCTTAGACGCCTTATTTGACTCCCTTTATACAAGATTTGGTGCCACTGCAGGGGCTTGGTTGCAACAATGATCTATACGGTCCCAGTTCATGTCAATCACGTCACAGAGGTCTCCGTTGTCTAGGCGCTCTCTCTGAGTGGTCTCCGTTGTCTAGGAGCTCTCTCTGAGTGGTCTCCATTGTCTTCGAGCTCTCTCTGAGTGGTCTCCTTTGTCTTCGAACTCTCTCTGAGAGGCCTGCTTTGTCTTCGAGCTCTCCCTGAGAGGTCTCCACTGTCTAGGCGCTCTGAGTGGTCTCCATTGTCTAGGCGCTCTCTCTGAGAGGTCTTCATTGTCTAGGATCTCTCTCTGAACAGTCTCCATTCTCTACGAGCTCTCTTCGAGAGGTCTCCATAGTGACAGGTTTGGTCACAGAGACCCCCTTGGGACTGTCACCTGACATGCTGAAACTACCTCTGAGCCCGTTTTTCCTATCAGCTTGGGACTCCAGAACCCTGTCTTGTTGAGCCAGACACGCAAGCCTGCTGCAACATAGACCCATGGTCTGAACCATGTCCCCAAAGCGGCAGGTTTAAACTGAAAACCACTCAGCAGGTACTCCTGTCTGAGCACCCAGACACCCAGC
The DNA here is from genome assembly GCF_015237465.2 of Chelonia mydas. NCBI lineage: Eukaryota > Metazoa > Chordata > Testudines > Cheloniidae > Chelonia > Chelonia mydas. The sequence goes on along the minus strand of NC_057849.1, from coordinate 459,648 downwards.
TCCCAATGGGATCCAAACCCCAAATAAATCCATTTTACTCTGTATAAAGATTATGTAGGGTAAACTCATAAATTGTTTGCCCTCTATATCACTGATAGAGAGATACGCACAGCTGTTTGCTCCACCAGGTATTAATCACTTACTCTGGGTTTAATAATAAACAAAAGTGATTTTATTAAGAATAAAAAGTAGGATTAAGTGGTTTCAAGTAATAACAGACAGAACAAAGTAAGTCACCAAGTAAAATAAAGCAAAAACACTCAAGTCTAAGCCTAATACATTGAGAAACTAAATACAGGTAAATCTCACCCTCAGAGATGTTCCAATAAACTTCTTTCACAGACTAGACTCCTTCTTAGTCTGGGCCCAATCTTTTCCCCTGGTACAGTTCTTGTTAGTTCCAGGTCAGGTGGTAACTAGGGGATTTCTCATGACTGCAGCCCCTTATGTTCTGTTCCACCCCCTTTTATATCTTTGGCACAAGGCAGGAATCCTTTGTCTCTCTCTGGGTTCCCACCCTTCCTTCTAAATGGAAAAGCACCAGGTTTAAGATGGATTCCAGTACCAGGTGACATGGTCACATGTCCTGTGAGACCTCAAGCCTCCATTCTTTCCGTCCTGACTCACGGGAACACAGGAAGGCTCACAAGTAAACAGAGCCATTTACAACCAATTGTCCTAGTTAATGGAGCCATCAAGATGCCAAGCCACCATTAATGGCCCACACTTTGCATGGTTACTTCAGAGTAATACTTTGTATTTCTAGCTTCAGAGACGAGAATGATACATTCATACAAATAGGATGAACACACTCAGTAGATTATAAGCTTTGTAATGATACTTTACTGGAGACCTTTTGGATGAAGTATATTCCAGTTATATTATATTCACACTCATTAGCATATTTTCATAAAGCATATGGAGGGCAATGTCAAATTCATTGTCTATGAGCTCTATCTGAGAGGTCTCTGTTGTCTAGGCACTCTCTCTGAGCTGTCTCCATTTGTCTACAAGCTTTCTCTGAGTGGTCTCCGTTGTCTAGGAGCTTTCTCTGAGCGGTCTCCATTTGTCTACAAGCTTTCTCTGAGCGGTCTCCGTTGTCTAGGCGCTCTCTCTGAGCGGTCTCCTTTGTCTAGGCGCTCTCTCTGAGCGGTCTCTGCTGTCTAGGCGCTCTCTCTGAGCGGTCTCCTTTGTCTAGGCGCTCTCTCTGATCGGTCTCTGCTGTCTAGGCGCTCTCTCTGAGCGGTCTCTGCTGTCTAGGTGCTCTCTCTGAGTGGTCTCCGTTGTCTAGGCACTCTCTCTGAGCGGTCTCTGCTGTCTAGGTGCTCTCTCTGAGCGGTCTCCGTTGTCTAGGTGCTCTCTCTGAGCGGTCTCTGCTGTCTAGGCACTCTCTCTGAGCGGTCTCTGCTGTCTAGGCGCTCTCTCTGAGCGGTCTCTGCTGTCTAGGCGCTCTCTCTGAGTGGTCTGAGTTGTCTAGGGGCTCTCTCTGAGCGGTCTCCGTTGTCTAGGCACTCACTCTGAGCGGTCTCTGCTGTCTAGGCACTCTCTCTGAGCGGTCTCCGTTGTCTAGGCGCTCTCTCTGAGCGGTCTCCGTTGTCTAGGCGCTCTCTCTGATCGGTCTCCGTTGTCTAGGCGCTCTCTCTGAGCGGTCTCCGTTGTCTAGGCGCTCTCTCTGAGCGGTCTCTGCTGTCTAGGCGCTCTCTCTGAGCGGTCTCCGCTGTCTAGGCGCTCTCTCTGAGCGGTCTCCGTTGTCTAGGCGCTCTCTCTGAGTGGTCTCCGTTGTCTAGGCGCTCTCTCTGAGCGGTCTCTGCTGTCTAGGCACTCTCTCTGAGCGGTCTCCGTTGTCTAGGCGCTCTCTCTGAGTGGTCTCCGTTGTCTAGGTGCTCTCTCTGAGCGGTCTCCTTTGTCTAGGCGCTCTCTCTGAGCGGTCTCCTTTGTCTAGGCGCTCTCTCTGAGTGGTCTCCGCTGTCTAGGCGCTCTCTCTGAGTGGTCTCCTTTGTCTAGGCGCTCTCTCTGAGCGGTCTCTGCTGTCTAGGCGCTCTCTCTGAGCGGTCTCCTTTGTCTAGGCGCTCTCTCTGAGCGTTCTCTGCTGTCTAGGCACTCTCTCTGAGCGGTCTCCGCTGTCTAGGCGCTCTCTCTGAGCGGTGTCTGTTGTCTAGGCGCTCTCTCTGAGCGGTCTCCTTTGTCTAGGGGCTCTCTCTGAGCGGTCTCCGTTGTCTAGGCGCTCTCTCTGAGCGGTCTCCTTTGTCTAGGGGCTCTCTCTGAGCGGTCTCCGTTGTCTAGGCGCTCTCTCTGAGCGGTCTCCTTTGTCTAGGCGCTCTCTCTGAGCGTTCTCTGCTGTCTAGGCGCTCTCTCTGAGCGGTCTCCGTTGTCTAGGCGCTCTCTCTGAGCGGTCTCCGCTGTCTAGGCGCTCTCTCTGATCGGTCTCCGTTGTCTAGGCGCTCTCTCTGAGCGGTCTCTGCTGTCTAGGCGCTCTATCTGAGCGGTCTCCGTTGTCTAGGCGCTCTCTCTGAGCGGTCTCCTTTGTCTAGGCGCTCTCTCTGAGCGGTCTCTGCTGTCTAGGCGCTCTCTCTGAGTGGTCTGAGTTGTCTGAGTGCTCTCTCTGAGTGGTCTCCGTTGTCTAGGCGCTCTCTCTGAGCGGTCTCCGTTGTCTAGGCGCTCTCTCTGAGCGGTCTCCGTTGTCTAGGTGCTCTCTCTGAGCGGTCTCCGCTGTCTAGGCGCTCTCTCTGAGCGGTCTCTGCTGTCTAGGCGCTCTCTCTGAGCGGTCTCCGTTGTCTAGGCGCTCTCTCTGAGCGGTCTCCGCTGTCTAGGCGCTCTCTCTGAGTGGTCTCCTTTGTCTAGGCGCTCTCTCTGAGCGGTCTCCGTTGTCTAGGCGCTCTCTCTGAGCGGTCTCCGCTGTCTAGGGGCTCTCTCTGAGCGGTCTCCATTTGTCTACAAGCTTTCTCTGAGCGGTCTCCGTTGTCTAGGCGCTCTCTCTGAGTGGTCTGAGTTGTCTAGGCGCTCTCTCTGAGCGGTCTCCGTTGTCTAGGCACTCTCTCTGAGCGGTCTCTGCTGTCTAGGCACTCTCTCTGAGCGGTCTCTGCTGTCTAGGCACTCTCTCTGAGCGGTCTCCGTTGTCTAGGCGCTCTCTCTGAGCGGTCTCCATTTGTCTACAAGCTTTCTCTGAGCGGTCTCCGTTGTCTAGGCGCTCTCTCTGAGTGGTCTGAGTTGTCTAGGCGCTCTCTCTGAGCGGTCTCCGCTGTCTAGGCGCTCTCTCTGAGCGGTCTCCGTTGTCTAAGGGCTCTCTCTGAGCGGTCTCCGTTGTCTAGGTGCTCTCTCTGAGCGGTCTCCTTTGTCTAGGCGCTCTCTCTGAGCGGTCTCTGCTGTCTAGGCGCTCTCTCTGAGCGGTCTCTGCTGTCTAGGCGCTCTCTCTGAGTGGTCTGAGTTGTCTAGGGGCTCTCTCTGAGCGGTCTCCGTTGTCTAGGCACTCACTCTGAGCGGTCTCTGCTGTCTAGGCACTCTCTCTGAGCGGTCTCCGTTGTCTAGGCGCTCTCTCTGAGTGGTCTGAGTTGTCTAGGCGCTCTCTCTGAGCGGTCTCCGTTGTCTAGGCGCTCTCTCTGAGTGGTCTCCGTTGTCTAGGCACTCTCTCTGAGCGGTCTCTGCTGTCTAGGCGCTCTCTCTGATCGGTCTCCGTTGTCTAGGCGCTCTCTCTGAGCGGTCTCCATTTGTCTACAAGCTTTCTCTGAGCGGTCTCCGTTGTCTAGGCGCTCTCTCTGAGCGGTCTCCGTTGTCTAGGCACTCTCTCTGAGCGGTCTCTGCTGTCTAGGCGCTCTATCTGAGTGGTCTCCGCTGTCTAGGCGCTCTCTCTGAGCGGTCTCCGTTGTCTAGGCGCTCTCTCTGAGCGGTCTCCGTTGTCTAGGCGCTCTATCTGAGTGGTCTCCGCTGTCTAGGCGCTCTCTCTGAGCGGTCTCCGTTGTCTAGGCGCTCTCTCTGAGCGGTCTCCGTTGTCTAGGCGCTCTATCTGAGTGGTCTCCGCTGTCTAGGCGCTCTCTCTGAGCGGTCTCCGTTGTCTAGGCGCTCTCTCTGAGTGGTCTCCGTTGTCTAGGCGCTCTCTCTGAGCGGTCTCCTTTGTCTAGGGGCTCTCTCTGAGCGGTCTCCGTTGTCTAGGCGCTCTATCTGAGTGGTCTCCGCTGTCTAGGCGCTCTCTCTGAGCGGTCTCCGTTGTCTAGGCGCTCTCTCTGAGCGGTCTCTGCTGTCTAGGTGCTCTCTCTGAGCGGTCTCCGTTGTCTAGGCGCTCTCTCTGAGCGGTCTCCTTTGTCTAGGGGCTCTCTCTGAGCGGTCTCCGTTGTCTAGGCGCTCTCTCTGAGCGGTCTCCGTTGTCTAGGCGCTCTCTCTGAGCGGTCTCTGCTGTCTAGGCGCTCTCTCTGACCGGTCTGAGTTGTCTAGGGGCTCTCTCTGAGCGGTCTCCTTTGTCTAGGGGCTCTCTTTGAGCGGTCTCCGTTGTCTAGGCGCTCTCTCTGAGTGGTCTGAGTTGTCTAGGGGCTCTCTCTGAGCGGTCTCCTTTGTCTAGGGGCTCTCTCTGAGCGGTCTCCGCTGTCTAGGCGCTCTCTCTGAGCGTTCTCTGCTGTCTAGGCGCTCTCTCTGAGCGGTCTCTGCTGTCTAGGCGCTCTCTCTGAGCGGTCTCTGCTGTCTAGGCGCTCTCTCTGAGCGGTCTCCGTTGTCTAGGCGCTCTCTCTGAGCGGTCTCCGTTATCTAGGCACTCTCTCTGAGCAGTCTCTGCTGTCTAGGCGCTCTCTCTGAGCGGTCTCCGTTGTCTAGGCGCTCTCTCTGAGCGGTCTCCGTTGTCTAGGCGCTCTCTCTGAGCGGTCTCCTTTGTCTAGGCGCTCTCTCTGAGCGGTCTCTGCTGTCTAGGCGCTCTCTCTGACCGGTCTGAGTTGTCTAGGGGCTCTCTCTGAGCGGTCTCCGTTGTCTAGGCGCTCTCTCTGAGTGGTCTGAGTTCTCTAGGCGCTCTCTCTGAGCGGTCTCTGCTGTCTAGGGGATCTCTTTGAGCGGTCTCCTTTGTCTAGGGGCTCTCTCTGAGCGGTCTCTGCTGTCTAGGCGCTCTCTCTGAGCGGTCTCCGTTGTCTAGGCGCTCTCTCTGAGCGGTCTCTGCTGTCTAGGCGCTCTCTCTGAGCGGTCTCCGTTGTCTAGGCGCTCTCTCTGAGCGGTCTCTGCTGTCTAGGCGCTCTCTCTGAGCGGTCTCCGTTGTCTAGGCGCTCTCTCTGAGCGGTCTCTGCTGTCTAGGCGCTCTCTCTGAGCGGTCTCCGTTGTCTAGGCGCTCTCTCTGAGCGGTCTCTGCTGTCTAGGCACTCTCTCTGAGCGGTCTCCGTTGTCTAGGCGCTCTCTCTGAGCGGTCTCCGTTGTCTAGGCGCTCTCTCTGAGCGGTCTCCTTTGTCTAGGCGCTCTCTCTGAGCGGTCTCCGTTGTCTAGGCGCTCTCTCTGATCGGTCTCCGTTGTCTAGGCGCTCTCTCTGAGCGGTCTCCGTTGTCTAGGCGCTCTCTCTGAGCGGTCTCCGTTGTCTAGGCGCTCTCTCTGAGTGGTCTGAGTTGTCTAGGCGCTCTCTCTGAGTGGTCTCCGTTGTCTAGGCACTCTCTCTGAGCGGTCTCCGTTGTCTAGGCGCTCTCTCTGAGCGGTCTCTGCTGTCTAGGCGCTCTATCTGAGTGGTCTCCGCTGTCTAGGCGCTCTCTCTGAGCGGTCTCCGTTGTCTAGGCGCTCTCTCTGAGTGGTCTCCGTTGTCTAGGCGCTCTCTCTGAGCGGTCTCCTTTGTCTAGGGGCTCTCTCTGAGCGGTCTCCGTTGTCTAGGCGCTCTCTCTGAGCGGTCTCCGTTGTCTAGGCGCTCTATCTGAGTGGTCTCCGCTGTCTAGGCGCTCTCTCTGAGCCGTCTCCGTTGTCTAGGCACTCTCTCTGAGCGGTCTCTGCTGTCTAGGTGCTCTCTCTGAGCGGTCTCCGTTGTCTAGGCGCTCTATCTGAGTGGTCTCCGCTGTCTAGGCGCTCTCTCTGAGCGGTCTCCGTTGTCTAGGCGCTCTCTCTGAGCGGTCTCTGCTGTCTAGGTGCTCTCTCTGAGCGGTCTCCGTTGTCTAGGCGCTGTCTCTGAGCGGTCTCTGCTGTCTAGGCGCTCTCTCTGAGCGGTCTCCGTTGTCTAGGCGCTCTCTCTGAGTGGTCTGAGTTGTCTAGGGGCTCTCTCTGAGCGGTCTCCTTTGTCTAGGGGCTCTCTCTGAGCGGTCTCCGTTGTCTAGGCGCTCTCTCTGAGCGGTCTCCTTTGTCTAGGCGCTCTCTCTGAGCGTTCTCTGCTGTCTAGGCGCTCTCTCTGAGCGGTCTCTGCTGTCTAGGCGCTCTCTCTGAGCGGTCTCCGTTGTCTAGGCGCTCTCTCTGAGTGGTCTGAGTTGTCTAGGCGCTCTCTCTGAGCGGTCTCCTTTGTCTAGGGGCTCTCTCTGAGCGGTCTCTGCTGTCTAGGCGCTCTCTCTGAGCGGTCTCTGCTGTCTAGGCGCTCTCTCTGAGCGGTCTCCGTTGTCTAGGCGCTCTCTCTGAGCGGTCTCTGCTGTCTAGGCGCTCTCTCTGACCGGTCTGAGTTGTCTAGGGGCTCTCTCTGAGCGGTCTCCGTTGTCTAGGCGCTCTCTCTGAGTGGTCTGAGTTCTCTAGGCGCTCTCTCTGAGCGGTCTCTGCTGTCTAGGGGCTCTCTTTGAGCGGTCTCCTTTGTCTAGGGGCTCTCTCTGAGCGGTCTCTGCTGTCTAGGCGCTCTCTCTGAGCGGTCTCCGTTGTCTAGGCGCTCTCTCTGAGCGGTCTCTGCTGTCTAGGCGCTCTCTCTGAGCGGTCTCCGTTGTCTAGGCGCTCTCTCTGAGCGGTCTCTGCTGTCTAGGCGCTCTCTCTGAGCGGTCTCCGTTGTCTAGGCGCTCTCTCTGAGCGGTCTCCGTTGTCTAGGCGCTCTCTCTGAGCGGTCTCTGCTGTCTAGGCGCTCTCTCTGAGCGGTCTCCATTGTCTAGGCACTCTCTCTGAGCGGTCTTTGCTGTCTAGGCGCTCTCTCTGAGCGGTCTCCGTTGTCTAGGCGCTCTCTCTGATCGGTCTCCGTTGTCTAGGCGCTCTCTCTGAGCGGTCTCTGCTGTCTAGGCGCTCTCTCTGAGCGGTCTCCGTTGTCTAGGCGCTCTCTCTGAGCGGTCTCTGCTGTCTAGGCACTCTCTCTGAGCGGTCTCCGTTGTCTAGGCGCTCTCTCTGAGCGGTCTCCGTTGTCTAGGCACTCTCTCTGAGCGGTCTCTGCTGTCTAGGTGCTCTCTCTGAGCGGTCTCCGTTGTCTAGGTGCTCTCTCTGAGCGGTCTCTGCTGTCTAGGCGCTCTCTCTGAGCGGTCTCTGCTGTCTAGGCGCTCTCTCTGAGCGGTCTCTGTTGTCTAGGTGCTCTCTCTGAGCGGTGTCTGTTGCCTAGGCGCTCTCTCTGAGCGGTCTCCATTTGTCTACAAGCTTTCTCTGAGCGGTCTCCGTTGTCTAGGCGCTCTCTCTGAGCGGTCTCTGCTGTCTAGGCGCTCTCTCTGAGCGGTCTCCGTTGTCTAGGCACTCTCTCTGAGCGGTCTCTGCTGTCTAGGCGCTCTCTCTGAGCGGTCTCCGCTGTCTAGGCGCTCTCTCTGAGCGGTCTCCGTTGTCTAGGCGCTCTCTCTGAGCGGTCTCTGCTGTCTAGGCGCTCTATCTGAGCGGTCTCCGCTGTCTAGGCGCTCTCTCTGAGCGGTCTCTGCTGTCTAGGCGCTCTCTCTGAGCGGTCTCCGTTGTCTAGGCGCTCTCTCTGAGCGGTCTCCGTTGTCTAGGCGCTCTCTCTGAGCGGTCTCTGCTGTCTAGGTGCTCTCTCTGAGTGGTCTCCGTTGTCTAGGCGCTCTCTCTGAGCGGTCTCTGCTGTCTAGGCGCTCTCTCTGAGCGGTCTCTGCTGTCTAGGCGCTCTCTCTGAGTGGTCTCCGTTGTCTAGGCACTCTCTCTGAGCCATTCCCTTTGTCTACAGTTCCTGAGATAGTGGATTCTTTCCTTGATGGGCTATCAGTATGTTTGGCTCCTTTGTTGTTGTACCTGAAAGGCTGGTTGTGGGTGTTCCCAACCTCACCACGTATTTCAGAACCACACACATAGCAAAAGTTCCTAACTTCCCATACAGTGACAGCACACACAATCCAACAGGACATTAATATTCAACAGATCAAGATGCCTCAGAAGGCATCCTTTGTACCAGGCATACTTTTATTATATGACGGGTGAATATAGGGGGATTTCAGGGAGCTGCTTTGAGGTACAGAGTCCCACGGGGGGCATGGAGGAATGTTCGGGTGGGTGGGGTGAGCAGCGACCCCTGGCAGCTCGGGCCAACTCTGCATGGCGGTGCTCAGGGAAGAACACCACCTCCACCCCCTGACTTATGGCAGCAGGCCACCCAGTGTGTGGGTCAGTGTCAACATCTGCTGCGGGCGTGCCAATTTCTGCTCCTGGCAGCCTCCGTGCCCAGCACTGGCTCTGCCCCCAGAGACTGCTGCTCGTGCCTTCCCACACCCTGAAAAGCTGAGGGGGGAGGGGCGGGTATTGTGTCTATTTTTGTCTGGATATGGGGGTGCAACCAAAAAGTGTAAATCAAGGGGGGCTCAGCTCAAAAACTTTGAAAACTGCTGGATTAGCAGGAAAGGCTCCAACCTGTCGCGGCACTGCCCTATGCAGCGGGGCTGCCTGTCTCTTATGGAGCTGCTGCGAGCCTGAATGTGCACAGCCGGGGCTGCAGCTCACGCCTGCTCCTGCTTCCACTCAGCATGTGTTTGGTGCCCCCAGATCTGGTCAAGTGAGCGTGGCCGTTGCCACTCCCTGGACATCCTGCGCCGGCTGCAGAAGGCCTGGGCTGAGAGGCAGTTCCGCTTGGTCAACTTCATCCTGAGCGTGCCCTACCAGGCCCCACTGCCTGACCGTGCCCGCCGCCCACCCAGCAGGCGCTACCACCCACCCAAGCAGGAGTACATTTCCAAGGACAGCGGCACCTTCGTGCTGGCTGGTGAGTGCTGCATGAACAGTGGTGCCCAGAGTCATTGATATCAGGGCTTGATTGACCAGTGGGGTGTATCAGAGATTCACAGGTCTGGGCTGTGCCCCAGCCTGAAACCAGTCCCTTAGGAGCGAACCCTATAGCGTGCTGGGCCCCAAAGAGCCACACAGGGCAGGCCTGCAGCACTCCAAGACTCTGAGACTTGGCCTTTGGGCACCAGCAAACCTGCCTCTCCCCGTGGCTTCCTGCAGTGATTCCAGCCCAGCCAGGTGCCTGTGGGAGGCTGGTACTGGCCCCATCAGGGCGCCAAGCTCTCAGGGAGCATTTGCAGTGATACCAGGCAGCCTTTGCAAACAAGGTAACATTTTATTAGTCACCTGGCTACAGAATCCAAAAGGTCTTGGCTAGCTCAGAGAGGCAAAGGTGAAGCCATATCCACCCTGGCCAAGCCAGTGCAAAACACCAGTCAAGTGCCTGTCTCTGTCCTGACCCATTCCCAGGGCAGAGCAGCCAACGTCTTCAGAAACCCCTGCTGGCCATCTCCAGTCCTTTGTCTCCAGGCAGGGCATGTGGAGTTCACAATCCCACCTGCCAGAGCTCCCCACTGCTGAGTGTTGGGCGTTCCGTTGTTGGGTCTTCCTAGTGTCTCTCTGACCCTGTGTTAATCTGGCTCGGTTTCAACTAGCTCCTTAACTACCCTGTTTATTCCATCCAGGCAGCACGGTGGCCCCCACAGGTAGCAATGCAAAGTACAGAGGAAACTGAGGCATGTGAAGGAATAATGAAAATATTACCAAAAATTCCCACTTTGTCACAGGCTGCACGGGGTGGGGGTGGGGGAGGGAGGTGGGTCTGAGCAGAGCTGCGACCAGAGCCAGCACTCTCCCTCCCAGGGAGACATGGGGCGGCTGTTGTTTTCTGACTACCCGCTCCTTTCACCTCTGAGACTGGCCAGACCATGGCTCCAAGTCCCCTTGGGACATGGACTCCGCTCTGTCCAATGAAGCCACCTGGAGTTCCCAGGAGTCTCACCCAGGAGTGTAGGACTTGAGCTGCTGTGGCCCTGGCTGGTTCCCATCCTCACTGGAAGTTTCAGGCTCCAGGCTTGGGGGAAAGTCACCCATCCCACCGACTGTCCCAGAGTCCAGAGCTGGGGCAGCAGCGCCCCAGGAGTGTCCACAGCTCAGAGGGTCTCCATCACCAAGGTACAGGGCTTATGCTGGGCCAATGCCCCTGTGTGTACACCTGTGTGCAAGGCCTCAGCCCTGGCTCCAGCACCTCTTTGGGCCTCTTGGGGTTGCCAGAGTCTTCACCTCTTCTCTCCCCGAATCCAGACACAGCAGAACTCAAAGCCCTGACGGAGAAAAGCCTGCTAACCTTGAAGAACATCATCCTCTCACCCCACGCCATGGAGCTCCGGGAGGAGGCAGAGAGCTGGACCAGTACCTTGCGTGGCTTTGGTGAGGGCCTGGGGGTGTGAAGGGGAAATGCTTGGCCAGAAGCTGGGAGTGGGTGACAGGGGATGGATCACTTGATGATGACCTGTTCTGTTCATTCCCTCTGGGGCACCTGGCACTGGTTGGGCAGGAGGGGGTGACAGGTTGATTTCCGCCCAAGTGTTCCCTTTTCTTACAGCTGCTTTGCTTGGTGTTGGCTTCTCCTTTCACAGTCTGCCTGCACCACAATGTGAGCCCAGGTTCTGCGGGAACTGGTGTTTGCAGGCCTGGGCTTGAACATCCACACTGAATACTGATCCTAGGGTTCGGATTTCTGGACCAGGAACTCGTACCCATGCTCACGTGTCCACACTGCACGACGCAGTTTATAGAACTGTTTTGATCCCAGTGTTATTAATGCTGTCTGCATCACTGTGTCTTGCTGTGCCCGTCACAATCTTTGTGAAACCAAAGGTGGGCCGTTTGCCCTGGGTGGCTAAACTGGCACACTCAGCCAGCAAGTGCATATGGGCAACGGACACCAGGGATGCTTTGTGTGCTCACACGATGGACTTGCACGGACCAGCAGAGGAGGGAGAATAAGATATTTGTAGAGCAATTTTTACAGTAAATGAAGTTTTTCAAGCGATTGCCGTGTCCATTCCACTTCAGCTGTGTGCACACCCAGTGCACCAGCGTCAGAGATTTCCCTAAGTGATACCTGTTGGGGCAGCGTATGCTCATGCTGCTGCTGCTCGTGGTCTAAAGGGCAGAGCCATAGCCACCCCCCCTCAGTTCCTTCTTACCATCTGTGATGGCTGTCAGAGCATGCTACCGCAAGTCTTTTCCTCTTTCTTAGCATTTTTTAGTTTACGTAGTTGGTATTTGTTAGCAGTCTTAGTGTAGTGTTTTAGCAGTAGGGTTCCCTTTTCTTTTACTAGTGTACTTCCTTTATGCTTCATTTCCTGTCAGTTCTGGGCACCGATGCCCAGTGCTGGGGCATGCCTTGGTTCATGGGCTTCAAACATTGCAATGGATGCAAGAAGCCAATACCAGTCAGTGACCCACACTCCAGGTGCTTGAAGTGCCTAGGAGAAGCTCACATCAGTGACGACTGCCAGATTTGCAGGGACTTTAAGCCCAGAACCTAAAAGGACCAGGAGGTCAGATTTGAGGACTTCAGTAACTCAGCTAGAGGTTATGGGCCTACTGCAGAAATGGGCGGGCAAGGTTATCTGGCCTGTGATGTGCAGAAGGTCAGACTTGATGATCACGATAGTCCCTTCTGGCCTTAGTGGTCTGTGAGTCAGGTTAAAGCCCCTCCTTATGGACGCAGCCCTGCTCCCAGCCTTGCAACCTTCCCGCTCAGGGCAGTCACCAACCACCGCCACTTGGGTTAGGAACGCTCCTCCTGTTGGGGCAGAGTTTCAGCGCTGATCTCTGATACCCAAGAGGAAACACTGGAAGATGGCATTGAGGGACCCATGATCCAGAAGCTCGAGATCCCAGGTACCACTGTCCAGCAATCAACCTGGGAAGCAGGATACAGTGCGCTTTGAGCCAAGGCGCTGCCTGGTGCACGTGGAGCCTCTGGCAGCGTTGTCGACTGGTACCAGTGCCACTGAACGCCATCCTGTTCCTCTGTGCCGTCCTCTCTGGCTCAGCAGCAGCGAGAGACTCTCCCGATGCTGTTGTGTAGTCATAAAATGTTATGTTTGTATTTTGTACCATTTAAAATAAAAAATTATAAAATAATAATGCTGCATGTATTAATGTATAATTTGACCCTACCCTGCCAGCCATTCTTTTTAAATAGCAAAAAAAAAAAAAAAAAAAAAAAAAAGGCCTAATGTGCCATTAATAAAAATGCATCAGCCAGAATTTCTTTGTGTCTGGCCTGATTTCAAGGCGGTCAGAGACCTCTGAAGGTCACCACTTCGTTACAGGCTTAGCATTTTAAAATAAGTTAAAAAATGCCATAATTGTTTTTCTTCTGCATTGCAATTTGATGTTCCTGTTCAAAATGTTTTGTGTAAATTAATTCTGTTTTGTATATAAATAAAAAATAAATATTAAAAAATAAGTATAAAAGCCATCACGAAACCAAATATTCTAAAAAAACCCCCCAAACAAATGCAAGGGCGCCAAAGAATTGCTACATGCCCCTATTAAAATATCAAAAAATAGCAAATTAACAACTCTAAAAATAAAACAGGCACCTATCAATAAAAACAAATAGTTGTAATCAAAAATCAGCATAAAATAACTCCCTAAAAAATTAATAAAAAAAACAAAATAAAAAATAAAAAAACTATTTAAAAAAACAAACACTCATCGAACAACAATTGATTACAGCATGATGGTGCAAAACTCATTGGTCCCAATAAAAAAAATCACTATATAAACAAGGTGACTTGCCATAAAACTTTGGGTTCGTCCTGCCAAGACTTTCCCAAAGCATCATGTCACGATCGACAGAACCCAGCTCCTCCCTACCCGTGATCAACCTAGCTGGCCACTAGATTGATCCAAACTCTAAACTAGTAACTATAACATTGACTGGTGGGGCAGAGTGTGTGTGTGTGTGTGTGTGTGTGTGTAATTAAATGAATATGCTAATTGTTGTACCTTCAATAAAAGCGGCGTATGGCCTTTTCCCCTCAAAAAAATCCCGTGTGCTTCTTATAAGCACAACAGTCACACCAAAGCATGCAGTCTGCCAAGTCTGTTGGTGCAGAACATGCCAGCTGCTAGAGTTCAGCATCCAGTCTGGTGGGCACCTCCAGACACCGGTATCCCCTTGTGAGGTGCTGTCGAGGGGCAAACCGGATGTGATTTCCCTGGTGCTGTCCACTCTGGACTCCTGTCACTGTTCCCTGGCACCCAGAGGCATGGCACCTCCTTGGTTAAAAGACTCAAGTTCATTGTCTGAGTCAGAAGTTGGATCTTATGTCTTGGCCACATCACATAAACCATCACTCTTCTCCAAGAAGTTCTCACTCTGGTATCCAGCAGCGGCTCTGCGTTGGTCAGTCAGTAGGGAGCCTTGGTCGGGAAGAAATGAAGAACGTAAGAACGGCCAGACTGGGTCAGACCAATGGTCCAGCTAGCTCTGTCTCCTTTCTTCCCACAGTGGCCAGTGCTAGAGCTTCAGGGGGAATGTACAGAACAGGGCAATTTGAGTGACCCACCTGTCTTCTCCTCCCAGCTTCTGGTAGTCAGAGGTTTAGGGTTGCCCCCAGCATGGGGTTGCATCCCTGACCGTCTTGGCCATTAGCTTTGATAGACCTGTCCTCCATGAACTTATCTGGTTCTTCTTTGAGTGATGTCCTTATGGGTGCTCCACTTGTAGGTGCGGCAGTGCCCCCTGCACCTGGTATTGGAGATCTTCATCAGCAGTGCCCATTGGACTTCTCCCATCTCATGCTGTGTGCAGGACGTATATATAGCGCTGTGTGGTCCAACCACCCCTAATTCCTTCTCTACCACCTATGGTCTGGGACAGAATCCACAGCAGAGCCCACTTCTCCTATTCCTTCAGTAGATAGTATCTTACCTGCTAGCGTAGCATAGTTAGTATTTTCTTCTTCTTCTCTTTTCTTCTAAAAAAAAGTTTTTTTCTTTTGGTTTTGTTTAACTTTACCTCTACAGTTATCTCACTGTGACGTTGCACCCCATAAGGCTTTATGGAAATATGCTTATGAATGTATATATGACATAACTGGAATATGTTTTATGCTACATATGCCATGTAACATATCTCTGTAAAGATTATGATCTACTGAATCTAGTCCTCCTATTTGTATGCATGTATCATCTTTGTATTTGAAGTTATGAATATTGGCTGTGTACTTCCTTGATTTTAAGTAGCCTTAGTAAAGCATTTGGTCAGCTTCTTGAGAAAGGAATGTGCAAGTTAAGTGCCCAGTCAAGAAACACTTAATGGACAATAGATCTTGGAAGGCTCCAATCCACATAAGAAGTCTACTTGAGGACGTTCAAGGTAGCATGTGAACCATGGCTGCTACCTGTAAGTTCTGAGTCATGCTGTCAAGGTTCCTCCCCCACTCTGAACGCTAGGGTACAGATGTGGGGACCTGCATGAAAACCTCCTAAGCTTATCTTTACCAGCTTAGGTCAAAACTTCCCCAAGGTACAAAATATTCCACCCTTTGTCCTTGGATTGGCCGCTACCACCACCAAACAAATACTGGTTACTGGGGAAGAGCTGTTTGGAAATGTCTTTCCCCCCAAATACTTCCCAAAACCTTGCACCCCACTTCCTGGACAAGGTTTGGTAAAAAGCCTCACCAATTCGCCTAGGTGACTACAGGCCCAGACCCTTGGATCTTAAGAACAATGAACAATCCTCCCAACACTTGCACCCCCCCTTTCCTGGGAAATGTTGGATAAAAAACCTCACCAATTTGCATAGGTGACCACAGACCCAAACCCTTGGATCTGAGAACAATGAAAAAGCATTCAGTTTTCTTACAAGAAGACTTTTAATAGAAATAGGAGTAAATAGAAGTAAAGAAATCCCCTCTGTAAAATCAGGATGGTAGATACCTTACAGGGTAATTAGATTCAAAACATAGAGAATCCCTCTAGGCAAAACCTTAAGTTACAAAAAAGATACACAGACAGAAATAGTTATTCTATTCAGCACAATTCTTTTCTCAGCCATTTAAAGAAATCATAATCTAACACATACCTAGCTAGATTACTTACTAAAAGTTCTAAGACTCCATTCCTGGTCTATCCCCGATAAAAGCAGCATATAGATAGACAGAGACCCTTTGTTTCTCTCCCTCCTCCCAGCTTTTGAAAGTATCTTGTCTCCTCATTGGTCATTTTGGTCAGGTGCCAGCGAGGTTACCTTTAGCTTCTTAACCCTTTACAGGTGAGAGGAGTTTTCTCTGGCCAGGAGGGATTTTAAAGGGGTTTACCCTTCCCTTTATATTTATGACACATGCATAGACATGTGACTTGCCCATGTGACTCCAAAACTCCATCTTGTAGCTGGGATTCTACACAGGGGGAGGGAGGGGTGTCCACCCACAAGAGGAAGTCTATTTAAACCCCTGGGAGACCCCTCCATTTTGTCTTCAGCTGGCTCAAGAGATAGCCTCTCCACTCCCAAAGGATACCTGAAGGAAACTGGAACAAAGGACAGTAACTACAGGTGGTGTGAATGATTGCTGGACCCAGACTAGAAGGAGACTAGTCTGTAAAAGGAAGCTTACTGGAACACCTCTGAGGGTGAAGTTTTATCTGTATTCAGTCTTCTTACTGTATTAGGCATAGGCTTGAGTGTTTTATTTTACTTGTAATTCACTTTGTTCTGTCTCTTACTACTTGGAACCACTTAAATCCTACTTTCTGTAGTTAACAAAATCACTTTTTACTTATTATTTAACCCAGAGTATGTATTAATACCGGGGGAGGGGGTGCAGACGGGGGGGACGACAATGACCGGCTGTGCGTATCTCTTTATCAGTATTATAGAGGGTGAACAATTTATGAGTTTACCCTGTATAAGCTTTATACAGGGTAAAATGGATTTATTTGGGGTTTGGACCCCATTGGGAGTTGGGCATCTGAGTGTTAAAGACAGGAACACTTCTTAAGCTGCTTTTCAGTTAAGCCTGCAGTTTGTGGGAACATGGTTCAAACCTTGGTCTGTGTTTGTAGCCGGCAAGCATGTCTGGCACAACCAGGCAGGGTTCTGGAGTCCAAAGCTGGCAGGGAAGGCAGGAGCAGAAGTAGTCTTGGCACATCGGTTGGCAGCCCCAAGGGAGTTTTTGTGATCCAACCTGTCACACTCATAGCTAGGTTTCTCTTTTTTCCTGCTTCCTGCCTGGGAAGCCTTTTTCTGTCACTCTTATGCCTGAACCCTCTGGGTTTAAGAGGTGTGTTTCCTGCAGGGCTACTTTCCCAGTAACGGACGGCCAAACTAAGTGCATCCACTGTCTGGGAGAGGGGATACATCCTGCAAAAGTGTTCCCACTGCCTCGAACTTCTCCTCATGGAGAAATTGCTACAGCTGGCATTGGATCTGGGCCCAGACTCCTCCCCAGAGAGGGTCCCACACAATTCTAGGTCATCTGCTAATCCTCACTCCCCACATCCTGTGAAGAAAAAGTCATCCCTTTCTTGCTTGGACAGAAAGAAATGGGCTCCCTCCTCACACTCTGAGGTGCACATCATCGGAACACCATCCCTGGCCAGGTCTGTGGCCTCAACATTATCTGGCAGGGGACACAGCTCCAGGGCCCGTCCAAGTACCTCTGGTACTGACACAAAGAAAAGATCTACAGACCCTAATTGGGCAAACCTACAGCTCTGAGGAATGAGACAGGCCAAATGCAGGAGCTACGGCGCTAGCGCCCTTTCCTATATCAACGAAGCCATCAGCACCGAGTAAGCCCTTGGCACCATCCAAATCATTGGCCCCTGGCCAAGTCTTCAGTGCCAACCAAGCCATCAGCACTGACCAAATCTTCGGTGCCAGCCAAGTTTCTGGTGCCATCTACTGACACCTCAGAGGCATACACCCTTCCTTTGGCACCGTCTTTACACTACCACTGATGATGCTTTTTCCCCCTCCACAAGACTTTAGATACTATAAAGACCTGTTAGTATCAGACACTCCTTCGATATGACCTCCCCCTGACTTTCACCCTCCTCTCCAGACTCACGACACTCCCCTCTCTCTCCGCCTTGGATCATAGAATCATAGAATATCAGGGTTTGAAGGGACCTCAGGAAGTCATCAAAGCAGGACCAATCCCCAATTTTTGCCCCAGATCCCAAATGGCCCCCTCAAGGATTGAACTCACAACCCTGGGTTTAGGAGGCCAATGCTCAAACCACTGAGCTATCCCTCCCCCCCAAGGGATGGTACCTCCCTTCCCCAGCGATGAGGATAAAGAGGAGGAGGAAGACATCACTTCCTCATCTACTAGACAAATCACACCTGCTCAATTTCACTACCCATAGTCTACCTCTGGTCTTCAGTCTTGGCAGGAACCACCATGGATGCAGCTACATGTGCCACTCCCTCCAAACTGACCATATTGGGACTCTTGGGTCATGTGCAGGGCACAATTCGGAAGCCCTCCCAGAGAGCAAAGCTGGAGACCTACACCTCTCCCTTCTCTACCTGTCTCTTGCCCTCCAGAAGCTGAACCCCGCTGTTACCCACTGAAGAGGAAGAACAAGAGGATGAACAGAAGGAGGAGGCTCCACCAACACTAGGTTTTTCCTTCTTCCCTGTTGAGGCTATCGTGCCTTCACCCCTACATCTGCCAACAACTTCAGGCACTTTCAAGATCTACTCCACAGGATTGAGACTTCCTACAGATCCTTTCGGAGGAAGTCAAGGACCAGCAGCATAAACTACTGGATATCTCTACACATTCTCTTCCTCCAAGATTGCTCTACGCATCAACAAGGCTCTTTTCGACCTCACAAAGGTGTTGTGGCAGACCCTGGCATCCATCCCTCCGACCTGCAGATGCACCAACAAGAAATACTATGTTCTGGCAAAGGACACAGAATTTCTGTTCTTGCACACACCCACCAAATTCTTTGGTAGTCAATGTGGTGCAAGAGAAAGGCTGTCAATATCAATCTCATTCTAGTAATCCAGACAGAGATCGGAAATGCCTAGACTTGTTTGGATGCAAAGCGTAGTCATCAGCCACGCTCCAATTTAGAATCTCAAACTACAAAGCCCTTATGGCTAAGTATAACTACTTAAACTACTCCATAAGAATATAAGAACGGCCATACTAGGTCAGACCAAAGGTCCATTTAGCCCAGTATCCTATCTTCCTACAGTGGCCAATGCTAGGTGCTTCAGAGGGAATGAACAGAACAGGTAATCATCAAGTGATCCATCCCGTCGCCCATTCCCGGCTTCTGGCAAATTGGAGGAATTCTGCCAGGACATACCGAAGGCCAAGAAAGAGCAATTCCAGTCCCTGATATCGGAAAGGCACCTCCCAGCTCAAACAGCCCTACTAGCCTCGTTAGACTTTGCAGATACTGCTACCCGATCCATCGCAACTGCTGTGGTTAGGAGGAATGCATCCTGGCTCCACCTCTCAGGTTTTCCTAAGGAGGTACAAACCACAGTAGAGGACTTATCTTTTGAGGGCCAGAAACTATTCTCGGAGTACACGGACGATTCTCTATACTCCTTTAAGGACTCCCAAGCTACATTCTGATCTCTTGGCATCTACACGCCAGCGCCAAAGAGACCTCACGGAAGTACCAACTCCTGCCACAATCCCGAACACAGCAGTACACTCCTCAACAGCACTATGACACCCAGCGCCAAAAACAGAGGCCTCCTACCAAATGTAGACAACCCACTCTTCAAGAGGCTACCTCTCTCACACATCCACTGAAGCAGCAATTTTGAAGGTGTGGTCAAGGCCCTGAGACTCCTTCCCCTCTTCCAGTCATTGTCAGCATCTTCGAGGTCCTAGCAGTTTGGCAACTGTTTAGCTCCATTTTCCCCATCTTGGAGACTCATCACCTCAGACAAGTGGGTGCTAGAAATAAGCAAGGAAGGATACTCCATCCCCTTCCTATCTATCCCACTCGCCATCCCCCCTCCCGGTCCCTCTTCAGGGACCCTTTCACAATTCCATTCTATGGGGAGAAATAAATCCTCTTCTGCAACTGGGAGCCATAATACTGGTCCCTTCCCAGCATGTGAGACAGGGTTTCTAATCCCACTATTACCTGATCCAGAAGAAATTCAGTGGCTGGCAACTCATCCTGGATCTTCGCAATCTAAACAAGTTTGTCAAACTGCAACATTTTAAGGTGGTTACCCTTTCCACTATTATCCCAGCCCTAGAACAGGACTTGTGCTCGTCCAGCTTTTCTAAATAGTCCCGAACCACTTCTTTCTCCACAGAGGGCTGGTCACCTCCTCTCCATGCTGTGCTGCCCAGTGCAGTAGTCTGGGAGATGACCTTGTTCGTGAAGACAGAGGCAAAAAAAGCATTGAGTACATTAGCTTTTTCCACATCCTCTGTCACTAGGTTGCCTCCCTCATTCAGTAAGGGGCCCACACTTTCCTTGACTTTCTTCCTGTTGCTAACATACCTGAAGAAACTCTTCTTGTTACTCTTAACATCTCTTGCTAGCTGCAACTCCAGGTGTGATTTGGCCTTCCTGATTTCATTCCTGCATGCCCGAGCAATATTTTTATACTCTTCCCTGGACATTTGTCCAATCTCCAGTTCTTGTAAGCTTCTTTTTTGTATTTAAGATCAGCAAGGATTTCACTGTTAAACCAAGCTGGTCGCCTGCCATATTTACTATTCTTTCTACACATTGGGATGGTTTGTCCCTGTAACCTCAATAAGGATTCTTTAAAATACAGTCAGCTCTCCTGGACTCCTTTCCCCCTCATGTTATTCTCCCAGGGGATCGTGCCCATCAGCTCCCTGAGGGAGTCAAAGTCTGCTTTTCTGAAGTCCAGGGTCTGTATTCTGCTGCTTTCCTTTCTTCCTTGTGTCAGGATCCTGAACTCGACCATCTCATGGTCACTGCCTCCCAGGTTCCCATCCACTTTTGCTTCCCCTACTAATTCTTCCCGGTTTGTGAGCAGCAGGTCAAGAAGAGCTCTGCCCCTAGTTGGTTCCTCCAGCACTTGCACCAGGAAATTGTCCCCTACATTTTCCAAAAACTTCCTGGATTGTCTGTGCACCGCTGTATTGCTCTCCCAGCAAATATCAGGGTGATTGAAGTCTCCCATGAGAACCTGCGATCTAGTAATTTCTGCGAGTTGCCAGAAGAAAGCCTCGTCCACCGCACCACCCTGGTCCGGTGGTCTATAGTAGGCTCCCACCACGACATCACCCTTGTTGCTCACACTTCTAAACTTAATCCAGAGACTCTCAGGTTCTTCTGCAGTTTCACACCTGAGCTCTGAGCAGTCATACTGCTCTCTTACATACAGTGCAACTCCCCCACCTTTTCTGCCCTGCCTGTCCTTCCTGAACAGCTTATATCCATCCATGACAGTACTCCAGTCATGCGAGTTATCCCAACAAGTCTCTGTTATTCCAATCACATCATAATTCCTTGACTTTGCCAGGACTTCCAGTTCTCCCTGCTTGTTTCCCAGGCTTCGTGCATTTGTGTATAGGCACTTGAGATAACCCGCTGATCGCCCCTCTTTCTCACTATGAGGCAGGAGCCCTCTCATGCACTCCTTCTCGTGCTTCCTCCTGGTATCCCATTTCTCCACTTACCTTAGGGCTTTGGTCTCCTTCCCCCAGTGAACCTAGTTTAAAGCCCTCCTCACTAGGTTAGCCAGCCTGCTTGCGAAGATGCTCTTCCCTCTCTTCGTTAGGTGGAGCCCGTCTCTGCCTAGCACTCCTCCTTCTTGGAACACCATCCCATGGTCAAAGAATCCAAAGCCTTCTCTCTGACACCACCTGCGTAGCCATTCGTTGACTTCCATGATTCGACGATCTCTACCCAGGCCTTTTCCTTCCACGGGGAGGATGGACGAGAACACCACTTGCATCTCAAACTCCTCTATCCTTCTTCCCAGAGCCACATAGTCTGCAGTGATCCGCTCAAGGTCATTCTTGGCAGTATCATTGGTGCCCACGTGGAGAAGCAGGAAGGGGTAGCATTCTGAGGGCTTGATGAGTCTCGGCAGTCTCTCCATCACATCGCGAAACTTAGCTCCTGGCAAGCAGCAGACTTCTCAGTTTTCCTGGTCGGGGCGGCAGATAGATAACTCAGTTCCCCTGAGGAGAGAGTCCCCGATCACCACCACCCGCCTCCTTCTCTTGGGAGCGGTGGTCGTGGAACCCCCAACCCTAGGACAGTGCATCTCATGCCTTCTAATCGGTAGAGTCTCCTTCTGCTCCCTTCCCTCAGACGTATCATCTGGTCCACTCTCCGCATTAGTACCTGTGGAGAGAACATGAAAATGGTTACTTATCTGTACCGGCGTTGCTGGTACATGGACGTTCCCCTTTTCTCTTCTGGAGGTCACATGCTGCCAAATTTCTTCACCGTCCTCCTGTCCCCGACGTTCAGCCTGCTCTGAATCTTCAGAACCTTGTGCCCATAGAAGCATATCCTGATGTTTGTCCAGGAAATCTTCAGTTTCTGATGCCACAGTGAACACTCTCCTAGGACATGTAGTTCTATCATATACAGTAAATGTTGCTCCAAAGCCCCAGCCTTTCAATTAGGGTCACTGCCTTCTGGTCACCTACAAGTGGAGCACTCATAGGGAAATCACTTGGAAAAGAAGAGAAGGTTACTCACCCTGTGTAGTAACTGAGGTTCTTCAAGATGTGTTCCTGTGGGTGCTCCACTACCCACCCTCCTCTCCTCTGCTTTGGAACCAACCAAACATACTCTGTGTGGCAGAGAAGGAATGGAACAGTGCTGTATATACGTCCTGTGCACAGTGCAAAGGGGGGAGGTGCGCATGTGTGGTCTGACGGGCACTGCTGATGAAGATCTCCAATCCCAGGCACAGGGCACTGCCATCCCTACAGTGGAGCACCCACAGGAACACATCTTGAAGAACCTCAGTGACTGCACAGGATGAGTAACCTTCTCTTCTCTTTTGAATCCAGTTCTACTTGCTACCAAATCGTCCCAGGGCAATGAATTGCACAGGTTGTCACGGAGTCCCTGGGCGATGCTCTGGAACTGCTCCCTACGAAGCCAGGCAGGACTCTGGGGAAGTCTCGTCTCTGGGAGCAGACTGTCTGCAGGACAAACAGTTCACACAACTTCTACCTTCCTGGGTCTGACCTCGGAGCATTCAGCCTCCTCTGCCCCTCTGTGTGCTTCCCCCAGCAAGTCCGCCCAGGTGGGGTCCTGGGTAAGCCGAGAGTCCTGCACCCCAACTCCGCAGTCAGACGTGACTCTCAGCCAGCCAGTAAAACAGAAGTTTATTAGACGAGAGGAACATGGTCTAACACAGAGCTTGTAGGTGCAGAGAACAGGACCCCTCAGCCGGGTCCATTTTGGAGGGCAGTGAGCCAGACAACCACGTCTGCACTTCACTCCACGTCCCCAGCCAGCCCCAACTGACTCACCCTCCAGCCCCTCCTCCTCTGGGCTCTGTCCCTTTCCCGGGCCAGGAGGTCACCTGATTCCTTTGTTCTCCAACCCTTTAGCTCTCACCTTGCAGGGGGGAAGGGCCCAGGCCATCAGTTGCCAGGAGAGAGAGTGTCGGCCATTTATGTACCCTGGCCCTTTGCTCTGCAACAATTACACCCGCTTATTCTCCCACCTAGAGACTTAAGCAATGTGTAGGGGAAACTGAGTCATCCCTACACGATTCAGAGGAAACATTAAGAACAGCCCCACTTTGTCACACAGGTTAATTTTGTATTGTGTGAAAAAGCACTTTCTCTTGTACTTCCTACTGCCTAATAATTTCCTCAGGTGACCCCAGGTTTTGGTATTGTGGGAAAGGGTAAATAACATGTTCTCTTCGAGTGCTGTCCCTGTGGGTGCTCCACTTTAGGGGTCGGTACGTCCCAGTGCCATTGATCAGAGATTTTCGGTAGCAGTGTCCATCCAGGCTGCACATGTGTAGCAGTCATCTTGCACTGCTGTTGGCGGCTTGAGCAGCATGCGCACAACCCGATCCTCTCAGTTCCTTCTCAGTTGTCCTCGGCCTGAGGCAGAGCTCTGTGGCACTGTCCAAGCGTCTTTCTCTCCACCGCAACAGATTAAATTAGATCGTTTTAGTGGAATTTAGTAGTTAAATAGTCATGTTAGTGTTGGAGTACCTAGTTAGCACTTAAGTTAAAAAAAAACCCACCTTTTATTTTTTATGTTAGCTTTTCCCAAAGCGGGAAACATCTGCCCGCTACAAAAGGCCTGGGTCCCCAGGATTTAAGAAATGTAGCCATGCCTGTCTCAGACTGTCACTCTCTGTGTCCCTTGTCTCAGTGAGTTGCACATCCCTCAGAAGTGGATTCACTGTAGCAACCTAAAAATGAGAGCCAGGCGTGACAGAGATCTACGCCTAAAACTGATCCTGATGGAAAAATCACTTCAACCAGCCTGTGACCCAGGACAGCAAAACTCTCCTTCAGGTGACTCCCACAGCACATCCACCTCAACCAAGGAGAGTGCCCAGTCCTCCAAAGGTGTAAGGAAAAGAGCGGCAATCTCCCTGCAGAGAGAGCCACAGAAAAGAAGCTGTCTCCTGCCAGGTCGCTGTCCCCAGTGCAGAGGTCCGCATGGGTGAGCACTTTTGAGGCACCAGGCACTTCTGGCACTGTCTGCACTGGGATCTCTGCCAAACCCCGCCGCAAGGATAAAGAGTCAAGGCATAAATCCAGACATGCCTCCTCCTGTAAGGCACTGACCACTCTGGTGAGAGACATGGTACTGAGGCTTTCACCATTGGCTGTGCCCCCATCACCAGCAGCGAAAACTCTGTTGGCACCGATCGATAGAACCAAGATGGCACTGACTGCTCCAACCAAGACGACACATAAGTCATCAGCACAGACCCCATTACTGTTTAAATCAGCGATGGTACTGAAACTGGTGGCACCGCTGCAGTTCTCACAACATAAAGACATTGTCGTCTCCTCGTTGCCACAGCCCCCTGTTCGGCACCGATGGTTCTCCTGAGCGCCTTCACCCTCCCCTCTATCGAGCACAAGCACGATGCTAGCGAACAGGAGCAGCTAACAGGGGAGTTTGCGAGTGAGTTTAGAGGGGACGTGTGTATGTGTGTGTGTGTGTGTCGGGGGGGCTGGATACACTTACCATTCTTTAAACTTAAGGCAATAAACACCCCCTGATAAAAACAAAACAACAAAGGAACGAGCTGCAGGAGTAAAAAGAGAATGCAGGCAGAAGTCCAGCAACAGAGTGGGGACTACCCAGTTTATTGCACCCAATGCAGCGTGTATGATTACCTGCCCTGTAGGCAGGTGGCATATGTGTGCATTCAGTGAAAGGAGCTCCTGGCCCTCAGAGACAGCGTACGGGCTTTGGAGACCAGGCTGGCTGAGCTGGAGGAGCTAAGGGAGAGAGAGAGGTACATAGATGAGACTTTTTGGGATGCAGTAGAACGGTCACACCCCCGGTCTGACAGCCTCTGTGCTGTTGAGGAGCATGAAAGTCTCAGGGAAGGAGAACATCCAACTGGAGCAGAGGGAAACGATCCCATAGTTGGGACCCTCCTTCCAGATGATGTTATGGTATCCTCTTGTACTGGGGGATTCGATCATGAGAAACATAGATAGCGGGGTTTGCGATGACTGGGAGAACCGCATGGTGACTTGCCTGCCTGGTGCGAAGGTTGCAGATCTCTCGAGACATCTAGATAGACTTATGAGTAGAGCTGGGGAGAAGCCAGTGGTCATGGTACATGGAGGTACCAAAGACATAGGGAAGGGTAGGAGAGAGGTCCTGGAGGCCAGATTTAGGCTGCTAGGTAAGAGATTGAAGTCCAGGACTCCATGGTAGCATTCAGGACCAGGTAGACAGGCAGAATTGCAGGGTCTCAATGCGTGGGTGAGACCATGGTGTAGGGAGGAGGGGTTTAGATTTATTAGGAACTGGGGACACTTTTGGAGTGGAGGAGCCTATACAGGAAGGATGGGCTCCACCTAAACCAAAACGGAACCAGATTACTGGCATGTCAAATTAACAAGATCGTAGAGCAGTTTTTAAACTAAGGGAAAGCCGACAGGTGTGGAGGAACATGTGGTTTGAACAGCGACATCCCTTAGGGGAGGCTCTATTAATGGAGATTTTCTATGTTCTAGTAAGGAGGAGAGGATGGAAGATGATAAAATATGCATAGGATCTGATGAGAAATAGTCAAATGAAAAAGAGTCCCTTTCAGTTACATTGTGTAATGGCAGACAGCTAAAAAGTGACAAGTTTTTAAAGTGCTTATATGCAATGCTAGAAGTCTAAATAATAAGATGGGTGAACTAGAGTGCCTCGTATTAAATGAGGATATTGATATAATAGGCATCACAGAAACTTGGTGGAATGAGGATAATCAATGGGACACAGTAATACCAAGGTACAAAACATATCGGAAGGACAGAACAGGTTGTGCTGGTTGGGAAGTGGCACTATATGTGAAAGAAAGTGTAGAATCAAATGATGTAAAAATCTTAAATGAACCAAACTGTGCCATAAAATTTCTATGGATAGTAATTCCATGCGTGAATAATAAAACTATAGCAGTAGGGATATGTTACCGACCACCTGACCAGGATTGTGATAGTGACTGTGTAATGCTCAGGGAGATTAGAGAGGCTATTAAAATAAAAAAACTCAATAATAATGGGGGATTTTAACTATCCCCATATTGTCACCTCAGGACGGGATGGAGGGGAGAGGCAATTCTTGATTTAGTCCTGAGTGGAGCACAGGATATGGTCCAAGAAGAGAATATAGCTGGACTGCTTGGTAATAGTGACCATAGTGTAATTAAACTTAACATCCCTGTGGCGGGGAAAACACCACAGCAGCCCAGCACTGTAGCATTTAATTTCAGAAAGGGGAATTACACAAAAATGAGGAAGTTATGAAACAGAAATTAAAAGGTACAACGTCAAAAGTGAAATCCCTGCAAACTGCGTGGAAACTTTTTAAAAACACCATAATAGAGGCTCAACTTAGGTGTATACCCCAAATTAAAAAAACATAGTGCCACCATGGCTAAACAACAAAGTAAAAGAAGCAGAGAGAGGCAAAAAGGCATCCTTGAAGAAGTGGAAATTAAATCCTAGTGAGGAAAATAGAAAGGAGCATAAAGTCTGGAAAGTGAAGTGTAAAAATATAATTAGGAAGGCCAAATAAGAATTTGAAGAACAGCTAGCAAAGACTCCAAAGTAACAGCAACCATTTTTCAAGTGCATCAGAACCAGGAAGCTTGCTAAACAACCAATGGGGCCAATGGATGATTGAGGTGCAAAAGGAGCACTCAAGGACTATAAGGCCATTGCAGAGAAACTAAATGAATTCTTTGCATCGGTCTTCATGGCTGAGAATATGAGGGAGATTCCCAAACCTGAGCCATTCTTTTTACATGACAAATCTGTGGAACTGTCCTAGATTGAATAGGGGAGGTTTTGGAACAAATTGATAAACTAAACAGCAGGACCGTCCCTAGCCATTTGGGTGCCCTACGCAGCCCCGCCGCGGGGGAGCTGTGTGGGGCCCCAGGCCTCCCCCCCAACCATGGTCTGGGAGGCAGGAGCTGTGGGGGGGCACTTTTGGGGTCCCACAGGCCCAGAGTGGCCTGGGGGACTAGTGGGGGGCTGGGAGCAGCCCACCCCACTTCCCTCACCCCGGCCCCAGACGTGTCACTCGGGAGTGGGCTTGGGGGAAGGGATCCTGCCCCCGCACTCACCGGCAGCGGCGGGAAGCGGAGCAGCCCGGCCCCAGCCCGCTGTACTCTGCCAGCTCCCAGCCGCGACGCTCCGCTTCCCGCTGCCGGTGTGTGCGGGGTGGGGAACCTTTCCCTAACCCAACCCCCCGCCCGAGCGACATGGCCGGGGCAAGGGAAACGGAGTGGCCTGGGGCCGTGTCGCTCCAGTTCCCACCATCGGAGAGTGCTGTGGGGGACCTTTCCCCAACCTCCCCACACTCACCGGCGGCGGGAAGCGGAGCGATGTGGCTGGGAGCTGGTGGAATAGAGCGGGCTGGGGCCGAGTTGCTCTGCTTCCTGCCGCTGCTGGTGAGTGTGGGGTCTCTGGGGAAGAGGTGGAGTGTGGGCAGGCCGGGGGCGGAGCAGGGGGGAAGGGTAAGAGGTGGGGCAGAGGGAGTTGTCCGGGTCCCCACACCCTCCTAGGGACGGCCCTGTCCCTTGCAGTGGGCGCAGCCCCTGGGGGGGCCAGCCGAGGGATAGGGCTGGTCGCCGGGGCGGTGCTGCCATGTATGCAGCACGCAGCTGCATAGGGCACCATGAAATTTGGGGCAGTTTGATGCCCCAAATTTCATGGTGCCCTACACAGCTGCGTATGCTGCTTGTGCCTAAGGATGGCCCTGCTACACAATAATAAGTCACCAGGACCCAGTGGGATTCACCCAAGAGTTCTGAAGGAACTCAAATGTGAAATTGCAGGACGACTAACTGTGGTAGGTAACCTATTGCTTAAATCAGCTTCTGTCCCAGATGGCTGGAGGATAGCTAATGTGACGCCAATTTTTAAAAAGGGCTCCAGAGGTGATCCCAGCTATTACAGGCCAGTAAGCCTGACTTCAGTACTGGGCAAACTGGTTGAAACTAAAGTAAAAGGTGACCAGAACTGGACAGAGTATTGAAGGTGTGAGCAGAGCATATAGTGGCATTATGATATTTTCTGTCTTTTTTTCTATCCCTGTCCTGATAGTTCTTTATATTGTTCACTTTTTGATTGCTGCTGCGCACTTAGCTGAAGTTTTCAGTGAACTATCTGTGATGACTCTGAGATCTCTTTCTTGAGTGGTAACAGCTAATTTAGACCCCATCATTTTATATGTATAGTTGGGATTATTTTTTCCAATGTGCTTTACTTTGCATTTATCAACACTGAATTTCATCCGCCATTTTGTTGCCCAGTCACCCACTGAGATCCCACTGTAACTCTTCAGAGTCAGCTTTGGACTTAACTATCTTGAATTATTTTGTGTCATCTGGAAACTTCACCATTTCACAGTTCACTCCCTTTTCCAGATCATTGATGAATACGTTGGACAGCACAGGCCCCAGTTCAGAGCCTTGGGGGACCCTGCTGCTTACCTCTCTCCACTGTGAAAACTGACCATTCATTCCTACCCTTCCTACTTTTAATCAGTTACTGATCCATGAAAAGACCTTCCCTCTTATTCCAGGTAGTAGTAGGCACCCTTCAGTCTCGAGAGCCCATGGGTACGCACCCCTGAGAGGTAAACAATTTACTGGGTTTGTTTTATGGCAGCCGTGGCTGTGGCTGAAGAGACCCACTTGAGAGAGACAATCTCTGCTGCATTTGTCACATTTAAAGGTGGTGTCTCAACGCTTTGGGCTTTGCCTTCTGCACGCTCTTTTCTCCTCTGCTAAGCTGACGGCTTCCTCTTGGAACTCCGGAGACTTCTCTTGAGCTCTTGGTTCCAAAGGCTGCAGTCTTGAGTCTGATCTTCCCATTTGTCCACATGCAGGTCCATTTCTTTGAGATCTCGCACACATCCTTGAAACGCAATTTTGGGCATCCTTTGGGTCTTTTTCCAGGTGCCAGTTCGCCACAGAGGATGTCCTTTGGGATATGCCCATCATTCATTCGGCACACATGCCCAAGCCAACGGAGGCATCTCTGTTTGAGGAGTGTTTGCGTGCTGGGTATGCTGGCCTGTTTGATCAACTCAGTGTTGGTGACTCTGTCCCTCCAGGAGATTCCAGAGATTCGACGAAGGCAACGCATATGAAAGCTGTTGAGCCTCTTTTCCTGATGAGAATATCAGGTCCATGTCTCACTCCCATACAAAAGTATGCTGGTAACACATGCACGATACGCACAGATCTTTGTTTCAGAGTAGCAGCCGTGTTAGTCTGTATCTGCAAAAAGAAAAGGAGGACTTGTGGCACCTTAGAGACTAACAAATTTATTAGAGCATAAGCTTTCGTGAGCTACAGCTCACTTCATCAGATGCATGCAGTGGAAAATACTGTGGGGAGATTTATATACACAGAGAACATGAAACAATGGGTGTTACCATACACACTGTAACGAGAGTGATCAGGTAAGGTGAGCTATTACCAGCAGGAAGGGGGGGGGGGGGGGGGGAAGAAACTTTTGTAGTGATAATCAAGGTGGGCGATTTCCAGCAGTTGACAAGAACGTCTGAGGAACTGTAGCAGGGGTGGGGGGAATAAACATGGGGAAATAGAATCATAGAATATCAGGGTTGGAAGGGAC
This sequence comes from Chelonia mydas, assembly GCF_015237465.2. Lineage (NCBI taxonomy): Eukaryota > Metazoa > Chordata > Testudines > Cheloniidae > Chelonia > Chelonia mydas. The sequence continues at coordinate 430,270 of NC_057849.1, read as the reverse complement.
CTCAGGAGGTCATCTAGTCCAACCCCCTGCTCAAAGCAGGACCAATCCCCAATTAAATCATCCCAGCCAGGGCTTTTTCAAGCCTGACCTTAAAAACTTCTAAGGAAGGAGATTCTACCACCTCCCTAGGTAACACATTCCAGTGTTTCACCATCCTCTTGGTGAAAAAGTTTTTCCTAATATCCAACCTAAACCTCCCCCACTGCAACTTGAGACCATTACTCCTTGTCCTGTCCTCTTCTACCACTGAGAATAGTCTAGAACCATCCTCTCTGGAACCACCTCTCAGGTAGTTGAAAGCAGCCATCAGTTGCCAGGAAACAGGGTGTTAGTCATTCTCTGTATCCAGACCCCTGCACACACCTGCCCTCTAGGGCTCTGCAATGATCATACACCCTTACCCCACCCCCTAGATACTTAAGAACTACATGGGGAAACTGAGGCACCCCACACTATTCAGAGGAAACATTAAGAACAGTCCCACTTCGTCACAGTGCCACAAGTACCCCTTTTCTTTTTACAGATCTTTGTGTGTTCTGTCAGTTTGTTGTTTTGCCATATCCTCTTGTTCAGTCTAGACATTGTTGTGGCTTTTCCCATGCGGATGCTGAGTTCTGTTTCAAGTAAAAGGTTGACTGTGATAGTGGACCCCAGGTATGTGAACTCGTTCACACTTCACATTCATAGTTGCAGATCTTGATGGAGGGTGCTTCCTCAACTCCCTGGCACATTGTTTGTCTTTTTTAGGCTTATTGTAAACCCGAAGCCTTGGCAGGCTTTGGAAAAACTGTCCATTAGGCTTTGGAGATGGGCTTCTGTGTGGGCTGTTACTGCTGTGTCGTCAGCAAAGAGAAGGTGTTGGATAAGGGCCTCCTGAGTCTTGGTTTTAGATCTGAGTCTTGCAAGATTGAACAGCTTTCCATCGGCTCTTGTGTGCAAGTAGATTCCTGCCATTGAGGAACCAAAGCTTGTTTCAGTATCAGGGAGGAGAAGATCCCAGACAGAGTTGGGGCAAGTACATGACCTGGCTTAACTCTGCTGTGAATCTGGAAAGCCTCAGATACTGAGCCGTTGTATTGGACTGTGCTGTGCATGTTTTCAGGGAAGGATCGAATCATGCTGAAGAGCTTGGGGAGGGGGGGAACATCCAATCCTTTCTAGAAGTGCCAATAGTCCACTTCTACTGACAAGGTCAAAAGCCTTTGTGAGATTGGTGAAGGCTATGTAGAGGGGCTTCTTGGTTCTCTGCATTTCTCTTGCAGTTGTCTCAGCAAGAAGATCATGTCAATAGCAGACCTTTCAGCTCTGAAGCCACACTGTGATTCAGGGTAGATTCTGCCTGCAAGGGTCTGCAGTCTGTTCAGGACAACTCAGGCAACTCCCGTGACCACTTAAAGAAACTAAGCCTTTCGTGAGAGACCTTGTCAAAGACTTTCTGAAAATTCAAGTACACTGTATAACTTGATCACCCCTATCCATAAAATTCTAATAGATTGACGAGGCATGATTCCCCTTTACAAAAGCCATGTTGACTCTTCCCCAAGGTGTCTGATAATTCTGTTCTTTACTACAGTTTCTACCAGCTTGCCTGGTACTGAAATTAGGCTCACAGACTTGTAATTGCCAGGATTGCCTCTGGAGCACTTTTTAACAATTGACGTTACATTAGCTAGCTTCCAGTCATCTGGAGCTTACACAGCGCTCTTCTTCAGGGCTGGGAAAAGTGCTAAGAGCATTACAGCTAAATATAAGGTAGAACGGATTGTTTAGCATAAGGAGTTAACACATATTTCAAGGGACCATTCAAGGTGAAGTGGCCCCTTAACATTTCTCCAGTGGTGTGTGGTGGAGGAAGCTGGGTGGAGGTTAGTGGGTTATAGATTGTAGAAGTATATCCACTGTGATATGTCATAAATCCAGTGTCTCTGTTCAGTCCATTATTTTTAGTGTCTAGCAAAGCTATGGATTAAGCTACCAGGCTCGTCTTTGGAAGGTGTTCTGCAGGTTTCCTTTGAGGCTGAGGACTGAGAGGTCAGATAAAGAGTGACCACTTCATGAAAAGTGCTCACCCACAGGTGGTAGGGTATTTTTGTTTTTTATCATTTTCCTGTGTGAGTTCATTCAAGACGTATTGGTTGCCTGGTTTCACCCACATAGTTGTTATTAGGGCATTTATGTGTAGGGCCCATGGATCTCAAAAGATGTGTTGAGGGGGGTGTTGATCATCATAGTAGTGGAGATATGTCTACAGGTTTTGTATCTATTGTATGACTGCTCAGAGCTCCGGTACGAAACTGCAGAAAAACCTGAGTGTCTATGGATTAAGTTTAGAAGTGTGAGCAACAAGAGTGATGTAGTGGTGGGAGTCTGCTATAGACCACCGGACCAGGGGGATGAGGTGGATGAGGCTTTCTTCCGGCAACTCGCAGAAGCTACTAGATCGCACACCCTGGTTCTCATGGGTGACTTTAATTTTCCTGATATTTGCTGGGAGAGCAATACAGCAGTGCATAGTCAATCCAGGAAGTTTTTGGAAAGCGTAGGGGACAATTTCCTGGTGCAAGTGCTAGACGAGCCAACTAGGGGGGGAGCTTTTCTTGACCTGCTGCTCACAAACAGGGAAGAATTAGTGGGGGAAGCAAAAGTGGACGGGAATCTGGGAGGCAGTGACCATGAGTTGGTTGAGTTCAGGATCCTGACGCAGGGAAGAAAGGTAAGCAGCAGGATACGGACCCTGGACTTCAGGAAAGCAGACTTCGACTCCCTCAGGGAGCGGATGGGTAGGATCCCCTGGGGGACTAACATGAAGGGGAAAGGAGTTCAGGAGAGCTGGCTGTATTTCAAGGAATCCCTGTTGCGGTTACAGGGACAAACCATCCCGATGAGTCGAAAGAATAGTAAATATGGCAGGCGACCAGCTTGGCTTAATGGTGAAATCCTAGCGGATCTTAAACATAAAAAAGAAGCTTACAAGAAGTGGAAGGTTGGACATATGACCAGGGAAGAGTATAAAAATATTGCTCGGGCATGTAGGAATGAAATAAGGAGGGCCAAATCGCACCTGGAGCTGCAGCTAGCAAGAGATGTCAAGAGTAACAAGAAGGGTTTCTTCAGGTATGTTGGCAACAAGAAGAAAGCCAAGGAAAGTGTGGGCCCCTTACTGAATGAGGGAGGCAACCTAGTGACAGAGGATGTGGAAAAAGCTAATGTACTCAATGCTTTTTTTGCCTCTGTCTTCACAAACAAGGACAGCTCCCAGACTGCAGCGCTGGGCATCACAACATGGGGAGTAGATGGCCAGCTCTCTGTGGAGAAAGAGGTGGTTAGGGACTATTTAGAAAAGCTGGACGTGCACAAGTCCATGGGGCCGGACGAGTTGCATCCGAGAGTGCTAAAGGAATTGGTGGATGTGATTGCAGAGCCATTGGCCATTATCTTTGAAAACTCGTGGCGAACGGGGGAAGTCCCAGATGACTGGAAAAAGGCTAATGTAGTGCCAATCTTTAAAAAAGGGAAGAAGGAGGATCCTGGGAACTACAGGCCAGTCAGCCTCACCTCAGTCCCCGGAAAAATCATGGAGCAGGTCCTCAAGGAATCAATCCTGAAGCACTTACACGAGAGGAAAGTGATCAGGAACAGTCAGCATGGATTCACCAAGGGTAGGTCATGCCTGACTAATCTAATCGCCTTCTATGATGAGATTACTGATTCTGTGGATGAAGGGAAAGCAGTGGATATATTGTTTCTTGACTTTAGCAAAGCTTTTGACACGGTCTCCCACAGTATTCTTGTCAGCAAGTTAAAGAAGTATGGGCTGGATGAATGCACTATAAGGTGGGTAGAAAGCTGGCTAGATTGTCGGGCTCAACGGGTAGTGATCAATGGCTCCATGTCTAGTTGGCAGCCGGTGTCAAGTGGAGTGCCCCAGGGGTCAGTCCTGGGGCCGGTTTTGTTCAATATCTTCATAAATGATCTGGAGGATGGTGTGGATTGCACTCTCAGCAAATTTGCGGATGATACTAAACTGGGAGGAGAGGTAGATACGCTGGAGGGCAGGGATAGGATACAGAGGGACCTAGACAAATTGGAGGATTGGGCCAAAAGAAACCTGATGCGGTTCAATAAGGATAAGTGCAGGGTCCTGCACTTAGGACGGAAGAACCCAATGCACAGCTACAGACTAGGGACCGAATGGCTAGGCAGCAGTTCTGCGGAAAAGGACCTAGGGGTTACAGTGGACGAGAAGCTGGATATGAGTCAGCAGTGTGCCCTTGTTGCCAAGAAGGCCAATGGCATTTTGGGATGTATAAGTAGGGGCATAGCGAGCAGATCGAGGGATGTGATCGTTCCCCTCTATTCGACATTGGTGAGGCCTCATCTGGAGTACTGTGTCCAGTTTTGGGCCCCACACTACAAGAAGGACGTGGATAAATTGGAGAGAGTCCAGCGAAGGGCAACAAAAATGATTAGGGGTCTGGAACACATGACTTATGAGGAGAGGCTGAGGGAACTGGGATTGTTTAGTCTGCAGAAGAGAAGAATGAGGGGAGATTTGATAGCTGCTTTCAACTACCTGAGAGGTGGTTCCAGAGAGGATGGTTCTAGACTATTCTCAGTGGTAGAAGAGGACAGGACAAGGAGTAATGGTCTCAAGTTGCAGTGGGGGAGGTTTAGGTTGGATATTAGGAAAAAAATTTTCACTAAGAGGGTGGTGAAACACTGGAATGCGTTACCTAGGGAGGTGGTAGAATCTCCTTCCTTGGAAGTTTTTAAGGTCAGGCTTGACAAAGCCTTGGCTGGGATGATTTGATTGGGGATTGGTCCTGCTTTGAGCAGGAGGTTGGACTAGATGACCTCCTGAGGTCCCTTCCAACCCTGATATTCTATGATTCTATGATTCTATTGTTCTGACAGGGTCTGCTGCCGCATTGAGTTGTGTGTCCAAGTCTAGGAGGAACTTGTTTCTGATGATGAGCTTGGAGAGGTTGGGGGGTTGTTTGAATGCCAGAATCATAGAACTGGAAGGGACCTTGAGAGATCAGCTAGTCCAGTCTCCTGCACTCACGGCAGGACCAAGCACAATCTAGACCATCCATGACAGGTGTTTGTCTAACCTGCTCTTAAAAATCCCCAATGATGGCGATTCCACAACCTCCCTAGGCAATTTATTCCAGTGCTTAACCACCCTGACAGTTAGGAATTTTTTCCTAATGTCCAACCTAAACACCCTTGCTGCAATTTAAGCCCATTGCTTCTTGTCCTATCCTCAGAGGTTAAGAAGAACTATTTTTCTCCCTCCTTCTTGTAACAACTTTCATCGAGTGTGGGGGAGTCAGGGCCCTGCACCCCTCTTCCTGGCATTCACCGTGACACTCAGCCAGCCAGTAAAATTGAAGGTTTATTGGATGACAGGAACAGAGTCCCAAACAGAGCTTGTAGGTACAGCCAGGACCCCTCAGTCAAGTTCTTCTGGGGGGCAGAGAGCTTAGACCCCAGCCTTGGGGTTCCCTGAGTTTCGCCTGCCAGCCCAAAACTGAAAACAAACCCCCCTCCAGCCGTCTCTCTCCCACTCCCCCCAGCTCCTCCTTCAGCCTTTGTCCAGTTTCCCGGGCAGAGGTGTCACCTGGCTTCAACCCGCCTCCTGGCTCAGGTTACAGGCTCAGGTATCGTCCCTCAAGTAAAGTCACTTCCTGCTATCCCATCCCCAGTGCAGACAGTCCCAGTAAAACTAGACGACATTCCCGGGTCAATCCACCCCGCTCCCTACTGCGTCACAACAACCTTTTATGTACTTGAAAACTGTTATCCTGTCCCCCCTCAGTTTTCTCTTCTCCAGACTAAACAAACCCCATTTTTAAATCTTCCCCCATAGGTCATGTTTTCTAGACCTTTAATCATTTTTGTTGCTCTTCTCTGGACTTGCTCCAGTTTGTCCACGTCTTTCCCAAAGTGTGGTGCCCAGAACTGGACACAATACTCCAGTTGGGGCCTAATCGGAAGAGGAGGTTCAGGAAAGATTTCTTTCAGAATGTGGTCCCATCAAGTATGGGTTGTAATTATTTGAGGATACCCTGTATGGGTTCCAGTGTGGAGTGGTAAGTTGACATCCAGGAGTGTGCAATTGGCAGTGGTTTTATAGAATCATAGGGTTAGACGGGGCAGCGGCGCAAGGATCATCTAGTCTAATCCCCGTCAAGATGCAGGATTTGTTGGGTCTAAATCATCCAAGACAGATGGCTCTCCACCGTCCTTTGGAAAACCTCCAGTGAAGGAGCTTCCACAACCTCCCTAGTCGTCTGGTCCATTGTCTTACAGTGAGGAAGTTTATCCTGAGATTTTATCTTGGCTTACATTGCAACATACTCTCAGTGACTCAGCCCTCCAGCCAGGTCATGTTTTCAGTTCCACGCTTTTTGGGGTGTATATATATAAAGAGTCCAATATTGGGGAGTCTTCAGGGCAAGGGAGGGATTCAGGGCTTCCCCTTTGGGTTGAGGTCTCATGGTCCAGCTCCTTGTACCTTCAAAGTCTTCCCCCATCTAGGTTCCCCACTGAGGGATAGACTTCCATTGTAATCACTCTTTAGAGGTTGGTGGGGCGCCCAGACCCACCTGTCTCTGATCCAGTGCCCAACGGTAGGCAGCTAAGTCCTGCATCCTCAGGGGCTGTGCAGCTCCTTCCCCGCCAGTCCTGTCTCTTCCCACTGAATAAAGTAAATAACTAACCACCAGAGTCACAGGTCCCTTCTTTGTGGGCTTGGGCAGGTCACTCCTGTGGCCTTCCTTCCCAAGAGCTCTGGGGCAGGTTCACCTCAACTGTCTGCCTGCCTGCCACCATAAGCTTTGTAAGCTCCACCTCCAGCCCGTGTCGCCTCTGCAGGTGTGGTGGGTAGGGCCACCTGGGCTGAGAGCAGCTCCTTAGCCCCTTTCTTTCCAGTGTGGGGTTTGTATACCCTGGAGGGTACCCAGGAATGCTCACGCCCAGACTCCTCTCTCCACAGGAGCCCTGCTGGACGTCTGGGTCAGTTTCCAGCAGAAGTGGATTTTCCTGAATATAGTGCTGTATGAGATGGACATCAGCCTGCCCAGCGGCGAGCTGGTGAGTCGTCTCCCCCATCACATGCCCCTGCCCTGAGCCAGTGAGTCCTCCCTCCCATCCTCACTGCCTCCAGTTCCCTGCCCCTTGGGGCTTCCCTTGTACAGGGCTGATGCTTGCTTTCCTCATGCCAGGACTGCCTGTTCCAGAAGCTGGACAGCAGGTTCCGGGAGCTCATGGAGGTGACGTCCAAGCACCCTTTGGTGCTATCCAGCATGATGCCTATGGCCACCTCCAACCGGGAGAGCCGCTTTATGGGTGTGCCCCTGCAGACCATGCTGAGTGAGGGTGTTGAGGACCTGCAGCTCCTCATCCACGCACTGGAGTACGTGCTGGAGGCTACGCGCATGGGCTTCCCCCGCCTCTTCTTCCTCAGCAACACAGAGGTGGTGGCTATGGTGGCCTCACCAGCAGAGCCCATGGAGGTGACCATCTGGGCCCGCCGCTGCTTCCCAACTGTGCACCAGCTGGCCTTCCGCCAGCCCTCGACCACTCGAGACCCTGCCACCTATGCTGCCCTGCTGCCCGTGTCAGAGGCCACAGGCCTGGTGGGAGCCTGTGGGGAGACGGTGCCGCTGTGTTCCCCGTTGCCCCTCAACCAGAAGGTCACTAAATGGCTGTGCGCCCTGGAGCAGCGCATGAAGGAGGCCCTCTTCCACCTGCTGCAGGCATGCATGGCCCAGCGCCTGGCCCTGCGGCCCCAGCTTGACGTGGCCTTCGAGCAGCGCCCAGCTCCCACCAAGCTGCCACTGCACCTGCTGGTGGAGCACTGGAGGCAGCTGGCAACAGACTTCCCAGCCCAGTGTGTGCTGCTGGCTGAGGAGGCCTTGTGGTTTGCAGATGTGCAGGAGCGGCTCTTCGGCACCATGTGCAGGCCTGGCCTCAAGCGCAAGCACAGACTCAAGCTGGAGGCCCTGGCCCACTACGTCCGCAACTACCGCAGCAGCCATGCCGGGCAGCCGGGCAGCGCCCAGCTCAGCACACTGCTGGGGGCCCTGCTCACTGTCACCGTGCACCAGCGCGACGTGCTGACCTGCCTGCTGGAGTGCAAGGTCGACTCACCCACCGCCTTTGGCTGGGCCCAGCTGCTCAAGTACCGGCTGGTCCTGCACCCCGAGAGCGCCAGGGCAGCCGGGGCCCCCATTGAGAGCTGGGCCGCCAGCACCCCTGGCTGCTGGGCCGAGATCCTCGACATCCGCCTGCACTATGACTATGAGTATGTGGGGAACTGTCCCCACCTGGTGGGGAGCCCCCAGCTGGACAGGAGCTTCCTGGGCTTCCTGCTTGCCCTGGAGGAGTTCCGCTGTGGCGCGGCTCTGGGCTGCCACGGGGTCGGGAAGACGGCCACCATGCAGCACCTGGCCAGGGTTCTGGGGCGCCAGCTCGTCATCCTGCACTGCTCCCAGCAGATGGGCCTGGGCTGCCTCCGCCAACATCTGAGTGGGGCTGTGCAGGCCGGGGCCTGGCTGCTGCTGGAGGCTGTGGACCAGCTGGGGCCCGGCGTCCTGTCAGGGTTCAGCCAGCTCCTGTCAGACCTGCAGATGCTCTGCATGGGCCTGCAGCCGGAGAAGGGCCAGGTGACCCCTAACCACAAATCCAAGAGCAAGGACGGGGAGGGGCAGGAGCAGCCTGCAAGGGCCCTGCCAGAGCTGGGCCTGGATGAAGCAGAGCCATACCAGCCCCGCGTGCTGGGGAACATCCTCTTTGGGGAGCGGCTGCTGCGGGTCAGGGAGACCTACGGCTGCCTGGCCACCCTGCAGCGTCTCCCTGAGCTCCTGCGCCTGGCCTTGCGCCCCGTGGCCCTGCTGCCCCCTGACCTGCACAAGGTGGCCGAGGTGACCTTGCTGGCAGCTGGCTTCCGGGAAGCAGCACACCTGGCCAAGAAGCTGAGCTATTTCTTCTGGCTGGAGGGGGAGCTGGGCCCGGGCCCTGCACCAAGCCGGCTGGCCTTGTTCAAGGGGGTCATTGAGGCAGCCATTGGCATTGTGTATCCGCCCGTGGCAAGGCCACAGCCAGAGCCCAGGGAGCAGCTCACAGCCCAGCAGTCATCCTTTGAGGGTCTGGCTGAGGAGCCTGCCCTCATCCAAGCTCTCTGCCTCTCACCCTTCTTGGCTGCCTTGGAGGACCCCCGGCTGAGTAGAGTGTGGGAGCTGCTCCGAGGGGTCTTCCCTGCCTCCTGCTCCCTGTTCCCTGAGGCCCATGCCCCCCCCGGGCTGCTGGGTGCCGTGACAGCACAGCTGCATGAGGACAAGCTCCACGCAGACCCCGAGCTCACCAGCACCATAGTGCAGCTTTGCCAGGCCCTGCTGGGCTCGCCTGGGGTCCTGCTGGTGGGGCCCGCAGGTAGCGGCAAGACCACAGCCTGGAAGACCCTGGCCAAGGTGCTGAGCAGGCTGGCTGTGAGCAAGTCCTTGGAGCTGGCGCCAGGGGCAGGCAGGCCAGGCACTCAGGACGTGGCATACCTGCCCATCAGCACTGTCTGCCTCTGCCCCAACAGCCTCAGCACCTCTGAGTTCCTGGGCAGGCTTGAGGGAGGCATCTGGAGGGAGGGTGTTTTCTCCAGGCTCCTGCAGAGAATGGCTTCCTCAGCCCCTGCCGCTGGGCTGAGCGGGCCAGGCACCCAGCAATGGATGGTGCTGGACGGGTCTGCCAGCTCTGAGTGGCTGGATCCCATCTCATCGCTGTTCAGTGCAGAGCCTGCTCTCAGCCTGCCAAGCGGGCAGCGGCTCCATTCCCCAGAGGGCGTGAAGTTCCTCTTTGAGCTGCCTGATGTCTCCAGCATCTCACCATCCATCTCCACACGGTGCGCCCTCCTGCACTGTGGGGGCTCATGCGTCTGGCGAGCACTGCTGGCCTCATCCCTAGCCACCATCTACCACAGGTACAGTGTGAGCCAGGAGAGTGTGGTCATGCTGCGTGGCCTTGCTGAGGATGTCTTCCCCCCTACGCTCACCTTCCTGCAGCAACATTGCAGCTCCCTGCTGCAGCCTCACGCCGACCTGCGCAGCCCCATGGCCTGGGGCATCCCGGAGACCACAGCCTTCACCAGGCTCCTGAAGGCTCTGCTGGACCGACACCTGAGCCATGACAAGGCGAAGGCCCAACCTCTGAGAAGGGAGGACCAGGCAGGTGAGGGGAACCCCAGCAGGACCAATGACCTTGTGCCCCCCTGCTTTTATAGGGTCCAGATTAGAACCAGTCCCCAATGCTGCTGAACCCGACCAGCCGAGGTCCCCCATTCTGGGTGCCCCAGGGTCTGAGCAGAGGCAGAGCCCCAAGGAAGGGGCCGGATGGTGGAGGCTGCCCGGGGCTCTCTGTTGGGCTGGCAGGATCTCGCCATCCAGGGAGTCCTGGGTGACTGGAATGGATCCTCCTAGGGGGCTGCTCTGCCAGGCATTGCCCATGAATGCTTGTGACAGGGCCAGTCTGGACCTCGGGCCCACACAGAGCTCTGCAGCACCTGCCAGGCCCAGGCTTTGCCAATGAGCAGCCAGGAGGTCTGCCATTGCTAGGCCAGGCCAGGCTGGGGTCTCCTGCCTCGAGGTGACTGACTCTTTCTCTCCCCAGTGGCTGAGAACAGCTGTGCAGGGGTGTCAGCTATCCCTTCACCCTGGGGCTTGGATGAAGCTGTCCCCTCCCATCACCACCTGCTCGTCCGCAGCATCTTCGTGTTTGCCTACATCTGGGGCTTCAGTGGCCACCTGCACCCCAGGTACCAGCCAGGGGTTCTCTGGGCTAGCCACGCCATTGATGATGATGAGTGAGCAGCACCGGGAGGCCGAAGCAATGGAATGTGGACACTGGGGATGGGGTTGGAGGCTGGAAGCCAGAACTCCTGGGTAGGGAGGAAGGGAGTGGGGTCTATGGGTTAAAACAGCAGAACAGGGAGCCAGGACTCCTGGGTTCTAGCCTGGCTCTGGGAGCAAAGTGGGGTCTAGTAGTTACAGCAGGGCACTCTCCCCTTCGCTGTCCATCTCTCTGACTCTATTTTTTGCAGACACTGGGCCCTCTTTGACAGCTTTGCCCGTAGAGTCCTGTACAGCAGCCGCTACACCATAGAGCTGCCTTCAGCCGATTCTGTCTTTGACCTCTGTCCCCAGCCTGAGGATGGGAAACTGGAGGTCTTTGATGGGAAGTATCTGTCTGGCAGAGTCAAGGCAGTTCCCATGAGCTTCACCATCCTGCCCCAGGTACGGCCAGGTACGGGGGTCCCCAGGAGCTGCCCCATCCTGCTGCAGGTACAGCCAGACCTGGGCAGGGGGGTCCCCAGGAGCTGCCCCATCCTGCTGCAGGTACAGCCAGACCTGGGCAGGGGGATCCCCAGGAGCTGCCCCATCCTGCTGCAGGTACAGTCAGGCCCTGTGAGCTGCCCCTGTGCTGCCCCAGGTACAGCCAGGCCCCAGCTGTCCCCATGACAGGCCCCGTCATGCCCCAGGTATGGCCAGGCTCTGGGGGGTCCCTGTGAGCTGCCCCAGGTACTACTGGCCCCCAGGGGGTCCCCGGAAGCTGCCCCGTTCTGCCCTAGGTCCATCCGGGGCCATCACACACTGTAACATTCCCACTGGTGATAAGCGCCAGAGTTGCTGGATGACGTCTGGGATGCCAAAGAAGGAGAGGTCAGATGCTAGAGGCACAGAGGGGGCAAGGCTGGGAGCTCTTCCAAGAGCCCCAGGCAGCCGGGAGATGTGGCATGAGGCGGCACAAGCTCCTTGCCCTTTGATGTGCCCGAGTCTCCATGGCGCTCCCCTCTGGTCAGCTGCTACACAGTCCCAGGGCCCCTCCCTGGCACGGTCTCTCTGCTCTGCAGTACGAGCGACTCCTCTACGTGCTGGACCTGCTCCTGGGCTCCAGGCAGCCAGTGCTTCTGGCCGGGGAGCCGGGCTGTGGCAAGTCATCCTTCGCGGAGCTGCTGGTCCAGCCCAATCACTCCTACCACCGCGTCGCCATCTCACCTGCCCTTGGCAGGGGCCACGTGCGCCACCTGCTGGAGAGCCACATCCTGGGCAGCACGCGGGACAAGGCCCTGTTCACCAGCCTCCTCGGATCCCGGTCCCCTGCCGCCAGGGGCAGGAGGAGCTGCTACCTGCTCCTGCTGGATGACCTGCACGCCGCCGAGCTGGGTGAGCCCCCGCCTCATGTCAGACAATGCCCTGGGCTGAGCTGGAAATGGCCACATATCCTTTGTGGGGCCTGGCTCCCCCTGGCACAGTACAGCCCAGCTCCCCCTCCTTGGCCCAGACACCCTCTGCCCCAGGGCTCTGCAGGGCCCAGCTCCCTCTGGCTCAGCCTGGCTCCCCTCACTGGGCCAGACACCCCCCGCCCCAGGGCTCTGCTGGGCCCGGCTCCCCCTGGCTGGACCCAGCTCCCCATCTCAGGGCCTGGACACTAGCGTTGCCAGGTGTCCAGTTTTTGACCAGAACACTCGGTCGAAAAGGGACCCTGGCGGCTCTGGTCAGCACCGCTGACCAGGCCATTAAAAGTCCAGTTGGCAGTGCAGGGGGGCGGGCAGGCTCCCTGCCCAGCTCCTCACGGTTCCCGGTAGTGGTGACATGTCCCTTGGCTCCTAGGCACGGGGCAGCCATGGGGGCTCCGAGCTGCCTCCCGCCCTGAGCGCCGGCTCCACAGCTCCCATTGGCCAGGAACTGTGGCCAATGGGAGCTGCAGGGGCGGCACCTGCAGGTGAGGGCAGCGCAGAGCCCCCGTGGCCGCGCCCTGAGCCTAGCAGCCGAGGGTCATGTCACCACTTCCGGGAGCCGCCTGAGGTCAGCACTGCCCAGAGCCTGCACCCCAAACCCCCTGCCCCAGCGCTGAGGACCCTCCCACACCCGAACTCCCTCCTGGAGCCTGCACCCTCTCCCGCACTCCAACCCCGTGCCCCAGCCCAGAGCCCCTTCCTGCACTCTGACCCCCTTTGCCCCAGCCCGGATCCTCCTCCTGCACCCCAAACCCCATGCCCCAGCGCTGAGCTCGCTCCCGCACCCAAACTCCCTCCTGGAGCCTGCACGCCCCTGCCCTAGCCAGGAGCCTCTTCCCACACCCTGAACCCCTCATTTCTGGCCTCACCTTGGAGCCCTCACCCTCTCCCGCAACCCCCTGCCCCAGCCTGGTGAAAATGAGTGAGTGAGAGTGAGCGACGGGGTGTGTGTGTGGAGTGAGTGGAGGGCAGGGGGCCTCAGGGAAGGGGCAAGGCAGGGGTGTTCAGTTTTGTGTGATTAGAAAGTTGGCAACCCTACCGGACAGCCCAACCCCCAGGGCTGTACAGGGCCCAGCTCCCCGTCATTAGGTCTGGAACCCCCGGGCTGGATCTGGCTCCCTCTGTCCAGGCCCAGTCACCCATGGTTGGTTAAGTCCGCAGGGCTGTGTGTTAGTGCCGTCCTGCCCCTGGCACTTGGCTCCTAGAAGAGCCTGTGGGTGGCTGATGGTGGGATAGGCAGGCTGCTCCAAGGCCTGATGGTCCTTTCTGTCCCAGATGCCAGGCAGGGGAGTCACCCCGTGGTGGAGACCCTGCGCCAGGCCCTCTCTCACCAGGAGGTCTACGGCGCCGAGACCCTGGAGCTCCGACACATCCCTTCAGCAGAGTTCAATTGCTTTGGCTTGGTGGCTGCCCCAGCGATCGGTGTCCACCCACTCTCCCCTCGCTTCACTCGGCTCTGCAGCATCCTCTCGCTCCCCAGTGTCTCCAGGGAGTCTCTGATCAGCATCCACAGACCCCTGGTCCTCGCCTGGCTGGAGAAGTTCCCCCTGCTGGCCAGGCACAGCGAGCTGGCTACTGCCCTGGTGGGGGCCACTGTGGACGTGTACGAGGCCATGACGGCCAGATTCCGCTCCTCCCCCGCCTGCTACCACTTCTCCTACCACCACATCGAGAAGGTTCTCAGGGGCCTCTTCCTCCTGCGGCCCTGCCCCGGGATTCACCTCACCAGCCCCTTGGAGGACCCCAGCACCCTCAGGGCTGCAAAGCGAGGCCAGCCGGGGATAAGCCTCAGCCTCACGCTGAGCACCCGGGTCATCGTCCGTCTCTGGCTGCACGAGTCGCTGCGCATCTTCTGCGACCCGCTGCTGTCGGAGCGTGAGCAGCAGGAGAGCGGGCAGCTGCTGCTGGACATGGCTGCCAGCACCTTCTGCACCAAGAGGAGCATGCTGAGGGTGGTATCCACCAGTGACAAGGAGCCGCAGCAGCGCGAGCGAGCCAGGAGCATCATGGAGCCCGCCGGGCAAGACGCTGCCATGGAGCTGGGCGCTGAGCAGGGTGTGCTGGCTGACAGCCATGAGGAGCCTTCCTCGCAGAGCAGCAGCGACGGGGACTGCCCCGACGCCTTCGATCCCATAGACCAGGCCCCAGCCCTGGCCCTGGATCAGCCGGATGCAGTGCCGTCCAGGGACTCTGCCCTGGGCGCACTGGAGCCCGAGGGGGCAGAGGCGACTGAGATGAAGAGAATGGTTTCCATCCAGCCCTTTCCAGCCCTGCACCTTCGCTTCCAGGAGCAGCACCCGGCCATGGGGCGCCACACCAGCACCCGCCAAACCACCCCCCTGAAGAGCAAGCGCAGGCCCTCCACCAAGAAGGAGAGCAACAAGCCCCTGCTGCCCTCCCACCTCCTGCTGCTGCCAGGAGAGGACGTGCGCAACATCCTCTTCAGCAGGGAGCTGGCGCCGGCCTCCTCCAGCCGGGAGAGCCTTTACCACGAGAGATGCTGGGACACCATCCAGCGGGAGCTCAGCACCTTCCTCCCCAGGGGCTTTGTGCTGTGCAGAGAAGTCACCCAGCACCTGGTGCGCCTGCTGCGGGTGCTGTGCTGCCCACAGGGGCATGGGGCCCTACTCTCCCTGCACCTCTCCACCGGCAGGAGGTCCCTGGTGGCCCTGGCTGCCAACGCCACCGGCTCCCAGCTCTTTGAGCTGACGGGGCAGGCGGGGGAGTGGGAGGTGAGAGAGCTGATCAGGAAAGCTAGCTGGCAGGCTGGGATCCTGGACGCTAGAGTCGTGGTGCTGGTGCACCAGGGGGTGGCACTGGGCACCATGCAGAAGCTGGTGGATCTGATGAGAGAGGGCACCTACCCTGGCCTGTATACCGCTGAAGACACCGCACACATCGTGAAAGAACTGCTGCAGGAGAACCAGAACATCAAAAGGACCATGAGGCCCAACAAAGTCCTGCAAAGGTCAGGGAGGGAGTGACAGAGACCATGGCCAGGGGAAGTTGGGGATGCTGTGAGCTGGGCAGGTCTAACAGGAGTGACCGTGGGGCGGGGATGGCATCCCTGAGCCGGGCAGGTCTAACAGGAGTGACCCCGGCTGGGGCGGGGAATGGGATCCCTGAGCTGGGCAGGTCTAACAGGAGTGACCGCGGGGGTGGCAGGGTGGGATCCCTGAGCCGGGCAGGTCTAACAGGAGTGACCGCGGGGGTGGCAGGGTGGGATCCCTGAGCCGGGCAGGTCTAACAGGAGTGACCGTGGGGGGTGGGAGGGTGGGATCCCTGAGCTGGGCAGGTCTAACAGGAGTGACCGTGGGGGGTGGGAGGGTGGGATCCCTGAGCTGGGCAGGTCTAACAGGAGTGACCTCGATGCGGGGGGCGGGGGGGGAATGGGATCCCTGAGCCGGACAGGTCTAACAGGAGTGACCCCGGGGGCGGAGCGGGAGGGAGATGGAATCCCTGAGCCAGGCAGGTCTAACAGGAGTGACCCCGGGTGGGGGGTGGGATCCCTGAGCCGGGCAGGTCTAACAGGAGTGATCCCGGAGGGGGGTGGGGGGGATATGGGATCCCTGAGCCAGGCAGGTCTAACAGGAGTGATCCCGGAGGGGGGGTGGGATCCCTGAGCCGGGCAGGTCTAACAGGAGTGATCCCGGAGGGGGGTGGGGGGGATATGGGATCCCTGAGCCGGACAGGTCTAACAGGAGTGACCGCGGGGGCGGGGGGGTGAGGGGGTATCCCTGAGCCAGGCAGGTCTAACAGGAGTGACCGCGGCCGGGGGGGTGGGATCCCTGAGCCGGGCAGGTCTAATGGGGGTGACCCCAGGGGGGTGTAATATCCTCCCCCCACCTCTGTATTGAAGGGTGCACACAGGCTCCAGACTTTGCCTGCCCTGGGGGGAATCACAGAGGCCCCGCCCGCACACGGGGGTGCATCCTCTTGTCAGGGGTATTTGGCGAGAGAAGGAAATTCCAGCTGGGCCTGCTCTGAGACCCTGCTGGGCTGGGGCTATCCACGCCTGGCAGGGGGCACTCCCTGTGCTGGGTGGGGGTTACTGTCAGTCCCCCTCAAACTGGACTGGGAGGGAGGGGTTTGGTGTCACCCCATATCTTGGGGGTCCCCCTCTCTTCCCTCAGCCCCGTGGCCTTCTCTTCCAGGTTCTACCAGTCTGTGAGGAGCAATCTGCATTTGCTGCTGCTGCTGGATGGGCGCAAGGGCTGGGCGAAGGGCAGGGGGCCCTTGGGTTACCCCACAGCCATGGCCACAGCCCTGCTCACCCTCACCTGCAGCACTGATGTGTACCAGCCCTGGAGCCAGGAGTCCCTGGTGCAGGTGGCTACCCAGCGCCTGGAAGATGCCCTCAGCCAGCAGCCTCTGCAGAGCCCAGGTGAGGGCTCAGCCTGCTTCTGGGGTCTCAGCCCCTCCTGGATCCTAGCAGCTATGCAGCCAGCAAAGGGCCAGACCCACCTGGGTTCGGCACAGAATACAGGCACCAAGTGCCTGGCCGCTCGTGCTGGCCAGCTCCAACCCATGGGCCCTGCTGCCTCCTCTCCACAGTCTCTCATGGTGTCCACTTGCTTGTCTGTCAGTCCCAGCGTCGCTGCAGGCCCTGGAGAATTCGCTTGCCAGCATTGCCTCAGCCATGGCTCTGATTCACCGCTCTGCCAGCTGCTACGCCACACACCTGGCCCCCAGCATGCCCCTCATCACCCCAAAGACCTTCCTGGATTTCGTCGACATTTTCCTCATGTTCTCAGCACAGTTGCAGAGGCAGAGCCGGACTCAGGCTGATCGGTGAGGAATGAGGCCAAACCCTGGTCCCCATCACAACCTTAACTCTGGCCCCATGGTGCCCCCACATGGCTCTGCCGCCCGTGGGCAGTGCATCATGCCCCACAGCCCATGGGCCAGGCCGTCAGCGCTGAGCAGGGTAAACTTCCCATGTCAGTAATGGCTGGACTGTGGGGTCTCGACACTCAGCAAGAGGGCCGTCAAGCTGCCCCCATTCTAACAACCGGCAGCAGTGTTCTGGGGGGCCATGCAACCACAGCTCCAGACTTGTGTGTGCCAAGCTTCTGTGACTGAGGAGACGTGGCTGAGGGAGAGAATGGGGATGGGGCGCCTCCTTTCCCCCCTCCACCCCAGGAGTATGGGTGAGGAGAAGGGTCTGACCCCCTGACCAGGACACAAGCCGCCTCTTCCTGCCAGGGTCAGGTTATCCCAGAGCTGCCCACTAGGGGCTCCTGGCTTTGGAACAGAAGGATCCAGCTGGAGGGGTCCCTGGGCTGCACCCCCACATTCAAGTGCCCCTAGTGCCCTGCATCTGAACATGCCCTGGGGGGGTGCGGGAGCCTCACTCTGCTTTCCTTGGGGCAGGATGAAGCTTGCTCTGACCAAGATGTGGGCAGTGAGTGAGAAGCTGCGGGAGCACAACCGGGACATCAAGTATCTGCAGGAGAAACTTCGCATGGCCAAGGAGGTGAGAGGGTGGCCTCCAGGAGAGCCTGGTGCCCTGTGCTGTCACCCACCAGATCAGCTCACCCAGCGTGGTGCTGGGGGCGCTGTGCTGCAGAGTGGGGACCCTTCCCAAGGCCCCTGTACAGCTGCAGGGAGAAGGCAGGGGGCGCTCTCCACAGGGTTTGGGGATTTGTACCTCCAGACAGAGGGGGGCGAGTATTCATCCGTAGAGTAACTGCCCTGCTCAGACACTCACAGCCTGGAGCAATGGCTTGGGTTGATGCTGGGGGTGAGGCAGGGGTTGGGCAGCAGCAGAGGGAAGGGCTGTGTGGGCTGCTGGTGCCATGTCTGCTCCCCTCCTGCCCTCAGCAAGTGGCCAGGTGCCGGCGGCGGGCGGAGCGCGAAGAAGTGGTGCAGAAGCAGCAGGAGCAGGACTGTCAGCACCGTGAGGCGCGTATCGAGATCCTTACACAGGAGCAGCAACTGCTGGAGCAGAGCAAGGAGTCTGCCATGAGAAAGGTGTGCTTGGACCTGAGCCCCTGGAACGGCAGGGATGGGCACCCGGCCTGGCTGCCTGGCTGAGCCCCTGGAACGGCAGGGATGGGCACCCGGCCTGGCTGCCTGGCTGAGCCCCTGGAACGGCAGGGGTGGGCACCCAGCCTGGCTGCCTGGCTGAGCCCCTGGAACGGCAGGGGTGGGCACCCAGCCTGGCTGCCTGGCTGAGCCCCTGGAACGGCAGGGGTGGGCACCCAGCCTGGCTGCCTGGCTGAGCCCCTGGAACGGCAGGGATGGGCACCCGGCCTGGCTGCCTGGCTGAGCCCCTGGAACGGCAGGGGTGGGCACCCGGCCCGGCTGCCTGGCTGAGCCCCTGGAACGGCAGGGGTGGACACCCGGCCTGGCGGCCTGGCTGAGCCCCTGGAACGGCAGGGATGGGCACCCGGCCTGGCTGCCTGGCTGAGCCCCTGGAACGGCAGGGGTGGGCACCCGGCCCGGCTGCCTGGCTGAGCCCCTGGAACAGCAGGGGTGGACACCCGGCCTGGCTGCCTGGCTGAGCCCCTGGAGATGCAGGGGCTTAGGTGCAAGGCCCATCAGTAGGGGTGAGCCTCACATGGGCGGGAGTTGGTGTGGGTCAGGATACGTTACTGCTGCCCAGCTGGTTGGCCAGCAGGGGCAACGGGTGGGAGATGGGTGGGAATCGGCCCGGTATGTGGTGGTCAGGGGGCTATGTGGGATTCCCTATTGATGCCTGTCCATCAGGGGAGGTGAAGTCACTGATCCACCGGATCTGTGCCACCCCCGATCTTTTAAACAGTCCCTTGGGGGAACCCCTTCAGTGGGCCAGACCCCAAAGGGTCCTGCTGTCCCTTAAGGTCAGGCCATGCAGCCTCAACGCCTACTAGACTGAGCCACTGGGCTCCAACCTCCTGGGTCCCGCCCTGAGCTCTGCCCAGTGAGTGCAGCTGCCATAAGCTCCTGGTCAGAGACTTCTACACTCTTCAGGGATCCAGGTACCTCAGCCAGGATCTGCAGCAACACCAGCCACCTGTGCAAAGCAGGCACTTGGAGCACAGCCCGGGGAAGCCCTTAGGTCAGCCCTGGGAAGCAGCGATTTGGACATTGTCCATGCTGGCCAAGCCATTTCTGTCTCTTTGTCGCCCAGGCCCAAATGAGCCCCCAGGCCTCTGCAAAGGCTGCTTTTATCCCAGCCTCCTGTCACCTTTCACGCCATTGTCCTCCTGGAGTTCAGTCCCCTGCCAGAGTTCCCTGCTGTCAGGTGTCAGCCGTTCAGTCCTGGCCACTTCCCCTGTCTGAGCATCCTCCCTTGAGCTGGGTCAGATTGAGCCAAGCCTAACTCCCGTCATCCCACCCCAGAGAGTTCCTGACACATGCTCCAGGACCTGCCTTGCCCTGAGAGCAGCGGCTGACCCGTTGGCTCCCACTGGGTAGCAACACCTAGTCCAGTCACTGCCTTGCCTGTCATTCATAAACTTGTTAGAGAATTCCCGTGGCATCACAGGGGTACATGGGGTGCCCCAGTGAGGCCCGGCTGCCCTGGTACCTGCCAGAGGAGAGGGGAGTACGTGGGGTGCCCCAGTGAGGCCCAGCCTGGCCCAGTCCCCACCCGTCTGGGGAGGGGTGTATGTGGGATGCCCCAGTGAGGCCTGGACTGACCCGGTCCCGGCCCATCTGGGGAGGGGTGTATGTGAGGTGCGCCAGTGCAGCTTGTCTGTCCCTTCCCTCAGATGAATACTGAGTACAAGGCAGCACTGGCTGGACTGCAGGTGCAGGACATTGAGGAGTTGCGGAGCTACCGGTTACCACCAGCATCCATCCTGAGGGTGACGGATACCCTGTGCATGATGTTCAGCAAGGAGCCTGGCTGGGAGAGTGCCAAGCAGCTGCTTGGCCAAGAGGACTTCTACCAGGTGCCGGGAGGGGCTGTTGTATTGATTTAGACAGAGTCAGTGGGCCAGAGGTGTTCGCAAAACCCAGTCACTGTCCAGCACTGAGCAGCCCCCTAAAGAGGGCTGGCGGGTGGAGTCCTCAGCCTGCCTGGTACCACAGCCAGCACACCAGCAAACATCCCTGTAGCCCTTTAGTAGCGTTACGGACGAGATGGGAGAGAGCTGACCCTTGCCTGTAGAGCAGTGAATGGGGCTTTCATCTGAACAGCTTCCCTTCCCCTTTGCCTGTAGCTGAGCGAGTTTCAGCAGAAAGCCCCTGGGTTTGGCATGCCCTCAGACATATCAGAGATGGTGATAACGCTGCTTTTGGGGGAAGGCAAGGACGTGAGCTGAGAGGGGTTGGAGCTGCAGCTGCTGTTACAGTCCAAGCCCATTTCAGCTCAGGTGGTGACCAGGATTCAGCTGGAGCTGGCGGGGGAGGATGTGTCTGCGTCCTTTCTAGCCCAGGTTGGTAAGGATGTCCCTCAGGCGTAGGAGAGAAGGCCCTGGGTCCCAGGAGATGGTGGGCGCAGCCGATGCTGGTGACGTTTGCTCCAATAGCCTCCATCTGTTCTCCCCCTCCTCCAAAGTCTCTTTCTCTAAGGACCCCAAAAGGCGGTGATGGCGGAATAGCCAGCCCCTCATTATTTTGCCCACCAATCAAATCTAATATCCAGCACACCAATTTTAACTGATTAATATCCAGTTCCACGTCATCTGATTTTTACCAAGCATGATTTTAACCCAGTCCTGGATTTATATTCCCATGCCTTCTGCACCCCGGCAATGTACACCCAGCTGCTGCCATGGAAACAGTACACCCCAGCTCCCTGGTTCCACCTCAGTCCCCAGGCTCCTCAGCACAAGGCACTGGACAGGTTTATGGGAACACCAGACTGGAGTTTATTGAGAGAAAACGCTTCAGATAAAAGCAAGTGCAAGGGTTCGGAAACCTCTCAACATCAAGGGTAGGATTGCGTGCTTCAATTCCCAGATTAGTTTAGTGGATCATTGAAAGTAGCTTCATCCACAAAGATGATGTCAGAATGGATTCAAATTTGGACATGTGCCTCTGAACAGACTGAAGTTCAGTTCAAGCCTGTGCAGTGAGACTGAGAGATTCAGGCTCATCTAAAGCCTTTCTCACTGAATTCAAATGCTGCGCAACTGGTTGAACCCCATCAATCCGTGCAGACCATCTAGTTCTGGACATCCCCTGCAGTGAAACAGGAAGAGATTGCTTCAGAATTTCCCACCTTTGTGGGCTGCTACTGAAGAGATTGTACATTTGCTGAACAGTTCCAAAGTAAGTAATTGCCTCCTTGCATGATTCAGCACAGTCAACACCTACCAGGTTCAGTGTGTGGTTTCCACAGCTGGAGAAAATACAGTTTGAATTATGCTCAAGCAGAACTGCTTGTCCACCTTTGTACTTCCCAGACATATTGGATCCATTGTCATGGCTTGACCAATGCAGACTTGAAAATCTCACTTAAAATCTTCTAGAATTACTAGTACTCGAGCAGCAATTTCTTTCCCAATTTTTCTCATAAAATTATCAAAAAAAATAAACCTTTCTTCAATTCAAAATTTTGAGCTGTCTACAATCTTAACATATCAAATAACCATAGTAGTCTGTTCCTTGTGAGAACAATCTGGAGTGGCATCAACAATGATTGAAAAATACTTGGCATTTCGAATCTCATCAAGAATTGTTTTTTGTACGAATGACCCACATAGCTCAATAAACGCGTTTTGTATGCATGTGGTGAGATAATGGACTTGTATGTGCTTTTGATTCTCTTGCGATTCTCAAATACGTTTAACATACTCTGATAAAAGTGGGTCATATTTGCTGAGGAGCTCCACTATGCCTAGAAAATTTCCATTTGCACGATCACCAGTACATTGACTAGAACCAAAGAAAGCCAATCCCCAGTCAAAAAGAAAAAGGATGACATTCAGGATGCGCTCAAGAAGTTTTTTCCAGTTGTTAGTTTCTGTAGAGAGTTCAGTCAAGAGTAAATTCTCAACTGAACTTTCAGCTGATGCTGCACTACTGGCTGATTTCCATGCAACATAGTGTTCTTTGTGTGACGGTGAACTCTCACAGGATGGTATTCAGTCTTTCAACTTCCTCCAACCCCTGTTGATGCGCCATCCTGATTGATCAGAGAGACCTGATGCATTTGCAGCACTTTTGTTCAACATGAAGCAGGGTGCACGGTACAGAGATTGTTTTTCCGTACTCCAGCATAACCAGTCTCTTGTGCAGGTCTCACCACTTGGAAGAGTTTTTGTCAGCAGATGAGTAGGGAAAGCATGATTAACAGCATCTCATGGAATGTTACTTGGAATTTCAAAACAACTAATTTGAAGAAAAGATTATATTTGGGCAGCATTGCTCTTGTCGATAATTCCAACGTCAGTCCCAGTCAAACCTGGAGTACTCATGAATTGCTACATCTTCCTGTTGCTGTTGAGTTTCTTAATCGTACACAGGATCTTCTGCTGCATCTGTTACTGTTGGCACATCTCCTTCTTGACTACTGTCCTCATGTTCAGGGATTGGCACTGAAATATCACCTGTTGCAGTTGCGGAGTTTTCATTATCTGTAGCATTGTTTGTTGGGTAAGGTGTGTTTTGCAGTGGTTTGAGAAATGAAGTTATTGGCTTTGAGCTCTTAGCTGCTGCTTCACTCAGTTGTTTTCGCCATCTCTTCCTTGCACCACTTTCAAATCTCCTCTTCATAGTGATTTATCTGGTCAATATGGAGCCTATCCACACTTGAAATATTCTGCTGTAAATAAGTAGCTTATCTACACTTGAAATCTTCTACTGTAAACATGTACACAAATGCTGAATAATACACAAATGCTGAAAATGAAGGAATACTAATTAAGAACACAAAATGAAACAGTCAGGTTATTATTCTTATCACTGAATCAAAACTCAAGCACGCAAGGTATAATATAATAGGCTGATCTGAAGACAAAGGGATGACGTGTATATAGTAAACACAGACACGGATACAGACAGAGGGATAATGTCCAAACATTTCAAACGTGTGTCCTCACGAAACTCACTGTACAAGACTGTCCTCACAAATTTTCACCTTGAATCTGGGCCTACGGACTACGAAAGTCATGATGATGGCCAAGCTACCAAGCTAGGGCTCAACCAGCCCCAACCAGTCACCTCTTTTAGCTACCATATGAAGATAATAATGAAGAATTCTCACACATAAATAATACCTTAGTCAACTAGACATAAAACTATAAAGATACTAAAATGTAACAATTCTGTACCTTTCAGCACGCACTTGAACCAGCACCAGCCACTAGTAGTGGTTTGTTTATGTAATCAGCTGATCTGAGAGAACACGTTCATCACGGTCTAATCTTGTGCCATCAGAACCGATATATTTTTTATTAATATTTGTGAACATTTTGAACTCTTTAATATGACAAAATCTATATCAGTTAACAAAAAAATTCTGTCTTTTACCAAATCACATCTCTTATTTGCTTAAAATTGCAGTTCTAAGCTGAGAGAGTGTGTCACATTTTGGTCCAATAGGGATGGGCATAAAAACAAGTTGCAAAACTTATCAAATGCCAAAAAATTAACAAGTATCTAAATCTGAGGCCCCCTTTGAGCTTGAGGCCCAGGCCAAATGGCCCTCCTGGCCCCCCCTCTGCTTGGCCGTGGTGAGGCCCAGTAAAATGGAGCCTAGATCCTGATTGGAAGAGAATGGGGCTGGAGGCAGGCTGCCCATGGGGCAGGTGAATGCAATCTTGGCTCTGTGGTTACAGATGTAGAGCTGGCTGGCTCAGTTAAGGGAGCAGCGAGCTCCAGGCTGAGGCTCTGCATGGGGCCGCAAGTGCAGTGTTAACAGGATTCACAAGGTCTGTGCTATGCCCCAGCCTTTCAACCATCTCTGGGGAGTACTCTGTTAGTGTGCCAGGCCCCCAAGAGGTCACCCTGTGCTACAAGGGCAGGCCACCTGGCCTCAACAGCTCCAGTACTGGGCCTTCTGGCGCCAGCACCCTGTTCCAGCTGGGCTCAGATGCCAGGGAGAGGCTGTGCTACCAGTGAGCCTCTGGAGAAACACAAGGCAAAACGAAGTCGTATTTATTAGTATGACACTGTCTGGTGTTAACGATGCTGTCTGGGTGAATTGCTACCACCAGCTTACAGCATGAGGGCTGTCACGGGGTCTCCGGGCAATGCTCTGGAACTACTCCATACCAAGCCAGGCAGGACTCTGGGGGAGCCTCCTCTCTCTGAACAGACTGTCTCCAGGGCAAGAAGCTCACACAACTTCGACCTTCCTGGGGCTGACCTCGGAGCATTCAGCATCCCCTGCCCCATCATGCGCTTCCCACAGTGAGTCCACACAGGCAGGGCTCCTGGGGAAGCCAGAGGGCCCTGCCCCCCAACTCCGCAGTCAGACGTGACTCTCAGCCATCCAGTAAAACAAAAGGTTTATTAGATGACAGGAACATGATCTAAAACCATGAACTTGTAGGTACAGAGAACAGGACCCCTCAGTCAGGTCCATCTTGTGGGGGTAGGGAGCCCAGAGCCCCATCTGGGCCTCCCTCCGTTTCCCCAGCCAGCTCCGAACTGAAACTCTCCAGCCCCTCCTCTGGCCTTTGTCTCTTTCCCGGGCCAGGAGGCCACCTGATCTCTTTGTTCTCTAACACCTTCAGTTGGCACCTTTGCAGAGGAGGGGCCCAGGCCATCAGTGGCCAGGAGACAGTGCGTCAGCCATCCTCTGTGCAGACACCATCATACTGGCCCTTTAGGGTGCTGCAACAATCACACCTCCTTATCCCACCAGCTAGATACTTAAGAAATGCCATGGGGAAACTGAGGCACCCACACAGTATTCAGAGAGAACATTAAGAACATTCCCACTTTGTCACATCTCTCCCCGCTTCGAGACTGCAGATGCTGATTCGTAAAAGTCCTCAGCATCAACCCCAGGGTCCCATAAACTCTCTGCACCAGCCCGTGGGACGGAGGGTGACCTGCAGAGGCCCAGGTGGGCCAGACCCCCCATTTCTCCCACCAGCCCAGGAGCAAGGCTGACAGGACATTGGACCCCTGGTCTGTAAGGACCTTGCTGGGGACCCCCCCTCTGCTGAAGATGGTCAGCAGTGCGTCTGCCCTGGTGTCTGCCTTGGTGGAGGACAGAGCCCCCGCCCCTGGGTAGCGGGTGGCGAGATCCATCACCCCCAGGACGTATTTCTTCCCTGCCTAGGTCGCCTTGCTGAGGGGCCCCACTATGTCCATAGCCACCTTCTGGAAAGGTTCCTCTGTGTTGGGCAGGGGTCTCAAGGGAGCTTCTCCCTTATCCCGGCCTTCCCCCCCCTCTGGCCGGGGTCGCAGGACCTGCCGTGCCACTGGGCCGCGTCCCAGACTCCGGGTCAGTCACGGTTCTGCAGCAGCCACTGCCTGGGGCCTGGATCCCCTGGTGTCCCGAGAGAGGGTCATTGTGGGCCAGGTACGACAGCCGGTGGCGACACTTCTGGGGCACCCACAGGGGCCTCCTGATCCCCCACGGTTCTACTTCCCCTGGGGGAGCCCCTTCCCGGTACAGGAATCCCTTCTCCCACAGGAATCTGTCCCTGCAGCCTTCCCCATGGGGGTTTGCAGCCTGTGGCCAGCAAATCCCCTCAGCTCCTCCTAGGAGGGATCCTTCCGCAGCTCGGTCTGGAATTCAGCTGCTGGGGGAGGGAGTGGGACCTGCTCCCTCTCGCGGGCTGGGCCTGGGGTCACAGCCCTGCTGAGCCTTGTCCCTGGTTGCTCCCTCCCTGCCGTGGGATCACTTCCCAGCAGCATCTCTGGACCAGCTAAACCTGGTTGGCAGCCGAACTGCCCTGCCTGTGGGTCCCCCCCCTCAGCTGGGGTCTCAGCTCCCCCCTTGCTCAGCGCTGCCCTTGCTGTCCCAGTGGGGGCAGGCAGTGAGCTCTCTGCTCTCCTTACAGCATCGGAGCCAGTGTGAGCCCCCTCTCCGGGGTGCAGGAGGGCAGGGAGCATCTCTGTGTCCCACCCAGCCCCACGGGGCTGGTTACAGCAGGCAGGTATCTTGCCCTCCCCCCTGCTAGCCAGGTATCCTGCCCTCCCCCCTGCAGCTCCTCCCCACTGCCAGCCAGGTCATCTGCATTTTCACTGACCATTTCCCTCTCCGCCGATTGGTTCCTTGGATTCAAATTCAAACCCTTGGCCATTACAGGAGCAGGGTCTGGATCCTGTCCCAAAGAGACACAGTCACCCCGCAACAGGACCTCACAGCCGATATCCTGGAGAACCCGAACGACCAGCCAGCCCGACCCCTCCTGGGTCTGCACAGGGATCTGGGCCATAGGCAGGGCTAGGGGCCCCATCCATGGGACCTTCACCCAGGTCACACAGCCCTTCAGCATCTGTTGGGGCTTGTCACAGAGTCCCTGGGCGATGCTCTGGAACTGCTCCCCATGAAGCCAGTCAGGACTCTGGAGAAGTCTCCTTTCTGTGAGCAGCCTGTCTTCAGGACACAAAGCTCACCCAGCTTCCACCTTCCTGGGTCTGACCTCCGAGCATTCAGCCTCCTCTGCCCCTCCGTGCGCTTCCCCCAGCGAGTCTGCCCAGGCGGGGTCTTGGGGAAGCCAGAGGGTCCTGCACCCCAACTCCACAGTCAGACGTGACTCTCAGCCAGCCAGCAAAACAGAAGGTTTATTAGATGACAGGAACATGGTCTAAAACAGAGTTTGCGGGTGCAGAGAACAGGACCCCTCAGCTGGATCCATTCTGGGGGGCAGTAAGCCAGACAACCATGTCTGCACTTCACTCCATGTCCCAGCCAGCCCCAAACTGAAACTCCCTCCAGCCCCTCCTCCTCTGGGCTTTGTCCCTTTCCCGGGCCAGGAAGGCACCTAATTACTTTGTTCTCCAACCCTTTAGCTCTCACCTTGCAGGGAGGAAAGGCCCAGGCCATCAGTTGCCAGGAAACAGGGTGTCGGCCATTCTCTGTGCAGACACCATCACACTGGCCCTCTAGGGCTCTGCAACAATCACATCCCCTGATCCCACCACCTAGAGACTTAAGAAATGCATAGGGGAAACCGAGACACCCACACAGTATTCAGAGAGAACATTAAGAACAGTCCCACTTCATCACAAGGGCGTCTATCAGCTACAGGCAACACAAGCTCCCCTTCTGGACTACCAGAAGCCCCAGTCGTTCCCCCTGCAGGCTAGCAGTTTACACACTCCATCTAATTACAGGAGATGCCCAGTCCCTTGTCATCTGGCCACCTGCCGAGTATACTGATTCGCTGGCCCTGGGGAAACAGTTCACCCCAGGCATCTCCTCACGTCAGCACTGCCCAAAGCACATGGCACTTAGACACATCTAGACTGAACCCAAACTGAAGCTTATTACCAGAGCTGGAGTTAAAGATTCAGATAAAAGCAAGTAAAAGGATTTGGAAAGTGTAGAACTCCACATCAGATCTGCAAGGGAGTTTTGTTCTCCCCAGAACTTCTCACAAAGTCGGTAGTGACCGCTGCTTCATTGCTGGGTTGGGGAGCCCATCTTGACAACTTTACAATACAGCAGGGTTCGCACACTTGTTCCTGGCACTAGCCCATGTTAATGAATTCTTTCCTCCTGGAAACCAGGCAGCATGGAAGTTACCATTTTGAAGAGCAAAATGGCATCCTCCATGCTTTGTGACCTCACACACACCATACATGCAAGGTCACGCTGCGTGGAGCAAAATGGTGCCCTCCATAGACTAGTGATCACCGTGACCCCATCTGCTGAGGATGCAACCCTATGGGGTCGCAACCCACAGTTTGGGAACCACTGCAGTACAGTGTCAGTGATTTCGAAGAGAGGCTCGGCTTCATATCAACGTCCTGGAATTCAAAGTGATACATAAGAACATAAGAATGGCCATACTGGGTCAGACCAAAGGTCCATCCAGTCCAGTATCCTGTCTACCAACAGTGGCCAATGCCAGGTGCCCCAGAGAGAGTGAACCTAACAGGTAATGATCTAGTGATCTCACTCTTGCCATCCATCTCCACCCTCTGACAAACAGAGGCTAGGGACACCATTCCTTACCCATCTTGGCTAATAGCCATTAATAGACTTAACCTGGCTAATAGCCATTAATAGACTTCTGTGAATTTATCCAGTTCTCTTTTAAACCCTGTGTGACAGGGTCAGGCCAGATGGCTATAGGAGAGTAATAGAAGGCAGATATATTAGCCCTAGGCTAAGTAGGTCCCTTTTCCCTTGGTAAGGGAACAGGGAAGGTTCCAGAACAATCAGGAACCTTCGGGAGACAATTAAGGCAGGCTGATTAGAACACCTGCAGCCAATCAAGAAGCTGCTAGAATCAATTAAGGCAGGCTAATCAGGGCACCTGGGTTTTAAAAAGGAGCTCACTTCAGTTTGTGGTGTGCGTGTGAGGAGCTGGGAGCAAGAGGCACTAGGAGCTGAGAATGAGAAAATCCTCCCAAACCCCCAATCCTCCCAAACCCTCCCAAATCCTCCCAACTCCTGGTCAGACACAGGAGGAGTCGACCTGGACTGTGGGTTCAGAAAAACCGGCCAAGCTGAGGGCTGCCGTGAAGCTCCAAGGCGAGCAAATCCGCCAATAAGCGCAAGACCACCAAGGTAGAGCAGGAACTTTGTGACACCTGTTATAGCCCTAGCCTTCACAACCTCCTCAGGCAAGGAGATCCACAGGTTGACTGTGCACTGAGTGAAGAAGAACTTCCTTTTATTTGTTTTAAACCTGCTACCCATTGATTTCATTTGGTGGCCCCTAGTTCTTATATTATGGGAGCAAGTAAATAACTTTCCCTTTTTCACTTTCTCCACACCACTCATGATTTTGTAGACCTCTCTCATATCCCCCTTAGTCTCCTCTTTTCCAAGCTGAAAAGTCCTAGCCTCTTTAATCTCGCCTCATATGGGACCCGTTCCAAACCCCTAATCATTTTAGTTGCCCTTTTCTGAACCTTTTCTAATGCCAGTATATCTTTTTTGAGATGAGGGGACCACATCTGTATGCAGTATTCAAGATGTGGGCATACCATGGATTTATATAAAGGCAATAAGATATTCTCTGTCTTATTCTCTATCCCTTTTTTAATGATTCCGAACGTCCCGTTTGCTTTTTTGACTGCCACTGCACTCTGCGTAAATGTCTTCAGAGAACTATCCACGATGACTCCAAGATCTTTCTCCTGATTATTTGTAGCTAAATTAGCCCCCATCATATTGTATGTATAGTTGAGGTTATATTTTCCAATGTGCATTACTTTACATTTATCCACATTAAATTTAATTTGCAATTTTGTTGCGCAATCACTTAGTTTTGTGAGATTTTTTTGAAGTTCTTCACAGTCTGCTTTGGTCTTAACTATCTTGAGCAGTTTAGTATCTTCTGCAAACTTTGCCACCTCACTGTTTACCCCTTTCTCCAGATCATTTATGAATAAGTTGAATAGGATTGGTCCTCGGACTGACCCTTGGGGAACACCACTAGTTACCCCTCTCCAGTCTGAAAATTTACCATTTATTCCAACTCTTTGTTCCCTGTCTTTTAACCAGTTCTCAATCCATGAAATGATCTTCCCTCTTATCCCATGACAACTTAATTTACATAAGAGCCTTTGGTGAGGGACCTTGTCAAAGGCTTTCTGAAAATCTAAGTACACTATGTCCACTGGATCCCCCTTGTCCATGTGTTTGTTGACCCCCTCAAAGAACTCTAATAGATTAATAAGACAAGATTAAGAAGCCATGTTGACTTTTGCACAACAATTTATGTTCTTCTATGTGTCTGACAATTTTATTCTTTACTATGGTTTCAACTAATTTGCCCGGTACTGACTTTAGACTTACCGGTCTGTAATTGCCGGGATCACCTCTAGAGCCCTTCTTAAATATTGGCGTTACATTAGCTGTCTTCCAGTCATTGGGTACAGTAGCTGATTTAAAGGACAGGTTACAAACCACGGTTAATAGTTCTGCAATTTCACATTTGAGTTCTTTCAGAACTCTTGGGTGAATGCCATCTGGTGACTTGTTACTGTTAAGTTTCTCAATTAATTCCATAACCTCCTCTAGTGACACTTCAATCTGTGACAGTTCCTCAGATTTGTCACCTATAAAGGATGGCTGAGGTTTGGGAATCTCCCTAACATCCTCAGCTGTGAAGACTGAAGCAAAGAATTCATTTAGTTTCTCCGCAATGACTTTATTGTCTTTAAGTGCTCCTTTTGTGTCTCGCTTACTTGCACGGTATTTTACGCCTGGAGCAATTCTGCTCCAACAAATTAAAAATTCTGCACACAATATTTTAAAATTCTGCAAAATTCTATATATTTTCTTTGGTTAAAATAACACCATTTCATCGCGCCAGTTTCAATTATTTTGGTAATTTATTTCAAAATACCTGTCAGCAAGTTTGTCTGTAACAATACAGACAACAAAAAATAAATGTTTTTTGGGAAATAGGTTCCTTACTAGGTATATTAATACAGAACACTGAGTAATAATTCATTTAAACTACAATACAGAACCAGATTTCCCGCCCCACTCAGAAGCAATGCAAAGGTTTGGGGAATCGGGGTAACTGAGTTGCTGAGGGAGAGGGAAGTAAATCGCTGGGAAGGAGCCTGGGTGGGAACCTGGAGGGTTGCTGGGTGTGGGTGGGAGAAGTATGGAAGACCCTGGCTGACCCCTAGCCTCTCCCAATCAGTCTGCCCCTATCCCGATGTGGACCTGTATCCCCCCACCCCCCAGTTCCATGTGTCTCTGCACCCCCACTCAGCTGTCCCCATGCACCCCCCGCCCCTTGTCTCCATGTGGCCCTGCACTCCCTCAGTTAGCCAGCCCATCCTGATGTGACCATGCATGCGCCTTCCCCATGTGGCACTTCACCTCCACTCCCATTCAGCTCCCTCCCCACTCTGTCCCCTCCACTAGCCCTTCTGAACCTCAGTCTGTGACCCCCCCAGTAGCCCCATGTGCCCTGCTCTGTCGCCCCCCCCCCCGCCCCATATCCCATGTCTCCTCCCCTGGCCCCACAGGCAGGGCACTGTGAGGAACGCAGCCTCTTCTCTTCCTTCTCTGCAGCTGGCTGCTATGGCTGGTGATCCGGCTGCCCTCTGTTCTGGTGCCACAGCAGCCCCTGGTGGGTGAAAGGCATAACTGTATCACCTCTGTGGCAGAATGTATTTTCTGCAGAGAAAAAAATCTGGGGGGGGGGGGGGGGGCGACATGAATTCTGCACATGCGCAGTGGTACAGAATGCCCCCAGGAGTAACCTTTCTCCCTCATATCAAAGATCTGAGTGTGCACGAAAGAACAAACAATGCCACTGCCATGTTTTGTGTAAACAGGGAGGAACCAGATCAATGATCTGGTGCAGGGAAGCAATGAACACTGTAACACTAATGTAGTTCATCTTCCAGGCCTACACAACATGCTCGCAGACCATCTAAGCAGCATTTTCAGAATCAGAAATGGTTCATAAAGGATTCAGGCGTCAAGTCCATTATCAATCAGAGGGTGCGCCCCACATAGATCGTTTTGTAGCTGAACAGAACAGGAAAGCCAAGTATTTTGTTCCAAGAGAGGACAGAGCCCAAGTTCTCAAAGAGATGCCTTCTGATCTCTTGGACTCAGGGCCTGTTGTATGCTTATCCCCCAATTCCTCCAATTCCATGTGTGAAGGAAGGTCAAACAGTTCAGGGCCTCAGCAGTGGTTCATGGAAATCAGAAATCTCTCAGTGATACCTCCAGTATTGATAGTTTCTGTCAGACTTGATTACTCAGAACAATGGGAAAACATTTCATCCTGATGTATTGTCATGGCATGGAGAAGAATTGTTCTGTTGATGTACAGAGCCTACTGATTAAGCACAGAAAGCAGTCTGCAAGGACAATTTGTACTGCAGAATGAAAGCATTCTTCATCCAGAGCTTCCCAACATGACCTTCCTCCCTGAGAGACATCAGTTCCTTATATCCTTGAGTGTCTATTACCTTTAAACACCTCCTCTTTGTCACGAAGCACATTGTGTGTTCATTGGCTGCTCTCTCTGGACGTCATTCACCAATTCAAGATCATGCTGTTGTTTCTCATCCTTCAGTCAAAAAGTTTGTGAAAGATCTTGTGAGAGTTTTCCCTCTGATAAGCTAACCCCCTCCCTCATGGAATCTTAATGTGGAACGTACAGGTCAGAGCGATCACAAGATAAATATGAATCAAGAGTGTAACGCTGCTGCAAAAAAAGCGAACATCATTCTGGGATGTATTAGCAGGAGTGTTGTAAGCAAGACACAAGAAGTAATTCTTCCGCTCTACTCCGCTCTGATGAGGCCTCAGCTAGAGTACTATGTCCAGTTCTGGGTGCCACATTTCAGGAAGGATGTGGACAAATTGGAGAAAGTCCAGAGAAGAGCAACAAAAATTATTAAAGGTCTAGAAAACATGACCTGTGAGGGAAGATTGAAAAAATGGGGTTTGTTTAGTCTGGAAAAGAGAACACTGAGAGGGGACATGATAACAGTTTTCAAGTACATAAAAGGTTGTTACAAGGAGGGAGGTAAATTGTTCTTCTTAACCTAGGACAAGAAGCAATTGGCTTAAATTGCAGCAAAGGAGGTTTAGGTTGGACATTAGGGGAAACTTCCAAACTGTCAGGTTAAGCACTGGAATAAATTGCCCAGGGAGGTGGTGGAATCTCCATCATTGGGGATTTTTAAGAGCAGGTTGGACAAACACCTGTCAGGGACGGTCTAGATAATACTTAGTCCTGCCACGAGTGCAGGGGACTGGAGCAGCTGACTTCTCAAGGGCCCTTTCAGTTCTGTGATTCTGTGTTTCTGTGACGACAAGCCCAGCGTGGAATGGGAAGGAATGAGGTCATTTGACTCAAGCAGCAGCCTGATTGGAGACCCAAGCCAATAACAAATTGAATAAAGTCTACACATGTGAATGGAGGATCTGAAGACACAATAGAAATCCCAATGGCTGGGACAGTCACACCTAGCAACCCCAGCTAAGAGGACGGCGATTTCCCCCACCTCTTGGCAGGGAAGCAACGCAAAGGCCCCAAGCTGGAGAAACAAGGAGAGGGGTCAGGGCAAGCTCTCAGAGACACAGGGGGCTGGCTACAGACAGAGAAAGGGACCAAGACAGAGGAAGGATAGATGGTACCTACAGCAGCCTGGCTCCAGGGAGCGCTGGCATGGGCCAGTCTGAACTCCCTTAGCCTTTGCCTCTCTGCGATGACTTAAGGACTTTCAGGTGACTGATAAATTGTTACCTTATTTGGAAAGGCTGCCTGGTGGTGCTGTACATACTCATTAAGAGTGTAAGAAAGGGAATGGTCCTGTTCTTGCGGGGAACTTTCGTGGCTTATACGCTACCCCGGTGAAATGGGCTAGTGAAAGGATCTGAGTTCTCGCTCCCGCTCCCTTACCCAGAGGCCTGCCTGACTCGAGGGGTCTCCTTCCACTCTCCTGGGTGGCAGAGTCCTCGTAGCCCCGACCAGGGTGGGCCCAGGATTCCTGGGGCTTGACCCCCAATCTGGCTGTTGTACTTAGGACAGGGCTCGGGTGTCCCCACTCCGGGGTGCTCTGTCCACGCCAGGCACTTCCCTGACCCACTCATCATCACAGACGGTTCAAAGAAAACACGATTTATTCCACAGCAAGTCATTAAAAATGAGGAGAAACTGGGAAAGGTGGAAGGAAAAGCCGTCACCCCGCTCTGTGGCACGGGAGAACCCCAGACAGCCGTGGCTGGATGTCAGGGCAGTTCACGGTCTGTCCCTCACACGGCCCAGGCCCTGCCCAGGCCCTGGCTGCGCTGCAGGGATGCCGCAGGTCAGACACTCGCTCTGGTGGTGGCCACACGCCTTCAGGCTCTAGGTGGCAGGGCCCTGCCCCCCAGCATTGCCTTCTCCCCCCCATGGGGGTTATGGTCTGGTCGCTGGCACCCGAAGGCCCAATTTTGGAGTGCTGGAGGTCCCAGGTCTGCCCCCATGGAGCTGTGTGGGTCCTGGGTCACTCCCAAGGACATAGACAAGAGTGACAGAGGGATTGTTCATAAAACCATTCCCACATTCATCACGTGCCCCACGCCTCTCAAGCATGCCATGCCATGGGCTCCCTTGCCTGCCCCTGTGAGACCACCGCGCCTGCTGCTGTTAGGGTGGCCAGTCTTGGCTGGATGTATCCCTGGAGGGGCCATCCCATGACATAAGCTTCAATTAAAGAGTCAGCTTTAACTCCTGGAGACTCCAGGACAGTCCTGGAGGGCTGGCAACCCTGCCTGCCATAATAGTAGGGTAGATAAAATGCGCTTTGTGGTGGGCAGGATTGGGTGGGCAAAACAACCACGTGGCAGGAATTTGCAGGAAACCAGTAAAACTCTCCTCAGTTTAGCATGTACAATGTGTGTCTGCATTCCGTGTCTACGGCTCATATGTGGCCTGGTGTGTTTGGGTTTGTGTGTTCATTGCATGGGGGGGGTGGCTAGTGCATGCTCTCTTGCGGGAACTGGGGGGCCACGGGTTTGGCTGGTGGAAGTGGGATAAAAATGCAAGAACCAGTGTGGGGCAGGAGTGGGATTAAAAAATCCAGGGCTCTACTATGGGGGGGTCAGGGTCTGGCTTTGGGGTGTGCCACGAGTCCAGGGGGCCTGGCTGCCTGAGGCCCCCTCCCCAAGTCCAGCCTCACCCGTCTCCTCTCTGCTCACCAGGAGCTGCTCTTCTACCCGAAGGACGAGCTCCCCAGCGACCTGTTCCAGGCTCTGGGCCAGGTGGTGTCGGATGCGAGCTTCTGCGCTGCCTCCCTGCAGAGTATCAGCAAATCTGCGGCTGCCCTGTGCCAGTGGATCTGTGCCATCTATTGGTACCACCGGGCTCTGCGCATTTGGGAGCCCACTTTGATGCAGCTGCAGCACTGCAAACTCCAGATTCGGGAGGAGAAGGGGCGGCTGGGCGACCGGCACCTGCAGGCTGAGAAGCTGAAAGAGTTGAGCTCGGGCTGGGGCGTGGAGCTGCTGAAGGCCACTGAGCATCAGGAGGCCGTGGACCGCGAGCTCTGTCACGTCCTGCAGGAGAAGGAGAAGGCTGGCACTGTTGAGAGCTTGGTGGCAATGCACGTGGCCAACTGGACAGCGGCAGTGAAGGTAACGACTGGGATTGCCTCCTCACGTCCCCTCCCTGACGCCTGGGGCAGCCAGTGTCTCAGGAAGCCAAAGAGCCAGTGCAAAGGATTTCTCTCCATCCGTTCCTGGGACTCCCCTTCTCTCCTTGCCCTGTATGCTGGGACTCCTGTAGGCCAAGTCCAGCGCTGCCCGGGGCTGCGGCAGTCAGAGCCAGCCCGCGGCACCTCTTGGTGCTGCCAGTGCCCACCTCCAGGATCTGCTCCCCCTGGCTGGAGGGAGGGGGCCGTGTGTCGAGTTAGTCTGTCTTGGTGTGAGGGTTGGAGATTTGAGTATAGACTCTGGATGCAGGGGTCTCTAGGGGTGGAGACTGGGGGGGAACAGGATCTGGGAGCAGGGCTCCCCCTGGGGGTGGGGTCTGGGTGTGGGGCTCCCCCCTGGGGTCAGGGATCGGGTTCTGGGGGCAGGCCTTCTCCTAAGGGTGGGGTTCCCTGCTGACCCTGCCTTGTCTCCTGACAGCTCCTGGAGCAGAACTGCAGCACGGCCCAGGGGGACGCACTCCTTTGTGCAGCCGCTGTCTCCTACTTGGGTGCCTTCCCCCCACCGCGGCGCCAGGAGCTGCTGGAGAAGTGGCAGGATATCTGTGCCAGGCGCCAAAGCTCCCTGGGGCCAGACGACGTGCGGAGGGTGCTGGAGAAGGAGCTGCCCTGCCCTGGCCCGGCCCCCCGTGGCCCAGCCCTGCTCCCTGTGCGCCAGGACTTCTGCCTGCTGACCATGCTGAGCTCAGAGAGGGAGCAGCGTGCCTGGGACAGGGCCCGGAAGCCACACGACTTGGCTGGGCGCCAGGCCGCCCTGCTGCTCTGCACAGACACTCGCGCCTGCTCCCGCGGCTGGCCCCTGCTGCTCGACCCTGACCATCAGGCCCTCACCTGGCTCCTCATGGCACAGAAAGTGGATGAGGGTGAGTGAGGGGAATGAGAAGCCAGGCCTGGGACCAGCTCACCCCCCACCCCAGCACCTGGCCCTCTGCCTCGGGTGGGGAGTGAATGAGCCCTCTGCTACTGGGGACCAGTGGCTCTAGAGAGAGAGGTTATTCCTTCTGCCAGCAGCTCCAGGACCCTCCAAGCAGCACAGCTCAGGTTCCTGGAGTCTCCTGAAAAGTTCCCCCAGCCCCATCCGGGGCCTCAGGGAAGGAAGGCCCCTTCTGCGAGCCCCTTTTCAGGCTCTGAGTAGGAACCGTCTCCTGTCTCCTGCAGACGAGTCCCTGCTCTTCGCCGGCTTGGACACGCTGTCCAGCGCCGAGGAGCCAGGAAGGAACGAAGAGTCACCTGAGAAAAATCTCCAGGTGCTGTCGGCTGCAGACCCCAGGCTGGAGCAGAACCTCCTGGCTGCAGCCAGCACTGGTAAGGGCGGGCGTGTGAGCCGTGACCAGCTGCAGTGCAGGGCGTGGGGTCGACACAGCATGCCCCCAGCATGCCACTGGGCCTGACCTGGCTTCCAGAGACTCTGGGCCCCCAGCATACACCCCCTGCAGACAACTGGCCTCCACCATGCTGGGAGCCCAGCAGGGCTCCCCAGAGACACTAGGGCCAGGCCTGCATTCTCTGAGTCAGATGGTTATTGCATGCTGGGGCCCCTCACCCTCAGTAGGTAGGGAGCTGGGCAGGCTGAGCAAGCGATGGGGGTCAGGCTATGGGGGGCTGGGCAGGCAATGGAGGGCAGGCTATGGGGGGCTGGGAAGGCTGAGGGGGACTGGGCAGATGATGGGGGTCAGGTGGTGGGGGGCTGGGCAGATGATGGGGGGGGTCAGGTGGTGGGGGGATGGGCAGGCGATGGAGAGCAGGCTATGGGGGCCTGGGCAGGCTGAGGGGGACTGGGCAGATGATGGGGGGGTCAGGCGGTGGGGGGCTGGGCAGGCGATGGAGGGCAGGCTATGGGGGGCTGGGCAGGCTGAGGGGGACTGTGCAGATGAGGGGGGCTCAGGCGGTGGGGGGCTGGGCAGATGATGGCGGGTCAGGTGGTGGGGGGCTGGGCAGGTGATGGGGGTCAGGCTATGGGGGGCTGGGCAGGCTATGGGGGACTGGGCAGATGATGCGGGGGTCAGGCTATGGGGGGCTGGGCAGGCAATGGAGGGCAGGCTATGGGGGGCTGGGCAGGCTGAGGGGGACTGGGCAGATGATGGGGGGTCAGGCGGTGGGGGGCTGGGCAGGCAATGGCGGTCAGGCTGTGGGGGGCTGGGTAGGCGATGGGGGTCAAGCTCTGGGGGGCTGGGCAGGTTGTGGGGGGCTGGGCAGGCGATGGGAATCGGGCTGTGGGGGGCTGGGGAGGAGAGCTGGGCAGGCGATGGGGGTCAGGCTCTGGGGGGCTGGGCAGGCAATGGAGGTCAGGCTGGGGGGGCTGGGCAGGTGATGGGCAGGTGGTGGGGGGCTGGGCAGGCGGTGGGGGTCCAGCTGGGCCAGTGATGGGGCAGGAGCTGGGCCCTGGTGGTGCAGCAGGGGGATAACTGAGGCTGTTTCCCCAGGGTTGCCCGTCCTGCTCCTGGACTTTGAGAAGAGCCCCGGCTGCCCGGTTCTCCTGCAGCTCCTGCAGAAGGAGACGCTGCTGGGGGTGGGGGGCTGCACCCTGCGCTCAGAATCGCTCGGGGCTGTGGAGGTGCTGCCCTCCTTTCGGCTCTACCTGAGCACCACCCTGCCGCTCCGTGACTTGGGGAAAGGTAAGCAGGACAGGGCAAGCCAGGCGCTGGGGCT
The DNA here is from genome assembly GCF_015237465.2 of Chelonia mydas. Lineage (NCBI taxonomy): Eukaryota > Metazoa > Chordata > Testudines > Cheloniidae > Chelonia > Chelonia mydas. Next base: position 392,142 of record NC_057849.1, on the reverse strand, counting down.
TCCCACCCTCCAGGGAACACTGCCTGTCATCTTTAAACCCCCTGCTTCCCCTTTGCTCCACCCCTGGGGCTCCCTACCAGGGACCAGCGACAGACCCCCCCCATAGCTCGTGCTGAGCAGGGTGAGGCAGGGTTAGCTCTTCCCCTCTCTTCCAGGACTTGGCCTGGCTGGGCCTTTTGGGGAGGGAGGGGCAGGGCTGAGCACAGGGTGCTGGAGGGTGACTTCCCAGAGCCCTGCCGAGAGGGGCTCCATTTCCCTGCTCCTGGTGCAGTCCCCATCTCATGGCAGGTCTTGGCTCTTTGTATGGGCTTTAGCATAGGGGCCATCCAGTGTTGCCCAGAGATATCCCTACTCCAAACACATAGCGCATTGTAAGCAGCCTTAGTTCTACCAGGAGTGGTCCAGAGTTCCCAGTGGCTCTGGAGAGGAGCTGGGACCTAACTGGACATTGGCTTTTGGCCTCCTGGCTGGGGGAGAAGGACCCTGAGGTCAAAAGGGGGCGACAGTGGAGAGGCACGGTGCTGACTTTCGTTCTCCCTCCAGCAGCTGTTCAGTGCTGTGACTGGCACAGGGGATTAATAGCACTTAAGGCCAGAAGGGACCATTAGATCATCTAGTGTGACCGACAGACTTCTTGATGTCAGCTGGCAGCATGCACAGGAGTACACAGTGGTACAGGGGTCCATCCTGAGAGCTATATGGTTGGGAGCTTTACGCTCCTGGGAGGGTCTCCCAAGGCAAACAGGTCTGAGGGGAGGTCCCAGACAAAGCATGGTCCAATCCCCCAAGTCCTCAACAGTAGATCAAGCAGAAGAAGATCTTCGGATCTCAACGGCTGTGAAAGCAGATGAAGGCTGCAGCAAGTTGGAGATCTCCAGTCGTCTCAGACTTTCTCTGCCACTGGGCCCCAGATCTCCAGCTTGTCATGATGGCGTGGTCGCTGTACGTGCACCAGCTTCCCCACATTAAAAGAAATCGCGCGCAGGCCTCTACCAGGGGAAATAACATCTTTGCAACCTTCCCAGCCCTGCAGCGATGGACTGGTTGTGACAGGGACGGGATTAGTGACTCTGGCAGTGCCTAGCCATGAATCTGTGCATAGGCGGGTGGTAGTTAGATGGTCATCTGGCACCTGAACTGAGACAGGTGCAATTCGGCAGCTGCTATCGCAACTGAGTGGTCCTCTTTAGCATCCCCTCTGCTCACCCCTCATGGGGAGAGGGCTAGAAAAGGTGCCCCTAAACCTAGGCTCTCTCACCCACTCCTGGCTGGATTACCGCAGCCAGTGGGATCACTGTGCCTGTGGTTGAAGCTATAAGAACATAAGAACGGCCATACTGGATCAGACCAAAGGTCCATCCAGCCCAGTGTCCTGTCTGCTGACAGTGGCCAATGCCAGGTGCCCCAAAGGGAGTGAACCAAACAGGTAATGATCAAGTGATCTCTCTCCTGCCATCCATGTCCACCCTCTGACAAACAGAGGCTAGGGACACCATTCCTTATCCGTCCTGGCTAATAGCCATTAATGGACTTAACCTCCATGAATTTATCTAGTTCTCTTTTAAACCCTGTTATAGTCCCAGCCTTCACAACCTCCCCAGGCAAGGAGTTCCACAGGTTGACTGTGCGCTGTGTGAAGAACTTCCTTTTATTTGTTTTAAACCTGCTACCAATTCATTTCATTTGTTGGCCCCTAGTTCTTATATTATGGGAACAAGTAAATAACTTTCCCTTATTCACTTTCTCCACACCACTCATGATTTTATAGACCTCTATCATATCCCCCTAGTCTCCTCTTTTCCAAGCTGAAAAGTCCTAGCCTCTTTAATCTCTCCTCATATGGGACCCGTTCCAAACCCCTAATCATTTTAGTTGCCCTTTTCTGAACCTTTTCTAATGCCAGTATATCTTTTTTGAGTTGAGGGGACCACATCTATACGCAGTATTCAAGATGTGGGCGTACCATGGATTTATATAAGGGCAATAAGATATTCTCCGTCTTATTCTCTATCCCTTTTTTAATGATTCCAAACATCCCGTTTGCTTTTTTGACTGCCACTGCACTCTGCGTGGATATCTTCAGAGAACTATCCACAATGACTCCAAGATCTTTCTCCTGATTATTTGTAGCTAAATTAGCCCCCATCATATTGTATGTATAGTTGAGGTTATTTTTTCCAATGTGCATTACTTTACATTTATCCACATTAAATTTCATTTGCCATTTTGTTGCCCAATCATTTAGTTTTGTGAGATCTTTTACCATAAACCATAAAAAGACGGTGACTTTTGCTACATGGAATGTTCTCACCCGATGGATAACAAAGATAACGTACGGCCAGAAAGAAGAACTGCTGTCGTCGCCAGGGAACTTGTGAGATATAACATCAGTGTCACTGCCCTGAGTGAGACAGGGTGCCCAGATGAAGGTCAACTGAGAGGAAAAGGTGGAGGCTACACGTATTTCTGGAAAGGAAAATCTGCAGAGGACAGGCGCATTCATGGTGTCGGTTTTGCTGTTAGGAATAAATTTGTCATTCAGCTTACAGAATTGCCGGTAGGAATCAATGAACGTCTTATGACTCTTCGTCCTGAGCTCAGCAACACTAGTATGCCCCAACACTTGATTCTATCGAGGATATCAAGGAGCAGTTCTATAGAGATCTTGACCGAGTCTTGACCAACATTCCCAAGGAGGACAAGACCATTCTCCTCAGAGATTTTAACTCTACAGTCAGGCATGAGTCAGATCTCTGGAATGGCTCAATCGGAAAAGAAGGAGTAGGAAAGGCTAACTCCAACGGCATCCTCCTTCTGAGCAAATGCGTAGAACACGGCCTGATCATCACGAACACCCTCTTTAGACAAGGTGAGACATGTAAGACCACCTGGAGACACCCTTGCTCCAGGCATTGCCACCTTCTTGACTATGTTATTGTTAGAGCTCGAGATCGGAAGGATGTCCACATCACGATGGTCATGCATGGAACCGATGACTGTTGGACAGACCATCGCCTTGTTAGATCAGTCATGACTTTCCAGATCGCCTGAAGGCATTGCAAATAGGCAAAATCAGTACGATAGAAATTCAGTGTCAAGTCCCTTCGAGATATAGTGACTCGGGAGAAACTTCAGCAGTGTCTCCAAGAGAGGTTTGCCTCTATGCCTACAGCTGATGATTAAGATGAAAATTTCTGGAAGGGATTAAAGGCTGCCATTCTCGGCATGTGCTGAGTCCATGGACTATGTCACCCAGCATCACCAAGATTGGTTTGATGAGAACGATGCTGAGATTCACGGTCTGCTCGATGAGAAAAGAAAAGCTCATTGCATGTGGCAACACAACATATCACACCGGCAAAAGAAAGAATCGTACAAGCAACTCAAGGCTGAAGCCCAAAGGAAAATCCACAACATCAAAAATAAGTGGTGGCGAAAAAGGCCAAGGAAATTGAGCTTTATGCTGATAAACATGACATGAGAAGCTTTTTTCAGGCAATAAGGGTCATTTATGGTCCAAGCTCCCATGGTCCCACACCACTCCGAGCCCAAGACAGGTCAACGTGGTTTAAGGACAGTGAAGCCATAAAAGCCAGAGAGAAGGAGCATTCTGAGTCATTCCTGAACCATGAGTCAACTGTCTCTGATGCCACTATCGAATCTATATCTCAACGACTATCACTAATCATGGGCCACCTTGAAGGAGAATTTTTGGACAAATGCACCATGAAACCAATGATATACCTGAGGTACGTCGATGACATTTTCATATTCTGGATGGACGGCTTAAACTCCATCACAGATTTCCACCACAACTCCAACAACCACCATCTGTCCATTAAACTCTCTCTGGAACATGCCCCCACCAGCATCAATTTCCTGGACACCACAATCAGCTTCGATGATGGAACCCTACAGACAACTATTTACAAGAAACCCACAGATCACCACACCTACCTTCAGAGATCCAGTAACCACCCCAAACACACCAAGAAATCTGTGATCTACAGCCAGGCACTCAGATATCACAGAACATGCTCTGTAGAGAAAGTCTGGGTTATACACCTTAACACACTCAAAAGCACCTTCACCAAACAAGGACACTCTACCAGAGAAGTAGAATCTTGGAACAGGCCACCCAAATACCCCAAGACAGCCTGCTTCAGTACAGAAATGTCCCCCCCTGAAACTGCACACCCTTAGTGATCACCTACCACCCCACTCTGCAACCCACACAGGGTATCCTCCAACAGCTACAGCCATTGCCTTCCCCATCCCAGGAGCTGGTTCCCCAGTGAGAAGTCTGACAGCCAGGCCACGAATGTTTCAAAGGGTGACCCCATCCTGAAAGAAAATTTCTCCTGAACCTCCACTGCTGGCCTTCAAACAATCCCCCAACCTCTCCAAGCTCATCATCAGAAGCAAGCTCCCCATAGACCAGGACCCACCAAATCAATGCCGCACCAGACCCTGCCAGAACAACAGATGTAAACCCTGCAGACATCTTTCCACTACCGTAATGAGAAGACTGAAGCAAAGCAGGCATTAAGCAGCTCTGCCTTCCTATCATCTTCCGTGACCAGCTCACCTTCTCCATTGAGCAGCGGACCCACACCATCCCTGATCTTTCTTTTTTGTCTGACACATTTGAAGAACCCCTTCTTGTTGTCTGTAGCGTTCCATAACCAGTTGTAACTCATTCTTGGCCTTGGCTTTCCTGATTTTGTCCCTACACGCTCACACTCTGCCCATGTACACTTCCTTGGTGACGTGCCATCCTTCCATGTCCTGTATGGGTCCCTCTTGGGTTTGAGAGAGCTAAAAAGCTCCTTGTGCAGCCACATTGGCCTCCTGTGGCTCTTCTTATCTTTGCTCTGCGTCAGAATAGCTGGATGTTAAGCACCCAGCATTACATCGTTTAGGACCTGCCAGCCCCTTCGACTCCTTTTATTCCTAATTGGTCTTTTCTAATTGTCCACTATTTGAGTCAGTTGAAATCTGCCTTTCTGAAGTCCAGTGTCCGTGTTTTCCTATTCTCATGTCCTCCTTTCCATAGGATCTCGAATTCTATCAGACCATGATCACTTCCTCCCAAGTTCCCAACCACCCTTGCTTCGCAACTAATTCATCCCTGCTGGTCAAAACCAGATCCAAAATGGATGACCCCTTACTTGTTTCCTCAACTTTCTGAGTCAGCGACTTGTCCCTTGCACCCTTAGAACTTGCAGGACATGAGCGCTGCCTGCCTGCCTGCTCCTCTCCGCACGCTGCTTTGGATGAGATGGAGTCCACAGCTCAGGTGCTGACTGCGGCCGTTATTCTACATCGGGCTGCATGGCTGCAAGCTTGGGGCATCCTGGCTGAAGTGCAATGAACACCAGAGGACCTGCCTTTGGAAGGTCCAGATTAGGCTCTGCAAACTCGTAGTGATTCCAGGGCCACCCTGAAGTCTTTGGCGTGTTAGAGCACCGCTGTAAAGAGGAAGTAGTTTGACCCGCCGGCCCTGCAGAGACACCACGTTCTCTCCACAGGACTCATGGCAATTTGCACATATGTAACTCAGCATGCCAGACGTCCCGAGTCATGCAGATGTGACTGACGTTGGTCTAGCATCCCTCTATCATCCATGGACATGCTGGCACATACATGTGGTCCTTCTGTCCTCCCTGAACAGGTGGATGAACCCTGCCAATGTGCACACAGAGCTCCCATTTGCTCTAATTCTGCCTTTTCTGGCCCAAGATGCAGATTGTGCGCGCCTGGGGACCTTTTGGAACCACTGGCTCAGGATCTGCCCCTCCATGTCACCAGCAGGACACTTCAGGCTGGCTCACGAGTCAAGAGTGTCTCCCTCACTGCGCATGATGCTCCGTACAAGTGCTCGCAGATGACACTGTGGTGATGTTTTATCTCATAGGCAGGGAGGGGCCAGGGCAGACCCCTCACACCAAGAGGTGTTGGCCCTCTGGAATCTCTGCATCAAGACGAGAATCCCCCTTTGAGTGTCTCAGCACGCCCTGGCAACCTGCCTCAGCAGGTCATTCAGCAGAGATCAGAAACAGTCTCTCAGCTACAAGGGAGTGAAGTTATTTTTTCAGGTTGTCGGGGTGCCAGAGCTGGACCTCTTCGCCACCCAACAGAACAAAAATGGCATCCGTTTTCTTTGAAGGGAGGTCTCGCCAGGTTCAAGAACAAATGCCTCCTATTGTCTCTGGAGGTCAAACTTCTTTATGCTCCCGCCCATCCCTATGGTGCCCAGAATGGTAGCCAAACTCACACAAGATTGAGCTGTTTTTATTGATGGCTTGGCCTCAGCCTCACTGATTCGCCGACCTTTTGAGCCTCCCCAGTTGGGATCTAAGGCCTCTCCCTCAGGAACCAAAAGTCATTCCTCAGGACTATGGCCAGACTCTGCAGCCCAGCCCTCTCCTGGCTGCGCAAGGATTAGACCATCACTAGCTGCCTGCTCTGCTGTGGGTCAACATGTTCCTTCGAACAGCAGAGACTCCTCTACCAGCTCTGCTTGCCGTCCTAGCAAAGCACTCTCTCTTCACAGGCTCCTAGCAGTTTTTCTGTGTTATCTGGGTCACTTAAAAGATCAAGGCCTTTCCTGCCATGAGTTCACTAAGGGTTCACCTGCCTGCTATCTCAGCATTTCAGCTCCCTACAGAGGGCAGGGCTGTGGTCTCCAACCCCAGGACATCCAGGTTTCTGAAAGGTCTGGACAGACTTTTCCCTCCTCGTGAAGCTCCATTGCCAGGACCTCCATTTGCCCCCTGGCCACCTGCTTGTTGGTTCATCTCTCAGTGTAGCTAGCGTTTAACAGCTATCACTTCTGTGAGGCAGGCAGCAGTGCCCCAGGCCTGTCCGGCCGACCCTCCCGCTACGGTTTTCTACAAGGACAAACTGGCCCTTCAGCCACACCCCAAATGCCTCACCAAATGGTTTTGGCTTTTCATAAGAATCTGTCTGCCACCCGTCTGCCCAAACCTCCCCCTCACACAGCTGTGGGAAAGCTGCAGGCCCTCGACGGTCAGCACACTAGCGTTTTATGTGACAGGACTACGGCATTTCAGTTATCGCTACAGCTAGTTCCTTGGCTGAAAGAATGAAAGGAAAAGTTGTGACTTCCCTGGGATTTCTTCAGGCATTTGCCTGTTGCTAATACTCCTCTCTCTCCGAGAGTGGTCCCACATTCTACACGGGCTCAAGCAGCAGCAGCTTTCCTGGGTCCCGGTCCATCAGTAACCTTCGCAAGGCTGCTAGGCGGGCTCCGGTTCCTACGGTCACCCTGGCTGTGTCTCTCCCTGGCCTCCAGGGCAGGGCTGGGTCTGGGCGAGCAGTACTACACCCCTTGTTTAGGTGGGCTCCCATACCCGCCTCTGGCTGGCAGTGCTTGGGAGGCACTCAGAGTACAATGCACATTGCAGCCACGCCCCACCTCCCTCCCCTCTGCATCAGGCTCACTGTAATATTGGCTTCTGGCGGGGTCAGAACGGCGCCAGCCCTTTATACCCTGGGCTGGCAGCACAAAGGCCTATGCACTGGCCACCGGATGTCGCTATGGGACAAACGTTCGGGCACGCATTGAACGGAAGAGTTACCACCGTTTCACTCTGCTGTGCTGGTGTCTCGCCAAGTCCCAGCTCCCTCAGGCCTTCTCTTCAGCAGAGACAATTAAGATTTATGGGGCCCTGGGTACAAAGAGCATTTAGGCCCCCCATGGCCCGGAGGCCCAGGGCTACCAGAACAGGGGGTTAGGGCCTCCCCCACTTAACATGGGCATAGTAGCCTCGGGCAGGTGTGGAGTGGCAATGGCTCTGCTTCATGCCGGGGGGAGCTCCTGCTCCTGCTAGCAGTGCAGCCTCTTACCAGTGTGGGGTCTGAGGTGGGCCTTAGACCCCCCACCTCACCACAGGGCCCTGCCCCCTGCTCCTCCTCTTCCCCCCAAGGCCCAGCATTCCTCAGCTGCAACATCAGCCTGGTCCAGTGCCGCCGACAGCCAGTGTTGTGGGCAGCCCATCCAGGGCCATCAGTGAGAGGTGTGGGGCTGCTCCTTGGGCCTCTGGCCACTGCCCCCACCACAGCCCCAGGCCCCCTGTGCCCTCACTGCCTGCCCTGGGCTTGCTTCACTGCAGAAATGGACCACGCCTTCCTGAAGGGCCTGACTGTGATTGACTTGAGCCTTAGCCAGTCAGCGCTGGAGGATCTGCTGCTGGAGGAGGTGCTGCAATCCGAGAGGCTGGAGGCCCAGACCCACTGGCGCACACTGCAGCTCAGCATCCTGCAGCTGGAGGACAAGCTGGAGGACACGGAGGTGAGAAGGCGTCACTGGCCCAGCACGGAGAATGGCTCCCTGCTGGGGCCAGCTCACACCTCCCCCCGATGCCAGGCCTGCCTGGAGGGTGCTGGGGGCACCGCGGGAGCAGCCCCAGCCCCCAACTGCCCCTGCCCCTGCAGGAGGAGGAGCCTCAGCCTGTTCTTAGCCACACGGGCATTGCTCCCTGGCTGATGCTGGGCCTGCCCCCCATGGCACCTGAGCCCCCCGTCGCACCCTGTGACACCTGAGCCCCTCGCCGTGCCCCAATGACACCGAGCCCCCCCCACACTGTGTCCCTGTGACACCTGAGACCCCCCACAGGACAGCTTAGCCCCTACTGCGCCCCCCCATGACACCTGAGGCCCCCCCAGTCGCTGTGACACCCCCCACCCCCAACGCTGGGACCCACCCCCTGCTCTCTGTGCAGGAGGAGTTGCTGGAGCTGATCTTGCAGCCGTCGGGCCCCCTGCTGGAGGAGGAGGAGTTCCTGTCTCTCGTGCGGCTGCTGCAAGCCCAGCTTGAGACCCTGCACGCCAGCCATCAGCACCTGCTCTCCCTGCGCCAGCACCACCTGGCCACGCAGGCCAAGTACCGGCAGGTGGCGCGCCTGGGGGCAGCGCTGCACCAGGCCCTGCAGCAGGTGTGCCGTCTGCACCCCTTGTACCACTGCTCCCCGGCCAGCTGCGTGGCCGTTGCCCACAGGGCCCTGCTCGCCACCAAGCGCGCAGACGCCAGCAAGCAGGAGGCGCTGGAGGCGCGGCTGCTGGAGCTCAGCAAGTGCCTGTCCCGCCAGCTGCTGGCCCACGCTCAGCCACGCCTGCAGGAGCCGCACAACCTGCTCCTCAGCTTCCTGGGGGCCCTGGCACCCCTGCGTCTGGCCGGCCAGCTCAGCCCGCTGGACTGGCTGGTTTTCTGCCAGGGGCTGCAGGCACCTGCAGCAGAGCAGCTGCTGCAGCCAGCCAGGGCAGCGAAGCCGGGCTGGGTGCGCACCGCAGCCTGGCGCGAGTGTGGGCTGCTGGAGTGCCTGCCTGGCTTCCAGGGCCTGCGGGCCTCCCTGGCCGAGCAGGCTGCCCAGTGGCAGGAGTACTTTCGCCTGCCCGCCACAGTGGTGGGCCCCGCCCTGTGCCCCAGCCATGCCCACCTCAGTCTCTTCCAGCGGGCCATGCTGTGGCGCATCTTCTGCCCCGAGAAGCTGAGCAGCGTGCTCCGCGACCTCGTCACCTGCCTGCTCGGCCGCCCTATCGCCGAGGACGCCAGCTACAGCGCTGCCACCATCTACACCTGCAGCCAAACCGACCTGCCCCTGCTCTTCCTCACCCCACCCTGGGGCCTGCCCGGCGCGGCCACACACCCGCTGCACTGGATCCAGCAGATGGCCAAGCAACGGCACTGTGTAATGCCAGCCCCGCTGGGGCGGCACCTGGGGGGGCACCATGGAGGGAGACTGGTGGAAGAGGGGCAGCAAGGTGGGGTGGGGGAGGGGCCTGGGGGGGCACCTTGGTGGGCGGGGCCAATGGAGGGAGGTTGGTGCAGGGGAGGGCATGGCTTGGGGGGACAGCAAGGTGGGATGGCCAGAAGGCAGAGAACAGCTAAGGGTGCTGGTGTGGGCACTGGGGTTCAGCGGGGGCAGGGTGTCCCGTGCTGGTTGCTGGGCGACTGACCCAAGCAGGCCTGAGACCCCCTCCCGCGGATCCAACACCCCTGCTTGGGCAAGGGCCAGGCCGGCTGCCCTGCCCTGCGGGGAGCTGGGGGGCAGGGCCTTGAGGCCAGGCCGGTGTAACCTGCTTCTTCTGCAGCTGGGCATCGTCGTCATCTCCCTTGGCACCCCGGGCTGCATGCACCATGTGGCCGAAGCCCTCGGCACCTGCCCCAAGCTGGGCCACTGGCTGGTGCTGAACAACTGCCACCGCCAGGAGCGCTGGCCCCCGGCGGTGCTCGCGCAGCTCAGCAAGCTCCAGAGAGCCCCTGAAGGTGAGGGACCCTCACCCCCCCCACCTCGGGACCCCAAATGCTGTCCCACCCCGGCCTCCCCCTGTGCCTGGCTGCTCCTGGGAGTCGCTTGCCTGCCTGCACCCCCATGGCAGCTTCCCCTCCAGCCGCCTCCCAGGCCTGCCCCATCCCCCTCCTGTGAGCAGACTCCCATCCCTCCATGTCCTGCCCACCCCCCAGCTGCGGCATGAGGATTTCTGTGCCTTTGTCTCTTACTGCAGGGGGGGCGAAGGCCCCTGAACTGCAGCTGGCAGACATGAAAGGGGACGAGATCCACCCCAAATTCCGCCTCTGGCTCATCGCTGCAGCTGATGCCACAGGGGCCGTGCCAGGTGCGTTGGTACTGTGCTGCGTCTGCCAGACCTGAGCTCTGCCTACCCAGCACATGGTGCCCCTTCCCCACAGGCTGCAGCGCACCGTGTGGGGTGAGACTAAGCCCAAGCCACCCTGTGGGCTGTGGGGAGAGGCGCCAGGTGCAATGTGCGCCCTGCCGTTAGCGCACTGGGGCGACCGCGTTAGTCCCTAAGCGGTGTCATGTGGGGGCAGGCGCAGAGGGTGACGCCCGTCTGTACCCTGCAGGTGCTGTGCGCCGCAGTGCAGTGACGCTGTTCTGCGAGACCCCCCAGGAGCTGAAGAGCAGCCTGCAGCGCAGCTACGGCCAGCTGCTGGGCCAGCCGACCTGGCATGCCGCGCAGGAGCAAGGGCTGGCCCTGCTGGTGCTGCACGCCGTGCTGCTGCACAGACAGCACTACGGCAGCCTGGCACAGGCCCGGCTCTACCCCTGGTGAGTGAGGCCAGGCCGACCCCCCCCCCGCTTCCCCAGCTGCCCGAGGTCTCACCGCCTGCTGTGTCCCCCAGGAGCGAGGCGGAGCTGTTCACAGGCCTGAGGCTGCAGGAGCGGCTGGCGAAGGTGGTGTCCAATCCTGAGGAGGCCATGCAGGAGCTGGCAGGTAGGGAGGTGGCCAGAGCCCATCCTGCCTCCCAGAAACACTTGGGGCAGCAGCTGGACCCATCCCTGCCCTCGCCCTCCGCGCGGTGCCCCGGAGCTCAGGCTGGCTGGGCCCAGGGCCGTGACGGTTCCTTGCTGTTTCAGGGTCGATTCTCTACGGCGGTTACATCCTGGATGCTGGGGATACAGAGGCCGTGCAGAGCTTGAGCCAGCAGTGCTTGGGCAGTGCCTCGCGTCTGCTGCCCCCCCGGGGGGTGCAGACCCTCCTCACCGCCCTCATCAGGGGCTCCAACCTGGGTAAGGAAGTGCCCCTGCTGCCCAGTCTGCTCCCCCAGGGGTGCAGGGAGCCCTTGAGAGCGCTGCATGCCCCCCGAGGGCAGAGAATGGGGCTGGAGCTGGAGGAGCAGGGACACAGGGGGAGGAAGGGGGCTGCGACTGACTGTAGCTTTCTGCCCCCAGCTCTGCCGGAAGAGGACGTGATCGCAGACACCCGGGCCCGCATACAGCAGCTCCCGGGCCCAGCAGACCCAGCCTCCTGTGGGCTGCACAAGGGCCTAGAGCAGCAGCTGTTAGAGAGCCAGAGCTCAAGCCTGCTTGCAGACCTGCTGCGTTCTCAGGACCTCTGGCAGCCAACCCCCCGGCCGAGCACCCAGCAGGGGGCCTTGGGGCAGCTGGTGCAGCAGGGGCTGGAGCTGGTGCAGGAGCTGCAGGACACGCTGCAGCAGCGAGGCTGGGAGGTGGGGGCCAGAGGGCATCTCCCAAGTGGGCGCACACGGCCGAAGCCCCGGCCCCTGCTTCGCTTCCTGCTGGAGGAGTGTGGCAGCTTCCTGGCCCTGCTGCAGCAGGTGGAGCGGGACCTGCACTGTACTCAGGAGCAGCTGAAGGGGCGGCCCTGCCAGACCCCACGCTGCTCCACCATCCTGCGGGCACTGGAGCGGGGACGCCTCCCCCGCCCCTGGCTGCCCTATGCCCCCACTGGCCCCCAGGACCCAAGCAGGTGGCTGCAGACACTGAAGTGTCGCTGCCGGCTGCTGTGCGGGTACCTGGGGATGGCGGCTGGGCAGCCCGTGCTGCTCTATCACCTCTCTGCCTTCCAGTACCCACGGCGCCTCCTGCTGGCACTGCTCCAGGAAGCAGCCCGGGTCGAGAAGAAGGACCTGGACCACTACCACCTGGACCAGCAGGTAATGCCACCCCTCTGACGCGCAGGGCAGGCTCGCTGCTCCTGGGAAATCCCCCTTGGCCCCTCCCCAGTGCCAGCACCGGCCTCCTGATCCTCCGCTGCTCTTCCAGGTGCTGCCCTGCTCGCTGCCGCCCAGCTCCCCACCTGAAAGCGGGCTCTACCTGACCGGCATGGAGCTGCACCACGCCCTGTGGGACACGAGTTCAGCCCTGCTCCAGGAGACGCTCCTGGGCCAGCCCTGCCTGCTGCCCCCCATCTGGGTGCAGGCTGTGGGGGAGGCCTGGCGCGCTCCAAGGCCCAACGCTTCCCTGCTGCAGTACAGCTGCCCCATCTACCTTGGCCTGCCTCAGCAGCCCGTGCGCTTGAGTAGCCAGCGGGCTGTGATGCACCTGGCGCTGCCCTGCAAGATGCCACCCGCCCTGTGTGCCCAGCACCGGGTGCACATTGTCAGCACGCTGCCCTGCCTGGAATAGAGGAGAGAGCTGGTGTGTGGGACGCAGCATGGCCCTCGGGGGAAGAGCAGCCACAGGCCACCCTGTTACCCTGCCCCCACACTCCAGCACAGCCCCACGAGGGCTCAGGACTCGGCTCGGGTGACCAGCAGGAATCACACAGCACGGCTCTGGGACTGCCCAAAGGAACAGGCTGCAGCTGCAATCCCCCCATCACCAGGGCAGCAGCTGCAGCCAGACCCCCATGGGCCCCTCTGGGGGCGTGGCCACATCAGTGGAAGATACTCAAGGGGGCAGTTTGGCAGCGCGGTTTGTGCCACTCCCCAGACGCAGCCCCAGGTACAGAAATAGATTGATATATTAGTGTGTACAAAACATGCTGCCTTTGCTCTCTGTCCAGGCCCCTGGCTGTGTGCAGGGCCCTCCCTGCCAGTCCCATGTCCAGGCGCGCACACATATAAATAAGGCTGAGGCAGGCTGGATACAGTATTTACAGCCCTGCAGAGGGGCTGAGGCCTGCTCCGGGGCCTGCCCTGCGGAGCCCAGGTGCTGTGCCCGGCCTGCGGGATCCTCCATCCCATCCCGGCTTGGCTGGGGCTCATTTCAGGTCAACGTCAAAGTCCAGCACCAGCAGCTTGGTCTCCTCGGTGCCATTGCGGCTGCCCACAGCACACACCAACTTTGTGTTGGAGGCGCGAATGCGCCACACCACCCCCCCGCTGCCCCCACTCTCCAGGGCCACCAGGTTGCGCACAAACTCGCCCGTCTTGAGGTCCCAGAGCTTGACGGTGCCGTCGTCCGAGCTGGTCACCACGAACTTGGAGCTGAACTGGAGGCAGGTGACGGCGCTCTGGTGCTTGCTGGGCCCTGGGGGAAAAGCACTATTAACACCTGCTGCGCTGTCCCCGGCCTCGCAGGGGGCTGACGCAGCGAACCTCACTGCACCCCCGCGGCCTGGGTCCGCACCACACCCCCAGCAGTATCTATCCCATCCCAGCTGGGCAGTCGCCCCATGCGCTGGCTGAGGACAGGGCTGCCCCCACCCCGCCCCACTTACCCTGCAGCGTCTGCAGGCACTGGCCTGTTTTGATGTCCCAGATCTTGACGGTAGAATCTGCGTTGCCCGAAACCAGGATGTTGTCCCGCAGCTCCATGCCACTGGTGAGCGACTGGTGCCCCATCAGCGTGTGCAGGCAGTTACCGCTCTCCATGTCCCACACCCGGATCGACGTGTCCAGAGAGCCACTCACGATGTGCGTCCCATCGAACTGCCCGGAAAGAGACCGGGTGAGCCATGGCACACCCCCAGGGCTGCCCCTCCAGCAGGGAGCAGGCACGGCCCAGGCAACCCCGGGGGGGCCTGGCACACCCTGGGCATGCAGCACAAGGGGCTTGGGCAGGAAGCAAACCCAGCTGGTGTGAGAGGGAGTGTTCTCGTCTGGGGGGGGGGGGGGAGGGGGGGTCTCACCTAGGGGCGGTGCCTGGGTAGGGGACAGGGGGCGGGGCCTGGGCAGGGTCTCACCTAGGGGCGGCGCCTGGAAAAGGGGCAGTTTCTGGGCAGGGTCTTGCCTGGGGATGGTGCCTGGGCAGGGGACGGGTTGGGGTCTGGGCAGGGTCTCACCTGCAGGGAGTAGACGCGGTTGGTGTGGCCCTGCAGTGTGTGGATGCAGCTCTCACTCTCCGGGTCCCACACCTTCACCGTGTAGTCGTAGGCGCCGCTCACCACTTTGTGCCCATCGTACTGGACGCAGCGCACGGCGGCCACGTGCCCCATCAGCACGTGCAGACACTGCCCGGTCTCGATGTCCCAGAGGCGCAGCGTGGCGTCCCGCGAGCCGCTCACCACCCTGCAGACGACAGGCACACTGAGCAGCAGCAGCCCCGCCATGCCCCCTGCTTCCCCCCGGCCCAGCAGCCCCCCCTGGGATGGGCCCCTCCACCCGGCCCCCCTCCTGTGCGGGCTTCCCCTGCCCCACTGATCAGCTCCAAAGTTATCTGTCCCCAGGCAGGTGCCCTGCCCCCCTGCTCCCATCCCTGCGCCCCCCCCCAGGGTTACCTGCTCCCGTGCAGGTGCATGCAGCGCACAGTGGATGTGTGTCCGTACAGCGTGTGCACACACTCGCCCGTGTCCGCGTTCCACACCTTCAGCGTCCGGTCCGTGGAGCCGCTGATGACGATGTTGTCCCTCATCTGGGAGGACCAGACCCCCCCTGTGTGACCCACCAGCGTCTGCACACACTGCAGAGAGCAAGACAGAGTCAGCGGGGGCAGCCACAGGGGGAAATCCCAGGTGCGAGAACAGCCAGGCCCAGGCTGAGGCCACCCCAGCCCCCTGCAGAGGGAGCAGATGCCCCATTAGGAACAGCAGCGTGGGAGCAGCCAGCCAGGCTGCTCAGCCACCCGCCCCTGTGGGGCCCAGGGACACAGCAGCCCCAGCTGCAGGCCGGGCTCACCTCGCCAGTGACGGCTGACCAGACCTTCAGGGTGTTGTCATCGGAGCCACTGACAATGCGGTTGCCACAGAACTGCAGGCAGGTGATGACATGGTCGTCATGTCCCTTCAGGACCTGTGGAGGGAAGAGCCAGTAACAAGGGAGCCAGCCCGGACAGACCTCCCCCTCCCAAAGGAAACAAGCAGCACTGGAAGTGAAGTGGGAATTTTTTGGAATATTTTCATGACCCCATGTGTGCCTCAGTTTCCCCTGGGTGACTCAGTCTCCTTAGGGTGGTGGTGGAAGGGACTGAGTTTGCTCTTGAGGCAGGTGAGGGGACATAGTTGGGTGTCACCTGCCTGTCATGAAAGATGTGCTCGGAACCCACCCAAATCAACAAGGGGCCCGAGAGCCCTTGAGTTCCTGGCCGTGCAGGGGAGTGGAGAAGGAAGGGTGGGAGGGAGGGGAGAAGTGCTGGCTGCTGGAGGGAGCTGATCAGAGGGAGAGCAGCTTGGCTTGGCTCTGGGACACTGACCAGCACGGTCTATGCTTTTACCCTCATGTCTCTGGCTCACTGGACTCCCTGCGCTGTGTCCAGCAGCCCCACAAACCCGACTGGTCTGAACTCTGCCTGCTGTCATGGCAAACAGCCTGCCAGGGCAGAGCTCGCGGCGGGATGCAGGAGGGCACGCAGAGGCTGTCTCAGGCCGCGAGGCGGCGGCATGGCACACCCTGAAGGAAGCGAGAGACCCCTTGGCATGTGGAAAGGGTTTCTCCAAGAGACTGTTCCAATGCTGGGGGCGTACCCCCGACCTGGGGATCTGTGACAGGGCTCCACTCCAGACTCAGAGTAACATCCACCTAGACTGCAAATGGCCTTCCCCAGACCCCCCAAGAGGCTGCTACAGAAGCGAAGTCACCAGCGGGGTACAAGGCAAAGTTCTGCCCTGGATCACTGCTATGGCCCAACTTTGGACCAGTCTCTGGGAGGACCCCGGGGGTCTCATTCTTCCCCCAGGGTCAGCCACGTGGCCTCGCTGCTGCCTCAGCCTGGACTTCCGGGCACCTGCGGCACATGTGAGCTTCATTCAGCAAGTGCGAGGCAGAGGCCTGAGGGAGCCGCACGCCCCTCGGCCAGCGTCTGCAGGCGTGCAGCCAGCGTTCCCCAGCAGAAGAGTGTGTTTGTTGACTGAGGCCGCGGTGAAGCCCTTGGTTAGGCCAGAGAACAGAACGTTACAGCACAGTCCATCTGGTCAGCCCAGAGCCCCAGGCCCCCCCTCTGTCCCAGTTCAGGTGTGTGCCGACTGCTTCCCGCAGCCCAACTCTTAACTCCCGCCTCACCCCCCAGCCCCTTGGTCCCAAGCTGGGGGAGGCGGCTCAGCCCCCTGCGGAGAGGTGGGGAGTCCCGATCTCTCTGAGTGTCCATGTCTGGGCAGCTGGATTTGCCATGGTCCTCCCAAGAGCGCCGCTGCTGTGGAACCTCAGCCCCAGACAGGGAGGTGCTATTCACACCCGTGTCTTACCCTGCCCAGAAAGCAGGGGACAATGCAGGATACACGGGAAACTGAGGCACACAAAGCTTCATAAAAATATTACAAAAAATTCCCACTTCATCACAAGTAGAAAGCGGCCAGGAGACAGAAAGCAAAGAGCCGGGCCACTGGTTCGTCCTCCCCCGAGCGGGAGCTGAAGGTTCTGGACTAGCTCCCATCTTGGCTGATGTATTTATTAGTGATCAGGAAAGTGGGGGAGCAGAGAGGGGAAACACTGGGGTCAGTCGGGAGCAGAGAGACTGAATCCGGCTGGGGGGAATGGACAGGACGACAGCCGTGAAATCCCATGTCAATAAGTGCAGAGTAACGTGCACGGGCGGGGGGTGTCTGTAAACCAGGACACCTCACAGGAGGCAAAATTAACCCTTTCAGCTCAGGGATGGGTGCTGGGTGCCACTATAGGCAGCCCAATGGAGCCCTGCAGGCAAAACTGCCAGAAGCTGTTGGCTGCACCGGGGATGGGGTGCGAATGCCTTCGGGTCACTCAATGGTGCAGCCCCGCCTGGACGCCGCACAGTACTGGCCCCCATGACCCCCAGGGCAGCGCTAACGGGCTGGCAGGAATCACCAAGGGCTGGGAACAACTCTCCTATGGAGAGAGATGGAAAAGATTGGGCTCGTTACTTGAGAAGGCAGAGAACAAGAGGGACATGGAAAATGTCTATAGATCCTGACGGGGAAAGAAACCAGGGGCTTCCGTTCTCCCAGTCCCATAGCACTGGGACAAGGGGACAGTCAATGACACGGAAAGGAGAGACACTGTGCAATTAGCCTGTGGAACTCACTGCCACAGATCTTCCAAGCTGGCCTCTGAATGGCTCGAAAGCTGCTCTGACCTCACCAACCTTGTCTCTCTAACGCCCTGAGATCAACCCGGCTACAGCAACTCTGCAAGGAAGGGAAGGGAAGGGCTCCTCCTGCATCAGGGCTTAAGCCCATCTCTGCCCATTAGAGCCCAGATTCCCTAGAACTACCTCCTGCGGGTTCCTGCGTCTTCCGCCGAGGCACATGGTGCTGTCCTGCAAGGCACCAGGTACGAGGCAGGCTGGACCCGAGTTTGACCCTGCCTGACAGGCCGTGTTCAGCTGCACTGTCAGACCATGGGGGAAAGCCTCAAGGCAGGACACTGGCCTAAGTGCTCAGAGACCCCAGTTCAATGCTGTCAATCAGCAGCTCGGTACCTCAGTTTCCCCTCTCTGCAGTGGGGATGACGGTCCTGTCCTGCCACCCAGACACTGCGGTGATGGGCTGCAGGCAGACAGACCAGACTCTACTTCCGGCCAGGGTCACTGGGGAAAGGCAGGCCAGGCTGACGGTTCCTCTGCAGGGCGCAGGAGCAGCGGGTTCAGAGGAGCTCAGATCATCCCAGGAGAGACCGTGAGGCCACAAAGGGCCATTAGATCCTGTGATCCAGAGAACCCCCCCTCCCCGGTTCCCCCCGCACTGAGCCCGACGGCTCGTGTCTAAACCCCCCTCCCCGGTTCCCCCCGCACTGAGCCCGACGGCTCGTGTCTAAACCCCCCTCCCCGGTTCCCCCCGCACTGAGCCCGACGGCTCGTGTCTAAACCCCCCCTCCCCGGTTCCCCCGCACTGAGCCCGACGGCTCGTGTCTAAACCCCCCTCCCCGGTTCCCCCCACACTGAGCCCGACGGCTCGTGTCTAATCCCCCCGGTTCCCCCGCACTGAGCCCGACGGCTCGTGTCTAATCCCCCCGGTTCCCCCACACTGAGCCCGACAGCTCGTGTCCAGAGCTTGCTGCAGAAAGAGGCCAGGGCCGGCACTGAGCCACCGAGAGATGGGGAATCCACCACGGCCTTGGGAGTTAGTCTCAGCGTTAGACATTGGGGTCTTGTTTCCACTGAGCTTGTCTGGCTTCAGCTTCCAGCCGTGGTCATTGTCAGTGTCATCAGTGCCGTACAGAGGGGAAAATCCCCTCCCTGGCCCTACACACTGCTCCCCTGTGTGCGTCCAAGGGCCGCATTTGCCCGTTGGGCCACAGTGTCGCACAAGGAGCGCCCGTCGTGTGTCTGCTGATCCCCAGATCTCTGAACAGTGGCTCCTTTCCAGGACAGTCCCCAGGCCTCCTGGAGGGACAGCCAGCACTCCCCGGGCCTAGATAGGTAACTGCATCTTACCACATGAAAACTCTCCTTTGAATGGGTCCCACTTCCCAAGAGAGCCAGGTCACCGACTGCCCCGCTCGCCTCTGCAGCTCTGCCACCCGCACGTCTTACAGGCACATTTCCAGGTCACAATGAAAACGCTGACCAGGGCTAGGCAGCACCATGCCCTGCAGATCCTCACGGGGAACACCCCATGGGATGGCAATTCCCCACTGCCAGCCAGCCAGCCTGCCCTTCCCGCACTGAGCGTGTGCTCTGCTGACAGACAGCACCGAGCGATTCCTCAAAGACGCCTCGTCGGCCTGCGGCATCACTCGCAGTGACCAGCTCCAGCCAGTCATGGGTCTAGACCGGAGCCCGATTTCTTTTCTTCCCAGATACTTACAATGCGCCCTGTTGTTCCTGGCCATGGATTGCTTCCACTCCCCCTATCGCATCTGTGCACCTCACAGGGCCTAGTTCACCCTACCTATTGGCAGGGGCTCTGAGCAGGGGGCACTGCTGGGGGATGGCTCACGCTCACCCACCTTGGGAGCTTTGAGGTCTCCGCTGCGCCAGTTCATGTCGATTTTGTGCTGACGCATGAAGGCGAATTTCCAGGGGCTGTACATGAAGCCGGGACTCAGCAGGCGCCGCTTCCGCAGGTTCAGGGGCTCCTCGATGCCTGTGGCAGGGGAAGGCAGCGAGACGTGGGCACAGGACTCCCAGCAGCGGAGCAGGGGCGGCGCTGCCCTCTCCGGTAGGAGAACAGGCCACCAGGGAGCCAGGGCAGGCAGGTGGAGGGGCCAGGCTGGGAGTCTCAGGGCGGGGGAGCTCCTGCAGGAGCGGGTGCCAGGAGCCTGTAGGGCCCTGCCCCACTTTGCCTCCTGCAGGGAGAGGGAGTGGCTCGGCAGGGGACATGGCCTGGAAGGGGGCGGGGCTCCTACCTTCCTCCCTGCACTTCTCCCTCCACAGCAGGTTGTCCTCAGCCAGGACCCTCCAGTAGCGGCAGGTCTGGGCGGCGCGGAGCAGGTCCCGGGGCTCCAGGAAGGACAGGACGTAGAGCGCCAGCTGCACAGAGGGGGCAGGTCAGGGGCAAGTCAGGGGCCAAGCCCCACAGGGCCAGTGGCTCCTGCTCTGCCCCCAGGCTGGCCCTTCCCTCGCCCCACTCACCTCCTTGGGCAGCAGGGAGATGAAGTCTCTCTGGAACTGCGGCTCAATCACCTGCATCATGTACTTGATCTGGGAGGGCTCGCAGCGGTCGATGAGCTCGTCCAGGGCCACCAGCTTCTCCGGGCCGCTCCACCTCTGGGCAGGAGAGAGCGCATGGGAAGGCCTGTGTGCCCCGGCAGCTGTGCCCCACCCTCACTGCCCTCCCCACGAGCAGCCCCCTCCCCCCATGGTCCCAGCCCCCCGCCCAGCCGCCCCTCCCCGCACGGTCCCAGCCCCCTGGCCAGCCGCCCCGCCCCCTCTCCCCCGCGGCTCCATCACCCCACCACACATGCTTTCCCTGTCTGTGACAGAGGAGGGCCCACTGGGCCGGCCCCGCTGCGCTGATGGGGAGGAGCCGGTCCCCTACCTGAAAGGTGCGGAGCCAGTCCTGCAGCTCTGGGGGCGGGGCGACTGAGGGGATGCGGCGCCGGCGGCCCTGGCCCGGCTTGGCGTTGCGCAGGTCCCCAAAGGTGGTGGTGGGGCTGGGAATGCAGGGGCCCAGCGTCCTGGTCACCATGGAGAGACCCATCAGGTGAGACACAACAGCACTGGGGGAGTTATCTATACTCCTCCACCCCCCATTCTCAACAGCCAACCCCCAGCCACCAGACCCCCCCACTTGCCAGGCTCCCCCACCCCAAGAACCAACTGCATCCACCCCCCACTACCCACCGCCCCCTTGCCCCACACATCCCAGCCCTGCCCCGCACGGTTCCCCTTCGCTCAGCCGAGCACCCTGGGGGCCGCGAGCTGGTGCAGGCTGACTGGCGGGCGGGGTGTGTGTGTGTGTGTTGGTAAGTGGTGACCCCTTTTCCTGCTGCCCCAGGACAGCCCAAAGCTCACCTGCCGTACTCTGAGCCCTTGCAGAGCTTCTTGCCAGGGGACAGGGCCCTGCTGTCCAGGCCATGCTCCGACTTCCGCTTCATCTGCAAGCGGATGGGAGGGGGGGATTGTTAGGCCGGGGGACCCACAGTACAGCCCCCCAAAAGGCTAGGGGAGTCCCTGGGGGAGGGGGAGGGGAGGGATCACTAGGGAGGCATGTAGGCTGAAGACAGCCTGAGGGCCAGCTCCCAGCAGAGGAGGAGCATGAGCCTGACTCAGGCAGCACAGGAGCCTGGGGGCCTGGGCCCCAAGCCTGGCCCAGCAGGGAGGAGACACCCCATGCTGCACCCCTCAGGGCTGGAGCTTCCCAGCTCACTAGCTCCCAAGGCAACATGTGTCAGGCCCAGAGCAGTCCCTACACCAGGCCGGAGAACAGCTCCACTCCAGGCCCAGGCTACTCTCCAGGGAGGCTGGGCCTGAGGCCAGGCAGGGCCACGGTGCAGTCTCAGACACTCACCCCTCCCGAGGCAGCTTTCTCGGGAGCGGGGATCCCAGCCCCAAAGGCCAGGACAAGAAGCAAAGGACGAACAGCAAATGCTGGCAGGAGCTGAAGGCTGGCCACCCCACATGGCGCAGCCAGCTGGCTTCTGGAGAGACCCTCAGGGACCCCCTGCCCTCCTCCGCCCAGACCCAATACCACCCCCAACAGACAGAGAGACCCCATACCACCTCCAGACAGACAGAGACCCCGTACCACTCCCAGAGACCCCGTACCACCCCCAGGCAGACAGAGACCCCATACCACCCCCAGAGACCCCGCACCACCCCCAAACAGACAGAGGCCCCGTACCATCCCCAGAGACCCCGTACCACCCCCAGGCAGACAGAGACCCCTTACCACCCACAGACAGACAATGTTCCCTCTAATTTTTTCCGTCCACGTGTGGAACAAATTTTGTTATGTGCACTGAGGTATGTCTAGATGTGCGTCACCAGTAGAAACAAAAAATCTAGATATAATATATATTTTCAAAAAGTTACCATAGGGATAATTACTTCAGACAGGACAGGTTAGGAATTTTAGAACTCATTACTCAAAAAATTAAATTTAAGTGTAAGAGAGAAAAAAAATTATGAAATGCACAGACCAGTCAAAACACCAAAATAAAATTTGAAAGAATAAAATTACAGAGAATATATGTGCATTGCTAGAACTACCAAGAAGTAACAACAAACAAAAATAACACAAGTATGTGTTCGGAGATAAGTGTGAAAGACTCTGTGTGAAGTGGGCTGTAGCCCACGAAAGCTTATGCTCAAATACATGTGTTAGTCTCTAAGGTGCCACAAGTCCTCCTGTTCTTTTTGTGGATACAGACTAACATGGCTGCTACTCTGAAATCTCTGTGTATGTGTGTGTATAGAGACACACAAACTCTGTGTGTGTGTAGACGTGTGTATGCGCGCATGTGCACGCAGAGACAGGCTCTGTGTGTGTGTGTGTGCAGAGAGAGACAGACTGTGTGTGTGTATAGACACACAAACTGTGTGTGTGTGTAGACTGTGTGTGTACGTGTGTACATGTGTGTGTGCGTGCAGAGAGAGAGACTGTGTGTGTGCGTACAGAGAGACTACGTGTGTGTACAGAGAGACAGACTGTGTGTGTGCGTGCAGAGAGACTGTGTACGTGTGTGTGTACGTGTGTGTGTACAGAGAGACAGACTGTGTGTGCGTGCAGAGAGACTGTGTGTACGTGTGCGTGTGTGCAGAGAGACAGTGTGTACGTGTGTGTGTGCGCACAAAGAGACAGACTGTGTGTGTGCGTGCAGAGAGACTGTGTACGTGTGTGTGTACGTGTGTGCATGCAGAGACTGTACGTGTGTACGTGTGTGTGTGTGCGCACAGAGAGACAGACTGTGTGTGTGCGTGCAGAGAGACTGTGTACGTGTGTGTGTACGTGTGTGCATGCAGAGACTGTACGTGTGTACGTGTGTGTGTGTGCGCACAGAGAGACAGACTGTGTGTGTGCGTGCAGAGAGACTGTGTACGTGTGTGTGTACGTGTGTGCATGCAGAGACTGTACGTGTGTACGTGTGTGTGTGTGCGCACAGAGAGACAGACTGTGTGTGTGCGTGCAGAGAGACTGTGTACGTGTGTGTGTGTGTATGTATGCAGAGACACAGACTCTGCACACGCGCATATCTGTGTGTGTAAGAGAGAGAGATTGTGTGCGCTGGGGAAGTCTCTGAGAGACCGTGCGCTGTTTCCATAAGTTAAACGCACTCGCTCACCAGCTTTCAGACCTCAGACCCTTGGGGCTGTTCCCCTCCCGTGCTGGGGTGCATGGGGAGGGGGACACCCTGACATCAACACTCTGCCCCTGCACAGACAGCAGAGGCTCCGGGGCAGAGGGCTGCCAAGCAGCGGGGCCGGGGCATCTGAACATGGGCTGCCAGCCTGATGGAGCCTCTCTGCTAACCAACCGCAGGGCACTTCAATCACTCCTGGGGCGCAGATTAGATGGGGCGCAGTTTAGAGGGAACACAGCCGACAGACCCCCGTGCCCCCCCACAGACCCTGTGCCGCGCCCCACAGACCCCGTGCCACCCCCCACAGACCCCAATCCACCCCCAACTCACAGACCCTGTGCCGACCCCCCCGATAGAGGGTCCCCCGTGCCCCCCCCACAGACCCAGTACTGCCCCCGACAGACCTTGTACCACCCCTGACAGACCCCCATCAGATACCCCATACCACCCCGACCCCCAACAGAGCCCATACCACCCCACCCCCAACAGACAGACCCTGTACCACCCCTTACAGACAGACCCCCATCAGACACCCCATACCACCCCTACCCTGAGAGAGCCCGTACCATCCCCACTGCTGACAGACCCTGTACCACCCCTTACAGACAGACCCCCATCAGATAACCCATACCACCCCCACCCCGAGAGAGCCCTACCATCCCCACTGCTGACAGACCCTGTACCACCCCTTACGGACAGACCCCCATCAGACACCCCATACCACCCCTACCCCGAGAGAGCCCGTACCATCCCCACTGCTGACAGACAGACCCTGTACCACCCATTACAGACAGACCCCCATCAGACACCCCATACCACCCCCACCCCGAGAGAGCCTGTACCATCCCCACCGCTGACAGACAGACCCTGTACCACCCCTTACAGACAGACCCCCATCAGACACCCCATACCACCCTCACCCCGAGAGAGCTCGTACCATCCCCACCGCCGACAGACAAACCCTGTACCACCCCTACCTCTCGACAGACAGACTGACCCCGTACCGCCACAGCCCCTTGACAGACAGACCCCCCCATATCCCTCCATCCCTCGACAGACCCTGTACCACACCCATCCCTGACAGAGACCCAGTACCATCCCCAACCCTCAACAGACACACCAACCCGGTACTCCCAATCTAGAGCTGGCCCTGCCCTGCAGGGCTCATTGTTCCATTCTCAGGCTGTGGGGAAATCCAGGTTTAATCTCTGCCCTAGTCAGCTGCTGTCCAGCTTCTCCAGCCCTCCTCATGGGGTACAGAGACTCGGGGCAGGGCTGGCCCTGGGCCTGGGGGGAGGTTCCCTTGTTCTTGGGGGGAGCCATCAGCCGGTGCCCCGTGGCAGCCCCCAGGCCTGTACGCACTCGTCCCTATCTTGCAGGGAAGCCCCGACGGGCTCGTGGCTGCCCTGCCCCCATTACCTTTGGCCGCACATGTCGGATGAGGCTGCCCTCCTCGGTCCTCTCCAGATAGTCAATCCAGCGCTCCCCAATGGTGTAATAGAAATAGACGTCACTGCCGTCCTCCCCTTCATCGCTGCAGCAGCTCCCCTCCTCCTCCTCCTGTGCCCCACAGACTCTGGAGCTGGCAGGCTCCAGACCCCCATGGCCGGCCTCGGGCTCCTGCCCCACTCGCACTCTGGAGCCATCGGACTCTGGACCAGAACCCCCTTCAACACCTGAGCAATCCGATTCCTCCGACTCCCAGGCAGCCTGGACTCCATTCTCCTCCTCAGCCAGCACCTGCAAGACACAGCGGCATGGGGTCAGGGGTCTGCGCACCCCCAGGCAGCTCACTGGTGGGGTCTGGGTGGGGAACAGCTTCTCCTGCTGACAGCCAGGTGCTGCATGGCAGAGCGCAGGGACGGCAGGCACCACACTGACGCACGGAGCCCTGTTCTGAGGACGTGAGGGCCAACGGGTCCCTTCTTCCACAGCCAGAGAGAAACTTCAGGAACAAGCAAGACCCAGCCGGGGGGAAGGGCCACAGGCACCTGGCATGAATGGACAGCACAAGTGCCCCATTCAAAGGCGGCCAGGGCCTGCAGCCACCTAGCAGGGCCCCAGAGCCCCCGTAACACAGGGCTGGAAGTCACACGCACTCTGCTAGTGCGGTAACCCCAGTGCTCCCAACCCAGCAGCGTTTAGCTGCTTTAACAGCTCTTCGCAGCACTAACAGCGGAGCTGGGACCCGTCCCAGACTGGAGCAGACCCCACCAGAGTCCTGCAGGTCCAGCTCCACTTGCCTGGAGCTTGGCAGCAAGCTGGCCCCTGCACCAGGTGGTTGCCAAAGGGTAGACGCCGGGGGGACAGAGTGACCTCCCCTTCAGATCTGGGCAGGGCATGGACTTCGCTCTGGACTCTTCTTAGATCTTGAGAAACTGGATCTTCCAAAAACGATAGATAACTTTCTAACACCCAACACTAGAATCTCTACCACGGACTGCATACTGACACAGCCAAACCATCGCTAGCCTGGAAGTGGGCCGTGGCCTAGGGACCAGGATCATCAGCCAGTTACATCTGATGAGGGCAAAGAGAGACATGCCCCAACCAGTAACAAACACTTGGCTCCTCAGAAAGGCTAGTTCCCAAAGCCTAGGGAAAACGTGGACAGAGAAACGTGAATAGAAACGGGGAGCTCTCAAAGAGATTGTTAGATGGCCAAAAAGCCACAATGTCCCCAAGGAAGAGTTTACTTGGCTCGTAACCCGCCCTGTTCAGTGGGGAAGTGAAGGGAGCAATCAGACATCAAACAGCAGCACAGAACGCATGGGAATGGGGGAAATCTATAGTAATCAGTACAACACGATGTCCCAGGAGGCACCCGAGACGCCCTGCCCTTTGCCCATCATCCCGACACTGGCAGGTCTGAGCGGGAGCAGATCAGCAGTTAGGTTGGGGGCATGGGGGCTCTGGGAGCAAGGGGGAACATGCTGTGTTCCTATCCACCCTCCCAGTGGAAGGTGAGGGCCCCGACAGGAACAGGCGAGTCCTGAAGATGGTGTAGATGGAAAGCTCTGGCTTCCTTGACCATGGGATACTGTGCTGGGAAGAGATGGGGCTCACCTGACCAAGAAGGGGAAGAGCAGCTTTGCACACCGACTTGCCAGCTCAGTGAAGAGGGCTTTAAACTAAGTTCCCAGGGGGCTGGGGACAAAACCCCCAGGGAGGTATAAAAAAGTCTCTCTCTGACCTTACCAAAGGGATAAGTGTTTGGCTGGGGCAGAAGGGGGATGGAAAATGACAAGACAGATGTAGCAGCAACAAGAGGGAATTGCTCCACACCTTAGATGTCTGCCCATAAATGCAAGGAGCATGGGGGATAAACAGGAAGTGTTAGTACACAAGCTAAATGATGACTCAAGTGGCCTCCCAGGACTTGGTAAGATAACTCTCCTGATAGGAATACTGGCACGCAGGGGTACAGGACGGCCAGGCAGGGAAGAGGGCAGAAGAGTTGCCTTACACATCAAGAATATATTCACGCGTTCTGAGGTCCAGAAGGAGGGGACAGGCAGACCAGCTAAAAGGCGTAGGGTGAAGGTAAAGTGGGAAAAAAGAGGGGGGATGTCATTAGGGGTCTGCTACAGACCAGCTCATCGGGACAAGGAGGTGGATGAGGCGTTTTAGAATAACAGAAATCTCTGAAATACAATACCAGGTAGTAATGGGGGACTTGAACTACTCAGGCATCTACTGGGAATGTCATACGGGAAAACACACAACCTCCAGTAAGTTCTGTGAACGTACTGGGGACAACTCTTAGTTTCCGGTGAAGGAAGTAACCAGTGGAACGGCCATTTCAGACGTGATTCTGCCTATCGGGGAAGAACTGCCTGTGAATCTGAAGGTTGAGGCAATGTGGGTGAAAGTGATCCTGAAATGAGGGATTTAATGATTCTAAGGCAGTGGTTTTCAACTCGTGGTTTGAGGACCCCTAGGGGTCTACCAACCATGTCTAAGATTTCCAAAGGGTCCGCACCTCATTTGAAATGTTTTAGGGGTCCACAGACAAGACAAGGTTGAAAACCACCGTGGTAAGGAAAGAAAGGCACGAGAGCAGCAGAATAAAGACAATGGACGTCCAAAAGTCGACAGTGACAAACTCAGGGAACTGGTAGGTGAGGTCCCATGGGAAGAAAATCTAAGGGATAAAGGAGTTCAGGAGACCTGGCAGTTTCTGAGAGAGACAACATTAAAGGTGCAAAGATTGGAGAGATAGTAAGAGGCCAATATGGCTCCATCAGGAACTCCTGAATGGCCTGAAAAACAAAAGGGAATGCTACAAAAAGTGGAAACATGGACAAACTGCTAAGGAGGAGTACAAAAGAGTAGCACAAACATGTAGGGACAAAATCTGAAAGGCTAAGGAACAAAATGTGTTACACCTAGAAAGGGATATAAAAGGCAGTAAGACAAGGATTTATAAATACATTAGGTGCAAGAGAAAAGACAAAGAAAACTGTAGGTCCTCTACTTAGCAGGGAAGGAGAGTTAATAACGGACAACTTCAAGAAAGCTGACACACTTAATACCTACTTTGCTTCAGCCTTCACTAAAAACACTCAACGCAATTAACAACAACAACAACGGGGAGGAACGGAAGCCAGAATAGGGAAGGAACAGGTTAAAGAATATTTAGATAAGTGAGATGTATTCAAATGAGCAAGGCCTGATGAAATTCACCGTGGGGTAGTTAAGGAACTAGTTGAAGCAATCTTGGAACTGTCAGAGATGGTCTTTGAGAACTCCTGGAGGAGGGGTGAAGTCCCAGAGGACTGGAGAAGGGCAAAAGGGGAACAAAGGACCTAGAGAATTAACTATAGACCAGTCAACCTAACTTTGATACCTGGAAAGACATCGGAACAAGCTATTCGGCAACCAACCCTGTAAGCACTTTGAGGATAATAAGATTATAAGGACTAGCCAACATGGATTTGTCAAGAACAAATCATGGCAAACCAACCTCATTTCCTTCTCTGACAGAGTGACTGACCTAGTGGATGGGAGAATGCTCTAGACGTGATGTATCTTGATTTTAGCAAGGCTTTTGACACAGTTCCACATGCCATTCTCATAAGCAAACTAGGGAAATGTAGTCTAGATTAAATTACTATAAGGTGAGTGCACAACTGGTTGAAAGACCAGACTCAAGGAGTATTTATCAATGGGTCACTGTGAAGTTCGGCAGGGGTCAGTCCTGGGTTCATAAATGACTTACATAATGGAGTGGAGAATACACTTTTGTGGATGTGAGGGAGATTCAGCAACTGGTCTTCACTGTTGAGGAAATGAGGGAGATTCCCAAACCTGGGCCATTCTTTTTGGGTGATAGATCTGAGGAACTGTCCCAAATTGACATATCATTAGAGGAGGTTTTGGAACAAATTGATAAACTAAACAATAGTAAGTCTCCAGGACTGGATGGGATTCACCCAAGAGTTCTGAAGGAACTCAAATGTGAAATTGCAGGACTACTAACTGTCATCTGTAACCTACCATTTAAATCAGCTTCTGTACCAAATGACTGGAGGATACCTAATGTGACACCAATTTTTAAAAAGGGCTCCAGAGGAGACCCTGGCAACTACAGGCCAATAAGCCTCACTTCAGTACCGGGCAAACTGGTTGAAACTATCGTAAAGAACAAAATTGTCAGACACATAGATGAACACAATTTGTTGATAAATAGTCAACATGGTTTTAGTAAAGGGAAATCATGCCTCACCAATCTACTAGAATTCTTTGAGGGGGTCAACAAGCATGCGGACAAAGGAGATCCAGTGGATCTAGTGTATTTAGATTTTCAGAAAGCCTTTGACAAGGTCCCTCACCAAAGACTCTTAAGCAAAATAAGCAGTCATGGGATAAGAGGGAAGCTTCTCTCATGGATCGGTAACTGGTTAAAAGATAGAAAACAAAGGGTAGGAATAAATGGTCTGTTTTCAGAATGGAGAGAGGTAAATAGTGGTGTCCCCCAGGGGTCTGTACTGGGCCCAGTCCTATCTCAAGCTAGTTAAGTCCTGGGCAGACTGCGAAGAGTTGCAAAATGATCTCTCAAAACTGGGTGACTGGGTAACAAAATGGCAGATGAAATTTAATGCTGATAAATGCAAAGTAATGCACATTGGAAAACATAATCCTAACTATACATATAAAATGATGGGGTCTAAATTAGCTGTTACCACTCAAGAAAGATCTTGGAGTCATTGTGGATAGTTCTCTGAAAACATCCACTCAATACGCAGCAGCAGTGAAAAAAGCGAACAGAATGTTGGGAATCATTAAGAAAGGGATAGATAATAAGACAGAAAATATCATATTGTCTCTATATAAATCCATGGTATGCCCACACCTTGAATACTGCATGCGGATGTGGTCACCCCATCTCAAAAAAGATATATTAGAATTGGAAAAGGTTCAGAAAAGGGCAACAAAAATGATTAAGGGTATAGAGCGGCTTCTGTATGAGGACAGATTAATAAGACTGGGACTTTTCAGCTTGGAAAAGAGGCGACAAAGGGGGGATATGATAGAGGTCTATAAAGTCATGAGTGGTATAGAGAAAGTAAATAAGGAAGTGTTATTTACTCCTTCTCATAATACAAGAACAAGGGGCCACCAAATGAAATTAATAGGTAGCAGGTTTAAAACAAACACAAGAAAGTATTTTTTCACGCAACGCACTGTCAACCTCTGGAACTGCTTGCCAGAAGGTGTTGTGAAGGCCAATACTATAATAGGGTTCAAAAGGGAGCTAGATAGATTCATGGAAGATAAGTGCATCAATGGCTATTAGCCAGGATAGGCAGGAATGGTGTCCCTAGCCTCTGTTTGCCAGAAGCTGGGATTGGGTAACAAGGCATGGATCACTTGATGATAACCTGTCTGTTCATTCCCGTTGGGGCACCTGCCATTGTCCACTGTCAGAGGACAAGATACTGGGCTTGATGGACCTTTCGTCTGACCCAATATGGCTGTTCCTATGTTCTTACGATTGACACCAAGCTCGGAGGGACTGCAAGCACTTTGGAGAAGAGGATTAGAATTCAAAATAACCTTGAGAAATTGGAGAATTGGTCTGAAACCAGCAAGATGAAATTCAACAAAGACAAGTGAAAGTACTGCACTTAGAAAGAAAAAATCAAATGCAGAACTATGACATGGGGAAGAAATGGCTAGGTAGTAGCACTGTGAAAAGAATCTGGCATTACGGTGGATCACAAATTGAATACGAGTCAACGAAGTGCTGCAGTTATGAAAAAGGCTAATGGTTCAGGGTGTATAACAGGAGTGTTGTACATAAGACAATGTCCCACTCTACTCAGCACTGGTGAGGCCTTGGCTGGATTACTGTGTCCAGTTCTGGGTGCCACTCTTTAAGAAAGATATGACAATTGGAGACAGTTGAGAAAAGAGCAACACAAGTGATAAAAGGTTTAGAACATCTGACTTATGGAGATAGGTTAAAAAATGGGGGATGATTAGTCTTGAGACTAAAAAAAAGAACAAGGGGGGGACAAGGGGACAGGACACACATGATAACAGTCTTCATATATGTTAAGGGCTGTTACAGAGATGATGGTGATCAGTTGTCCTCCATGTTCACTGAAGGCAGGGACATGAAGTAATGAGCTTAATCCAGGGGTGGGCAAACTATGGGCTGCATCCGGCCTGCCAGCCGTTTTAAGACGGCCCTTGAGCTCCCGCTGGGAAGCAGAGTCTGGGGCTTGCCCTGCTCCAGCGCTCCAGCCGGGGAGCAGGGTCGGGGGCCGCTCCATGCCACCCCCGGAAGCAGCAGCATGGCCCCGCTCTGGCTCCTACACATAGGGACAGCCAGCGGGCTCTGCTCTGCACACTGCCCCCGCCCCAAGTGCCGCCCCCGCAGCTCCCATTGGCCAGGGACTGCGGCCAATGGGAGCTGCGGGTGGTGCCTGCAGACGGGGCAGCATGTAGAGCCGCCTGGCTGTGCTTCCACGTAGGAGCCGGAGTGGGGACATGGCCGCTGCTTCCAGGAGCCACATGAGGTAAGCACTGCCCAGAGCCTGCACCTCTGAGCCTCTCCCTGCACCCCAACCCCTGCCCCAGCCCTGATCCCACTCCTGCCCTCTGAACCCCTTGGTCCTAGCCCAAAGCAACCTTCTGCACCCCAAACTCCTTATCCCCAACCCCACTCCAGAGCTCCCCCCCCTGCACCCTACTCCCCCATCCCAGACCGGAGCCCACTCCCGTACCCTGAACTCATTTCTGGCCCCACCCTGGAGCCCGCACCCCCAACCAGACCTCTCACCCCCCTCCCACACCCCAACCCCAATTTTGTGAGCATTCCTGGCCCGCCGTACAATTTCTATTCCCAGATGTGGCCCTTCCCGGCTTAATCTGTAGCAAGGGAGATGTAGGTTAGATGTTAGGAAAAACTTTCTAACTATAAGGATAGGCCCTGGAATATAAGACTGGAAATAAGGCATACATTTTTTTACAGTGAGGTAATTGGAACAGGTTTCAGAGTAGCAATTTACCAAGGCTCACGGTGGATTCTCCCATCATTGACCCTTTTTAAACCGAGACAGGATGTTTTTCTAACTGATCTGCTGTGGGAATTATTTTGGGGAAGTTCTGTGGCCTGTGCTATAAAGCAGGTCAGACGATATTCCAATGGTCCCTTCTGGCTTTAGAATCTATGAATCATGAACAGGCTTCCAGGGGAAGATGTGGAATCCCCATCATTGGAGGTTTTTAAGAACAGCTTAGACAGACACCTGTCAGGGATGGTCTAGATATACTTGATCCTGTCAGCGGAGGTAAAAATAAGAAATTAAGCAATTTTTCAGTAACAGTGGCTATGACACTTTTGTATTATGCCCAATTTTGTAAGCAAGTAGTTTTTAAGTGAGGTGAAACTTGGGGTGCGCAAGACAAATCAGACTCCTGACAGGGGTACAGGAGTCTGGAGAGGTTGAGAGCCACAGGACTAGACGATCACCAAGATTCCAAAGCCAGAAGGGAACAACAGAACCACGTTCTTTTTGTTCTTTTTGTTCCCGGCTTCCGATTTTTAGTTCTGTATTCAGTTCCTCTTTATCTGGCAAGACGAGGTCTAATACAGAATCCCCACAACCCTTCTTTGAGTTAGGAAATTATCACGTATAATGTTTAGATTTTCCAAAGACGTTTTAGTATTGGCAGCATGAGACCTCCAGCATGTGTCACTCAAACTGAAGTCCACTGTGATCACGCCGTTTTTTTCTGATACATTATAGATTGGCGATTAAGGAGCAGGCCATCCTGTTCCATGGTGGGATGTGGTAATCTGCAGCAGATTCCATCTCAGAGGTGGGCAAACTACGGCCCGCGGGCCACATCCAGCCCACGGGACCGTCCTGCCTGGCACTTGAGCTCCTGGCCGGGGCTGCTAGACCCCAGCCTCTCCCCTGCTGTCCCCCTGCCCCGCAGCCTCAGCTCGCTGTGCCGCCAGTGCTCTGGCCAGCGGGGCTGCAAGTTCTTGCCAGGCAGTGTGGCGGCGTGGCTGGCTCCGGCTAGGCGGCACAGCTCCCAGTCCTGGTGCTCTGAGTGGCATGGTAAGGGGGTGGGGAGCGCGGGGGCTGGATAAGGGGCAGGAGGTTCCGGGGGGCAGTCAGGGGACAGGGAGTGCGGTGGGGGTTGGATAGGCGTGGGAGTCCCGGGGGGGGGGGGGCGGTTAGGGAAAGGGGGTGCCAGGAGGGGGCAGTCAGGGGACAAGGAGCAGGGGGAGTTGGATGGGTTGGGGGTTCTAAGGAAGGCAGTCGGGGGCAGAAAGTGGGAGGGGGCGGATAGGGGGCAGAGGCCAGGCTGTCTGGGGAGGCACAGCCTTCCCTACCCGGCCCTCCATACAGTTTCGGAACACCACTGTGGCCATCGGGCCAAAAAGTTTGCCCACCCCTGCACTATCTAATACCCCACCTTGTGTTTTAACTTTTGGTATATTGATACATAAGCATCCAAAAAAAAAAAAAAAAAACCAGTTACTCACTTCTCGTAACTGTTGTTCTTCGAGATGTGTTGTTCATGTCCATTCCAATTAGGTGTGTGCGCGCACACATGTGCATGGTAGCCGGAAGATTTTTTCCCCCAGAAGCATCTGTTGGGTTGGTCTGGCCACCCCCTGGAGTCACGCCTTCATGGCGCTCAACATAGAGCCCTCCTGACCCGCCACCCCCTTACCGGCTACTCTGACAGAGGGGTAAGAGGGTGGGTATTCGAATGGAGATGAACAACACACCTCAAAGAACAACAGTTATGAGAATGTGAGTAACCGTTTTTTCTTCTCTGAGTGCTTGTTCACGTCCATTACAATCAGGTGACTCACAAGCCTAAGTTCAGGAGTTGGAGTCTTCCACTGATTGGAGCATGGCTCGTCCGAAGGCTGCATCGTCTCTGGCCTGCTGGGTAATTGCAAAGTGCATGGTGAAAATGTGGATGGAGGACCATGTCGCTGCTCTGCAGATTTCCTGAGTGGAAACCTGAGCCAGAAATGCTGTTGATGAAGCCTGCGCCCTGGTGGAGTGCACAGTGATTGGGGATACGGGAACCGCCGCCAGGTTGTAGCACTTCTGGATGCAGGACGTGATCCACGGTGAAATGCACTGTGATGACACAGGCAGACCTTTCATTCTGTCCGCCACTGCCACAAATAACTGGACCAATTTTCTGAATGGCTTCGTTCTCTCGATGTAGAAGGCTAGCGCCCTGCGGACATCCACAGTGTGTAGTCTCTGCTCCCTGCTGCTGGAATGAGGCTTCGGGTAGAATACCGAGAGAAAGATGTCCTGGTTGATGTGGAACTGCGACACAACCTTTGGGAGGAAAGCAGGATGGGGCCTGAGCTGAACAGTGTCCTTACAGAACACAGTGTAGGGGGGCCCTGAGCTCAGGGCCCTGAGCTCAGACATCATCCTGGCTGAGGTTATGGCCACCAGGAACGCCACCTTGTACGAGAGGTAGACCAGTGAGCACATTGCCAAGGGCTCGAAGGACGGTCTCATGAGACAGGTCAGGACCAGGTTGAGGTCACAGGCCAGGACAGGCTGACGGACATGAGGGTATAGCCTGTCGAGCCCTTTTAAAAACTGACTAAACCATGGGATTAGCAAACACAGAGCAGGCCCTTCTGGCTCGCGTAAGTAATGAAGGAACTGCTCAGCCGCTTGCTGAAGCAAGAGCAAGGGGAAGTCCCAGCTACCGTCACTGACGGTAAGAAGGAACTGAGGGGGTAGTGGGTCGGCAGGGCTCTCTATTGAGTGCCATGAAGGCGCGACTCCAGGGTGCGCCAAGGCCAACCCATGAACGCTGCTAAGGGAAAAATTCTCCGGCTACCATGAACGCAGCGCGCACACACCTTATTGGAATGGACATGAATAAGCACTCGAAGAAGAACCATTTTCTTCCAAGTCATCAGTGACTTGGTAACAGGTAATGACATCTCTGGGACTGCTGCGATCATCTAATCTGACCTCCTGTACGACACAGGGTATAGGCCATTGGACTTCCTTGAGTTAAGTCCCTGTTTGAACTAGAGCAGATCTCAACCAATTTTGATTTAACAATTGCCAGTGCTGGAGAATCCACCATATCCCTGGGTAAATTGCTCCAATGGTTAAATTACCCTCACTGTTAAAAATCTGCATCTCATTTCTATTCTGAATTTGTCTGGCTTCAACTTCTAGGCATTAGATCTTGTTATACCTTTGTCTCCTAGACTGAAGAGCCCTCTATTATAAAGTTTTGGTGTTTATTAACTATGATCAAGTCATCCCATCATGGAGCCGCAAGATCGCTGCTACACCCCCAGCTTCTAGGAAGAAGCCCTTCCATGTGCCAGACCCAAGGGGTCTCACTCTCTCTTCAGGGCAGGCCAGGTGGCATCACTGCCTCCTGAGACTGGACCTCTGGG
The DNA here is from genome assembly GCF_015237465.2 of Chelonia mydas. Classification (NCBI taxonomy): domain Eukaryota; kingdom Metazoa; phylum Chordata; order Testudines; family Cheloniidae; genus Chelonia; species Chelonia mydas. The sequence continues at coordinate 356,890 of NC_057849.1, read as the reverse complement.
ACTTCCTGCTTCATGCCGTGAGCTCCGTTCAGCCAGTCCCACTGAGACAGACTCCTGCCAGAGAACGTGCACTCCGCAGGGTCAGTGCATTGCACTAGTATTGGCAGTGCCACTCAAGCCGCGTTTTCAGAACAGTTGGGTTTATTAGCCATCTGGCACACGCACAGGAAGCCCTTAGGTCAGCACAGAGAAGTACAAAACACAGACGATCCTGGTCAGCCCAGAGCCCAGCCAAGCCGTAGTGACTCCAGTTCCTGCTCAGTCTGACCTCCTTGATCAGTTCCCAGGTGAGAGAGCTCCCAGCCTTCTTCCAGAGCTCACACTTACTCCCCACCTCACACTGCCCAGTCTTTTGTTCTCAAGCTGGGGCCCTTGCTCAGCATCCCTGCTGAGAGGCAGGGAAATCCAGGAGTCACTGGCGCTTACATTGTCTCTCTGGCCTCTTTTTGCTCTGGGCTGGTTTTAACCAGGTCCTTAATGACACTGAGTTCCACCTAGAGAGGGAGGTGAAACACACACTCCTGTCTCTTAGTCTGTCCTGAGAGCAAACTTAATCCCTTCCCCCCACCCACTGGGTAACCATGCAACATACATGGGAAACTGAGGCACACACAGGACTCATAAAAACACTACAGAAAATTCCCATTTTCTCACAACCCCTTAACCTGCTGTTTATCAAGCCAAACAGACTGAGATCCTGAGCGCTCTCTCTAGAAGACAGAATTTCCAATCCAGCAGTAATTCTAATGGCTCTTCTTGAATTGTGGACAGCAGAACCGGATGCAATATTTGAGTGGCAGTCGCACCAGTGCCAGATGCAGGTTACAGAACATCTTCCTCCTACACGGGATTCTTCTGTTTCTACATCCAAGGAGCACATGTTAGGATATAGATATTCAGGTCTGTCTGTAAAGGCCTAGACTCTAAGAATTTATGTGTATTCTTATCACTTGGCTAGTTATAGAGGTATAAAAGAAAGAATCAAAATCACTGTCTGACTGTATAAGGCCTTTTCTCACTGTCACAGTCTGAGGCCCTGTTCTTAGGCTGAGATCTCTGGCTAAGCAACAGAGGCAGCTATAAGCTGGGAAGTGTAGGGTCACATCCTCACATTCCAACCTAGTCACATTGAAATAAGGTGCTATTGGGCTGTTAGGAATACAATCCTGTCCTGATAATGCCTATCGCTTCCAGAGAAAGGGAAGTGCCTAGAAGATGTAAAAGGAAACTTAGTTTGATAGCATCCTGTCTGGCAAGAACTCACTTATCAATAGCTGGGATGTGAAATCCTCACTTCTGTATTGTTTTGTCATTATAGTTCCCACTTTGCTATTGTTTGTCTGTATAATCTCTGTCTGGCTTTGTGATTGTTCCTGTCTGCTGTATAATTAATTTTGCTGGGTGTAAACTAATTAAGGTGGTGAGATATAACTGGTTAAATAATCATGTTACAATATGTTAGGATTGGTTAGTTAAATTTCAGAAAAATGATTGGTTAATGTACAGCTAAGCAGAACTCAAGTTTTACTATATAGTCTAACCAATTTATTTGAGCATAAGCTTTCGTGAGCTACAGCTCACTTCATCGGATGCAGTATCCGATGAAGTGAGCTGTAGCTCACGAAAGCTTATGCTCAAATAAATTGGTTAGTCTCTAAGGTGCCACAAGTACTCCTTTTCTTTTTGCGAACGCAGACTAACACGGCTGTTACTCTGAAACCTGCCACTATATAGTCTGCAGTCAATCAGGAAGTGGGGGGTATGTGGGTGGGAAATGGGAACAGGGGTGGGGAAATTGGAATCATGTTTTGCTAAAGGGCGAAATGGGAACAGGGAATGGGGAAATTGGAATCATGTTTGGCTAAGGGCAGGAATGGGAACAGGGACACAGGTGTAAGGCTCTGTGGTGTCAGAGTTGGGAAGGGGGACACTAAGGAAGGAAACTGGAATCATGCTTGCTGGAAGTTCCCCCCAATAAACATCGCATTGTTTGCACCTTTGGACTTTGAGTATTGTTGCTCTCTGTTCATGCGAGAAGGACCAGGGAAGTAAGTGGGTGAAGGAATAAGCCCCCTAACAGCACATCAGCCCTTTTGGCCACAGCATTGCAATGGGAGCTCATGCTCAGCTAATTATCCACCACATGGGATCAGTTCCAGGTCCGGTTCTGTTCAGTGTCTCCACCAATAATTTAGCTAATGGCATAGAGAGTACACTTATAAAGTTTGCGGACGATACCAAGCTGAGAGGGGTTACCAAGGCTTTGGAGGACAGGATTTAAATTCAAAATGATCTGGACAAACTAGAGAAATGGTCTGAAGTAAATAGGATGAAATTCAATAAGGACAAATGCAAAGTACTCCATTTAGGAAGGAACAATCAGTTGCACACATACAGAATGGGACATGACTGCCTAGGAAGGAGTACTGTAGAAAGGGATCTGGGGGTCATAGTGGATCACAAGCTAAACAGTGTAACGCTGTTGCAAAAAAAACAAACATCATTCTGGGATATTGTGACGAAGTGGGAATGTTCTTAATGTTTTCTCGGAATACTGTGTGTGTGCCTCAGTTTCTCCTAGGCAGTTCTTAAGTATCTTGGTGGGAAGATAAGGGGGTGTGATTGTTGCAGAGCCCTAGAGGGCCAGTGGGATGGTGTCTGCAAAGAGCATGGCCGATGCCCTGTCTCCTGGCAACTGACAGCCTGGGTCCCTCCCCTGCAAAGGTAGCAACTGAAGGGGTTGGAGAACAAAGAGATCAGGTGGCCTCCTGGCCTGGGAAAGGGACAAAAGAGAGGAGGGGCTGGAGAGTTTCAGTTTGGAGCTGCTGGGAAAACGGAGGGAGGCCCAGATGGGTCTCTGGCCTCCCTGCCCCCCAAGATGGACCTGACTGAGCAGTCCTGTTCTCTGTACCTACAAGCTCTGTTTTAGACCATGTTCCTGTCATCTAATAAACCGTCTGTTTTACTGGCCAGCTGAGAGTCATGTCTGACTGCGAAATTGGGGTGCAGGACCCACTGGATTCCCCAGGAGCCCCGCCTGTGCGGACTCGCTGTGGGAAGTGCACGGTGTGAGAAGGGGATGCTGAATGCTCTGAGGTCAGACCCAGGAAGGTGGAAGCCATGGGAGCTTCTTGCCCTGGAGACAGTCGCTCTCAGAGAGGAGGCTCCCCCAGAGTCCTGCCTGGCTTCGTATGGAGTAGTTCCAGAGCATCGCCCGGAGACCCCGTGACAGATATATTAGCAGGAGTGTTGTAAGCAAGACACGAAAAGTAATTCTTCTGCTCTACTCTGCGCTGATTAGGCCTCAACTGGAGTATTGTGTCCAGTTCTGGGAGCCAAATTTCAGGAAAGATGTGGACAAATTGGAGAAAGTCCAGAGAATAGCAACAAAAATGATCAAAGGTCTAGAAAACATGACCTATGAGGGAAGATGAAAAAATTGGGTTTGTTTGGTCTGCAGAAGAGAAGACTGAGAGGGGACGGGATAACAGTTTTCAAGTACATAAAAGGTTGTTACAAGGAGGAAGGAGAAAAATTGTTCTTCTTAACAGCTCAGGATAGGACAAGAAGCAATGGGCTTAAATTGCAGCAAAGGATGTTTAGTTTGGACATTAGGAAAAACTTCCTAACTGTCAGGGTGGTTAAGCACTGGAATAAATTACCTCTGGAGGTTGTGCAATCTCTACCTTGGGAGATTTTTAAGAACAGGTTAGACAAACACCTGTCAAGGAGGATCTAGATCAGGGGCGTGCAAACTTTTTGGCCTGAGGGCCACACTGGGTTTCCGAAATTGTATGGAGAGCCGGTTAGAGGAGGCTGTCCACACCCCCGCCCCCTGAGCACCATCCCGAACTCCCCTGCCCTCTCTCTCCAACCCCCCTGCTCCCTGCCCCCTTACTGCGCTGCCTGGAGCACTGGTGGTCAGCCACACCACTGCGCAGCACAGAGCACCGGGTCAGGCCGCGGCTCTGCAAGAGCCCTGCCACCCAGAGCATTGCGCCGGCGGCGCAGTGAGCTGAGGCTGCAGGGGAGGGGGAACAGCAGGGGACGGGGAACAGCAGGGGAGGGGCCGGGGGCTAGCCTACTGGGCCAGGAGCTCAGGGACCAGGTAGGAGGGTCCCGCGGGCTGTAGTTTGCCCACCTCTGGTCTAGATAATACTTGGTCCTGCCATGATTGCAAGTGACTGGACCAGATGGCCTCTCACAGTCCCTTCCAATCCTACCATTCAATATTTCCATGTCCCCCCCAACTTTTTCTCAGAGTCATGGCTAGTATCCTATCTTGTGCTTTATCTATTAGGACATTGATCCATGAGCATTTAAGATCATTTTCTTTCTAGCTGTTAATGATTTGGGAACAGGCAATGCCATTTTTGACATTAATTGCCACCCTGCCCTCTCTTTATTGGTCCCATTGATTTTGACATCCCACCAAGTTGCTGTAACACTAACTAGATCCAATTCACACTCAGGAATGACCAATTCCAATTCTTTTTACTTGTTCCCAGGCTCCCAATATTGGCATATAGGCAATTCAATCCTTTCTTCTCTTCGCGTCCTTTGCTCTTCACATTATCATCTGCCGAGAGGGTCAGATCTTCCCTCTTTTTACCCGCCCCCCTGCTGGTATTGGTTTAAAACCCTCCGGACTCCCCAAAAGAAGCAGTCTGAAACTCTCTTTGTGGGCACACTGGATTTTCTTGCAGGTTGGGCTGGGCAGCCATCCACAGGTATGCCCTGTACACCTCACCATTCCTGTCACCAAGCTAGACTCTCACAGATCTCTTATGAGTATGCATCCGATGAAGTGAGCTGTAGCTCACGAAAGCTTATGCTCAAATAAATTGGTTAGTCTCTAAGGTGCCACAAGTACTCCTTTTCTTTTTGCGAATACAGACTAACACGGCTGTTACTCTGAAACAGATCTCTTAAACAGTAATCATGCTGAGGACTTGCTTTCGGAATTCCTCCTTATCCTCTTCTCTCCGGTGGTCACAGCCCGTCCACCTCATCTGCCTCCGCCTGTGCAGAACACCAACCTGACCTCTTGCCTCAGGTGAATAGATTATTTAATGGTCCCTTCTGGACTTGAATCTATGAATCTGCCCTTACTCCCCTTACTCTTAGTGAAGATACTATGGCAGGCCCCCCCAGCCTGCCTGGCATGCTCTGCTGTCTGGCTGCCATCTCCCAGCTCAGTGCAGGCTCCTCCATGTGAAGACCGGGCAGACTGTGGGACGGCAGAGAGGCCTTTCCCATTGCCCCACGCTCTGACAGAGACCGACCATGAGAAGGGGCATAGGTGCTCCAAGCCCATCACCCTGCTTCTCACTTCGGCGGCTGGAGGGTGAAGGGCCTGCAGCTCAGGACCCCACTGCACAAGGAGGGCAGGCTGCGGGGCTCCTGCATGCAATGGGGCTCAAAGAGCTGTGCCTGCACAGGGAGAGGGAGGGGCACAGGACATGAAGACCAGGCTTCCTCAGCCCCCTGCTCTCATATGCTGCCTCCAGAGGAAGGCCACACCTGCCAAGGTGGGTCGAGGAAGGGGAGCCATTGCTGAACCCCGAACACTGCCTGCCGGCTCTGGGGTGAAGGAGTGCTTAGCACAGCAACCAGGGACTGCCCTCTCTTCCCACTGGGCATCAGGAGCAGGATGCAGGAGACATCGCCCAGGGACCTCCCAGAGCGAAGTAGTAGGGGATGCCAGCTGGGGTGCAGACACTCTGTGAGCTGCTCCGAGCGGCAACGGGATGGCTCCAGTCCGGACGGCCCAGCCTGCCCTCCCCGTGCAGGGCAAACGGAAAGGGCTGTTTCTGCTCTGGGGAAGCGTTTCCTCGGCCTCCGCCGGGGAGTGGTGCCTGGATAAGGGAGCACTGGGGAGTGAGTGCAGGGTTGAGACGCAGAGTCTGCTCCAGGCCTGAGCAGGCTACTGCCTAGAGCTGGCACGCCTGCCCCTGTGCACTAGCCTGGGCGGGGTCTGGTCTGGGCAACAGCCTCAGGAAGCCAGGGCATAGCTGCTCTCGGGCCAGTGCAGCAGTGCCAGGTCTTGGGGCCAGAAGCGCTCTCTGTGGCCAGAGCACAGCCCTGGCCGGGGACTCTGGGGCGGAGCAGGCTGCCATGGATCACCCCCGCCAGAGGCAGAGCACTCACAGGAGCCAGCCCTTGAGCTCTGCTGCCAAGGGGTGTGGCTCAGCCCCCCCCCCAGCAATGCCAGCGCCATGCTCTCTTTGGGGTGCCACACCAGAGAGGAAGATAACGTCCCTGGCAGGCTACCAGGGATGTGACAGATGGATCAGTGGTCTCAACAACTTTCAGTGCCTCCCCCACCCAGGAGGCTAAGACAGAGAATCACAGAATCTCAGGGTTGGAAGGGACCTCAGGAGGTCATCTAGTCCAACCCCCTGCTCAAAGCAGGACCAATCCCCAATTTTTGCCCCACATCCCTAAATGGCCCCCTTGAGGACTGAACTCACAACCCCTGGGTTTAGCAGGCCAAAGCTCAAACCACTGAGCTATCCCTCCCCGCATTAAAATGATGAAAAAGATTCTGTGCAAATGAAACACCCATGGGTACCTGCCTCCCTTCACAATAATGGCTGGACCCCTCCCACTCGGAGAGCCACAGACACCCTCCCCCAACTGGGCACCCACTGGGCACCCCCGCAGCAGAGGCAGAGCATGGCCCGCGGCTCCCTACCTGAGGCGCAGGGGCACTGTGCCCCTGCTGGCTGGGGCTCCCACCAGGAGCCTCCTCGCTGCTTGGCCTCCTCCTGCAGGTCATGCGCTGGCTGTTCAGCTCCAGGATCCGGGTGGTGATGCCCTTGACGTGCAGCAGGTCATCCAGTGAGTTGAAGCCCTTCAGCTCCTGCCAGGGAACAAGCAGGACTCAGCTTGGCGTCGGGCCGAGCTTGGGCAGCCCCACACCAGAGCTTACCTGGAGCCCCCCCTTCTCCCCGGGGCTCTCTGTGTCCCTCCCAGGAAGATACTTCCCAGCTGGAGCCCTCTCTCTGCAGGGTGCTCCCCCGAGATTCCCCTGCAGTCACCCCGATTACCCCCAGCTGGCACAGCTCAGCTCACACCTAGTCATCCGTGGGCCCTGCTGCCCAGCTGCCCTCCCGCAGAACCAGGACCCCATGCCCACGCCACACATGCTTCTCCCCTTGCTCCCTCCCTGGCCCTCACAATGCCTAGGAGAGCCCAACTGCATACACCTCTGGGGGAGGGGCCCTGAGCTGGGACTGTGGTGGGGATGGGGGCACAGGAAGGGCTGAAACACCTGGGAAGAGGAATTTTGTCTCTCTACCTGACAAGCCCCTGACCCAGCCCCAGATCTTCTGCCCCACGTTTCTTTGCCCCCTTACCCCTCCCACTCCCGGGAACAGGAACCAACTCCCCCAAGGGGAGTGGAAAAAACCCCCGGGGCTGGGGCCCACACTGTGCCCTCCTGGGTACAAGCACCCTTCTCCAGGTTTCCAAACAGGATCCAGCAGCAGAGAGGCCTAGACAGGGAGCTGAGGAGAGGGGATCCCCTAGGAGTCTGGGGGAGAAGGTGTCTACTTCACAGATAGACAGGGACTTGCCCTGGGGAGGGGACACCCTCCCAGGATACAGAGGGAAGCTCCCTGTCGGCTCGTCTCTAGGCAGCTGGTGGCTGGCAGGTGCCGTCCAGGTGCCCAGACAGGGCAGTTTGGAATCCAAGCATCTGTGATGCCTACCAGACCCACAATCTCTCACAAATCCTGTACCCCACCCCACCCCAGTCCCTCAGGCTCAAGCGCCTTCGCTGGGAAACTGAGGGAGACAGGCCCAGGCTCTGACCCCAGGGCACACTCGTGCCTCGCACAAACCCTCACGTCTGGCTCTCTGTGGGCTGGATGGCATGCCAGGAACACAGGTCTCTTGGAACCAGGACTGGGGCCACACTGCATGCTGGGGGCCCCGCTCCCTGCACACCATGCCATGGCCCTGCACCTGGCTGCACAGTCGGCTAGGCCTATGGTCTCTGTGGAGAGGGCGCTGAGGGAGCAGGAGGCTGCTGCCCAGAACCTACCAGGGTCCCCATACTGCCCACCTTCCCCACCAAGTGTCTGCAGGCAGGACAAACAGACTGATAGAGGGGGACTACAGGCCCCCAAGTCCTTCGTGGTACTCAATACCCTGAAGATGAGAGCACCACCTGCCCGATGGCACCATGGTGAGGAGCATGCCGCAAATTCCTTGTTCTGGTGTCACCAGGGTAGGAGGATCCAAGGCCTGCATGGTCCCTTCCCTCCTCTTCTCCCCTCCACCCCTGGCACAGAGTCGGGGGGCACAGCCCGATAGCCAGCACAAGCTAGGCTGGATGGCTTGCACTGAAGAGAATCTGCCTTCAAGACTGGCTCTGACAGGAAGCAGCAGGGACTAGGCCAGAGGCTCTGTATGCTGACAGCCAGGCAAGACCCCTCCATGGTAATCTATGCAGGCATCCTCCCATGCACATTGCCTGTCCCAGGGCCCCTCAGCCACAGCAAATGGAGCCAGAGCTGCATGCCATGTGAGGCCCTGCCAGCCAGGGTGCACAGCCTGGCCCAGCACTGCTGCCGCACTGCCAGCCCTGCTCAGCCTCCCCCACCCAGAGAGGGAGTGCAAGGACCTACTGAGCAGCGCTGGCTCACCAGCTGCAGACAGTGTCCTCTGCACTGCTCACCCACTGTGTCCTGGCCTGCAGGGACTTCCCACCCCTGAGGCCACTGGCCAGGTGAGCTGTGCTAAGAGAGGTCCCCCGCTGACCCCTCAGACAGCAGCCCAGACTCTGATGTTCAGCGCCAAATACCACCGGTCGTTGGTGCTGCCACCCCCTGGTGCCCCATGCTCTAGGGCAGAGGTGGGCAAACTACGGCCCGCGGGCCACATCTGGCCCGCGGGATCCTCCTGCCTGGCCCCTGAGCTCCCGGCCCGAGAGGCTAGCCCCTAGCCCCTCCCCTGTTGTTCCCCCTCCCCTGCAGCCTCAGCTCACTGCACCGCCGGCGCAGTGCTCTGGGTGGCAGGGCTCTTGCAGAGCCGCAGCCTGACCCGGTGCTCTGTGCTGCGCGGCGGTGTGACTGGCTCCAGCGGGGCAGCGTGGCTGCCTGTCCTGGTGCTCTGGGCGGCGCGGCTGTAGCGTCGCCAGCCACCGGTGCTCCACGCGGTGCGGTAATGGGGCAGGGAGCAGGGGGGGTTGAATAGAGGGCAGGGAAGTTTGGGGTTGTGCTCAGGGGGCCGGGGTGTGGACAGCCTCCCCTAACTGGCCCTCCATACAATTTCAGAAACCCGATGTAGCCCTCAGGCCAAAAAGTTTGCCTGCCCCTGCTCTAGGGTACCAAGAGCGGAGATCTGGGGTCGGGAGGGACTGAAACAGGAAGGGTCCCTGCTAGAGGGACAATAAAGCCTGGCTCTTTGACACTTCTTACAGGTGAGAGACATCAGCTGGAGTCTCCTAGTAGCAGGGTCTGTCCCCACAAGAGTGGCTGGACAGGATCCACCCAGGGGCCCATCCAGCCCAGCCTCCTGCCTCCGTTGGGGCCAGACCCTACTGCTTCCGAGGCAGGAGCGCAGCCATGGGAAGTTCTGAAATAGCATGCCCCTCGAGGAGCTCTTCACCCACGTTACAGAGATTAAAGCTCCTATGCTTTCAGCGACAGTTTGTTACACTGTGAACAATCATTTCCTTAACTCAGTTCTCACGTGCCTACAGGGTCTTTGATCCCTGCACCATACAGCGGGCCTCTGACAGCACCCAGGAATGAACCCCTCTTGCCATTCTGGGGGACCAAGCCACAGCGTTAGCCTTACCCTCAGGCTCATTCCTTCTAAGCTCAGTTTCTTTTTAAACACACACAGCAGGCTGCAAAGAGAGGCCCAGGCCCTCCAGGGAGGGTCAGTGGTAATACTGTCCATGCAGCCAGAATTGCACCTGGTCACACATGGCCCCAGCTCCGCCCCCTGGCACACGTGCAGCCTAACGACAGGACTGCACACTGATTTCAACGGGACCCCACCTCTCTGTGGCCAGACTCTATTTGCAGCGATGGCAGCATAAGCCCATAGTAGCTCTGGGGAGGCCATGGAGCTGTCCCATGCGTGTGCAGGCTGGGCCCAGCCAAGGAGGCAGGGGCCCATGTGCAGCAGGGCCAATCCCAGTCAGGCACTGAAAGCCACCCTGGAAGGAGAGGTGAGAACTCTACTGAGCACCTGGCAATTTCTGGCAGAGCAGGGAGGGGCACCAGCAGCCTTCCCACTATCATCAGCTACTTATATATACGCTCTCCCCACAGCCAAACCACCACACCTGCCCCCAAGGGATGCCAGCCTCCCACCCCCTCCAGGAAGTCAAACCCCAAACAGAGCCTTCCCCACCCTGCTGGGGACATCAGACCCCACAGGGCAGCCCTGCTCACTCGCTCCAATGACAACTTCCCCACCTGTCCCGTCTGTCCCACCGCTCCCAACCTCAACAGTCAGTATCATCCTTCAATCTCATTGGCTCCCCCGCCCGCAAATACTCAGCCCCCCTCCCCAGCCCATCTCCCTTGCTGCTCTCTCCTGTGCATTCTCCACACCCTGCACATCAGACTCAAGTCCGAGCACAGCCCACCTCCAGCCTGCCCTCTGACTTTCAGAAGGGCCATGTAGCCACAGTGACTGAGAGGAAGAGAGGCAGAGCAGGCCTTCCACAGCTCCCAGGGCATGGCCGAACAAGGGGCTGGACGAGACGACCTCTTGAGGTCAATTCTGCCCTACATTTCTGGGAGTCTCTGAGATGGGGATGAGCATGCAGCAGGGAGGGGAGCCTAAGGCTGCACAAGAAAGTTTAACCAGTTGCACTGGTGCAATTGATCTAGGTATACCAGTATAAACACCCATGGGGACACTCTTATTCCAGTAAAAAGGTGGCTTTATTCGGTTTACCTTGAACCACTTCCCAAGCGACAAAATCAGTGTTGAAAACAGGCTCTCTCATACTGGAACAAGAGTGTCTACACGGGGTTAGACCAGTAGAACTAGAGTAGTTTAAACTTGCACCTGAGCTCATATCCAAATTGTGCCATAGAATCCTTATGGATAGTGATTCCATGCTCGAATAATAAGATGACAGCAGCAGGGATCTATTACCAACCACCTGACCAGGATGGTGATAGTGACCGTGTAATGTTCAGGGAGATTAGAGAGGCGATAAAAACTCCACGTCTTCATGTTCTCTGTATGCATATATATCTTTTCTTACTATATGTTCCATTCTATGCATCCGATGAAGTGGACTGTAGCCCACGAAAGCTTATGCTCAAATAAATTTGTTAGTCTCTAAGGTGCCACAAGTACTCCTGTTCTTTTACGGATACAGACTAACACGGCTGCTACTCTGAAACATACTGACTGTGTACATGTCACCTCAGGACAGGATGCAGAGATAAAGTTTCTTGACACCTTAAATGACTGCTTCTTGGAGCAGCTAGTCCTGGAACCCACCAGAGGAAGGACTAAATCAAGAATTGTCCCAAGTGGAGCACAGGATCTGGTCCAAGAGGTGAATATAGCTGAACCGCTTGGTAATAGTGACCATCCCTGGGGACGGGGAAAGGACACCACAGAAGCCCACTGCAGTTCAGAAAGGGGAACTACACGACACTGAGGAAGTTAGTGAAACGGAAATTAAAAGGTCCAGCGCCAAAAGTGAAATCCCTGCAAGCTGCATGGAAACTTTTTAAAGACACCATAACAGAGGCTCAACTTAAATGTATACCCCAAATTAAAAAACATAGTAAGAGAACAACAGAAGTGTCACCACAGAGTAAAAGAAGCAGTGAGAGGCAAAAAAGCATCCTTTAAAAAGTGGAAGTTAAATCCTTGTGAGGAAAATAGAAAGGAGCATAAACTCTGGCAAGTGAAATATAAAAATATAATTAGGAAGGCCAAAAAAGAATTTGAAGAACAACTAGCCAAAGACTCAAAAAGTAACAGCAAACAATTTTTATGTCCATCAGAAGCAGGAAGCTGCTCAACAACCAGTGGGGCCACCGGAGGATGGAGATGCTCAAGGGCCGTAACTAAGGCGACGGGTTTGTCGCAGGTAATTTTAGTACAAGTCATGCACAGGTCACGGCAGAAAACAAAAATGTAGGACTGCGACCTGCCAATGACTTGTGCTATATACCCCCCGCACAACCCCCCCTCCCCACGGGCCCCCCGCACAGCCCCCCTCCCCACACCCTGGGCCCCCGCACAGCCCCCCTCCGCCCCCGGGACCCCCGCACAGCCCCCCTCCCCACACCCGGGGCCCCCGCACAGCCCCCCTCCGCCCCCGGGACCCCCCGCACAACCCCCCCTCCCCACGGGCCCGCTGCACAGCCCCCTCTCCCAACACCCTGGTACCCCTCCCACAGCCCCCACTCTGCCCCCCGTACCCCCCCCACAGCCACCCCTCCCCACGGCCCCCCCCACAACACCCCTCCCCACACCCTGGGCCCCCACACAGCCCCCCTCCGCCCCCGGGATCCCCCCGCACAACCCCCCCCCCACGGGCCCCCCGCACAGCCCCCCCTCCCCACACCCCGGGCCCCCGCACAGCTCCCCTCTGTCGCCGGTACCGCCCCCACAGCCCCCTCTCCCCACACCCCGGGGCCCCCCCACAGCCCCCCTCCGCCCCCAGGGCCCCCCCCACAGCCCCCCTCTGCCCCCGGTACCGCCCCCACAGCCCCCCCTCCCCACACCCGGGACCTCCCCCGCACAGCCCCCCCTCCCCACGGGCTCCCCACACCCCGGGGCCCCCCCCACAGCCCATCTCCGCCCCCAGGGCCCCCCCCACAGCCCCCCCCCCCACACCCCGCGCAGCTCCCCTCTGCCCCCCGGTACCGCCCCCACAGCCCCCCCTCCCCACACCCGGGACCCCCCCCGCACAGCCCCCCCCTCCCCACGGGCTCCCCACACCCCGGGCCCCCGCACAGCTCCCCTCTTCCCCCGGTACCCCCCCCCACAGCCCCCTCTCCCCACACCCCGGGGCCCCCCCCCACAGCCACCCCTCCCCACGGCCCCCCCCACAGCCCCCGCACAGCTCCCCTCGCCCCCGGTACCCCCCCACAGCCCCCTCTCCCCACACCCCGGGGCCCCCCCCACAGCCCCCCTCTGCCCCCGGTACCGCCCCCACAGCCCCCCCTCCCCACACCCGGGACCTCCCCCGCACAGCCCCCCCTCCCCACGGGCTCCCCACACCCCGGGCCCCCGCACAGCTCCCCTCTTCCCCCGGTACCCCCCCCACAGCCCCCTCTCCCCACACCCCGGGGCCCCCCCCACAGCCACCCCTCCCCACGGCCCCCCCCACAGCCCCCGCACAGCTCCCCTCGCCCCCGGTACCCCCCCACAGCCCCCTCTCCCCACACCCCGGGGCCCCCCCCACAGCCCCCCTCTGCCCCCGGTACCGCCCCCACAGCCCCCCCTCCCCACACCCGGGACCTCCCCCGCACAGCCCCCCCTCCCCACGGGCTCCCCACACCCCGGGGCCCCCCCCAAAGCCCCCCTCCCCACACCCCGCGCAGCTCCCCTCTGCCCCCCGGTACCGCCCCCACAGCCCCCCCTCCCCACACCCGGGACCCCCCCCCGCACAGCCCCCCCCTCCCCACGGGCTCCCCACACCCCGGGCCCCCGCACAGCTCCCCTCTTCCCCCGGTACCCCCCCCACAGCCCCCTCTCCCCACACCCCGGGCCCCCCCCGCACAGCCCCCCCCACCTCTCTCTTGCGCACGATGCCCCGGGCCCGGCGCCGGCCGATGCCGCTCAGCGCCCCCTCCAGCTCGGACACCCCGGCGCGGTTGATGTCCAGCTTCCCCCCGCCGGGGCCCGGGCCCCCCGGACCCGACATCGCGGGGCAGGAAACACCGCGGCCCCGCAGGCCCGTCCGCACTGCGCACGCGCTCGGGGCCCTCGCGGACAGCCGCACTGCGCACGCGCCCGGCCAGGCCCCGCCGTGGAAGGGAGCAGCCGCCGGCCAGCCTGAGCATGCGCGCAAGCGGCGCAGCTTGTACCCGCCGAACTACAATTCCCACAAGGCACCGCGAGGCGATTGAACAACTTTATTGGTATGAAGTGAACAGTGAAAGCGACAGGCGCCCGCGGAGCCGCCGCGTCGGGCTGGCGGCCCCGCCGAGACCAGCGCCGGTGTCTGAGCGCCCGCTGCCCGGGCCACGGCTCCCTGCGGCGGGCTCGGGGGGCCGCCCCCCCCCCCCCGCCGAGTCCAGGAGACTCAACAGCGCCCCCCCCGCCCTCCTCTCGGGGGGGAGAGACACACACAGCCCGCCCCACACTGCCCCCCGCACCGCCCCTCGCTCCCCTCGGGACACACACACACACACACACACACACTGCAGCCGATACACACCGCCCCCCCGCACCGACACACATCACACCCACACACAGAGCCCGCCCCACACTGCCCCCCCACACCGCCCCTCCCTCCCCTCGGGACACACACACACACACACACACACACACTGCAGCCGATACACACCGCCCCCCCCGCACCGACACACATCACACACACACACAGAGCCCGCCCCACACTGCCCCCCCACACCGCCCCTCCCTCCCCTCGGGACACACACACACACACACACACACACACTGCAGCCGATACACACCGCCCCCCCGCACCGACACACATCACACACACACACAGAGCCCGCCCCACACTGCCCCCCCACACCGCCCCTCCCTCCCCTCGGGACACACACACACACACACACACACACACTGCAGCCGATACACACCGCCCCCCCGCACCGACACACATCACACACACACACAGAGCCCGCCCCACACTGCCCCCCCACACCGCCCCTCCCTCCCCTCGGGACACACACACACACACACACACACACACTGCAGCCGATACACACCGCCCCCCCGCACCGACACACATCACACACACACACAGAGCCCGCCCCACACTGCCCCCCCACACCGCCCCTCCCTCCCCTCGGGACACACACACACACACACACACACACACTGCAGCCGATACACACCGCCCCCCCGCACCGACACACATCACACACACACACACACACAGCCCGCCCCACACTGCCCCCCCACACTGCCCCTCAGGACACACACACACAGCCCGCCCCACACTGCCCCCCCACACTGCCCCTCCCTCCCCTCGGGACACACACACACAGCCCGCCCCACACTGCCCCCCCACACCGCCCCTCCCTCCCCTCGGGACACACACACACAGCCCGCCCCACACTGCCCCCCCACACCGCCCCTCCCTCCTCTCGGGACACACACACACACACACACACACACACACTCTGCAGCCGATACACACCACCCCCCCCGCACCAGCCCCCCCCCGCACCGACACACATCACACACACACAGAGCCCGTCCAACACTGCCCCCTCCCTCCTCTCGGGGGGAGACACACACAGAGCCCGCCCCACACTGCCCCCCGCACCGCCCCTCGCTCCCCTCGGGACACACACACACACACACACACACTGCAGCCGATACACACCGCCCCCCCGCACCGACACACATCACACACACACACAGAGCCCGCCCCACACTGCCCCCCCACACCGCCCCTCCCTCCCCTCGGGACACACACACACACACACACACACACACTGCAGCCGATACACACCGCCCCCCCGCACCGACACACATCACACACACACACAGAGCCCGCCCCACACTGCCCCCCCACACCGCCCCTCCCTCCCCTCGGGACACACACACACACACACACACTGCAGCCGATACACACCGCCCCCCCGCACCGACACACATCACACACACACACACACAGCCCGCCCCACACTGCCCCCCCACACCGCCCCTCGGGACACACACACACAGCCCGCCCCACACTGCCCCCCCACACTGCCCCTCCCTCCCCTCGGGACACACACACACAGCCCGCCCCACACTGCCCCCCCACACCGCCCCTCCCTCCCCTCGGGACACACACACACAGCCCGCCCCACACTGCCCCCCCACACCGCCCCTCCCTCCTCTCGGGACACGGACACACACACACACACACACACTCTGCAGCCGATACACACCACCCCCCCCGCACCAGCCCCCCCCCGCACCGACACACATCACACACACACAGAGCCCGTCCAACACTGCCCCCTCCCTCCTCTCGGGGGGAGACACACACACAGCCCGCCCCACACTGCCCCCCCGCACCACCCCTCCCTCCCCTCGGGACACACACACACACACACACTGCAGCCGATACACACCGCCCCCCCCGCACCGACACACATCACACCCACACACAGAGCCCGTCCAACACTGCCCCCTCCCTCCCCTCGGGACACACACACACACACTGCAGCCGATACACACCGCCCCCCCCGCACCGACACACATCACACACACACACACAGAGCCCGCCCAAAACTGCCCCCTCCCTCCTCTCAGGGGGAGACACACACACAGCCCGCCCCACACTGCCCCCCCGCACCGACACACATCACATACACACACACAGAGCCCGCCCAACACTGCCCCCTCCCTCCTCTCGGGGGGAGACACACACACAGCCCGCCCCACACTGCCCCCCCGCACCGCCCCTCCCTCCCCTCGGGACACACACACACACACACACACTGCAGCCGATACACACCGCCCCCCCCCCGCACCGACACACATCACACACACACACAGAGCCCGCCCAAAACTGCCCCCTCCCTCCTCTCGGGACACACACACACACACAGCCCGCCCAACACTGCCCCCCCGCACCGCCCCTCCCTCCCCTCGGGACACACACACACACACACACACACACACTGCAGCTGATACACACCGCCCACCCCGCACCAGCCCCCCCACAGCCGAGTCCAGGAGACTCAACAGCTCCCCTCCCCACCCCACAAATGGAGTGGGACCCCCAGGGCAGGGCGCAGGGGCCCCAGGGCAGGGCGCAGGGGTTGGATGCAGGGGCAGGGGCCCAGGCCCCAGGGCAGAGCGAGGTGGGAGCACCAGGGCAGGGCGCAGGGGTGGGATGCAGGGGCCCCATGGCAGGGCGGGGTGCTGGGCGAGGTGGGAGGACCAGGGCAGGGCACAGGGGTGGGACGCGGGAGCACCAGGGCAGGGCACAGGGGTGGGATGCAGGCGCAGGGGCCCCAGGGCAGGGCGCAGGGGTGGGATGCAGGCGCAGGGGCCCCAGGGCAGGGCAAGGTGGGGGCCCCAGGACAGGGCGCAGGGGTGGGATGCAGGCCCAGGGACCCCAGGGCAGGGCGAGGTGGGGGCCCCAGGACAGGGCGCAGGGGTGGGATGCAGGCGCAGGGGCCCCAGGGTAGGGCGGGGTGCCGGGCGAGGTGGGGGCTCCAAGGCAGGCCAGTATGCAGGCACAGGCACCCCGCCCTGCCCTGGGGCCCGGTGCAGGGGTGGGGGCTCCAGAGCAGGCCGGGCACAGTGCAGGCCCCAGGCAGACACCAGCTGAGGGGCCCCTCAGCGCTTCTTGTAGAGGCAGGGTCTCAGCGCCAGGCCAGGCAGGCTCCCCCCAGCCCGGGGCTGCCCCGTCTTGGAGAAATCAAACATATAGAAAAACGGATTGTCCAGGTCCTGCAAGGGGAGAAACAGCTGATGGGAGCTAGGCCAGCCCCCGCACATCCCTCCAAGACACCTGCCCTGCCCTCTGCCCACTGGCTCCTGCCACTGCCAAACACCTCCCTGCTGCACCCCCACAGCCCATCTTATCCCTCCCCACACCTGCTCCTCACCAGCCCCCAACCTCCCCCTGCATCTACCACCCACCTCCCTGCTGCACCCCCACCACAACCTCCCCCTCCCCGGCACCTGCCACCAAAGCCCAGCCCTGCCAGTGGGCCTCCTAGCCAGACACAGGCCAAGAGCAACTCAGCGAGCTTCCCTGCCCTACCTTGTCCTAGGGGCAGGGGGCAGCAACAGCTCAGGGGCAGAGGCAGGCCCCACCTTGCCCATGGCAGCCCATGCCCCCGGGCCCCACCCTGCCCTGCTGGACCCTGGGGCAAATCCTGCTCACAGCATGTGGAGAGGGGGTAGGACTCACCTTGGAGACAATCTGAAAGCCCAGCTGAGTCACGGCACTCACAAAGGCCCGGATGTCTGCGAAGCGGCTGGCAACCTCTGCCACCTTCAGCGTGCCCCTGGGGAGATGCCAGGTGAGGGGAGAGGGCTGGTTCCTTGAGCCACTGCCCATATCCCCCACAACTCCTGCTCTGTGCAGCAATCCTCCACCCCTCTGCCAGTGCCCGTATCCCTGTGACAAAGTGGGACTGTTCTTAATGTCTCCTCTGAATACTGTAGGGGTGCCTCAGTTTCCCCTAGGCATTTCTTAAGTCTCTAGGGGGTGTAATAAGGGGGTGTGATTGTTGCAGAGTAAAGGGCCAGGGTACATAAATGGCCGACACTCTGTCTCCTGGCAACTGATGGCCTGGGCCCTTCCTCCCTGCAAGGTGAGAGCTAAAGGGTTGGAGAACAAAGGAATCAGGAGACCTCCTGGCCTGGGAAAGGGACAAAGCCCAGAGGAGGAGGGGCTGGAGGGGGAGGCAGTTTGGGGCTGGCTGGGGACGTGGAGTGAAGGGCAGATGGGGTTGTCTGGCTCACTGCCCCCCAAAATGGACCTGGCTGAGGGGTCCTGTTCTCTGCACCTACAAGCTCTGTATTAGACCATGTTCCTGTCATCTAATAAACCTCTGTTTTCCTGGCTGGCTGAGAGTCACGTCTGACTGCAGAGTTGGGGGGCAGGACCCTCTGGCTTCCCCAGGACCCCGCCTGGGCAGACTCGCTGTGGGAAGCGCACGGAGGGGCAGAGGAGGCTGAATGCTCTGAGGTCAGACCCAGGAAGGTGGAAGCCAGGTGAGCTGTGTGTCCTGGGGACAGGCTGCTCAGAGAGAGGAGACTCCCCCAGAGTCCTGCCTGGCTTTGTAGGGAGCCGTTCCAGAGCATCGCCCGGGGACTCCGTGACAATCCCCCACAGCTCCGGCTCTGTGCAGCTCCCCGCCACCCACTGCCACTGCCCATATCCCCCACAGCTACTGCTCTGTGCAGCTCCCCTCCGCCCCTTTAACCCCCCAGTTAGCAGTCCCTCTACCCCCACACCCACACTCACCCACCTTTGCGATTTCCCCACCATAGCTTCTGCTTTATCCTGCTCCCCTTTGCTCTCTGAGTGGCCACAGCCACTGTGCTGCTGGCAGACCAGATGCCCGTTGATCCCCAGATCCTAGTGTCTGCCCTGGGCACGGGCAGAGACAGAGCTGGAATTGGGGTGGCTCAGCCGTGTGTTAACATGGGAGTTGCTGGCTGCATTGTACTGTCTGTGCTGCGTGTCGGACTGTAATACGCGAGCCCGTGTGACTGTCCGAGTCTCCGTACAGGTGGGGACCAGCTGCTGCTCCATCCTAAACCCTTCCCCCACAAAGAGCAGCCCTCCGATCCCAAATGGGCTCTGGGGGATCCTACAACTGGAAACTCCCCACATCTGGGCTCAGAAAGCAGCAACAAGAGGACTCCTGCTGCTGTGAAGAGTGGACTCCTCTCAACAGCTGAGTTTGCCCCCTCTGAGCACACCACAGGAGGAGGGTAAAATTCCCAAACTAACCAAACTACCTAGCTCACTGCTGCTTGGACGGGGGCGTGGGGGGGGAGAGGCGGAGGTGGGCGCACGGGGGTGACTCGGCATGAGCAGGGATCCCCAGCTGCTTAGCCTGGGTTAGTCCTAAGGACAAAGGGAGCTTGCTGGGTACGGAGCCTGCAGTAGCTTTGGGAAACAAGGACTGCAACGCTTTCCTGTGTCTGGCTGGCTGCTCTAACCTGGGGAGTCTCTCTCCCATTGACATCTGAAGAGTCTATCCCAGGACTGGCTACATGAAACCCAAAGAGCAGCTGACCTGGGGTAGGTGATGGGCCCTTTGAGCAGAGGAGTAGCCCAACTCTGGCTGCGTGCGGGGAGCTGTGGCTGTTGGTCCTGGGAGGTTAGAGACACAAGGCCTCAAGAACTTTTATTGGACCCACTTTGGTTGGTGTGGGATACCAGCTTTGAAGCCGCACAGAGCCCTCCCCGGGGGGAGTTCCCCCAGCATCCCAGCAACACTCTGTCCCCCTTGGCACCCTGCTGTGATTCGGGAGGCCAGGCCCATCAGTCAGAGATGTGCTCTCCTGGGTTTGTGCCCTGGTGCCTCACGGCCCGCCCTCATGCTCCGGCTTTATGCCTCCACCTCTCAGCGTTGTGCTGCCACACAGCCCCCCCAGGGCCTCCCAGGTTATCCCAGGCCCCCGTTACCCTGGCCTCAGCACCCGGTTGGCCTCTTCCAGGATCTCCCGCAGATTGGTGCCCATCAACGCCAGGCAGAACACGGTGACATCCACAGACTCGTCCGCCAGCGGCACCTGCAAGGCCAGCCAGCAGCGTGAGCCCCGGGGGGGAATGTGACAGAGGGAGACCCTCCCCCCCCCCACGCATACCTGTACCTGCTCCCTGCAGGCCCACGCCCAACCTCAGCCCCCCGCCTGGTAACCCCCCCCCGCCCTGCCTCCCCTACCTTGGCCATGTCACACACAGTGACACATGGGCTCAGTGCCACCAGGTCGAACGAGTGAACCTTGTTCCTGACACTGGTCGCAATCTTGCAGTCGCCGCATCCAAAATCTGCCACCACCAGCGAGGCCGGCCTGAGGGGGAAGCAGAGAGTCAGTGCCAGGCCACGGACGCCCCTGCCCTGGCCACAGGGTCCCCACCAGGGCTCAGCCATGCCCGACCCCTGCGCAGGGCTGAGGTCCCCCTGCAGCACCCACCCGGCCCCTGCACTCACCGACCCCGCAGGTACTGGATAATGCGGTGAACCGGATTCTCAGGCCAGCGCCCCACCTGCCGGGCAAAGCCGCGGTGATAGATGGCGAAGGCAGCAGGGTCGCGCTGGAAGAGCTGGGCTGCCTCCTGGCTGCTGGACGTGTAGAGCTGCTGGTTGATGTAGCGGAAACGGGCTGACTGGAGCCGCTCCTCCATCCGGGCCCGCAGCACCCCCGAGGGCTCAGACGGGGGCAGTGCCGAGGTCCCCTGCCCCACATCCTGCCCCGCGCCCAGGCCCTGCCCCACATCCTGCCCCGCACCCGCTTTGAACTTGTTCTTCTGTCGCCTTTTATTCTTCTGTTTGTTCCTCCACTGCTTCCTGGTCAGCAAAGGAACCGGCCGGCCAGCGGCTGCGCCCAGCTCCCGGCTCGGCTGCTCTTTGCGGGGTGCACGCGCGCTGTCCCCGGGGGCCTCTGCTGCAGAATCTAGGGGAAGAGACAGGGCAGGTTGACGCTTAACTGCTGCATTGGCCCAGCGGCCCCCACACCACTGAGCTCTGGCGAGGACGCTCCGAAGCCGACAGGAGAGTTGGCGCACGCGGCCGGCAGTGCTGCCTACACAGGTCCCACTCCCCGAGGGACGTAGCAACACCGGGATGGGCCTGGGAAGCCTGGCTTCAGGGTGAGGCACCCGCTCAGGGCGCACAGCTCAAGGGATTCAGGGTACAGCCCATCCAGCCCCTCTGCTACAGGGCTTGCTTGCTCCACGCAGCCCTCCCCACAAAGCCCAGGCCCAGCGCCAGCTGCTCCCAGCCGGACCCCCCAGCTCGGTCCCACCTCCTGAGAAGTGGCCCCAGGCGGGTGCATCTCCCTGCAGGAAGATCCCGAGACTCGACTTGGCTCCCCCCACTCTGGAGTCCCCCTAGGAGGGGGAGCTCTACAGGTCCGCTCCATACCTTTCCTCCGTCTCCTGCCAGCGGGGCCTGGCTCCGGTCCTGGGTGGGGAGCGCCGCAGGCGCTTGGAGCCCCTGGGGCGACACCGGGGGAGGAGGCAGCTCTGGGTTTCAGGCCCTGTCTCTGTTTCCTGGGCTGTTTCCTCCCTGCCCGGCCCGCAGAGTCAGACTCAGATTCGCTGTCCCCAGACAGGGGCCCAGGGCTCTGAGGAGGGTCCGTGCAGCTCGAGGCCTCTAGGCGCTGCAGGGTCGCGAGGAGCCGTCTGCGCTGCTTCTGCAAGGAGCCTCTAGGAGCCTGGAGACAGCAGGGGCATCAGTGCTGTCCCCAGAGCTAAGGGGGCCTAGGGGGTCTGCGCTGCTCCCACCCCACCTGAGGCAAAAGACATCCCTCTAGCCCGCCCACAGAGCTTACCCCCTCCTCAGCTCCTGCCCCCCATCCTGATCCGAGCCACCCGCCAGATGAGTCCACATCTCTGGAAAGATGGGGCGGGGGGGCTCACCAGGATGCAGTGCTGGGCAGGGCGGTGCCGAGGGCACAGGAGAGCCTGGCTGAGAGCCTCCCCGCCATCCTCCTTGTTCCACCCCCCTTCGTCAAACATGGTGCGGCTGCCAGGAACCCGGCTGTCTCCCAAGGCGGCTCCCACTGGCCTAGAACAGAAGAACAGTGGTGAGGCTTCCAAGCCGTGTTTCCCTGGAGAGTCAGGGCCAATGGCTCCCGTATTTCCCCTGGGCGCCCCAGCAGCTCCCAGCCGCTGCGTTTCGTGGGCAAGACCCACATCTCCCCCTCCTGCGCAGGCTGCCCAGTCCCTGCGATTCCCAGTGACAGGGTGCTGGGCACAGAGTGACTGTCGGCAGCGAGGGGAGACCCCAGCTCTTTCTTTCGTAGGTCACCGCATGACACTCCAAGAATCTACGTGCTCTGGCAGGAGCCGCCCTTCACCCCCCGCCAAGGGTCTCCTCTGTGGTCACAAATTCAGGCTGGCTTCGGCTCAGAACAGCCACTCAGCCTATAGGCCTCAGGAGCCCAGGCCTTCAACTGTACCCAAAGGATCGGGGCCCTCTCTGGACCAGAACCAGCCCATCGGGCAGATCAGGAAAAAGGCTGGAGCCCGTTTAAAACAAGGCAATTTATTCACAAACTCTTTGTCTGTCAGTCAGTGAAGAACCCAGTTTAAACTACACCCTGGACACAAACTGGATTTGGAGTTGGCTTCAAAGGGCTGATAACGAGGTCGCTCAGCGCTGTGAAAAATCCACTCCCCAGAGCAAGCTGACAGCGCCCTGGGGACGGGATTCACCACAGCCAGGGGAGAACTCCTCCCTGCCTGCACTGGAGCTGCACCACCCGCACTGCAAGTGTTGGCATATGCACAAACACAGCCACATTTTAAAAACAATGGACCCCAAAGGGGGTAAAGCTATTTATTAAGCTTTCTCCAGGATATTGCACCAACATCTGACACAAACATCTGACACAATCCCCCGAAATCCTCACACCCTGGAACCAGGGAGCATTACATTGGTTCCCTCACTCCCAACCTGCAGCCCCTGCCAGCCCAGCCCTGCCGGTGCCCCGCCCTCCCGACCCGCAGCCCCCCAGCCCTGCCGGTGCCCCTCCCTCCCGACCCGCAGCCCCCCAGCCCTGCCGGTGCCCCGCCCTCCCGACCCGCAGCCCCCCAGCCCTGGGCCCGCCCCCCCAGCCCTGCCGGTGCCCCTCCCTCCCGACCCGCAGCCCCCCAGCCCTGCCGGTGCCCCGCCCTCCCGACCCGCAGCCCCCCAGCCCTGGGCCCGCCCCCCCAGCCCTGCCGGTGCCCCTCCCTCCCGACCTGCAGCCCCCCAGCCCTGGGCCCGCCCCCCCAGCCCTGCCGGTGCCCCTCCCTCCCGACCCGCAGCCCCCCAGCCCTGCCGGTGCCCCGCCCTCCCGACCCGCAGCCCCCCAGCCCTGGGCCCGCCCCCCCCAGCTCTGCCGGTGCCCCTCCCTCCCGACCCGCAGCCCCCCAGCCCTGCCAGTGCCCCTCCCTCCCGACCCGCAGCCCCCCAGCCCTGCCGGTGCCCCTCCCTCCCGACCCGCAGCCCCCCAGCCCTGCCGGTGCCCCTCCCTCCCGACCCGCAGCCCCCCAGCCCTGGGCCCGCCCCCCCCAGCTCTGCCGGTGCCCCTCCCTCCCGACCCGCAGCCCCCCAGCCCTGCCGGTGCCCCGCCCTCCCGACCCGCAGCCCCCCAGCCCTGGGCCCGCCCCCCCAGCTCTGCCGGTGCCCCTCCCTCCCGACCCGCAGCCCCCCCCGGCTCCCGACCTGCTCCGAGTGACCCTCACGTGGCCGCTCTCGGCGGCTCCCACAGCCGGGCACCATAGAGCCGTGGAAACACGCAGCTAGAGCGGCCCCCGCAGGCAGAAGGCCGGAAGTCCTGAGCTGGGGGCGGGACGGAGCCAGCTCCTCCCCGCTGGGCAGGGAGGGGTTTTGTAGGGGGCGGGACCTGGGGCCGGGGAGGGGCCGGCGGGGGCGGGGGCGGGGCGGGGAGGGGCCGGCGGGGGGGCGGGATCGGGACCTGGGGCCGGGGAGGAGCCGGCGGGGGGGCGGGACCTGGGGCTGGGGAGGGGCCGACGGGGGGGCGGGATTGGGGCCGGGGAGAGGACGGGACCTGGGGCCGGGGAGGGGCCGGCGGGGGGCGGGACCTGGGGCTGGGGAGGGGCCGACGGGGGGGCGGGATTGGGGCCGGGGAGAGGACGGGACCTGGGGCCGGGGAGGGGCCGGCGGGGGGCGGGACCTGGGGCTGGGGAGGGGCCGGCGGGGGGCGGGATCGGGGCCGACCCCTTGCGGTCTCTCCCTGCAAATCCCAGAGCCGCCGCCAGGGGCCGCTGCGCTCGGGCCGCTTCCGCGGGCGGGGCCGGGTCCCGTCGCTTCCCCGAGTCGGACTCGGAGCCGCCCGGAGCGCAGTGGCCGGGAGCGGGGCGGGGGTATGTTGGAGGGGGTCTGTGGGGCCGGGCGAGTAGCGGGGGGTGTATCCGTGGGGCCGGGCGAGTAGCGGCGGGGGGGGGTGTATCCGTAGGGCCGGGCGAGTAGCGGCGGGGGGGGGGGGGTATCCGTGGGGCCGGGCGAGTAGCGGCGGGGGGGGGGGGGGTGTATCCGTGGGGCCGGGCGAGTAGCGGCGGGGGGGGGGTGTATCCGTGGGGCCGGGCGAGTAGCGGCGGGGGGGGGGTGTATCCGTGGGGCCGGGCGAGTAGCGGCGGGGGGGGGGGTGTATCCGTGGGGCCGGGCGAGTAGCGGCGGGGGGGGGGGTGTATCCGTGGGGCCGGGCGAGTAGCGGCGGGGGGGGGGGGGGTGTATCCGTGGGGCCGGGCGAGTAGCGGCGGGGGGGGGTGTATCCGTGGGGCCGGGCGAGTAGCGGCGGGGGGGGGGTGTATCTGTGGGGCCGGGCGAGTAGCGGCGGGGGGGGGGGTGTATCTGTGGGGCCGGGCGAGTAGCGGCGGGGGGGAGGGTGTATCTGTGGGGCCGAGCGAGTAGGGGCGGGGGGGGGGTGTATCCGTGGGCTGATGCTGCCCCGGGCAGGCTGGGCCATTTTGAGCTTGCGGTGGCGGCCAACGAGTCCCTGCCCCATGGATGCAGCGCCGGGAGGAGAGTGGGGGGACGGGGGCATGGGGCGAGCTGGGGGGGTCAAGGGGCGAAAGGGGGTATGGCAGGGAAGAGGGGGGCCCAGGGCAGCCTGGGGCCCTACAGTGGCGCTGGCACATGGAGAGATGGGTTGGGGGGGTTGAGATGGGGGAGTGCGGCCAAGCGGGCCCAGGGCAGAGAGGGGCGTGTGGCGGAGGGGGTCCAGGCGAGTGGGGGAGGTGCGGTGGGGGTAGGTGGCAGAGCGTGCCCGGGGGAGCTGGAGGCGTGTGGCAGAGGGGAAGTGGGGGGCGCGTGGTGGAGCAGGCCTGGGAAAGGGGGGGAGTGCGGCCAAGTGGGCCTGCGGGGGGGTGTGTGGCAGAGAGGGTGGGGGGAGCTGGAGGGGCACGCAAGAAGGGGAGCCAGCGACGCATGGTGGAGCGGAGAGCTTGGGGTGGGGGGCCCATGGCAGAGAGGGCCTAGCAGAGCAGGGGGCGCGCGGCGGAAGGCTAGTGGGGGCGCGCGGCGGAGCGGGCCTGGGAAAGTGGGGGGCGCAGCCAAGCGAGCCCAGGGGTAGCAAGTGGCAGGTGCATGGTTGAGTGGGCACAGACAGGAGAGTGGGGGGGCACATGGCTGAGCGGGGGGGTGCAGGGAGCACGGAAAGGGGTGCAGGGTGAGGTGGGGGCGCACAGACAGGAGAGTGGGGGGGCACAGGGTGAGCTGGGGGCGCATGACCAAACAGCCAGGGTCAGGGGATGAGGCACAGATGGGGCAGGCAGGCTGCAGATCAAGGGTGATGGGGCAGGGTGACTGGGTGGGGCTCCAGGCTGTTTATCACGCCCAGGGGATCAGTGACCCAGCACCCCCTGCTCCCCTCTCTCTGGTTCCTGTCCCTGTGGGGTATGTGCTCTGTGGGGATAATAAGGCCCCTGGATTCCCCTCTGTCCCTGGTGCTCCCTGTGTGTCTGCATTAGAAGCTGCCCCCAGGAGAGGAAAGCAGAGCATCTGTTAGCATTTATTGTGGGGTGCCCCCTTGCTGGGGCCAGCCCCGAGTCACCCCAGCACCGTGCTGGGCCCTGGGGCCAGCAGTGAGTGCGAGAGCAGAGTGCCGTGCCCCGCCCCACTCCCTGCACCCCATGGTTTTAGCTACGGAAGTGCTTTGCTCGCTGACCGTGTCCCTGGCAGGGCGGGGTGCCCATCTGCCCTGAAGACAAGGAGTAGCGTGGTCAAGCAGTGAAAAGCCGGGCGCCAGGACTCCTAGGTTCCCTCCCCAGCTCTGGGAGGGCACTGGGGGCTGGATGGGGATCAGGACTCCTGGGTTCTGCACTCACTGTGTCCTAGTGCCAGCCACTTGCCCTGTGGCCTTGCCAGGCCTCTTGTGGTTTTGCTGGGAAGGGGGATGGCCACCACAGCAGGAAGTGTCCCCCACACTCTCCCGCCCCCAAGGCCTCACACATCCTCCCCACCCCCCCGCAGTCCTCTGTGGCTGCGAGTGGCTGGCTCTGTGCAGAGATAAGCCTGTGGAAGGGAAGCTGCTCACAGTGGGGCTGAGCACAGCCACTCGTGACACTGGTATCAGCCAGGAACTTCCCCTCCTCCCTTGCCAGCCATCGCACAGAACCTCCCTGGTCCTGCTCCGCTGCACTGAACCAGCGTGAGGCAGAGGAGCGGGCTGCTGGGCCCCCAGCCCCTCGCTGGCAGCAACCCAAGGGAGGGAGTTGGCTCCTGGGAGAGCTCCAGTGTTCAGGATTGCACAGAGCCAGAGGATGGGCTGGGGGGGCTGGTCCTGCAGAGGTGGGAATGGGGTTGGAGCCTGCAGGATGGGCCGTGGGTCTGGCGGTGCCTGGGGCAGTGGGGGAGGAAGGGGGTCGGAGCCCAGGGGATGGGCCTGGTGGGGGGCAGCAAATGGGCTCAGAGTCCCTGCGATAGTCCGTGGGGCCCAGCCCCCATCTCTGCTGACGGGGCCCCTCTCCCTTGCAGGAGCCAGGATGGACGACATCTTCACGCAGTGCCGGGAGGGCAATGCCGTGGCCGTGCGCCTCTGGCTGGACAACACTGAGAACGACCTCAACCAGGGGTGACTGGGGCGGGCGTGGGCACCCTGCGTGGGGAGGGGGCTCAGCTGGGCTACCTGGGGCTGTAAGTGACGCAGCGGCTCGGCAGCCTGCGCCCCACCAGCAGCCTGCGGGAAGGGAGGAATTCAGCGCTCCGCCGGAGCAGGAAGTTACGACATCGCTAAGGCACGGGCTCAGCAGCACATGCCTGCAGCTGGGGCCGCAGGAGGAGCAGCTGGCTCCTGGCCCCCAGGCATGGGCAGCGCCATTTCTCTGGCCCTGGGGGGCCCTTAGGGGGCTGGGGCCCGAGGGAATCGGCTGTTCTCTTTGTGCCCAAGCCGGAGCGATGGCTCCTGGGCCAGGCAGTAGGCGCAGTGGTCTCCCCTCTTGCGTCCCTGCCTGGTAGCGTTGCTCGCCCCGGGAGCCCAGCCTGGGCCGTTTAGCGTGTAGGGAGTGAGCTGCTGGTGTTGCAAATCCTGCAGGGAAGCGTCTCGGGTCCGTCTGATCCATCCCTGCCCCCAAGCCAGCCCTACCCCATCATCAGAGCTCTGCCTGACCCTGCACGCAGGGGCTGCCCCCAAGCCGCTGCCCCCACCGCATCCATCCCACTGCCCCCAGCCTCCCTACACCCAGGGCTCAGCCCCTCAGGAGCCACTGCTGAGCTAAGTGGGGCAGGTTTTGTTCTGTCGCTCTGTCCAAGGACTCGGTCCCCTTGGAGGGAAGAGCCCAGGGCTGGCTGCCGGGGAGGTGGCATGCTGGCAGGACAGGTGCCGCAGCAGGGAGGGGCCCAGGGCTGGCATCTGGGGGGGCGCTGGCAGGACAGGTGCCGCAGCAGGGAGGGGCCCAGGGCTGGAAGCCGGGGCGGGGGGTCTGGCAGGACAGGTGCCGCAGCAGGGAGGGGCCCAGGGCTGGAAGCCGGGGCGGGGGGTCTGGCAGGACAGGTGCCGCAGCAGGGAGGGGACCAGGGCTGAGTGAAGGGGCCTGGGGCCGGACACTAGTTCTCCACATGCTCCCTCGTGCAGCTCCGCTGCTGTCTCCCCGGCCCCGCTTTGGCTTGTGTTCCGCCCCGGGAGGGTTGGGAGAGTCCCCAGCCAGGCACTGGGTCGGTCCCTCCCTGGCAGATGCCAGCCCCAGGGGCTCCTGAGGGGCTGTGGCGGGTTGGGCAGGGAGCTGCATACCCTGAGTCTGGCCTCTGGAGTAGTTCTGTCCCCCATGCTCCCACCCCTTGGGCTTAGCTGTCACTGTGTTTGGAGGGAACACGGGGAGTGGGGGGCAGGGCCCTGGGGTCGGTTCTAGTCTGGGCACACGGGCGGCAGGTGTATCGGGGCAGGGCCCTGAGCAGGGGCTGGCTTAGGGTGGGGAATGGGGAGCTACAGGGGAGGTTGTGGAGTGTGAATGGGTCACCAGTGCTGTGTCCACGGGGGGCAGGCACTCTCTCAGGTAGCCGGGTGGGGGAGCTCCCGGAGCTGTGGGCAGGACAGCGTGGGGCTCCCTGGGGTTGTGGGGCTGGATTGGGTGGAGAGGGGAGCTCCTTGGGGCTGTGGGGCTGGACTGGGTGGAGGGTGGGGGGGGCTCCCTAAGGCTATGGAGCTGGACATGTTGGGGGAGGCTCCCTGGGGCTGTGGGACCAGGCTGGCTGGGGGTGGGGCTCCGGGGCTGGACTGGATGGGGAGGGGCTCCCTGGAGCTGGGTGGGGTGGAGAGGGGGAGCTCTCTGGGGCTGGACTGGTGGGGGGGCTCCCTGGGGCTGTGGGACCAGGCTGGGTGGAGGGCGCACTCCACGGGGCTGGGCTGGGCGGGGGCTGAGCCAGACAGGAGAGCTCCCCCCCCCACCAGAATGGAATCTCCTTTTAAGGTCTGGCCTCTCTCAGCCTCCCTTACTGGCAGGGGGGTGGGGGGATTCCAGGCCGACTCAGCCGGGAGCAGCTGGGACTGACACAGGGACAGGGCCGCCGGATCCCCCTGTGCGTGGGGGTCGAGAGAGGACTGGAGACAGCCCCCCCCAGACCCCTCACTTCCCACAGCCCATTGCCAGGGCTTGGGGTTCCCCAAACTCAGCCTGATTCCCCCCATACTGCCTTGTTACCCCTCCCGTCCCCCTTGATCTGTGACCCCTCCCTCTCTGGCTGCTCCCTGCCACCCAGCCCTACAGGCATGGGGCTCAGGCCAGCTGGCTCCCTGCTCCCAGCACCCATGCGTGCATGCGCCTTGGGGGTCCCTGAACCAGCCCAGGCAGGGGAGGGGCTGCTGGAGCATGGTGTTGGCCCTGTCCCCCCAGAACTCACCCCCTCCCTCCCCAGGGACGACCACGGGTTCAGCCCCCTGCACTGGGCCTGCCGTGAGGGCCGCTCCACCGTGGTGGACATGCTCATCATGCGGGGCGCCCGCATCAACGTCATGAACCGCGGCGACGACACCCCGCTGCATCTGGCAGCCAGCCACGGGCACCGGGACATTGTGCAGAAGGTACGGGGTGGTGCTGCCCCTGCTGAGTCCCACGCTGAGCCCTCCAGCCACCCCTCGGCCCTGCGTGGGGGCTTCCGCTGCCGAGCCCCCCAGCCAGCCCCCCGCCCCTATGCTGGGGCTCCGCACAGCTAGCACCTCCTATGGGGATAGTTCCCCGCCCCCACCCCGGTACCCTGCCTGCCCCTACAGCCAGTGCCCTGCCCCCTCCCTGTAGCACCCCCTACTGGGAGCATCCACTTTACACTCAGCACCTGTTTCTCCCCCCTCCCCCCAGCCAGTTCCCTGCCCTTTCCCCCAGCGTGGAGAGGCTGGAGCTGGGGTATCTAGAGGCAGGGGGGAGTGTGTCCCCGCAGTTCACCCCAGCTGAGGCTGCTGTCTCTTCCCTCCCAGCTGATCCAGTTCAAGGCAGACATCAACGCAGTAAACGAGCATGGGAACACGCCGCTGCACTACGCCTGCTTCTGGGGGCATGACCAGGTGGCCGAGGTGAGCAGGGCCCCATGGGTGGTGGCAGGGTGGCATGGGGGGACTGGGCGGGGGGGCAGAAGATAGGAGTTGGTGGGAGTGGGGGCTGGGCACTAAGTTCTCACCCTGTCCCTGCCCCCAGGACCTGGTGAGCAGCGGGGCCCTCGTCAGCATCTCCAACAAATATGGCGAGATGCCTGTGGATAAGGCCAAGGTACCACTGCGCGAACTGCTGAAAGGTAGGAGCTCCCCACCCTGGCAACCACCCATCCCGCCCTGCACCCCCACCCCTTCGTGACCCCCCCATCCTGCCCTGCACCCCCTGCCTTGGCGACCCCGCATTCCACCCTGCATGCCCACCCCCCCTTGTGACCCTCCCATCCTGCCCCTGCACCCCACCTGCCCCTGCACCCCACCTGCCCCTGCACCCCCTGCCCCTGGTGACCCCCCATCCTGCCCTGCACCCCTCACCCCTGCAACCCCCATCCTGCCCTGCACCCTCACCCCCTGGTGACCGCCCACCTTGCCCTGCACCCCCAACCTCTGCTCCAATGATCCCCACCCCCCAATCCCTTTGCCCCAACCACACCACCAAGTCACCCCCCCCCAACTATCCTGTGTCCAACCTCCCCCCTCGTTCCTGATCCTGCCACCCCCCCACCCCATCTTGCCATGCTCCCCCAGCTCTGTTGCTACCCCAGGGCTCTGTTGGATTGCTCTCCAAGAGCATGGTCCGACCTGGGAACAGTACCCAGGCTCAGGACTTTGTTCTTCCTAGCAGATGCCAGTGCATCCATTCCGAAGTTGGAAGTTTGTTGATCAAATCCCAGAGAGAACAAGAAACCAAAACAAGCCAAACTGACCTTGTGTTTGTTTTGCATAATCAAACCCTGAGTCATTTTGGAGGCAGACTATGTGAGTTTTATTTTACCAGCCACCTGTCTTTGCGGGAAAGGAAGAGGTTAATTTTACTCTGTCCTGCTGTGCGAAGGGATCCACTTCTCCTGTTTGTTAGAAACAGACCCAGCGTGGAGAAGAAAGGATAGAAAAGGTGGGGGCATACAGCTTTCGCTGGGGTTCGTGGAACACTGGGCGGCTGTTGAATGCTTTGGGATGGCAGGTTAGAAGGGCCCACTAGGATTTGTTGGGTCTAACCTATCCCAGACAGCTGGCTCCAGCCTCCTTTGGAAACCTCCAGCCAAGGAGCTTCCATGACCTCCCAAGGCATCTGTAAGACCAGTAGGACAATGGAACAGTGAGGAAGTGGCTCCTGACTACGACCCATGTAGCTCTGGACCCTGGCTCGTGCAAGGAATGTCACTCAGCTGGATCATTTCTCCTCAGGCAGGGCAGGGCTGTCTCATCTCCCTGGGCTGATGTGTGCTGTACAGTTGATTTCAGGATCCAGTGAAAAGCAAGAGAGGGGATGAGGGGCAGAAAGTAACACAAGGGTGGGAGACAGAACGGCTCTTACATGCCTCTGACAATCAGAGAGGTCCAGTGAGGGCTGGCCGGGGAGCAGGAATGAGGAGCTGAGAATTTTTTCATACCCCAGTGGAGATGGCAAAGGGCCAGCATAGTTCAGCTCATTATTTCGTCCACCAGTTAAACCCATCTCTGTGCGGCCGGACTTGACGTATGGAGCTTCTTTCCCACGTTAAGGGCACCTCACGGCCCTTGAGCCATGTCAGCTTGGCCTCTGCCTGGCCCAGCGCAGACTGGGTGCTGCTCTGGCATCTGGTTTCACAGTCTGTAGGAAAACTGCTTGACCGATTTGCTGCAGTTAGTTCCCCAGCAGGCAAAAATTACCGGCTCAATGGTCACAAGAGCCCTCAGGTTCAGTTCTGGCTGCTCCACCCCAGCCCCCTAGTGCTAAGTGTCTCCATCTCCCCAGAGCGTGCAGAGAAGCTGGGCCAGAACCTGACCAAGATCCCCTACAAGGACACCTTCTGGAAGGGCACCACCCGCACGCGGCCCCGTAAGGACCTGGGCCCTGGCTGGGACTGGGGAGGAACGTGTGGGTGTCTCCCAGGAGGCTGCTTGGGGCACCTCCAGTGGGTTTGTGTAGCGGGAGGAGGGCAAAGTCTCTCCATCAGGGAGGGAGCTCCAGGGTGGGGGAGACTGAATGTGGGCAGCTGATTCGTATTGTGGGGATCCCCCAGCTCCTCCCCCCCTCACTCTTCTTGGCACAGAGAATGGCCGGGGGAGGGATGCATGCAGGGATCCCTGGGGTGTGACAGTGTCTCCCTTTCTCATGGCAGGAAACGGGACCCTGAACAAACTGGCAGGCATAGACTTCAAGCAGCTGAGCCTGGGTCACAAACTCAACGAGAACCAGTCAGGAGAGGTGGGCGGGAGCCTCTGCGGTGGGCCCCGGGGCAGGGCGTAGGAGACTCTCCAGGCAGCCACAGCAGGGGGGCCTGGCCAGGGGGAGGGGGCCAGACCCACAGTGGGGATGCTCCCTGCGCAGGTCCCTGGTGCAGCATGGATGCTGTCGGGCCTGGGACCAGCCCTCAGCATCTCATTGCCCAGCTCCCCTCGGGGCCATGGGGTAGGAGCCCTTCCCTGCCTCCCTCAGGGGTGGGAGAGGAGACTCCATTAACGAATGGGACATGGCCGCTGCCAGTGTGGGGGTGGGGCACGTAAGTACCTACCAGTCAGGCTGTGTCCCTGCCCCCTGGCTAACCCTGACTAGCCTTAGTCCCCAACTAACCCGGTCTGCTGTCCCCTGGCTCACCCAGCCTCTGACCCCACCCTTAGTCCCCAGATAACCCCGTCCCCTGTTCCGTCCCTGCTCTCCCCCAGCTCTGCCCTGCCCTCCAGCTCCCCGCATCCCTGACTGATACCCCGGCTGACCCTGTCTCGTCTCTACCTCCCCCCATCCACCACCCTGCTCCTGTCCTGGCTCTTCCCTGGCTCTCCCCACCCTGTCTGGTCCCTGCTCTGTCCCCAGCTCCACCCCACCCCCAGCTGACTCTGTTCTGTCTCCCTGCAGCTGTGGAAGGGGCGCTGGCAGGGCAATGACATCGTTATCAAAGTGATGAAAATTCGGGACTGGACAACACGGAAAAGCCGAGACTTCAATGAGGAGCATCCCAAACTCCGGTAGGTGCTGGGGAGCCCGGGGCTGGCAGGGGCAGGGAGCCCACTGTTCTCACATTCCTCTCTCTTCCAGGATCTTCTCACACCCCAATGTTCTGCCGGTGCTGGGGGCCTGCCAGTCGCCCCCCGCCCCCCACCCCATCATCATCACGCACTGGATGCCCTACGGCTCCCTCTACAATGTCTTACACGAGGGGACGAGTGAGTGTCAGGGCAGGGAACGCGGGGAGGGGAAGTGCTAATCAAAATCGCTACTGGGGGCAGGGGGACACCTTTGGTACTAGAACTGGCCCAGAATTCACCCCTGGGGCCTGTCCTACCTGGTCCTCAGTGCTCGGGGGGGAGGGGGAGAGTCGTAGCCCATGATGCACTTGCCTTATCCAGGCCCAGCCTCTGGCGCCTCACCCTGTGTTCTACACACACACAGCACAGACATGGCCCCAGGGCCGTCCTTAGCCATACGCAAAGTATGCATCTGTGTAGGGCACCAGGAAATTTGGGGCACCACATTTCCTGGTGCCCTGCGCAGCAGCATGCTGCTCCAGCCCCTGCTCTGGCTCTTCCCCAGGGCCCCGCCCCTGCTCCGCCCCCCACTCATAACTCTGCAGTAGGGCAGGGCCTGCACTCACTGGCAGCCGGAAGTACAGCAACCCGGCCCCAGCCGCACTGCTGGTGAGTGCTGTGGGGTGGTTCCCCCCGTCCCCCAAACCAGCCCAGCCCCCTGCCCCCACGGAGTCCAGGGGCCAGCCCCCCCATGGGGGGGCTGAGTAGGACCCCAGAATAGCTAGGGATGGCCCTGCATGCCCCCCTCCCATTTGCCACCTTCCCCAGCACCAGCCTCAGTCCTGTATCCGCTGCCCCCCACCCCTCATCTGTCCCCAGTCCCGCTCCCCTCGTCCCTCTATCAGTCTCCACAAACACTGGCATCGACCCCGAGTCCCACTCCCCTAGTCCCTCCCATCCGTACCTCCGGCGGTGGCCCCGCATCCTGCTCCCCTTGTCCATCTGTCTGTCCGTCTGTCCATCGCCAGCCCCACATCCCACCCCCCAGCGCTGATGCTCAGTCTCCCTGCAGACTTTGTGGTGGATCAGATGCAAGCAGTGAAGTTTGCTCTGGACATTGCCCGGGGCATGGCCTTCCTGCACACGCTGGAGCCCCTCATCCCACGCCACAATCTCAACAGCCGCAGCATCATGGTGAGTGCAGGGGGACGGGGCTCTCGGCGCTTCGGGGGCCAGGCTGCTGGCTGACCACCTCTCTCCCCACAGATTGACGAGGACATGACGGCGCGTATCAGCATGGCTGACGTGAAGTTCTCCTTCCAGTGCCCAGGCAGGATGTATGCCCCAGCCTGGGTGGCGCCTGAGGGTGAGTGCCAAGCACCTGTGGGGGTAGCAGGGGGCTGCTATCTCCTTGTGCTGCCCCTTCCTGGGGTGCGTGCTCCCGACCCCTCCCCCCCATGCTCATCGCTCCCCCGCTGGCTCCCCTGCAGCACTGCAGAAGAAGCCCGAGGACATCAACCGGCGCTCGGCTGACATGTGGAGCTTTGCCGTGCTGCTGTGGGAGCTGGTGACGCGTGAGGTGCCCTTCGCAGACCTGTCCAACATGGAGATTGGCATGAAGGTGAGTGGGAAGGCAGGGCCCAGCCCCCCGACGTTTACTGGAAAGGCTGGGGTGTCCAACAGGCCCAGCTCCTCATGTCGCCCACGGGGAGTGGGTGGGAAGGATCCAGCAGGGGGCTGTGGCCTTGGTGCATGCCTGTCCCCAGCTCTCATCCTGCTTGCCCCCAGGTGGCCCTGGAGGGGCTGCGCCCGACCATCCCGCCTGGCATCTCCCCCCACATCTGCAAGCTGATGAAGATCTGTATGAATGAGGACCCTGCGAAACGGCCCAAATTCGACATGATCGTCCCCATTCTGGAGAAGATGCAGGAGAAATAGGGGCCAGGCCCCCTGCTGCTTGCTGCTGCCCCCTCCAAGTGCCTTCAGGAGGTGCCCCGCCCTTCCCAGCAGGCGGTGCTGGTGCTTTCCCAGACCCCGCAACCTGAGCCGGCCACAGAACCATGGTACGGATGGTGCTATCTCCCCTGGAGCTACCCTGCAAGCTTCCTGCTCCAGACACCAACCCTGAGGCTTCCAGGACCCACTGCACAGCAGCCACCTCCATCCTCCCCCACAGCTGTGGGTACAGGCTGGCCCTAAGGCCTGGCCTGAGCCAGCACCTGCTAAGGGGTGAGGGTGGCTTCTACTAGCCCCAGGGCTAGGGTCAGGCCTTGGAGCCACCCAGCACCTTATGCCTCTCCTCGCTCTCACGGGCCCAGAACAACGCCCCACCCCTCTTTATATTATATATAAATTACCCCTGTCCCAGTGGTCTCCCCCCAGGACAGGGCCTCACTTGTCTGCCTGCACCTAGTGCTGCTCTGGCTTTGTGCTTCACCTTTTTAAATCATTTCCAGCCAGGCCACACAGAAGAGCTGCCAGCATCTGAAATAAACATTTGTTATGAAAACTGGCCCTGTGTCACTCACCTAGCGACAACACTGTTCCCAAAGAGAAGCTCTAGGAGTTCTTGGGGGCAGGGCTCAGGCCTGTTAGAGAGGGGGTCAGGCTAGTGATCACAATGGGCCTGTCTGGCCTTGGCTAGGGGGGCACAAATCTTCCAGCTGTCCTCGGGGGCAGAGGGCTCTCCCTGCTGTGGCCTCCAGAGCCAGAGGTGCCCCCATGACTAGGGAAAGATCACAGGCCAGGGAGCTCAGCAGGAGTTGCCGGAGTTTTAAGGAGGAGCTGGGCTCTTGCTCCACCATGAGCCTCGAGCACTGCTTACCCTTGTGGGCCATGGGAGCACCGAGCCATGCACACAGCTCGCACAACCCTTTCCCCACTATGGGGTGGGGCCGGCCCTTCATTCCACATACCCGGCGCCAGGCATGAAGGGCTTGAGAGCAGGGCATGGGGAGCCCCCAAGTGCAGGCCCACAACAGCAGCACCATCTGTAGGATCCAGAGGTCAAGTGCACCCACCTCCCAGTCCCAGCCCAAGGCCACCCCCACTTGAACACGCCTAGTTGCTGCCCCCAAGTGTTAGACACAGAACCCAAGGGAGGGGTGGGGGGAGTTCTCCAGCCCACTACCCTCCCCCCACCAGTGTGTGGGAATGAGGTTAGCTCCCCTGCATTGACATACAGCACCTGCACAAGCAGCCCCCGCACAGGCCCAGTGAATGGCATATCCATTCCCAGAGCAGAGCCTGAGGGCTGTTCCCCTGACACCAACCCCTGCACCCTGGGCCAGGGCAGGGCATTATCACTGCCAGAGGCAGCAAACAGCCCCTCACACACAAACCACCAGCCAAAATCAACTGTTTAATAACAGACCAGAGAAGAGCTCCCGCCTTCACCCAACGAGGGGCCAGGCCCAAGGCATGGCCTGCAGGCTCAGCTCAGGCACTAGGTGAAATAGTGCGGCTTCTTCACGTTGATGCCATACTCTGCAAGCGCCGGCATCAGGTCCTCCATGGTCAGTGTGTACTTCTTATCCTGTAGGGACAGGAGGCAGGGTCAGCAAAAGCAGGGGAGCTGCTGCCAGGCGCCCTCACCTTCTCCAAGGAGAGACAAGGTTGGGGAGGGTATTGCTTTTATTGGACCACCTTCTGTTGGAGAGAGACAAGCTATCCAGCTTACACAGAGTTCAACAGCTCTTAACGGTGACCTTTACTTCCTGAGCAAAGGAAGAAACAGCACATCGTCCCCAGAGATCTCAGTGGCTAGACCCCTCTGACCACTACCTACAGCTCTGCAGCTGGACTTCAGAAAGCCTAAGGAACCACACACTCCAACAAGAAATCACCACGTGCTCCCACACACTGGAAGAAAGTCAGTCAGGAAAGTTACCTGGAAATCATGCAAGAAATCCAAACCAGCCTGATGACAGCCATTTAACATTAACTCCAAGTGTCATGGCTAAATACAAGCTTTGCTTGGTTTGGATTTCCCAGACCTGAAGAAGAGCTCTGTGGAAGCTCAACTCTCTCATCAACAGGAGCTGGTCCAATAAAAGACCTTAGCTCTCTAATATCCTTGTCTCTCTAATATCCTGGGACCAACACTGCATACTACAAAGAAGAGTTTTTCCAGGCCCTTGGCCATTCCTGGTGCCCTTTTCTGAGCCCCTCTCGTTCCGCCCTACCCTGTGAGAGACAGGGTACCAGTCCAGCAGCATCCAGAGGGGGCCACATCACAGCTTGTTTCAAAGGCATTAGAATATTCTCCATCCTATTCCTTATACAGCTAAACATGGTTTGCTTGTTTTGCCTGCAATTGTACACGAAGCGGAGATCTCCATTCCACTGCCTGCACTGACACCCAGCTCCCTTCCCTGAGCCAATACAATTTAAACCCTGTGAGGTATACTGTTCTCCAGTGGCTTTACTCTGCATTTAACCCTGCTGAATTTAATTTGGCCGCCACTGTGGGAGGGCCTTGCACCCAAGCCAGAGGAACAGCCCCCCTGGGACAGGGTCACACCCAGCCCTGCTGACTGTCCCCTCACATCCCCTTCCCAGGGCAGACCCTCACCTTACTCTTGTTGCGGGAGCTGCCGGAAGCTGTGCCCTTCATCTTGCAGTGCTGCAGGGCATCGTTGGCAATGTCTGAAATAAACTTCTGGGCAGCCAGTGAGATGAGTCGAATGCTGCAGTCAGAGAAAGCAACGGAGCAGCCTGAGACAGAACACCGAGCATGAGCAGCCAGGGCTGAGGAGTGTCTGCTGGACCCCACAACACAAAGACCTGACACAGGGGGTCTCCTACTCAGGGTGGTTGGGGATTTTCCAAATAGAACCATGCATCACTTACATGCGTGGA
The DNA here is from genome assembly GCF_015237465.2 of Chelonia mydas. Classification (NCBI taxonomy): domain Eukaryota; kingdom Metazoa; phylum Chordata; order Testudines; family Cheloniidae; genus Chelonia; species Chelonia mydas. Next base: position 318,601 of record NC_057849.1, on the reverse strand, counting down.
TCGGAGGCCTCAAATCCAGCTCTGTTGAGGTAGTAGCCTGTGACAGCATCTGGGATCTGGGAAGACAGGAAAGTATTAAAGGGGACCAGCTTTTAGCTACCTCCCATCCCTTGCCCCAAACCATTCACACAGTGGCACTAACAAAGCTCAAAGAAAAGGAGTATCTGTGGCACCTTAGAGACTAACACATTTATTGGAGCACAACCTTTCGTGAGCTACAGCTCAGTTCAACTGTAGCTCACGAAAGGTTGTGCTCCAATAAATGTGTTAGTCTCTAAGGTGCCACAAGTCCTCCTTTTCTTTTTGCGAATACAGACTAACACGGCTCAAACACCCAATCTCCAGACCCAGCACTGAGAATAGAACCCAGGAGTCCTGGATCCCACCCCTCTCCCGAGCCAGGGATGGAACCCAGGAGTCCTAGCTCCCAGAGCCCCTACCGTGGGGGTATAGTCCTCCAGCTGCATCAGGAAGTCTACCAGGGGAGTGGTGGAGACGACGGGTTTGACATCTCCGTTGGCCGCGCTGGGGGGCACGTAGACCCCGTTTGCCATGGGCCCGTCGGAGGCGGCTGCAGCCACCACTGTGGAGATGGGCCCTGCGAGAGAGACAGACAGACACACGGGTCAGTGCTGGCCAGGGACAAGCAGCAACACCCCGCGCCCCTCCCCCTCGGGAGCCCCCCCCCGCCGGGCCCCTCCCGCCCGGGGATCGCCCCCTCTCACCGGGCCCCCCTCGGCACCCCGCCCCCCAGAGTCCCCCCGCCAGGCCCCTTGGCCCCCCGCGCCCCACCCCCAGAGTCCCCCCCCGCCGGGCCCCTCCCCCTCGGGAGCCCGGTCCCCGCCGGGCCCCCCTCGCCCCGCCCCCCCTCACCGGGCCCCCCTCGGCACCCCGCCCCCCAGAGTCCCCCCGCCAGGCCCCTTGGCCCCCCGCGCCCCACCCCCAGAGTCCCCCCCCGCCGGGCCCCTCCCCCTCGGGAGCCCGGTCCCCTTGGCCCCCCTCGCCCCGCCCCCCCTCACCGGGCCCCCCTCGGCACCCCGCCCCCCAGAGTCCCCCCGCCAGGCCCCTTGGCCCCCCGCGCCCCACCCCCAGAGTCCCCCCCCCGCCAGGCCCCTCCCCCTCGGGAGCCCGGTCCCCGCCGGGCCCCCCTCGCCCCGCCCCCCGCCGGGCCCCCTCTCGCCGGGCCCCCCTCGGCACCCCGCCCCCCAGAGTCCCCCCGCCAGGCCCCTTGGCCCCCCGCGCCCCACCCCCAGAGTCCCCCCCCCCGCCGGGCCCCTCCCCCTCGGGAGCCCGGTCCCCGCCCCCCGCCGGGCCCCCTCTCACCGGGCCCCCGGCCGCCGGGCCCCCCCTCGGCCCCCCGCGCCCCGCCCCCCGCCGGCACAGGAGGCCCCGGGGCCGCGCTGCCCGCGGCGGCCGGGCTGGGTTTGCTCTCGCCGGCCGGGAGCGGGGCCGGGGCGGGGGGCGCCGGGGCCGCGGGGGCGGGGTCAGGCTCCGCGCTGCCGCTCATGGCGGGGCCGGGCGGGGTTCGCGCGCCTCCCTGCCTGCGCCGCGTGCGTAGCGCTACGTGCTTTGCGCAGCGTTGCCGCCTGGCTTGGCCAAGAGAGCTGTCACACAAAGCAACTCCCTCCCTGCTGCTCTCTGATTGGAGAATGCGGGTTCCGCTCCCGCCCGCTCTCGAGCCGGGAGCAGAGCGGCGCCCGGCGGAACCATAGAGTCGCGGGGACCCGCCTTACATGGCGCCGCAGCCGGGCGGGCCCCACGTGACTCAAACCGGAAGTGCATCGGGGGCCCGGGGTGCTGTGCTCGGGGGAGGGGGCTCTGTTCCGGGGGGGGAGGGGAGCAGGGTTCTCTGTTCTGGGGGGGCTGTTCCAGGTGGGGGCGGGGGGGCTGGTCCAGGTGGGGGGGGGGCAGGGTGCTCTGTATTGGGGGGGGGAGGGGAGCAGGGTTCTCTGTTCTGGGGGGGCTGGCCCAGGTGGGGGCTGGTCCAGGTGGGGGAGGGGGGCAGGGTGCTCTGTACCGGGGGGGGGGGCTGTTCCAGGTGGGGGAAGGGAGCAGGGGGCTCTGTTCTGGGGGGACTGGTCCAGGTGGGGGCAGGGGGCTATGTTCTGGGGGGGCTGGTCCAGGTGGGGGGGCAGTGTGCTGTTTTTTGGGGGGCTGTTCCCAATGATAGAGGGTGATGGGGGCAGGGTGAAAGAGGGGACACCCTGTTCTGAGTGTGGAAAGGGGTTCTGCACTGTTCTGGGCGGGGAAGGTTAAAGGGGGCACCCCTGGTTCCTGATGGGAGGTTCTGGGTGGGGGAGAGGGAGTGTTGGGGATCCCCAGGATTGGCACTACACCTCAGCTTTGGACCAGTCCCTAGGAAGAGCCCCTGTGATGTGTCAGACCCCCCTGGGGTCTCCCTCTCCCTTCAGGACAGGCCTCCCACCCTCCCCGCCTGAGCCCTGGCCTCCAACACCTCTGCATGCCAGGCTGAGCTGTGCTCGGTAGGCCCAAGCAGGCAGTGTCCTGGGCGAGCCTGGGACGTGCAGGTCCGAGCAGCGATGCTCGCACAGCATTGCTGACACAATGGGGTTTGGGGGAGTCCTTAGGGTAGCCTAGAGAGCTGAAGGGAAAAGCACAGACCACGCTGGCCAGCCCAGAGCGCAGCCAGGCTACTTTAAACCCTTTGTCCAGGCCCTGAGTCTCTCCCAGACTGACCTCCTTGGTCAGGTCGCAGGTGAGAGCCCCCAACTCCCATCCCCCACTCACACCTTCCCAGGCCTTGCTCCTCAAGCTGGGTTATTTTCAGCTTCCCTTCAGAGAGTGGGGAGTCATCCTTCTAGGGCTCTGGATGCCAGGTGTCACTGTGACACTGGTGACTGGATTAACAATGCAATGTCCAGAGGAAACTGAGGTACACCCAGAGGTCCTAGAAATATTACCCAAAATTCCCATTTCATCAAAGGGAGGGTACCCTGCCCCAGGCAGGTGGGAGTGAAAGGGGGCACCCTGTCCATGCACATGCCCTGTTCCAGAGGAGTGAGGGAGAGGGTCCCTGTTCCAGGCAGGTGGGAGGGCAGACCCATTGGGCTCCCAGGGGGCCTCTGGGTACCAGCGATCCCTATCTCGTTCTGGGGCTCCCTGCAGCAAATCTAGGCTGCTGGGGGAGGCTGATACTGCATAATGCTGCAGCCCCACCCAGGGTTTTTCACACATGGGGAACAAATTACTGTTCTCCACCTGGGCTACAGCATCTGAGCCCTTAGGTTAGCACTCAGAAATTTAGGGCTTGGCTACACTTGCAAGTTAGAGTGCATTAAAGCAGCCCTGGGCACCCCAGCTCACTCCCCATCCACACTGGCAAGGCACCCACAGCTAGAGCGCTCCTGGTACTCCACCTCGGCGAGAAGATTGACGCTTGCTGCGTCTTAGCTGAAACGCCCGAGCATCAGTGTGAACGAGGTGTTGCATTACTGCGCTCTGATCAGCCTCTGGAAACGTCCCATAATCCCCTTAAGTCACATGGCCCCTCTTGTCATTGTTTTTGAACCGCTCCAGGAACGTGGATATGCCCTTTGAAAGCTCTGTTTCTGACAGCTGGCTGCTTATCTGCTCTGAGACAAAGCAACCATTAGTGTGGAATGCTGGGGGGGGGGGGTCTGCTGTTGTCTGAACTTACAAGCCAGCATGCTGACATGCTCTCAGCCCCCCAAAAACCCACTGTCTCCCACCACATACACGCAACACGCTCCCTGTTACACTCCACCCCACCATTTGAATAGCACGTTGCAGTCACTTGCATGCTGGGATAGCTGCCCAGAATGCACCGCTCCCAATGCTGCTGCAAGTGCGGCCACGCCAGTGTTCTTGCAGCTGTCCGTGTGGACAGACCGCAGGGCTTTCCCTGCTGCGCTCTGCGAAGGCTGGTTTAACTCAAAGTGCTCTACATCTGCAAGTGTAGCCAGCCCTTAGTGTTCAGCCAGGCCCATACATGGCCAGGTCTCCTGAGCCAGGCTGCTGTCAAAGCCAGTTTGGCAATCTGGCTCTGTCCCTTTGTTCTTAGGTCTGCTCTATGCTAGAATATTAACTCAGTTTAACTACATCCCTCAGGGATGTGAAAAACCCACCACACTGAGAGTCACTGTTAAGCCACCCTAAATCCCTGTCCCCCCAGCTACACCATCTCTTGGGGAGGTGGATTACCTGCACCACTGGGAGAACCGCAATGTAACAAGCCCTTGGTCTCAGTCATGCATGTCTCTCCCAGGGCCAGCTCATAAGCCAGCCACTGACACCTTCCCGCTTTGTTCTCCAGCTGGGGGCAGTACCAGGGATGGGGAAACCTGCTAGGCTGAATCTCCCGGCCTCCTGACTCCATGAGCCAAGAATGGATGTGGATAAATTGGAGAGAGTCCAGCGAAGGGCAACAAAAATGATTAGGGGTCTAGAGCACATGACTTATGAGGAGAGGCTGAGGGAGCTGGGATTGTTTAGTCTGCAGAAGAGAAGAATGAGGGGGGATTTGATAGCTGCTTTCAACTACCTGAAAGGGGGTTCCAAAGAGGATGGCTCTAGACTGTTCTCAATGGTAGCAGATGACAGAACGAGGAGTAATGGTCTCAAGTTGCAATGGGGGAGGTTTAGATTGGATATTAGGAAAAACTTTTTCACTAAGAGGGTGGTGAAACACTGGAATGCGTTACCTAGGGAGGTGGTAGAATCTCCTTCCTTAGAAGTTTTTAAGGTCAGGCTTGACAAAGCCCTGGCTGGGATGATTTAACTGGGAATTGGTCCTGCTTCGAGCAGGGGGTTGGACTAGATGACCTTCTGGGGTCCCTTCCAACCCTGATATTCTATGATTCTATGAGCGACAGGGTTTGTTTCAGCCAGTCCTTTAATGACCCACTCATAGCACACAACAATCACACACAGGCCTCAGCTCTCCAGCTCTGCTTTACCCTGTCCATAACTGGGCGCAGCACAGAAGGAAACGAAAGACACCTAGGAATCCCAAAACGCAGGCCAAAATTCCCCGAGTCCATGAAGCAGTAAATAGCGGCAGCCAGGTGTTTTATTTGCTCCAACCCCGAATCAGCCCATCCCTCCACCCCACTGCACTACTGGGGACACTCCCAGCGCCAAGACCCTTATTTCCTTGCGCTGTCGCTGCTCCCCCTGAGGAAAGTTCATGTGAGAGCATCTCCCCTCTCTGCGCGGGACTCCCCCAAAGCAGCTCCCACCATGTCACCCCCTCCTGGGGGCCTGGGGCCAGGCAGGGGAATGCACAACTCAGCTGCCACACTGGGCTGCAGAGTAGCAGCGCCTGAGATAACTGGAGGGAGGCACCAGCAGGCCTGAGCACGAGGTAGGGGAAGCCTGAGCTGTTTCTTTCCAGGAGGCCCTGAATCCCCGCCTGCTCACTAAGGTAAAGGGGCAGGAGGAGCAGTGACCTGCCCCTTGGCCCTACAGCTCAGAGGAAGGTGCCCCTGCTCAGGACAGATGTGGTGGGAGGGAGGGGGCGAGAATGGGGGTGATCCTGTGGTTTAGCCCACTGTGTACCCGTCTAGCCCCAGGTCTTTCCTCCTGCTGCCGGCATCACTGGTTGAGCAGAGCTCTCAGGAGCTGTGGGAAGTTGGGGGTGCCCCAGCCTGTGACGGGGTCCCAGGAGGGGCCAGCACAGAACCCCTGCCCTTCCACTGCTGCATCCAGACACGACAGGTGGCAGCCCATGGTGACCTGGGGAGTCAGAGAGCTCAGTAAGTGCACGCTGCAGTCCCTAGCTGCCCCGACCGAATGCAGACAAGCACAGAGCCAGGAGCAGGGCAACGGGGAATCACTGCCCTGCAGAGGGGGAGTTCCAGCTACAGGACACTCCAAGGCTGGGGCTGGAGAAGCCCCAGCCAGGCCGTCCCCTCCCCTGGATCCAGGGCAAACCAGGGGGGATCCCTTCTTCCTCCACCCTCAGATAGGGCTCGTCTGTCCAGCTCCCAGGCTTGCGACCTCCCCTTGCACAGAGCCCACAGCTGCTGACACTTCACCCCTCAGCCCCACTCACATCGTAGAGGGCGGTACTAGGTCCCTTCTCCTGCAGTTTGTAGAGCGCTGGGTTCAGGAAGCCCAGGGGCGGCAGACCTTTCTGCAAACGGCGGTCGTTGATCAGGGCCACAATGCCCCCCACCACAGGGGTGGAGGCCTGGCGGGGGGAGGAAAGGTGCGTCAGGGCCCTGGAGATGTCAGGGGACTCATTGCCCACGGCCCTCCCTAGGGCTGCTCCTTACCGAGGTCCCAGACACCCAGGGCTGGGGGATGCGGTTGGTCACCACCCAGTAGTTGTCGGACAGGGCAGCCAGGTCGGGGTAGGCACGGCCGCTGCTGTTGTAGTAAGAGCGGGGTGGCAGCTTTGGGGCCGAGTGCAAGAAACTCCTGACAGCTGCAGCCTGGAAGAGACAGACAGATGGGGAGGGAAACCTCACACCTGGGCCCTGCCCCTGCTCCCGCCCCACCTGCCACCATCCTGCCCCTCACCACCGCCCCCAGCCACCATCCTGCCTCTTCCCCCAACCCATCCCACCAGGAACCCCCCAACCTACCCCCCACCCAACCTGCCAGCTACTGCGCTGCACTTCCTGCACCCAGCCCCACACCCCGACCCAGCCACACATACCTGGTAGTCAGGCATAGGGAAGACATTGCTGAAGCCCCCGCCGCTGATATAGTCTGTCACCTCCCAGGTCACTTGGAAGGGGTTCTTAAAGGCTGTGCCACCCACTGTGGTCACATAGGGGCTGTGGGGACAGGTGTGGGGAGCTGCACTGGCCAGGCCACCAGAGACAGCTTCTCACTGTGGGTCCAGCAGCTCCCACAACAGAGAGACTCTCACGAATACTGCAGGAGCCCCCACTTCTCTGGCCTTCCAGGCCCCACTGCCCCCTAGTGCTGGCAGTTCTCAGGGCTCCCTCCCCACACGGCCCTGGGATTGCTCAGGCCCCCAGTTCTCAGTCAGTTTGCATTGGTCTCTGAGCCCCTTTCCATTCCCTGGGGAACCTTGCTGCCTGCCCTGACCGGCCTTCCCCTTTAGCCTTCCCCTCCTGTCTGCCCCTCCAGCCTTCCCAGCCAGGCCTGCCCTCCCTGCCTTCCCTCACCCGGCCTGCCCCGGCCCGCCTTCCCCTCCTGCCTGCCCTGACCCGCCTGCCCTTCCAGCCTTCCCCTCCCGGCCTGCCCCTCCAGCCTTCCCTGCCTGGCCTGCCCCGGTCCGGCCTTCTCTCACCCTCCAATCTCATCTGTGTTGCTGCTCCCCATCTCTGCCACAGCAGCCCCAAACCTCCTGGCTGAGGCTCTGCCAGGAGCACTCAGCCCAGGGCAGAACAGGGCCAGGAGTTGTAACAGGCTGCGCCCCCCCATGGGCGCTTGGCCAGGGCACTGCATGCTGAGCTCGAGGCCAGGGTTGCAGCATTGTCTGCCCAAGACTTCCCAGCCCTCCCCACCCCTTTACCTGGAGGCTGGGAAGCTGGGCCGGAAAGTGTGCTTCCCTCCAGCAAGCTTTCTGCAGCCAGCTCCCTCATCACCTGCAAGGCAGGAGTTCTGGGTCAGCCTGGCCTGTGGGTGGCGGTGACAGACGGGGCCGAAGGGGATGGCCGGTGAGGCCTGGACCCTTGTTGGGACCAGGAGCCAGGCACCCACCTCCCCACCCGAGCGCTGCAGGGAGTGACCAGGGGGACTCCTGGGTCTCAGCAGCGTCCATACGGCACAGCCAGCAGGATCCACGCGCTCCCAGGGAGGAAGGCAGCTGAGGGCAAGAGGCGCCGGCAGGCTGCATGTACCTGAGGCAAAGAGCAGAGTCAAGCCCCGCGCAGCAGCCTTCATGAACTCCACATTGAGACGCTTCATGTAGGCCCTGGACAGGCTGTCCTCATCGTCGCCGTAGCTCACCGAGTGCACCGAGGGCAGCGAGGACATGTTACTGAGCAGCAGCAGCCAGGCCAGGAAGGGCTCCTGGCTCTCATGCCTCCCTGCAAGGGGCAGCAGAGAAGGATCAGCCCCATCTGGAGCCTCCATCCCCATGGGGCAGAGCAGAGAAGGCCCAGGAGAGGGAAAGCAGTGCAGGAACATAACATGGGTTAGAATACTTCTAGCCCCCAGGTCTCATCCTGGGCACTAATAGAGACGATATAACATCCCTGCCAGAACTGTTACTCACTATACTCATTGCAGTCAGTGAATGGCCCGTCCCTCATTTAGTCTTGCCAAGTCCTTGGCCTCAGATGCATCCTATGGCAGTGAGTTCCACAGGCTAATTACATATACCATGAAAAAGTATTTCCTTTCCATGTCACTGATTGTCCCCCTGTACCGTTGCTGAGAGACCGGGAAAACAGAAGCCCACAATCTCCCTTCTCTTGACCAATCAGTAGTGATAGACTTTTCTCATGTCACCTCTCATTCGTATCACTTCTCCCAGTCGTTTCAATCTCTCTTGCACCCAAGAGAGATAAAAAGAGCTGGCCAAGCAGCTTCCTGAACCACTTATCTTGGATTTCAATCAGTTCTAGAGCACTGGGGAAGATCCACAGGACTGGAAGAAAGCTCACATTGTGCCAATATTCGAAGAGACCGTAAACGGGACAGCCTGGGAAATTATAGGTTTGTTGGTGATCATAGAATCATAGAATATCAGGGTTGGAAGGGACCTCAGGAGGTCATCTAGTCCAGCCCCCTGCTCAAAGCAGGACCAATCCGCAATTTTTGCCCCAGATCCCTAAATGGCCCCCTCAAGGATTGAACTGACAACCCTGGGTTTAGCAGGCAAATGCTCAAACCACTGAGCTATCCCTCCCCCCCAAGTTAAGATAATGGAGTGGCGGACACAGGACTCGATTAATAAAGAAGTAAAGGAGGATAACAATTAATGCCAATCGACGTGGGTTTATGGGGGGGCACAGGCCTGTGTCGGGATGGGGTCGATACTTGCATGGCGGGGGGGGGGGAGGGGAGGACAGCACAGGCTCGTGTCGGGGTGGGGTCAGTACCTGCATTACTGAAGACCCAGGTGGAGATGTTGGCACCTGTGCTCATGATGTACTCCACATCCAGGCTGGCCTCCAGCCCTGCCTTGCCCAGCCCTTGGTGCCCGACCACCTGGTCAACCTGGGAGCGGTGCCCAAAGCTGCTTCCGAAGAGCCGCATGAACTCCGCCAGGTCGGCCGGGTGGAAATACTGCTCCAGGAACTGCGGGGACAGGCAGGGACACTGTGACATTCCTCCCCCACCCAGAGCACCGTCCACCCCCAGGCTCCCAGACTGGGACAAGCGCGCACCCCCTGCTGGGATCCCCACTGGCTGTCCCTGAGCCGGCTTCGGTGCCTCCACACTGGCCTCGCTTCTGCTGTCAACAGGTGGGGTTCACGTAGATCCTGGGGCACAGGTATGCCACTGTTATGGGGTGCGTGTGTAACCATGGTTACCTGGGCTCAAGCATGGCTATTGTCACGGAAGGGTGTCACCACGGTTACCTGGGCACAGGCCTGGCTGTTATTGGGCAATGCCCCAATGTCCCCATCCGTCAGGTTGTATCTCTTGCGGATGACAGCGGGCGTCACGCCCAGATGGAAAGCTACCCTCCTCTGCTGGTACCGTGCCATCGCCTCCTCCTTCCTCGAAGCTCTGGTCACCATCTTCCTTTCCGCAGGGAACCGGTGCAGGCCACCCACTGGATGCCAAGGAGAAAGCACAAGAGGCAGGGTTAGGGCCTGCGTCTCCAGTGGGGTGTGTGTGGGGGGTCTGTTCTAGCCCCTCCTCCTTTCTGGTCTGCATGGGAGCAGTGAAAGCTCATTCACTCTGCGCTGGGAGCCTCCCAGACCTCCGCCCCAGCAGGGCGGGGCTGGCCCATGTGCGGATGAGAGATGACACAAAGAGCCAAGTGTTGCAAGATGGGCGCTCTCCCCTTGGGGTCAGTGCAGCCCCAGTGCCCAGCAGGCTCCCCAGAGTCAGCGTACCCCTACAACCAAACCGCTTCATGCCTCCCTGCAGGGAAGAGCTAAGACTCCCCTTCACGTCCTATCCCAAAATGCTCCCTAGTGTTCTTGTGTCATTGCTGAGTAGCTGCTGCTTCCCACCCCAGAGGTGGCTGCATGGTAGTGGCAGGTAACGTCACCCCATATCCTTCACCTCGCACGGCGGGGGTGGGAGCATCAGGCTTGGCTAACACTAGTTAATAATGCATGGCCTGTTTCCCCATTTGCAGAGTAGAGACCCCAGGACAGGCCTAGGGACACTGGTACCATGTCTGGGAGTAGGAGGGGCCTGACCAGCCAAGAAGGAGAGTGGAGTGGCTGAGGAATTGCAGGAGCCAGCCGGGAGCAGCAGGTGCTTGGGTTAGCACATCTCACACACCAGGTGAGCCTGCATGAGCTCTCCAGGTCTCCACAGCGCCGGGAACATGCAGCCCTTCCCCCCAGCCCAGGCCAGCTCATACCAAAGTCAATGTGCTCAGCCAGCTCCTCATGGAGGGTGTAGTGGACAGGGGAGCGCACAGCGCTGCGCTGGCCGCTCACATAGCGATGGAACCGGGCTCCTGGCAGGAGACGCTCTGCTGTGCTGCGAGAATCAAACGCCACCCATCAGCCTGGGGTAGAGGGGGACCGCCTCCCGGCTCCATCCCTGCGGCTGCTGGAACTCAGGCAGCCCTGCCCCTCCCCGCACTACCCTCCCCCAGGCATGGCCCGGCTCACACTCTGTACACTGTGACATTCCCCAGGGTACGTGCTAGACCCTCGAACAGCTGCGTCCCCATAATTCTCAAACCTGGGGCCTGTTATACTGCAGCGCTTGTCAGAGCCATCAGCATGTGCCTGCTCAAAGCCATCAGCATGTGCATTCACTCCCCGCTAGAAACAGGAGCCCTCTGACCAGTCCCTCATGAACTACGTATAGGGAGACATCCGCAAAGTCCTAGCCCCAGCCTCGTCTCTCAGAAATGTGCGTCTGGCACTGCTGAACAATGCAAACACGTGAAAGGTCTATCCTTTCACAGGAGAATGATATGCACCAGCCTTGCTATCCCAAACAGAGCTTCCCACATGCAATCCAGACAGACTGGTTAAGATAAAACAATAAGACACTTTTATTAACAACAGAGAGACAGATTTTAAGTGATTTCAAGGGATGATGCTCAGGATTGTTACAAAATGAAAATAAAGGCGCAAAGCGCAAGCTCCCCCCTAACTTAACAAGCTACGTGAACTGAAAAGCAAATGTTCTGTCTCACCACATGCTGGGTCTCCTCCCCTTAGCTCATTGCTCTGAGAGCGGCTGATGTCATGAGCGGCGATGGAGGAGGAGAGAAGGGAATTGGAGGCTGCTGACTCTCAGGCCTGGTCTATGCTACAGAGTTAGGGCGGTAAGGCAGCTGATCTGCCCTAACTGTAAGTGTCTACACCACAATGGTGCTCCCGCCAAGGGAAGTTGCCTCCTAGACCGCCTTGATAACTCCACCTCCGCGAGAGGCGCAGTGCTTAGGGCAATGTAGTCAGGGCCTGTTGGCTGTCAGCCCAGCCTGGGGCTCACAGCTGGAACCTGGCCCCCTGCCCCTGCCCCGGGGCTCATAGCTGGATCCCCCCCTGGCCCCGGGGCTCACAGCTGGAATCACACCCCACCCCGGGGCAGACAGCCCGAGCTGGCAGCTGGGAGCCCGGCGAGGGGCTCGGTTTCATAGCAGGGAGCCTGCCAGCAGCGAAACAGACATTGTCCCTTGCTCCCCGCAGCAGAGGCACTAGAACCAGCCCAAAAGGCTGACACCACAGAGACACGCACGCCTCCGCCTGACTGCCCCATTACCGACAGTGCAGCAACGGGGGCTGGGGCCAGTCGGGGCAGCGATGGACTAGGGCAAGGGCAAGGTCACCAGACACCCAGTTCCCAGTAGGATCCAAACCCCAAATAAATCCGTTTTACTCTGTATAAAGCTTATACAGGGTAAACTCATAAATTGTCCGCCCTCTATAACACTGATAGAGAGAGATGCACAGCTGTTTGCTCCCTCAGGGATTAATCACTTACTCTGGGTTCATTAACAACAAAAGTATAAAGTATAAAAAGTAGGATTTAAGTGGTTTCAAGTAATAACAGAACAAAAAGAAAAGGAAGACTTGTGGCACCTTAGAGACTAACAAATTTATCTGAGCATAAGCTTTCATGGGCTAAAACCCACTTCATCGGATGCATGCAGTGGAAAATACAGTAGGAAGACAAATATATACACAGAGAACATGAAACAATGGGTATTGCCATACCCACTATAACAAGAGTGATCAATTAAGGTGAGCTATTATCAGCAGGAGAAAAAAACCTTTTGTGGTGATAATAAGGATGGCCCATTTCCAACAGCTGACAAGAAGATGAGAGTAACAGTAGGGGGGGGGAAAAATAAGCATGGGGAAATACTTTTACTTTGTGTAACGACCCATCCACTCCCAGTCTTTATTCAAGTCTAATTTAATGGTGTCCAGTTTGCAAATTAATTCCAATTCAGCAGTCTCTGGTTGGAGTCTGTTTCTGAAGTTTTTTTCTTGTAATATTGCGACTTTTAGGTCTGTAATCGAGTGACCAGGAAGATTAAAGTGTTCTCCGACTGCTTTTTGAATGTTATAATTCATGTTATGATCAAGAATTATAACAGTCAAAGTGATGATTTTATGGGTCATTGTCCTGGTTTGCTAGAGAACATTTGCTTGTATACTTGCAGTACAGACAATACCTCTGTCTGTGCGAGTGGTGTTATGTTATGGCGTACCTCAATGCTTTCACGGGATGAGTCGTTCTGGAATTCAGTTACCAAATCAATGAGGTTGGAGACCTCAGATTCTCCTTCAATACAACAAATCACATTTACCATTGCTTCCCTGCGGTACTGGGTTTACAATGCGCTGGGCCCACACTCAGAAGGAGCCCTGGCCTGGCCCGCTCACGCTGCACACCGAGGCCCCGGCAGCCCCCTGGCCACCCCACCAGCTCCTCTCCACCCCATCCCAGTGCAGCTTCAGCTCCAGGCTGTCTCTGCTGCTCACCATCTGTGGGGTCCCGCCTGCCTCCCCAGAGCTGAGCCACCTGGGACGGGTGCAGAAGCCTGGCCAGTCTCGGCCAATGCCGGGGGCTTGGCTGGGCCCCTCCAGGCAAGTGGGTCCTGAGGAAGCCTGGCTGGGAGCAGGCACTAGCCTGGCTGATTGTGCCACCCCCGAGGGGCTGGAGCGATTCCCTGCCCTGGGATCAGGACCGGCCCCAACTCTGCTGGCAGCTCAGCCTGGCAGACACAGTCACCTTCCAGCAGGGCTGATAAGTGCGGCCGGGGGCCAGGCTGTGGGGGAGTGGGTCTCTGAGGGGTCTGTGGAGGGCACTGTGTAGTTGTGCTGGGAGGGCTGTGAGGAAGGGCACTGGGAGGTGGGGGAGATCTGTGTGTTGGGGTGCTAGGGAGTGGGGGTTCTGTGTAGGGTGCTGGGCAGTTGTGGTAATGTGCAGGGCACTGTGCATTTGGGTGGGAGGGCTGGGGGGGGGGGGAGGCTCTGGACATAGCAGGTCTGGGTGACAATGGGATGGGGGCACAATGTGGTGTGGCATGGGCCCGCTCCCGAGGGGAAGGGGCATGCTAGCTGCACAGGACCGGGCAGGCCTGTGTATGTCTAGCAGCTGCCAGTTTGTAAACAGTTCCCTTGCACTGGGCTGGGCGGACCAGCCCCCCGCCCCCCCTGCTATGCCCCGCCTGTTGCCTCTAGCCAGTCCCTTGCTCCAGGGACCCATCTCCCCCGGCCATTGCCCCCTTGGAGCCCACAAGCATGTTTGGCGCTGGGCCCACAAATGGTTAATTTGGCCCTGCTTCCCTACTGTGACTGTCTTTAAGCGTATTTATACGTACTGTCCGTGGGGCAGTTTTACTGTGAGGACTTTTAAAATGATAGGGTGAACAAATGCACCTTTCTACCACTTCAAAAGGTCCCTCATGAGAGTTTTGCATTTTGTATCTTTTCACAGGGATTAGCACCAGTACCACAGCCCTCACTTCAAAAGATCATTCACAAGCATTTTTACCATACCACACCTTTTGTTTGATTTGGCTGTCAGTGAGGTTATTTTACATAAGAATGGCCATACTGGGTCAGACCATAGGTCCATCTAGCCCAGTATCCTGTCTTCCGACAATGGCCAATGCCAGGTGCCCCAGAGGGATTGAACAGACAGCTTATCATCAAGTGAACCATGCCCTGTCACCCAATCCCAGCTCTGGCAAACAGAGGCTAGGGACACCATCCCTGCCCATCTTGGCTAACAGCCATTGATGGACCTATCCTCCATGAATTTATCTAGTTCTTACTGGAACCCTGTTATAGTTTCGGCCTTCACAACATCCTCTGGCAAGGAATTCCACAGGTTGATTGTGCGTTGTGTGTTTGTTTTAAACCTACTGCCTATTAATTTCATTTGGTGGCCCCTAGTTCTTGTGTTATGAGGAGGAGTAAATAGCACTTCCTTATTTACTTTCTCCACATCAGTCATGCCTTTATAGACCTGATTCATATCCTCCCTTAGTTGTTTCTTTTCCAAGATGAACAGTCCCAGTCTTATTAATCTCTCCTCATAACGCAGCCGTTCCATACCCCTAATCATTTTGGTTGTCCTTTTCCAATTCCATTTTATCTTTTTTGAGATGGGGCGACCACATCTGCCTGCAGTATTCAAGATGTGGGCATACCATGGATCTATATAAAGGCAACGTGATAGTTTCTGTCTTATTATCTCTCCCTTTCCTAATGATTCCCAACATTCTGTTTGCTTTTTTGACTGCCGCTGCCCATTGAGCGGATGTTTTCAGAGAACTATCCCCAATGACTCCAAGATCTCTCTCGAGTGGTAACAGCCAATTTAGACCCCATCATTGTGTAGCTGGGATTATTTCGTTGCCCAGTCACCCAGTTTTGTGAGATCCCTTTGTAACTCTTCACAGTCTGCTTTGGACTGAACTTGAACCACATCCATCTTATCTCTCAGCAATTTTCCGAACCTTTGTAAATACTCTGTCACGGGCTTCTTCCTCTGTCTTACTGTCCCCTTCCCACGAGGCTCTGATGAGATCTAGAAGTCCCCTCACTTTCCTACCATATAGGCGATCAAATGGGACAAACCCTGTAGACTCTTGGGACACTTCCCTATAAGCAAACAGACCAGGTAACATTTCATCCCAGCCCTGGGCCCTTTTGTTTGCATGCATTCCCAGCATAGATACCATTGTCCCACTGAATCTCTCCACCAAACCATTTGGCTCTGGGTGATATGGGGCAGCCTTTAGTTGATTCACTCCACACAACTTTCATAATTCACTGAAGAGATGGGACATGAAATCTGTCCCAAGATCTGAGAAAAATCTTTTTCAGGAAATCCACTCTGCTGAAAATAGCGAAAAGGGCTTTTGCCACAGTGTTAGCTTCTGTGTTAGACAGAGCCACTGCCTCTACTGGCAAAATCCACTAGGACTAAGATATATCTTCCCCCTTTGGGCAGGGAGCAGCATAGGGCCTACAATGTGTATTACCACCCTAAAAATTGGTTTCAGAGTAGCAGCCGCGTTAGTCTGTATCTGTAAAAGGAAAAGGAGTACTTGTGGCACATTAGAGACTAACGAACGTATTTGAGCATAAGCTTTCGTGAGCTACAGCTCACTCACAGGCAACGGGGTGTAGAGGAATTTAGAACTTCTGAGTTTGAAGGCACCGGAAGGGTCATCAAGTCTAACACCCTGCCAAGATGCAGGATTTGTTGTGCCTAAACCATCAAAGACAGATGGCTCTCCAGCCTCCTTTGGAAAGCCTCCAGTGAAAGAGCTTCCATGACCTCCGAAGGCATCTGTTCCATTGTCTTCCTGTTTTTACAGTTAGAAAGTTCTTCCTGAGATTTAATCTAAATCTGCTATGCTGCAGTTTCATCCCATTGCCTCTTGTCCTGCCCTCTGTGGCCAGAGAGAACAACTCTGAAGACCACTAACATGTCCCCCACTTAATCTCCTCTCTTCCAGACTAAACATACCCAGTTCCTTCAGCCTTTGCTCGTACAGTTTGTATTCCATCCCTTGGATCATCTTTGTCATTTGCCTCTGGATCCTTTGCAGTTTCTCTACATCCTTCCTAGACATTGGTGACCCAAACTGGACACAACACTTCAGCTGAGGCCTGGCCAATGCTGAGTAGAGGAATACTATCACCTCCTGCGACTTGCATGCTGTGCCAATGTGACGAAGTGGAAATGTTCTTAATGTTTTGTCTGATTACTGTGTATGCCTCAGTTTCCCCTACGTGTTACTCAAGTATCTATGTGAGTGCGGGAAGACGATGGTGGACACTCTGTATCCTGGCCATGGATGTCCTCTGCTGAAAGAGACAAAGCACAGAGGCGGGTCAGCTGAGCATGGCTGAGGCTGGGCTGCTGGAAGCTGGTAAGTTTCCTGTTTTGGGACTTGGGGGGGCAGATGGGGGAATCCAGAGCTCAGGGCTCCCCCTAAGATGGACTTACCACAGAAATTAGGAACGTTCAGCAAACAAACTCTGTTCTACACTGTGTTCCCGACAACTAATAACCCATCTGTGTCACACGCTGGCAGAGTCACAGCTGCCTGTGGAGTGGCGGGCAGGGCCCTTTGGGGGCATGTGAGGCTTCCCCAGGTGGCCCATCAAGGTGGACTCGCTGCAGGGAGCTCACGGGCTGAACAGGGGGCTGAACGCTCCGAGGTCAGATCCAAGGAAGTGCTGAAACCATGGAGGCTCCTTGCCCTAGTGAGAGCAGGCCATGATGGGAGAGACACTGCACTAGAGTTCTGACTTCTCTCCAAGTGGCTCCTGAGCGCTGAGACTCTGACTCTGTGACAGCCTCTGTTAATGCAGCCCAAAATTACATTTGCTTTTTTTGCAGCAGCATCGCATTGCTGACTCATGTCAAGGTTGTGATCCACTTCGAGTCCCAGATCCTTCTCAGCAGTGCTGCTGCCAAGCCACTTTAGGCTGACCAGACAGCAAGTGTGAAAAATTGGGACAGGGGGTGGGGGTAATAGGAGCCTATATAAGAAAAAGCCCCAAATATTGTGACTGTCCCTATAAAAATCAGGACATCTTGTCACACTAAGCCAGTTATCCCCCATTCTGTATTTGTGCATTCAGTTTTTCTTTCCTAAGTGTAGCAACTGACATGTGTCTTTGTTGATTTCATTTTGTTGTCTATAGCCCAGTTCTCCAATTTATCAAGATCCCTCTGAATTTTAGTTCTATCCTCCGAAGTGTCGGTGGCCCTCCTGCCACGGCCCAGCTTTGTCTCATCTGCATATTTGATCAGTACTTTCTCTATTCTTACATCCAGCTCATTAATACAGATGTAAGATAACATCAGACCCAGAACAGATTCCTGTGGAACCCAACTTGGGATCTCCCTCCAATCCAACATCATTCTATTAATAGTTACTCTTTGTTTGTGGTTGTTTAACCAATTACATATCCACTTGATGGTGGTTCTCTCGAGCCCACATTTCTCCAACGTACCTCCGCTAGGTATCTGCAAATTGAATGTTTTATACATTGCTCTAGTAACTTCCCACATATGGAGGTCAGCCTAATTGGTCTATAGTTCCCTGACTCCTCCTTTCCCCCTTTTTAAAGATGGGCACTATGTTAGCTCTTCTCCAGTCTTCTGGGACCTCTCCTGTCATCCAGGAATTTGCAAATATTATTGCCAGAGGCTCAGAGATTTCTTCAGCTAATTCCTTCAGCACTCTGAGGTGAACAGCATCAGGCCCTGCTGACTTGAATTCATTCAAATTAGTTGAAAGAACACATCAGAGATCTTCTCTTATCCCAATCTGCATTCCTTCCCCTTTACTGTGTGTGGTAACTTCGCTAGTCATCTGGTCACATATTTTTTGTGTGAAGCAAAGTAGACATTGAGCAGCTCTGCCTTTCTATCATGAATCCCTGATCTTTTTTTTTTGTCTGATGTATTTGTATAATCTCTTCTTGCCATCTCTAACATTGAGCTGTAACTCATTCTTTGCCTTGGCTTCCCTGATTTTGTCCCTACACGCTCGTACTATTCCCATGTACACTTCTTTGATAACATGCCCCTCCTTCCATTTCCTGTATGGGTCCCTCTTGGGATTGAGAGAGCTAAAAAGTTCCTTGTGCAGCCACATTGGCCTCCTGTGGCTCTTCTTCTCTTTCCTCATCAGAAATAGCCTGATGCTGAGCCTCTAGTATTACATAATTTAAGAACTGCCAGCCCCTTTGACTCCTTTTCTTCCTAATTGGTCTTTCCATGGGATCTTGCCTACTATTTCTTTGAGTCAGTTGAAATCCACCTTTCTGAAGTCCAGTATCCTTGTTTTCCTGTTCTCATGTCCTCCTTTCCATAGGAATTCTATCAGATCATGATCACTTCCTCCCAAGTTCCTGACCACCTTCGCTTTGCAACTAATTCATCCCTGCTGGTCAAAACCAGATCCAAAATAGATGACCCCCCAGTTGTTTCCTCAACTTTCTGAAGCAGAGACTTGTCCCCTACACATGCTAAGAAGTTGCAGGACAGATGTTTGGCTGTAATAGTCTTCCAACAGATATTAGGGAAGTTAAAATTCCCCATTAATATTAATTCATGTGTTAGCTAATCTTGTTACCTGCTTGAAGAATGACTCATCCACTTCCTCTTCCTTATGTGGTGTCTATAATAGATCCCCACTGTTAGGATATAGATATTCAGGCCTGTCTGTAAAGGCCTATACTCTAAGAATTTAGGTGTATTCTTATCACTTGGCTAGTTCTAGAGGTATAAAAGAGAGAATCAAAATCACTGTCTGCCGGTGTAAGGTCCTTCTCTTACTGTGACAGTCTAAGGCCCTGTTCTTAGGCTAAGGCCTTTGGCTAAGCAACAGAGGCAGCCATAAGCTGGGAAGCGACCGGTCACATCCTCACATTCCAACCTAGTCATACTGAAATAAGGTGCTATTGGGCTGTTAGGAATAGAATCCTGTCCTGATAATGCCTATCACCTCCAGAGAAAGGGAAGTACCTAGGGGTGACAGTGGACGAGAAGCTGGATATGAGTCACCAGTGTGCCCTTGTTGCCAAGAAGGCCAATGGCATTTTGGGATGTATAAGTAGGGGCATAGCGAGCAGATCGAGGGACGTGATCGTTCCCCTCTATTCGACACTGGTGAGGCCTCATCTGGAGTACTGTGTCCAGTTTTGGGCCCCACACTACAAGAAGGATGTGGATAAATTGGAGAGAGTCCAGCGAAGGGCAACAAAAATGATTAGGGGTCTAGAGCACATGACTTATGAGGAGAGGCTGAGGGAGCTGGGATTGTTTAGTCTGCAGAAGAGAAGAATGAGGGGGGATTTGATAGCTGCTTTCAACTACCTGAAAGGGGGTTCCAAAGAGGATGGCTCTAGACTGTTCTCAATGGTAGCAGATGACAGAACGAGGAGTAATGGTCTCAAGTTGCAATGGGGGAGGTTTAGGTTGGATATTAGGAAAAACTTTTTCACTAAGAGGGTGGTGAAACACTGGAATGCGTTACCTAGGGAGGTGGTAGAATCTCCTTCCTTAGAAGTTTTTAAGGTCAGGCTTGACAAAGCCCTGGCTGGGATGATTTAACTGGGAATTGGTCCTGCTTCGAGCAGGGGGTTGGACTAGATGACCTTCTGGGGTCCCTTCCAACCCTGATATTCTATGATTCTATGATTCTAAGATGTAAAAGGAAACTTAGTTTGATAGCATCCTGTCTGGCAAGAACTCACTTATCAATAGCTGGGATGTGAAATCCTCATTTCTGTGTTTGTTCTATCACTGTAGTCCCCATTTCCCCATTGTTTGTCTGTATAATCTCTGTCTGGTTCTGTGATTGTTTCTGTCTGCTGTATAATTAATTTTGCTGGGTGTAAACTAATTAAGGTGGTGGGACCACCACTCCCAAGAGAAGGAGGTGGGTGGTGGTGGTCGGGGACTATCTCCTCCGGGGGACTGAGTCATCTATCTGCCGCCCTGACCGGGAAAACCAAGAAGTCTGCTGCTTGCCAGAGGCTAAGATTCGCGATGTGACGGAGAGACTGCCGAGACTCATCAAGCCCTCGGATCGCTACCCCTTCCTGCTTCTCCACGTGGGCACCAATGATACTGCCAAGAATGACCTTGAGCGGATCACTGCGGACTACGTGGCTCTGGGAAGAAGGATAAAGGAGTTTGAGGCGCAAGTGGTGTTCTCATCCATCCTCCCCGTGGAAGGAAAAGGCCTGGGTAGGGACCGTTGAATCGTGGAAGTCAACGAATGGCTACGCAGGTGGTGTCGGAGAGAAGGCTTTGGATTCTTTGACCATGGGATGGTATTCCATGAAGGAGGAGTGCTGGGCAGAGACGGGCTCCACCTTACGAAGAGAGGGAAGAGCATCTTTGCGAGCAGGCTGGCTAACCTAGTGAGGAGGGCACTGGGGGAAGGAGACCAAAGCCCTGAGGTAAGTGGGAAAGCGGGATACCGGGAGGAAGCACAGGCTGGAACGTCTGTGAGGGGAGGGCTCCTGCCTCATACTGAGAATGAGGGGCGATCAGCAGGTTATCTCAAGTGCTTGTATACAAATGCACAAAGCCTTGGAAACAAGCAGGGAGAACTGGAGGTCCTGGTGATGTCAAGGAGTTATGATGTCATTGGAATAACAGAGACATGGTGGGATAACTCACATGACTGGAGTACTGTCATGGATGGTTATAAACTGTTCAGGAAGGACAGGCAGGGCAGAAAAGGTGAGGGAGTAGCACTGTATGTAAGGGAGCAGTATGACTGCTCAGAGCTCCGGTACGAAACTGCAGAAAAACCTGAGTGTCTCTGGATTAAGTTTAGAAGTGTGAGCAACAAGAGTGATGTAGTGGTGCGATTCTGCTATAGACCACCGGACCAAGGGGATGAGGCTTTCTTCCGGCAATTCGCAGAAGCTACTAGATCGCACGCCCTGGTTCTCATGGGTGACTTTAATTTTCCTGATATCTGCTGGGAGAGCAATACAGCGGTGCATATTCATATACAAAGGTGGATCCAGCAATCCAGGAAGTTTTTGGAAAGCGTAGGGGACAATTTCCTGGTGCAAGTGCTAGAGGAGCCAACTAGGGGGGGAGCTTTTCTTGACCTGCTGCTCACAAACAGGGAAGAATTAGTGGGGGAAGCAAAAGTGGATGGGAATCTGGGAGGCAGTGACCATGCGTTGGTTGAGTTCAGGATCCTGATACAGGGAAGAAAGGTAAGCAGCAGGATACGGACCCTGGACTTCAGGAAAGCAGACTTCGACTCCCTCAGGGAGCGGATGGGTAGGATCCCCTGGGGGACTAACATGAAGGGGAAAGGAGTCCAGGAGAGCTGGCTGTATTTCAAGGAATCCCTGTTGAGGTTACAGGGACAAACCATCCCGATGAGTCGAAAGAATAGTAAATATGGCAGGCGACCAGCTTGGCTTAACGGTGAAATCCTAGCGGATCTTAAACATAAAAAAGAAGCTTACAAGAAGTGGAAGGTTGGACATATGACCAGGGAAGAGTATAAAAATGTTGCTCGGGCATGTAGGAATGATATCAGGAGGGCCAAATCGCACCTGGAGCTGCAGCTAGCAAGAGATGTCAAGAGTAACAAAAAGGGTTTCTTCAGGTATGTTGGCAACAAGAAGAAAGCCAAGGAAAGTGTGGGCCCCTTACTGAATGAGGGAGGCAACCTAGTGACAGAGGATGTGGAAAAAGCTAATGTACTCAATGCTTTTTTTGCCTCTGTCTTCACGAACAAGGTCAGCTCCCAGACTGCTGCGCTGGGCATCACAGCATGGGGAGTAGATGGCCAGCCCTCAGTGGAGAAAGAGGTGGTTAGGGACTATTTAGAAAAGCTGGACGTGCACAAGTCCATGGGGCCGGATGAGTTGCATCCGAGAGTGCTAAAGGAATTGGCGGCCGTGATTGCAGAGCCATTGGCCATTATCTTTGAAAACTCGTGGCGAACGGGGGAAGTCCCAGATGACTGGAAAAAAGCTAATGTAGTGCCAATCTTTAAAAAAGGGAAGAAGGAGGATCCTGGGAACTACAGGCCAGTCAGCCTCACCTCAGTCCCCGGAAAAATCATGGAGCAGGTCCTCAAAGAATCAATCCTGAAGCACTTACATGAGAGGAAAGTGATCAGGAACAGTCAGCATGGATTCACCAAGGGAAGGTCATGCCTGACTAATCTAATCGCCTTCTATGATGAGATTACTGGTTCTGTGGATGAAGGGAAAGCAGTGGATGTATTGTTTCTTGACTTTAGCAAAGCTTTTGACACGGTCTCCCACCGTATTCTTGTCAGCAAGTTAAACAAGTATGGGCTGAATGAATGCACTATAAGGTGGGTAGAAAGTTGGCTAGATTGTCGGGCTCAACGGGTAGTGATCAATGGCTCCATGTCTAGTTGGCAGCCGGTGTCAAGTGGAGTGCCCCAGGGGTCAGTCCTGGGACCGGTTTTGTTCAATATCTTCATAAATGATCTGGAGGATGGTGTGGATTGCACTCTCAGCAAATTTGCGGATGATACTAAACTAGAAGGAGTGGTAGATACGCTGGAGGGCAGGGATAGGATACAGAGGGACCTAGACAAATTGGAGGATTGGGCCAAAAGAAATCTGATGAGGTTCAATAAGGATAAGTGCAGGGTCCTGCACGTAGGACAGAAGAACCCAATGCACCGCTACAGACTAGGGACCGAATGGCTAGGCAGCAGTTCTGCGGAAAAGGACCTAGGGGTGACAGTGGACGAGAAGCTGGATATGAGTCACCAGTGTGCCCTTGTTGCCAAGAAGGCCAATGGCATTTTGGGATGTATAAGTAGGGGCATAGCGAGCAGATCGAGGGACGTGATCGTTCCCCTCTATTCGACATTGGTGAGGCCTCATCTGGAGTACTGTGTCCAGTTTTGGGCCCCACACTACAAGAAGGATGTGGATAAATTGGAGAGAGTCCAGCGAAGGGCAACAAAAATGATTAGGGGTCTGGAACACATGACTTATGAGGAGAGGTTGAGGGAACTGGGATTGTTTAGTCTGCAGAAGAGAAGAATGAGGGGGGATTTGATAGCTGCTTTCAACTACCTGAGAGGTGGTTCCAGAGAGGATGGTTCTAGACTATTCTCAGTGGTAGAAGAGGACAGGAAAAGGAGTAATGGTCTCAAGTTGCAGTGGGGGAGGTTTAGGTTGGATATTAGGAAAAACTTTTTCACTAGGAGGGTGGTGAAGCACTGGAATGCGTTACCTAGGGAGGTGGAAGAATCTCCTTCCTTAGAAGTTTTTAAGGTCAGGCTTGACAAAGCCCTGGCTGGGATGATTTAATTGGGGATTGGTCCTGCTTTGAGCAGGGGGTTGGACTAGATGACCTCCTGAGGTCCCTTCCAACACTGACATTCTATGATTCTATGATATAATTGGTTAATTAATCATGTTACAATATGTTAGGATTGGTTAGTTAAATTTCAGGTATTGGTTAAGGTATAACTAAGCAGAACTCAAGTTTTAGTATATAGTCTGCAGTCAATCACGAAGTGAGGTGGGTGGGGGAAATGAGAACAGGGAATGGGGGTAGGGAAATTGGAATCATGTTTGGCTAAGGGCAGGAATGGGAACAGGGACACAGGTGTAAGGCTCTGTGGTGTCAGAGCCGGGAAGGGGTACACTAAGGAAGAAAACTGGAATCATGCTTGCTGGACGTTCACCCCAATAAACATCCAATTGTTTGCACCTTTGGACTTCGGGTATTGTTGCTCTCTGTTCATGCAAGAAGGTCCAGGGAAGTAAGTGGGTGAAGAAATAAGCCCCCTAATACCCACCATAATATCTCTTGTTATCCTCACCCAGAGACTCAGTAGGTCTGTCGCTCACTTCCTCTTGGACCAAGTATAGACATTCTTGATGTACAGTGCAACGCCTCGTCCTTCTCCACCCATATCTGTCCTTCCAGAACAAACTATATCCCTCAATGCTGGTACTCCAGTTGTGAGAGTTGTGTCACCGAGTCTCTGTAAAGCCAATTAAGTCACAATTTTCTTTATATACCACGACTTCCAGTTCATCCTGCTTGTTCCTCATTCTCCTTGCATTGTATACAGCCATAAAAGATACTTTGCAGACTGCCCTGGTGTTTTTCTTCTTGTCTCTAACTTTGGGGCCCCCCAGATCTCTTTCTCTTCTGACATAAGTCACAAGATCTGCAATAGTCTCATGTTATTCTGTATCCCTGGCCAATAAAAACCCTTTTCTAACTTATCGTAGGCCCTCTATGCTCCCAAGTGACCAGCTAAAGGGCAGTGGTGGGCCAGCAACATTAACTCCCCACAGTGCTGGGCAGGCATAACTAGTTGATAGTAAGGTTTCCCAGGGTTTTTAATCATTCCCCATGGGAGCTTTCCTGTACATCCTTAATCTTCAAAAAACCTGTCTCCGTCTCCCCTCACTGGTGCGCCCTCTAGGACAGTGGTTCCCAAACATTTCCTTGCATAACCCCATTTTCACATGTATTGCTTCCCATGACCTCAGACAGCATGGAGGACACCATTTCAAAATGGCAGCTTCCACAAAGCGTGACCTCGCACACTTACGATGCATCTGAGGGCACACTGTGCGGAGCATGCCATTGTGGAAAATGGCATTTTCCACACACTCAGGATTGCTGAGGTCCCATCTCCTGATGGAGTGATTCCCCCAGGGGCGTGACTCACATTTGGGGGCTGCTGCTCTAGGACAGCAGTTTTCCAACTTTTTTTCTGGCAACTCAGTTGAAGAAAATTGTTGATGCCCACCACCCAACAGAGCTGGGGATGAGGGGTTTGGGATGCAGGAGGGAGTCAGGGCTCTGTGCTGGGGATGAGGGGTTTGGGGTGCAGGAAGGGGCTCTGGGTTGGGTTGGGGCGTGGGCAGCTTACCTTGGGCAGCTCCTGGTCAGCGGCGCAGCGGGGTGCTAAGGCAGGCTTCCTGCCTGTCCTGGTATCACGGACCGTGCTGCGCCCCAGAAGAAGCCAGCAGCAGGTCCAGCTCCTAGGCGGAAGCAGCAAGCAGCTCCGTGCAGCTCTCGACTGCAGGCATCACTCCCCCCAGCTCCCATTGGCTGGTTTCTGACCGATAGGAGTGTGGAGCTGGTGCTCAGGGCATGGACAGCACCCTGAGCCCTGTGGCCCCCCGCCTAGGAGTCGGACCTGCTGCTGGCCGCTTCCGGGGTGCAGCGTGGTGTCAGAACAGTTAGGGACTATCCTGCCGTAGCTAGGCAGCACAGCCGACGGGACTTTTAACGGCCAGGTCAGCGGTGACCTGAGCCGTCGTTACCCAGTGACTTCGGGTTGCGACCCAGTACTGGGTCACAACCCGCAGTTTGAAGACCTCTGCTCTAGGATGTGTCTATTTGTGCTTTCTAGAGCACTGTCTGCCCTCTGCTCATCTGCAAGATGCTGGCAGCTAACAACTGGCAGTCACAGAGATTAGCGCCTCCCCACAAACGGCATGCTCTTTTCCTCTGCTATACAATTGGTGTCAGACTGAAAAGCACACTGCTTCTCTCTGCTGAGCTGGAAGTGCCCACCCCTCCCCCTCAGTAACTGTCTTTACTGTTCCCTTTGGGGATTACAGAACAATAGTCCTTGGAATATTGAAGTAATTGGAAACGGTGCAGAGAAGGGCAACAACAGTGCTGAGGGCTGTGGAACAGCGTCTGCATGGAGAGAGATTAGAAAGACTGGGGCTGTTCAGTGTGGAAAAGAGATGATGGAGTGGGGGTACGACAGGGGTCTATAACATCATGACTGGCATAGAGAAAGTGAACAGGGAAGTGTTATTTACCCCTTCACAAAACACGAAAACCAGGGGTCACCCAACGAAATTAACAGGCAGCAGGTTTAAAACAAACTTAAGGAGGCACATTTTCACACAACGCACAGTCAACCTGTGCAAATCATTGTCAAGGGATATTGGGAAGGCCAAAGTAGAACTGGGTTCAAATAAGAATTAGAGGAATTCATGGAGGATAGGTCAGTTAATGGCTATTAGTCAACATGACAGGGACACAACCTCATGCTCTGGGTGTCCCTAAACTTCTGACTGTCAGAAGAGACTGGACAACAGGGGATGGATCACTTGAGAAGTTGCTCCGTTCTGTTCATTCCCTCTGAAGCACCTGGCACCAGCCACTATTGGAAGACAGGATACTGGGCTAGATGGACCATTGATTTGACCCAGTATGACTGTTTGGACATGTTCAAAATATCATTTCCTACCAGCATTTCTATTGGAATACAATCCAACTCCCCAACTTTTAAGCTACTCTACAGAACTTCCCACTCCAAATGCACATTAGCCAAAGTCACAGAAATTCCATATTCTCCCTATGCCAGGTAATATATGTCAGTCTCTTTGACCATGCTTTCCCTGACCAGAGAAATCTGAGCACCAGTTTCCTTCCACCCTAGACATTCTTTTCAGTTCAACTTGGCAACTGTGGCTGTAGGTACTGATAATACCACATTGCCAAGTACATCAAAAGGAAGCCAGATCTCAGTCGGCCAAAGACAACAAGGAGGAAGTACCACAGTTCTTCAACCACAAATGGCTATGTTTGTAGCAAAACCAACTCCAGAACTGAAACAAAAGACAGACATGAAAATTCCAGAATTTTTTTACCACTGTAATATTCCCTTTTCTGTTACTGAGTGTTATGGAGTCACCAGGGCGATGCTCTGAAACTACTCCATACGAAGCCAGTCAGGACTCTGGGGGAGCCTCCTCTCTCTGAGCATATGGTTTCCAGGGCAAGAAGCTTACACAGCTTTGACCTTCCTGGGTCTGAAGTTAAGAAGGGGCGGTCATAGCATCAGTGCAGGCAGCTGGAGCAGCCTCTGCAAAAGTCGCACCCCCTCATTCCCACCACCTACACATTGACACAATACACAGGGAAACTGAGGCACACATAGCATTCATGCAACACAGTAAGACTCACATACAACATAACAAGGGAAAATCCCCACGTCGTCACACTGAGCATCCAGCTTTTCAAGCAACCATCAGCTGCCGAAGGTTAGGCTACAAACCACCCAATTGAAAGCGGATAGAAGGGGAACTATTAGATGTTGCTACTGATGGCTTGAGGGTGGAAGCATGCAACAAATTACATGGAAAAGTAGTCACATTAATACTGGATGGCTGGAGTAATGTGCACAATGACCCAGGGATAGCTAACTGTGTACAGACGGGGAAAATTATGGTTTACGTATCAGGAGCTGACACTGGAAGCAATAAGACAACTGAGAAGTACCGTGTGACGCTGGGAAGAGAAGCCAAGCCACTAACAAATGCACTGTACAGTTGTGTTGTTAAGAGCTACCTGACAGAGTATGAGACGTGCTTTGGAACGACATACCACCAGTTACGTATGGATGTACATCAGACCAGTTAAATCTACTCAGACAAGACCTAGCACCAAGTGCTTTGATGAAACAATATTGTGGATTTAAAAAGTATTTTCATAATCATCATCAGCCTGGAGCCTGGTTAACAAAATGCCAAGGATATGTAAAATCCCAAATCCCTGCTGACATGCGATGGACCAAACAACATGCCTGGAAACATATGTTCAGCTGCTTTATTTTAGGCTTGTGAGTGACCACAAGGCAGACCGCAAGGACAGAGCGGCGGTGGCCTGCAATATGCAGAAGATCAGACTGGAAGATTTGGTGGTCTCTTCTGGTCTTAAACTCTGTGACACTTGAGACCTGCAGGCATTTCTTGGCCAACACCGGAAACATGAGGAAGCAATTCCCCTGAACAATCCAGCCCCAGATTGATGCAGAGATGGCCCAATGCCACGCAGCCCCCACCACTTGGGCAGGGGTCAACGAGCACACAGCATGGGACCCTATGCAGGGGTTACATCCCTGACCCGACACAGACCACAGGGTCCTGGCTTCTCCTTCCACACAGCTCAGCCCCACCCCCACCCCCCGGCCAAGGGACTCACCTTGCTGGCATCACACACTCTAGGAAGTCCAAGGTGCTAATGGTCTTGCAGCTCTTGATGCCGTAGGCCCCCAGCCACTTGTGCACGGTGCTGAGCGTGAGGAGAGATGGCTGGACAAGTGTGCGCAGCTCCTCCAGTGACAGGTACTTTCCTGCAGCACAGGGCAGAGGCAACAGCTAGTTGGCCCCCACCCAGGAGGCGAGGGGGGGGGGGGGCAGTAAGGCAGTTCTCTCCTGGAAGAGTCCAGCACTCCCCATGTCCCAGTGAAACATCTCCATATTTGTGCCCTTGGACTCCCACCACAGCATGTTTTCCCCCATGTTGTCAGATTCTGCTCTTCACAGCACCTGCGCCCAGAAGCAACTGCACTGGCTGGGCAAAGATATGCTCCCCGGGCCGGGGGGGGGGGGGGGGGGGGAAGCAGGGGCCAGCTGCATGAACAGCCCCAAGGCCCTCTGGAAGATCCCCCTCGGTCCCTGCTCTCTCCGGGGCAGTTACCATACTGAGGTGAATCGGGGTCCGAGACTCTTCCCACCAGCTTCGCCAGATGCTCCACGTTCTGCTGCCTGAGGGCAAAGGTCAACACAAGCTCGTCCAAGGGAGCGACCCGGCCCACGTGGCTCCATCCAGCAGGGACTCTGAGGGGAAGAGCGATCCTGTGGTGACCCAGCAGGATGGAGTGCGGCCCAAACAGCATGAGCAGAGCTGGTGCTAGGCATAAGTAGAGCGACTCACGGGGGCCCCCCAAAATATTCCTGTGTAGAGGCCGCAATGGGCTAGCATCCCCTCCGGGAGGGTGCGGGGAAACTCAGTTACGCTGGGAGCTCCAGACTCTGAGCCAGGACTCTGCCCCACCCAGCAGGGCGCTGCCCCCGGATAGTCCAGGTGCACGGGCGAGAAAAAGGGAGCGGCGGGAGGGGTGGCCTTCAGGCAGAGCAGAACCCAGCGCTGGGTGCTCAGTCCCCACCCACGGGGCAGCACTTACCGGAGACTCTGGTCCGGCTCTGGGCCCGCTCGGGAGAGGCACCAGCCCGCGAGACTCACAGCGACCACAAGCAGGAACCTGCCACCGAAAGCACAGTGGACAGCATCAGGGCTGGATCAGGGAGACCCCCCCCTCCCACCGCCGGGGAGACCCCGCCCCCCCGCAGCTCCTCCCCCCTCCCCCGCCAGGGGGACCCTGTTCCCCCTCCCCCCTCCCCCACCGGGGAGACCCCGCCCCCCCCGCCGCTCTTCCCCCCTCCCCCGCCGGGGGGACCCTGTTCCCCCTCCCCCAGCCGCTCCTCCCTCCTCCCCCGCCGGGGAGACCCCGCCCCCCCCCCGCAGCTCCTCCCCCCTCCCCCGCCGGGGGGACCCTGTTCCCCCTCCCCCCGCCGCTCCTCCCCCCGTTACCGCGCCTCCATCCCGTCCCGTCTGTCCCCAGCCCGAATCGAGGTCAGGTGCAGAGTCGGTCACATGATCCGATGAAACCACGTGACGAACCCGCTGCTGGGGTCACATGACAAGGGGCCCAGCCGGGCGGGGCCACGTGGCGCCCCGGGGGGGCGGGGCCGTCGTTGGGTTTCAGAGTGAACGAGCCCTGGCGCCCGGCGCTGCGGGGACCCGGGCCAGGGGCCGCCTCCCGCCCCGGGTCCTGCGCCGTCGGGTGGCCGCTGGTCGGGGCCGGAGCCCGGGCGGGGCGGCCGGTGGGGGGAGGGGGCATGGTGCAGTGGGCTGGGGGGCGGGAACGGTGGGGAGGGGAGGAGGGGGCATGGTGCAGTGGGCTGGGGGGCGGGCTGTGGGGAGGGGAGGGGGCATGGTGCAGTGGGCTGGGGGGCGGGCTGTGGGGAGGGGAGGGGGCATGGTGCAGTGGGCTGGGGGGCGGGAACGGTGGGGAGGGGGCATAGTGGAGTGGGTGGGGGGCGGGCTGTGGGGAACGGTGGGCATGGTGCAGTGGGCTGGGGGGCGGGAACGGTGGGGAGGGGAGGAGGGGGCATGGTGCGGTGGGCTGGGGAGGGGGCATAGTGCAGTGCGTGGGGGGCGGGCTGTGGGGAACGGTGGGCATGGTGCAGTGGGCTGGGGGGCGGGCTGTGGGGAGGGGAGGGGGCATGGTGCAGTGGGCTGGGGGGCGGGAACGGTGGGGAGGGGGCATAGTGGAGTGGGTGGGGGCGGGCTGTGGGGAGGGGGTGGGAACGGTGGGCATGGTGCAGTGGGCTGGGGGGCGGGAAGGGAGGGGGCATGGTGCAGTAGGCTGGGTTGGGCTGGGCAGGGAGGGGTCCTGGCGCGGCAGGTGGTGGGGTGGAGTGGGGCGGAGCAGCTCCCTTGGGAGGGGAGCGGAGGCTAATTCTGCTCGGGGGCAGCGGTGGGGAGGGGGCGCTCAGGCTGCTGCGGGAGGAAAGCTCCAGTTGCGGGCGCTGGGCCCAGGGTGGGAGCAGAATCGTCAGCCGCTCTCCAGGGTCTGGGCCGGGGTTCCCAGGCGATCCAGGGTGAGGGCTCCAGGCCTCGGCCCCAGCCCCCTCCCTGCCCCTCTCACCTCTACCTCCCATCTTTTCCCCACTGCCTCTGGCCCCACCCCATTCCTGTGCCCCTTCCCACCTCTGCCCCTCCCCCACCTCTGCTCCCACCCCCATTCCTGTGCCCCCTCCCCCACCTCTGCTCCCACCCCCATCTCTGCGCACCCTCCCCTATTACTGTTCTCTCTCCTCCCCGCCCACATTCCCCTCAGCCCTTTTCCCCCCATCTCTCCCATCTCCTCCTGGCTACTGGATCTGTTCTATTGGAGGCAGGATGCAAAGTCCTGCTCAGTGGTGGGTGGTGGAGCAGGGGTCGGGAGAGGGGAGTAGGGTGTGGAGCAGGGGTCGGGAGAGGGTGTGGGAGCAGTGAGGGGGTGGGGGTGACAGACAGGGGCAGGGAGAGAGTTTGAGGTATGCCTGCCCTTGCACTCCCCCTTTCCTGCATATCTCCAGGGAACTGGAGCTGCCCTCACTGAAGGTCAAGTGGTCAGAACATGTGGGAGGGCTGGGAGGCAGGACTCCTGGGTTCCATCCCAGGGCGGGGTGGGGGAGGGATGTTCAGGGCTTAGAGCAGGGGGGCTGGAAGGCAGGACTCCTGGGTTCCATCTCAGGGTGGGGGGTGGGGGTGTGTAGTGGTTAGAGCAGGGCCAGGAGGAGGGTGGGGGACGCTGGAGGGGAGGACTAGACTGTGTGGGAAAGTGCTGGGCCTGGCAGTGGTGGATAATGCATTGCATGGGCTGGGGGCTGCAGGGGCTTCACGTCAACCCTGAGCTCTCCTTTTGCTCCAGCTGGGAGAGCCCTGAATCACAAAGGGGTCTGGCCAGGAGGGGCGGGACCAAGCTGCTAGCGTGCAGAGCCCCCGGCCCCACTGGAGCATGGCGCCCGGCTGGACCCCCCTGCAGATGCCTGCGGGATGAGGTGGGCGGGGGGAGCTGCCCTCCACTGGTTCCCGGGATAAATATTTACGGAGCTGTTCTACAGTAACCCAAACAGCCCTGGTCCCCGGCTGTGAGAGGCTGCAGCTGCTGCTGCACTCCTGTGGGTGGGGCGGCACCCAGCTAGGGCTTTGGGGGAAAGACAGTCTGGGGAGTGCAGAGCCTGGGGGGTTGCTGGGGGTGGGGGGCTGTGCCCATCAGGGCCTGGCAAGGAGACACTCGGGGGGGATTGCATCGAGAAGGGGCCTAGCTGGGAGATGTTCGGTGGGGGCTGTGCCAGGTTGTTCCCTCTCATCCCCCCACTGCTCCCAGCCGGGGGGTCTGCACCCTGCTGCATGGGGAGTGGTGTCCATGGGGCAGGCCTGCCTGTGAGGAGCCGTGTGCTCAGCAGCCCACGCACTGACCAGACCATGATGGTGCAGAGATGGGGATTGGGGCCTTGCCAGCACTGCATGGGTGTCCGTGGGTTGAGACCCAGACCCTGTTAAGCCCAGCTGTGGGATGTGGAAGGCAGGCAGGCTCTGAGCATGAGTGAAACGCTCCCATGGGCAGCACTCGGGGCCGGGACAGTGGCTGACGTATCCAAGAGGAGCCAGGCTGATGGGCAAATAGCCAGTTGGGATTCCAGTGACAAAGGCTGCTTCTGCCAGGGCTGGTGTGTGTCTGTCTGCTGCTGCCCCCACTCACACCCATGCGTGGCCAGGCACGCCCGCAGGGACAGCTGCAGAGGCCGCTGCATGGCCCAGGGAGCCCATTAAGGGACAGCGGCTTCCCAGGCTTTAGCCAGGCAGGGTCAGGACACAGGAGGGCACAGGGCTAGGACCCCTCTAACCTGCAGAAGCACCGTTTTCTGCAGGATGCAGTCCCTGCATGCAAAGAGCACAAGCCCTGCAGCTCCCCCCACAGCCCAGGGCATTGCGGAGGCTGAGACTGTTGATGGGCTGGGGTCAGAGTTAAGGGTGGCTGGGAGACTTGGACTGAATATTTAAAGCGTGTTCCCAAGCGAAGACACTGTGTCTGCTTCACCCTGACCCCAAACCTGCAAGCGCAGCCAGCAGGGGGTGCTGAATGCCCTTGATAGTGCAGGCTAGCGGTGACAGCAGGAGCCTGCTGGACTCTGTTCCTGGCTCTGGGTGGGGAGTGGGGTCTAGTGAAAGCAGCAGGGAGTGGGGACCAGGACTCCTGGGTTCTCTCCCTGGTTCTGGCAGGAGAGTGGGGTTTAGTGTTTGAGGGGGGGGGAGGCTGGGAACCAGGACTCCTGGGTTCTATCCCTGGCTCTGGGTGGGGAGCGGTGTCTAGTGAAACAGCGGGGAGTGGGGGCCAGGACTCCTGGGTTCTATCTCTTGGGAGGGGAGCGTAAGAACTAGGTAGCATCTTGCCTTTAGCAATGTTACAGCTCTGCTAGCGAGTGGATCAGAGGCTGCAAACTGGGGCGGGGAAGGAGTGAGGGGAATGGCTAGTGGTCCTGCTCTGCTCCTCCACAGCTCGTCCCCTCCCAAAGCGTGGCACTGAGCTGTGACCCTGGCTGCTCCGGTCACTTCCCTGTGTCGGCCAGAGCAGAATCCAACGTCTGGAACAGCCTAGTGTTGGGAAACCACCTGATCACCACACCCAGCCAGCCCCCTCTGCACTCCAGGGCCAGAGCCATGGCACCAGCAACACCCTGGGCCGGACCAGGAAGCAGCTGATGCTGTCCCATCCCGGTGATGGTGGTGCAGGCCACTGGGATCGCAGACAGGGCTTTGGCGGCTGGATTGAGGGACATTGCCAAACCAGGGAGCTGAAAGCCCACCCCGCAGTCTGCACATCTGCCCAGCTCCCTGCAGCGCCCCCGGCTGAATGTGAGGGGCATGGCACAGATGTGAGCAGCCTGTTCCAAAGCCTTGTGCAGGGAGGGGTATGACAGGCCCCTGCCAGGCAGCCACAGAGCAGGGCAGGTTCCTGTGGCCTGGCACTGGGGAGGAGGGTTGATCTGGCAAACAGCTGCTGCTGTGGCTGAGGAGGTGATTTCTGGGAAGGAGTGTGTGGCCTTGGAACCAGCCCTCACCACGTGCAGGGGGACACTCGTATCAGGGGCCACAGGGAATTAGCTTGTCTGCTAATCAGGGAGCACTTCCTGGCAGCGTGGGGGCCAGTTGTCACCAAGAGCTCAGAGGTTCTCACCTGCACCGGAGGGGCCACCTATGTCCTACATCCCCTGCAGCTCCAGCCCCCTGTGGTGCCGGCCAGCATCCCATGCCCAGCACCGTGCCAGCTTGTGTCCCCCACCTCCTGCCGTGCCAGCCTAGGTCCCACACCCCCTGCTGTGCCAGCCTTGGTCCTGTGCCCCTTGTGATGCTAGCCTGGTCCCACACGCAATGCCGTGCCAGCTTGGGTCCTGTCTCCCTTGTGATGCCAGCCTGGGCCCCACACCGCCTGCCATGCCAGCTTGGGTCCTGTGTCCTTTGTGATGCCAGCCTGGGCCCCGCACCCCATGCCATGCCAGCCTGGGTCCTGTGTCCCTTGTGATGCCAGCCTGTGTCCCCCACCCCCTGCTGTGCCAGCCTGGGTCCTGTGTCCCTTGTGATGCAAGCCTGGTCCCACACCCCCTGCCGTGCCAGCCCGGGTCCTGTGCCTCTTCTGATGCCAGCCAGGGCCCCACACTGCCTGCCATGCCAGCCTGGGTCCTGTGTCCCTTGTGATGCCAGCCTGTGTCCCCCACCTCCTGCTGTGCCAGCCTGGGTCCTGTGTCCCTTGTGATGCTAGCCTGGTCCCACACGCAATGCCGTGCCAGCTTGGGTCCTGTCTCCCTTGTGATGCCAGCCTGGTCCCACACCCCCTGCCTTGCCAGCCTGGGTCCTGTGCCCCTTGTGATGCCAGCCTGGGCCCCACACCCCATGCTATGCCAGCCTGGCTCCTGTGTCCCTTGTGATGCTAGCCTGGTCCCACACGCAATGCCGTGCCAGCTTGGGTCCTGTCTCCCTTGTGATGCCAGCCTGGTCCCACCCCCTGCCATGCCAGCCTGGGTCCTGTGTCCCTTGTGATGCCAGCCTGTGTCCCCCACCTCCTGCTGTGCCAACCTGGGTCAGGTGCCCCTTGTGATGCCATCCTGGGCCCTGCACCCCATGCCATGCCAGCCTGGGTCCTGTGTCCCTTGTGATGCCAGCCTGGGCTCCACAACCCCTATTGTGCCAGCCTGGGTCCTGTGCCCCTTGTGATGCCAGCCTGGGCCCACACCCCCTGTCATGCCAGCCCGGGTCCTGTGCCTCTTCTGATGCCAGCCTGGGACCCACACCGCCTGCCGTGCCAGCCTGGGTCCTGTGTCCCTTGTGATGCTAGCCTGTGTCCCCCACCCCCTGCTGTGCCAGCCTGGGTCCTGTGTCCCTTGTGATGCAAGCCTGGTCCCACACCCCATGCCATGCCAGCCTGGGTCCTGTGTCCCTTGTGATACCAGCTTGTGTCCCCCACCCCCTTCTGTGCCAGCCTGGGTCCTGTGCCCCTTGTGATGCCAGCCTGGGCTCCACACCCCCTGCCTTGCCAGCCCGGGTCCTGTGCCTCTTCTGATGCCAGCCTGGGCCCCACACCGCCTGCCGTGCCAGCTTGGGTCCTGTGTCCCTTGTGATACCAGCCTGGGCCCCGCACCCCATGCCATGCCAGCCTGGGTCCTGTGTCCCTTGTGATGCCAGCCTGGGCCCCGCACCCTATGCCATGCCAGCCTGGGTCCTGTGTCCCTTGTGATGCCAGCCTGTGTCCCCCATCCCCTGCCGTGCCAGCCTGGGTCCTGTGTCCCTTGTGATACCAGCTTGTGTCCCCCACCCCCTTCTGTGCCAGCCTGGGTCCTGTGCCCCTTGTGATGCCAGCCTGGGCTCCACACCCCCTGCCGTGCCAGCCCGGGTCCTGTGCCTCTTCTGATGCCAGCCTGGGCCCCACACCGCCTGCCGTGCCAGCTTGGGTCCTGTGTCCCTTGTGATGCTAGCCTGGTCCCACACCCCCTGCCGTGCCAGCCTAGGTCCCACACCCCCTGCTGTGCCAGCCTGGGTCCTGTGCCCCTTGTGATGCCAGCCTGGGCCCCACACCCCCTGCCGTGCCAGCCTAGGTCCCACACCCCCTGCTGTGCCAGCCTGGGTCCTGTGTCCCTTGTGATGCCAGCCTGGGCCCCACACCCCCTGCCGTGCCAGCCTAGCTCCCACACCCCCTGCTGTGCCAGCCTGGGTCCTGTGTCCCTTGTGATGCAAGCCTGGTCCCACACCCCCTGCCGTGCCAGCCTAGCTCCCACACACCCTGAAATGCGCTCTGTAGCTGGAATCCAGATGCCAGTCTATAAATTGCCCAGGTTTATGTGGCTACCTTCAATCCAAAGCCCCCAGAGGTACCTGTGGGGGTCCCAGTTAATTTTGTCCAATTGGACCTATTGGAGGTGGGCAAAGGATTTCTTAAAGATGTCAGGGTAAATGGCAAAATGTGCACAGGGTGAAGGGACTCAGGGGCCCAGATCCTGGTGGCCAGGAATGATATGATTAAGGAATCTGATCTGCTCCCAGGGGAGAAAGTAAAGCTCCTTGCCTTAGGGGAATTCAAGCCCACCTTGCCTTTAGCTTGCGTGGAACTAGAGCGGGACAGTTTAAAAGGTATTTTGAAGAGGGGGTATTTCATGACGTAAGCAGGGTCTGCATGAGCTCTCCCCTGACATCTAGTGATGAGCTGGGGGAGACGACTTCAGGAAGTGACCTTGTTTCCATGGGCACGCCCACCTTGCCTAGGTGCGCAGTGTGGTGGGGCTGCTTTGCCCAAGTATCACTTGTGGTGGGTGTTGGATCGCAAGTCACTTTGTTACTGGGGGCAGGGGTAATAAAGGGTGTTATCCTTCTTGTGTCAGTCAAAAGGAGCAGAGCTGTGCTTGGCATGCCCCAATTGAGGGGTGTCATGGAGTCCCCGGGCGATGCTCTGGAACTGCTCCCCATGAAGCCAGTCAGGACTCTGGGGAAGTCTCCTCTCTGTGAGCAGCCTGTCTGCAGGACACACAGCTCACCCAGCTTCCACCTTCCTGGGTCTGACCTGGGAGCATTCAGCCTCCTCTGCCCCCCGTGCGCTTCCCACAGCGAGTCCGCCCAGGCGGGGTCCTGGGGAAGCCAGAGGGTCCTGCCCCCCAACTCCGCAGTCAGACGTGACTCTCAGCCAGCCAGTAAAACAGAGGTTTATTAGACAGGAACATGGTCTAAAACAGAGCTTGCAGGTGCAGAGAACAGGACCCCTCAGCTGGGTCCATTTTGGGGGGCAGTGAGCCAGACAACCAGGTCTGCACTTCACTCCATGTCCCAGCCAGCCCCAAACTCACTTACTCTCCAGCCCCTCCTCCTCTGGGCTTTCCCCTTTCCCGGGCCAGGAGGTCACCTGATTCCTTTGTTCTCCAACCCTTTAGCTCTCACCTTGCAGGGGGGAAGGGCCCAGGCCATCAGTTGCCAGGAAACAGGGTGTCGGCCATTCTCTGTGTCCAGACCCCTGCACACACCTGCCCTCCAGGGCTCTGCAATGATCATACACCCTTCTCCCACCACCTAGATACTTAAGAACTGCATAGGGGAAACTGAGGCACCCCCACACTATTCAGAGGAAACATTAAGAACAGTCCCACTTAGTCACAAGGGGTTTACCCTCAACTGAACTGCACTTGAGCCAGTTCTGTGTTGTATTGTTAAGAGAAACCCCTAAATATTGAACCCAACCCTTGTCATTGCTGACTCCACCTGGCAGAAGGGTTACAATAAAATACCTGCAGCTGTATTGGTGGGGAATTCTATTGTTTCACTGTCCAGGACTGTTAATTTTGTGACCCACAGCAAGAGGGAGAGTGTCCCGGGGCCCCAGACACACACCCTGCTGAGGGGGAGGCAGCTGAAC
This sequence comes from Chelonia mydas, assembly GCF_015237465.2. Classification (NCBI taxonomy): domain Eukaryota; kingdom Metazoa; phylum Chordata; order Testudines; family Cheloniidae; genus Chelonia; species Chelonia mydas. The sequence goes on along the minus strand of NC_057849.1, from coordinate 281,256 downwards.
GCGGAGGTGAAACCCCCATACACTTAGCAGCAGAATTGCAATGTGGCCACAGGGCAGTGGGGTGAGGAGCTGGCCCCCTTACCTGAGGCAGCCCTTCAGTGCAAGCAAAAGCCAAGCGGAGTTTGCTGCCGGACAAAGTGAAGACAGCTCTCTGGGTTGCATAAGGGAGGATATCCTTAGTAATGCCTCAGACAGACAAAACAGGGGGAGGCTCTTTATGGTGGAGGGCAGAATACACAGGGAAGCCCCAGCTGGGAAAAACAGGTGCCCCCGGGAACCCTACAGTTAGTAAATATTGCCCACTAAACACTGTGGGGAGCTACTGCTACTAGCCCATGAGTGCCTGCTTGCTGGCCACCTGGGAAGGAGAGAACTTCTGGGAGGCTGCAGAAAAGCTTTTACTGTCCAGCTGTCCAGAATGATGTAAAGGAGCACTGCAAAATTAGTGTCACCTTAGAGACTAACCAATTTATTTGAGCACAAGCTTTCGTGAGCTACAGCTCACTTCACCGGATGCATTCAGAGCTAGAAAGAGTTTCTTTAATAAAAGTAACCTAGCATCAGTCTGAGAAACCAGCACACACGGTATTCATAAACATAAAAGCATGAGCAAGAACACCCCCCCTCCCCCGAGTACATCCTTTGCTTCAGGTTCTTGAGTCCAACACCCAAGTCCCTGTAGTGTGTCCCCTCCAACACGCCACTCACAGTTGTGCCTGGTCAGTGCAGACCCAGGGGTCATAAGTACAGCTGCGTGAGTTCTCCTCCCACCGCAAGTGTGTGTGTGTGTAGGGTAAACACCACCATGCTTCTCCTGCCAACCGCTCCCACCAGCTGCCCCATCTCGTCGTGATTTTAGCTCTGTGCAGGAAACACAGTCCTGCCACAAGTGATTTCAGCTCTCAGTGATTTCCAGCTCTGTGCAGGTAGGGCAGAAACGCAGTCCTACCGCAAGTGGTTTTAGCTCTGATTGAGCAATTAAAATAACAAAAGAGACTCCTAATAAAGCCCATTTAGCTCTAGTCTTTGAACAGTAGGGAAATAGGTTAAACCAGCCTATAGAATAACCCTTGAGCCAGAGCAGCCTCCTGGCTGCTAACCCTGCCCCTATACCTCTTACTTTGACAGGGCACTGACATTCAAGCCCCTGTTTAACGAGGTTCTTTCAACTGAGAGTGGCCCCCCTCATTTGGGACAGGTTAAGCACAGTCCTGTTTTCCTGTATTCCTAAAATAATTACAACATTAGTAACCATATTTCACTACCTCTGCATTCAGTACTAAGGTCATTTTTACCCAGCACCAGCCAAAGTTGATCCTTTGACATAGACATATCTGATGAATATGTAAACAGAGCAGGAGCAAACTGTATTTACATAAACATGCCCATAGTCTCTTCTGCTCCCAGCTAGCTGTCAGGGAAGCATTCATTCAGACCCTGCTTACACCTGGGCAGATCATAAGACTCACATGGGAACTGTGCTGAAGTGACTCAGAGATGCAAGTCTGACAGTCAAATTGTCAAATGTAAGATTTCTAGATTCCAAGGCCAGAAGGGATGGACCATTGTGATCATCTAGTCTGACCTCCTGTACAACATCGGCCAGAGAACATCCCCAAATAATTATTAGAGCAGAGTTGTTAGGAAAACATCTAATTGTGATTTTAAAATAGTCAATGATGGAGAATCCACCATGACCCCTGGGTAAACTGTTACCATGGTTAATTACCTCACCGTTAAAAATTTAGGCTTTCTTTCCAGTCTGAATTTGTCTAGCTTCAACTTCCAGACACTGGGTCATGTCAGACTTTTCTCTGCTAGATTGAAGAGCCAATTACTAAATATTTGTTCCCCCAGTAGTTACTGATAGACTGCGATCAAGTCATCCCTTAGCCTCTCTTTGTTAAGCTAACTACATTGAGCTCCTTGAATCTGTCACTATCAGGCAGGTTTTCTAATCCTTAATTATTCTCATGGCTCTTCTCTGAACCCTCTCCAGTTTGTCACCATCATTTTTGAACTGTGGGCACCAGAACTGAACACAGAATTCCAGCAGTGCTTACACCAGTACCATATATAGAAGTAAAATAACCTCTCTCCTCCCACTTGAGATTTCTCTGTTTATGTGTCCCAGAATTACATTAGCTTTTTTGGCCACAGCGTCGCACTGGGAGCTCATGTTCAGCTGATTATCCACCATGACGCCGAATCTTTTTCACAGTCACTGCTTCCCAAGATTGAGTCCCCCAGCCTGTAAGAAAGGCCTGCATTCCTTGTTTCCAGATGCATACATTTACATTTATCTGTATTAAAATGCATATCATTTGCTTGCGCCCTGTTTACCAAGTGATCCACAATGATCAGTATCAGTGCTCCAAGACATATTGAAAATCAACATTAATGGTCCAGTGAGTTCATCAGCCAGCTCTTTTCAAACTCTTGAATACAAGTTATCTGGACCTGCTGATTTAAAAATGTCTAACAAGATTAGTTTCAGTTTAACATTGTCCAGAGATACTAGTGAAATGGAAAGAATGATATGAGACTATATCATTTATTTTTCTCCAAATACAAACATGAATATTTATTGAACACATCTGCCTTTTCTGTATTATTATTGATAATCCTACCATTCCCATCTAGTAGTGGACCAGTACCATTGTCAGGATTCATTTTGTCCCTAATATAGTTAAAAATCTCCTTCTTATTGTCCTTCCTGCAGGTTTGTGGAGGATTTCAGCACCAATTGGCCGCTGTAACAGACCTTTACAAACAGTCAGACCTGATAAAGTGGCAGGGACTGAGGCATCTCAGGAAGGCTTTAATGATGTCAAGAGAATTCTGTCAGGAAAGCTGGTTCTGAGTAGTCCAAACTGGTACAAAATGTTTGGAGTGGGCGTGGACGCATCCAACACAGGATTGGGAGTGGTGCTGATGCAAGCAGGGGAAGGTAACGAGAAGCATCCCACTGACTTTCTGAGGTAAAAATGAACCCCCAGGGAATGGAATTATTCCATTTTAGAACATGAATGGACTGTCAGACAACTGAGGCCCTGCTGTGCAGCGGGATGGTCAGGGTTCTGGCTGACCACTCCCCAGAACAAAGGACACCAGCTCTCAGTACACTGGTGTACAGTCTGACCTGTTTGTACAGGACGTTGACCTTTGTCCCATCACCTGAGCTCGGGTGACCTGGTAAATAATCATTTATGTATTAGAAAGAGTTATGAGCGTTGCTAAATTAGTGCAAAGGCAAGAAAGTGCCAGTGCAAGTAGGAGTAAGCAAAGACACTTAACGATTGCTTCAGCATAGGCTTTCAGTGAGCCTGAGGCCTAGCAGTTACCTTGAAGCCTAGTAGTAGTAGTATAGCTAGCATAAAAAGCCATAATCCCTGGCTGGGACAGGGAGAGGCTTCAGGAGCAAACTGTATTTCCGTGAACACACCTACTCTGCGTAGGTATCTAGCAGACGGAGCAGCGTTGCTTTAGCTGGTGTTGGGTCACAGATCACTTTAGTACTGAATGCAGGAGTATGAAATGCTGTTATCAATGTTGTTGATTTATTGTATGAGTAAAGGGGGGCAGAACTGTGCTTAACCTGTCCCAAATGAGGGGGTCACCCTCAGCTGAAAGGACCTCGTTAAGCCAGGGACTCGAATGCCAGAGCCCGGTGACAGTAAGAGGGATGGGGACAGGGGTTCCAGCTATGAGGTGTGCCCAGTCCATGGTCTGGTTTAACCTGTTTCTCCCCACGGTTCAAAGATACAGCTAAATAAGCTTTATTAGGAGCCTTTTTGTTATTGTAAAGGTTCAAAGGGAGCTGAGGCCAGTTGTGGTGGGGCATGTTTCTGCCCAGTCTGCTCAGCGCTAAAAATCATTAAGATACTGACCAGCAGAGGTCACAGCAGAGAGGCGACTGGCAGGTAGCCAGTGGAACAAGTGGCTGGTGAGGGAGCCAGCCAGAGCAAATGCTCAAATGGCAGAGCAAGCCAGGTGCCATCTTTCCCGGGTGGAGGGGAACTCACATGGATGCACCACTGAATCCTGGGTCCTCACTGACCCAGGACAACCACTGTGAGTGGGGTGCAGTGGAGGGAGAAGGGAGGGGCACAGTAAAGGAACTGTTGGTTGTAGAACTCGGGAACACGAGGCGGAAGGCTGTGCCCCATGCACTCTGGGTGTGGGTGTCCTGCTCACAGTGTTGTGTGTCTGAATCCTGCTTGTGGCATTTTCCCTAATTAACTCCGGTTGACTTCCCTCCTTTCATTAAAATTTTCTTTGCTACATTCAGACTCTGTGCTTGTGAGAGGGGAAGTATTTCCTCTCAGAGGCACCCAGGGGGTGGGAAGTAATTGTCCCAGGTTACTGGGTGGGTTCTGTGTTGAATTGTTCAAAAGGAACCCCTAGGTAGTGACCCTGGCCCTGGTTGCTGCCGGCTCCACCTGGCAGAAGGGTTACATTTTGGGGGCTCATCCAGGATCTCTGGGTCAGTACCCTTTGCAAGCACATCTTGAGTGATCCACTATGTTGGAAAAACAATTGTGTTTATATTTTGGCAAAATCATAGTTTGTATAATGGCAAATATGTCAGGTTTGTTGGGTCTTGACTCAGCAGTCCCAAGCCTGGGGACTGCAGCCTTGGCCGATGAGTGGGCAAAACCACTGGGACAAGCACTGGAAAAGGTTGTATTGTCCCATGCTACGTCAAGCTCCTATCATAAGTTAAGGTTATTTGCTGGGGCTCCCATCCTAATACCTGGGGAGGAGGAGTTTGAACCCTGGTTGGAACATACCACTGAAATGCTGCAGGAGTGGGCCATACCAGATGCCGAGAAGTGAAGATGTCTAGTAGAGAGCCTCAGGGACCCCGCATTAGATGTGATTTGCACCCTGAAGCTCACTAACCCTGGGGTCAGTGTGAAGGACTGCCTGGAGGCCCTCAATCACACCTTTGGGAGCATAGAGGGCTCTGAGGACATTTATTGTAAGTTCCTTAATTCCTGACAGCAAAGGGATGAGAAGGTTTCAGCCTTTAATACAGAAGCTAGAGAGGCTACTTCAGAGAGCTGTCCAGAGGGGAGCAGTGACTGCTGAGCAGATGGATCAGACCAGAACAGATCAGATTGTAAGAGGAACTCAATATCAGAGCCTGATTCTACTTCATCTCCAGTTAAGAGAATGACAGGAATGTCCCCCTAGTTCCTCCCCACTGATAAAAGAGGTCAGAGAGGAGGAAGAAAGGCAGGCTGCCAGTGAGTTTTGGGAAGCCCAATCATCTGGGCCAGCCAGCACAGCACCCCTGCCGACAGCCAGTATACTGATGGTGAGAGCCGGAGAGGAACTTGCTGTGATGAAGTGGGACTGTTCTTAATGTTTTCTCTGAATATTGTGGGGGTGCCTCAGTTTCCCCATGCAGTTCTTAAGTATCTAGGTGGTGGGAGAAGGGTGTATGATCGTTGCAGAGCCCTAGAGGGCAGGTGTGTATAGGGGTCTGGACACAGAGAATGGCCAACACCCTGTTTCCTGGCAACTGATGGCCTGGGCCCTTCCCCCCTCCGAAGTGAGAGCTAAAGGGTTGGAGAACAAAGGAATCAGGTGACCTCCTGGCCTGGGAAAGGGGAAAGCCGAGAGGAGGAGGGGCTGGAGAGGGTTTTCAGTTTCGGGCTGGGTGGTCGAACGCAGGGAACCCCAAGGCTGGGGTCTAAGCTCCCTGCCCCTCAGAAGGACTTGACTGAGGGGTCCTGGTTGTACCCATAAGCTCTGTTTTAGACTGTGTTCCTATTGTCCAATAAACCTTCCGTTTTACTGGCTGGCTGAGAGTCACGGTGAATCCCAGGAAGAGGGGGGCAGGGCCCAGACTCCCCCACACTTTGTGATACTTGCCCAACAAGGGCAGGCCCTGACAGAACAGACAGATGAGCTGCAAAGCACCATTGATCGGAGTAAGACTGCCAGGCCTCTGGCTGTGGCGATGGAGAATTCAGCATTTAGAGCCACAGTCCCACCCAGGCAAAGGGGAAAAGGACAATTCTTCTGCTACCAATGTGGTCAGGATGGGCACGGTGCTGCCAAGTGCCGTAATGAAGAAAATCCCTCCTTAGTGTAGGGAAAACTGAGGACCAGCTGGGAGGGCTGGGGGAACTGCCGGAGGGTCTGGGGATGGGGGCCACCCAGACCCACAGGACTTCCGGGCTCCCTGAGAAGAGACTGTCCAGCTGGGATCCCCACAGGACTGATAGGGCCGCGAGCAGAGGTCACGGTGAGGATTAAAGGGGCAGAGTGTAAAGCAGGGCTCGACACTGGATCTCAGGTGACTATTATATTTCAGTCATTCTACCGACACATGCTTAGGCACCTGCCTATACAGCCACTGACTGGCCTTGGTCTGTGTGGCCTCAGCACGGAGGAAGATCCCTACCCAGGACATGTCATAGTGCACCTGGAATTCCCAGAGGAGGTTGCTGGGGTAAGAGAAGAGGTGACACCGCTGCCTTAATATGCCCTGACCCTAAAGGGACCTCTGATGTGTCTGTGCTGATAGGGACCAACTCCAGTCTCTTCAGGGTACTTGCGGATTAGTGCAGACTATGGGCTGGGGATCAGTACCTGAATACCCTGAGGATCCATACGCTTTGTGCTGAAGCCTATAGGAAAATCGAGAGCACTAAAACAGAGACATCTGAGCAACCGATTGGGGCACTGAAGTACGCAGGCACAACCCCCTTAGTAGTGCCTGCAAGGATGGAGCAAGAGGTGCTTGTCATGAGCACCTGGCTGAAAGGCAGTAAAGGGGCATTAGCAATGGTAGAGCAGCCGGTGGGAGGAGAACTCCCGGAAGGAGTGCTGGTCCCAGTGGAGTCATAACCCTACCTGCTGGAGCCCAGGAAAAGGTGATTATACTGATTGCTAATGAAACAAGTCGTGATGTTGTTGTGAAGCAAGGGCAGAAGATAGCAGACCTCTTTGAGCCTGAGTCGACTATAAAACCCCAGTGTGAAACTCAAGTTCCAGTGATAGATCCTGCAGAGTTTGACTTCGGAGACTCGCCGTTGTCCAAGGAGTGGAAGGATTGCCTGAGGAAGAAGCTTTGTGAAAGATCCAGGGTGTTCTCACTGCATGAGTGAGACGTGGGATGTGCAAAAGGAGTAGAGCACGACATCAGACCACACAAGTCCCGACCCTTCAGGGGGAGATCTGGGAAGATTGCGCTCTCCGAGATGGAAGTTGTGTGACATCATCTTCAGGAGCTGACTGCAAATGGCATTGTTACTGAGTCCCGCAGCCTGTATGCCTCACTCATTGTGGTGGTCTTAAAAGGAATGGGAAAATCCGGATGTGTATCAGCTACCGCACCCTAAACAACTGTACTGTGGCTGATCAGTACACCATGCCTTGAGTACAAGATGCCTTAGACTATTTGCTGGGGAGCCAGTGGTTCTCAGTATTCGATCTTCGAAGTGGATACTACCAGATCCCTCAGGGAGCAGAAGACAAGGAGAAGACAGCCTTCATCTGCCCATTAGAGTTTTATCAGTTCGAACGCATGCCCCAAGGGATTTCTGGGGCACCTGCCACGTTCCAATGTCTTATGGAGAAAGTTGTGGGAGACGTAAACTTACTGCAAGTCTTGGTTTATTTGGATGACCTGCTTGAGTTTGGGAGAACCTTGGAGGAGCATGAAGAAAGACTTCTTAAACTGCTTGACAGGTTGGAGGCACATGGACTGAAGCTTTCCATTGACAAGTGCCAGTTCTGCAGAACATCAGTGAAGTACGTGAGTCACATCATGTCCCAAGAGGGTCAGAGTACTGACCTGGGAAAAATAGAAGCACTCACTATATGGCCATGCCCAAGTATTTACAGAGAGCTTAAGACATTTCTCGGATTTGGTGGCTACTATCGCAGGTTTGTGAAGAATTATGCTACCATCATAAAGCCTCTGAATGATCTCACCAGGGGATACCGATCCAGCAAGAACAAGTGAAGGACCAAGAGTAAGGGGAGGTCCCCAAGGCCTCCTGAACAGAGACACAATGGCCCCTTAGAGCCCTTTGGACCATGATGGGACAAGAAGTGTGAAAGGGCTTTTCAAGAAATCATTACTTGCCTAACTCGTGCTCCAGTCCCAGTCTTTGCTGACCCAAGCAAGCCATTTATCCTACATACAGATGTCAGTTTGGAGGGTTTAGGAGCTGTCCTATACCAGGAAGTTGAGGGCAAACATAAACCTGTGGCCTTTGCCACCCGAGGGCTGTCTGATAGTGAAACTCGCTATCCCATCAACAAGCTGGAGTTCTTGGCCTTGAAATGGGCCATCACTGAGAAGGTTCTTGACTACTTGTATGGAGCTAGGTTTCAAGTGTGGACAGACAACAATTCGTTGACTTACGTGCTGACAAGTGCTAAGCTGGATGCTACAGGGCAGAGATGGGTGGCTGCCTTGGTTAGCTACAATTTCAGCATTCAGTGCTGATCCGGGAGAAGCAAAGTAGATGCAGATGCGCTGTCACAGCGTCCGCTGCCATCGGGAATTGCTGTGATTCCTATGGAGGGAGTGAGAGCTATTTGCAGTGGGCATTGTCAAGAGTCAGAGGCCCACGAGAGTCTTCAGGGTTGTGTTGCAGAAACTTTGGGCCTCCCCCGGAGAGCGTGCCGCCTGCGTCAGTGAATTATGTTGTGTTGGACCAGTCTCCATTGCCCATGCTCAATGCTGCTGACTGGCAAAAAAGCCCAACTGCAAGATACTGACATTCCTGACACACTTGCAGAGTGTGAGGGGCGAAACCCTGTTGCAATTATATCATCTACCCCTGAGGGTAGACTCCTATTGAGGGAATGGAGCAAACTAAAACTGAGACAGGGAGCGCTGCACCAGATCCCAGCCGATCCTTTACAAAATCAAGGAACCCAACTATTACTATCAAAAGAGTGCAGAGCCCTGGCCATAGGGTCCTGCATGATGACTTTGGACATTTGGGAATGGAGAGAACCTTAGAACTTATTCCTGGTAGGTTCTACTGGCCCTGGATGACTGAGGATGTACACAAGAAATGTGAGACATGCGCTCGGTGTGTTCACAGGAAAACTCTGCCCACTAGAGCAGCATATCTGAAGAGTATCACCAGCAGCAAATCTTTGGAGCCGGTATGCATTGATTTCTTGTCTTTAGAAGTGGACAGGAGGAATGTTGGGAACGTTTGAGTCATGGCTGACCATTTTACGCGGCAGGCGCAGGCATATCCCACACATGACCAATATCGCACATGTCATCATATGTCAATACTGCCTCTAGTGCCCTGCATTGCTGGTGTAGGTCTTCTTCAGGTATAGTGAGGAGTTTTGGAATATCATACAACATCCCAAATATACTGCTGTGTTCCTTGAGCTGCACGAAACGTTCTTCAACTGACTGTATTGCACAATCTAACACCTGGTTAAAGAATTCAACTTGGAATTGTTGTTTGGAGTCTCTTATGGGATTATCCCATGCCTCGTAATCAAAATGTCCTCTTCTTCAGTGACTCTTGTATTCTTGAATGGGTGGGAAAATAGCTTCAGTGTGAAGTTCCTCTCCCAACTTCTGTGTACTCTTCAGAACGTTTTGAAATCCCTCATCTGACCGGTAAGACTGTAGGTATGACTTTGCTTTGTCCAGTTGTTCCATTGCTCCAGATATATCAAGGTCAACAACTTGGAGTCTCTTGCTTACAACATTTATTTCAAACAGTATGTCATGCCACACAGAAATTTGAAGTTAAGTATGTTTCTGGTGATTCCATTTCCCTCTGCCACTGTTCTCGCACGAACAGTTCCTGTCATAGCATTATCCTTCATAATGACAACTATGGCATTGTCACGGAGTCCCCGGGCGGTGCTCTGGAACTGCTCCCTACGAAGCCAGGCAGGACTCTGGAGAAGTCTCCCCTCTGAGCAGACTGTCTTCAGAGCAAAAAGCTCAAACAGCTTCCACCTTCCTGGGTCTGACCTTGGAGCATTCAGCATCCTCTGCCCCTCCTTGCGCTTCCCACAGCGAGTCCGCCCAGGCGGGATCCTGGGGAAGCCAGAGGGTCCTGCCCCACAACTTCGCAGTCAGATGTGACTCTCAGCCAGCCAGTAAAACAGAGGTTTATTAGATGACAGGAACATGGTCTAAAACAGAGCTTTTTAGGTACAGAGAACAGGACCCCTCAGCCGGGTCCATTTTGGGGGACAGTGAGCCAGACAACCACGTCTGCACTTCACTCCACGTCCCCAGCCAGCCCCAACTGACTCACCCTCCAGCCCCTCCTCCTCTGGGCTTTGTCCCTTTCCCGGGCCAGGAGGTCACCTGATTCCTTTGATCTCCAAAACCTTTAGCTATCACCTTGCAGGGGGGAAGGGCCCAGGCCATCAGTTGCCAGGAGACAGAGTGTCAGCCATTTATGTACACTGGCCCTTTGCTCTGCAACAATTACACCCCCTTATCCCACCACCTAGAGACTTAAGAAATGCATAGGGGAAACTGAGCCACTCCTACAGTATTCAGAGGAAACATTAAGAACAGTCCCACTTCATCACAGGCATCATCTATCTTCCCAATTTGGTGTTTGATTGGCTTTATCACCTCCACTCGACTTTCCCATCATGTGGCACTCAGTGGTTTCAGTGTCAGAGAGGATGTTCCCAGATGTTGCTTCAAAATTTGCCATTGATGAGTTGATTCAGAGAAAAATACATCGATGCTTTGAATTACATTAAAAAATTCAGCAGCCTCACTAGAAGCTGATGCTGCATCACTGACCACCAAGTTCAATGAATGAGAACTGCATGGGACAAAAAAACCTCGAGGGTTTAACTCTTGGATCCGTGTCTGCACTCCTCTGTTCTTTCCTTTCATGTTGGCACTGTTATCGTAGCCCTGACCTCTCATGTCAAACTATTGCAATTCCCGTATCTTCCAGCTTTTTAAGAAGCATTTTTGTCATACCAGCTCCTGTAGTATCATCAATGTCAATAAATTCTAGAAAATGCTCTCTGACAGTCACCATTGCAGGGACATTATCACTAGGTTCTGTTATTGTTACAAAATGCACCATTAAAGTCATTTGTTCAGTATGGCTGATGTCAGGTGTGCAGTCCAGGATAACCGAGTAATATCTTGCTGACTTCAGATTTGCCACAATCTTCTGTTTGACTTTTGTTGCCAGTAACTGTATGATCTCATTTTGAATTGTTTTTCCAAGGTAGTCGTGTGTGTACATTTCTTCGGTGGTGACTCTTCTTAGATGCTTCTGGAGTACAACATCAAACTCAACCATCAGCTCCTCAGTTTTAAGGAAGTTTCCATTGTTTGGCACATACAGCTGATCTACAGTGCCACGCAGGGCTAGGTTTTGGGTAGCAAGCATTGTCACAATGGCAATGAGCCTTTTCAGAACATTTTGCCAGTAAAGAGACTCTGACCAATCTTCTCTTGATGCTGATCATCTATGGTGGCCTTTAACCTTAGTCTCATCTCAAGCTCGTTCCACCTGTGGAATGCTCTCTGGTGATTTGCTGCCTTCTCATGGCATGCCAGATTTCTAGCCAAATGTTTCCAGTCCTTTGTTCCTGTAGACCTCAATGTGGCTGGAACATTAGACTGGAAGAGTTTTTTCAACAAAAACAGTATGCAGCATTCTGGGTTTTTGAGAACATAAGCCATGGCCTCTCCACTTTGTCACCATTGGTGATTTCACACCAGTAATGTTTTGGATGGAAACTTCTATTTTCATTGTCTTTGGGGAACATGAAGTTTTTCACTTGCTGTGGCCCATGCAGTACAAGGAAGCCCCTCAGGCTACTGCTCAAGTGGGTCCACAGTCCTGGATCCTCTAGACTTAAGGAACTAAACTCAGCAGAAGCTGTTTCTTGTGCCTCCACCACACTCTTTTCTGAGCTACACTTATCCATTTGCGATGGAGATATGGATGCTGCAGTAGCTGCCAGATCACCTGCACTCTGACTACCTGGGACGGGGAGGGATAGCTCAGTGGTTTGACATTGGCCTGCTAAACCCAGGGTTGTGAGTTCAATCCCTGAGGGGGCCATTTAGGGATCTGGGGCAAAAACTGGAGATTCGTCCTGCTTTGAGGAAGGGGGTTGGTCTAGATGACCTCCTGAGGTCCCTTCCAACCCTGATATTCTATGATTCTAACTGGAAGATCAGGCATCTCCTCACTGGGGCCGGAAGTCTCACCATGAACATTTGTGTCTATGACAGGTTTCAGAGTAACAGCCGTGTTAGTCTGTATTCGCAAAAAGAAAAGGAGTACTTGTGGCACCTTAGAGACTAACCAATTTATTTGAGCATAAGCTTTCATGAGCTACAGCTCACTTCATCGGATGCATACTGTGGAAAGTGTATAAGATCTTATCATATATCTTCTACACTTTCCACAGCATGCATCCAATGAAGTGAGCTGTAGCTCACGAAAGCTCATGCTCAAATAAATTGGTTAGTCTCTAAGGTGCCACAAGTACTCCTTTTCTATTTGTGTCTATGTATCTCAGGAGAGCTCCTTCCTGCTTAGATAGAAAAGCTTCCTTTGCTTTCTTTCTTTTTCTGAATGCTGCCCCAGAGGGGCGTTTTCTTCTTTCACTCATGGCTGCTGTTCTGGGCCAGCTAGAGTGGCTCTCAACACTCAATTGAAGGGGACAAATAAGCAGGCTGGTAGCAGGGCCTGAGTGAGTGAAGATATCAGCATCTTAAGGGCCTAACTGGCTCCTACTACTCCACTTGATGGCCTGCTCTCCTCAAGTGGGTTCAGGGAAGCAGCAGGAAAGAGGAAGCTCCCTGAGCAGCTGGGGTTAATCAGTCCAGGCTCCTGGGGTGCTGGAGAGGTACATAAGAGCATCCTCCTCCTCTCTGTCCCTGCGGCTCCTGCTGCTTTCTGTGATTCCCTCTCACCTTGTCTCCTGCCTGCCTGTTCTGTCTCTTGTGCCCTCCTCCCTCCAGCCCAGCACTCCACCCTCTCTGTGCATCCAGAGCAGGGAGAATCCAGATGCACCAGCAGCAGACACCATTTTCTACACCCTGGGTCCTAGGGGCGCCTCCCCCGACAGGCTGGCAACTGAGGCGGCTGCCTCAGTTCGCCTCATGGAAAGGCCAGCCCTGCCCGGTGTGTTGTGAGTTGGCCAAGGTCTGGCCTACTCTGGTTTCAGTCTTTGGTTCCCATTGTTAGCTATGCCCAGGGCTCCAGCAAGGCCTACAGCTAGTTTCACTGTCACCAGCCTGTGTCCTGTGCCACCCTGCAACTCCTGCCCTACCTGTTTGCCTCCTGTGCCCCTTGCAGTGCCAGCCTGGGTCCCCTTGTTGCCAGCACCCAGTGCCAAAGGCGAACAACAGCAAGGTTCGTTGGCTGTGTGCGTCACCCAATCATCACAAAGGGCTAGAGAAGCAGAAAAGTTTATTTGCAGCTGCAAACAAGGTACAGGGAGAATAGAATCTCAAATCCTGCACCCAGAGCAGGAAGTTACACAGGCTTTTATACATCCTTTCTTCTGCATACTTATCCAATAGCAAACTGCCCTAAGTATCCATCTAGCCAGCCAATCCAGTTCCCAGCTAGTTCCCTTGTTCTCTGTACCATCTGTTAAACCATACGTAAAGCTGCTTTATTCAGCATTGTTCTTCCATATCTGCCCTGTTTGGCCTTGTTTATGTAAGCAGAGTCAGGATGAGCTCCACCCTGACATCTGGTGGTGAGGTGTGGCAAGTTGTGGAAAAGAACTTCAGGGGCTGATCTCATTTGCATAGGCACACCCACCCCGCCTAGAATGAGGCCATAGCTGCCCAAATGGTCACTTTGGCTGTTGTGGGATCCCCAGTGTCTCTGTTATTGGGGCGGGAAGAATAAATTGTTATTACCCTGATTATGGGAACTGTGCTTGGAACTGTACTTGGCCTTTTGTTATGATGGAGAGACTCACCATCAACTAAATAGCACTCGCTAAGCAAGGGACATGGGTTCCAAAACTCTGTGACTGGAGAGAGGCTTGAGACAGGTATTAGTACCTGGTGGTGTGGGCCCCTTTGTGAGGGCCTGAAACACCAATTGCATCTCTGTCTCTCTCCACTGTGGAATGTCAGAGCTAATTTTGGGTTTATTGAGAGTCTTGCTAGAGGTACTGTGCTGAATTCACTTTAGCCGTATGGTGCACCAGTACTAAGGCTCCCACTACTATGAGCTGAAATCACTGAGCACTGTGTCAAGTAGTGGGGAGCCGGAAGAACCAGAGTGCAGTGGTGCTGTTCGTGGATAGGCTGGCGGAGTGTTTGTGAGGCAGCAAGGTGAGCTGTGCAGAGTGGGGCTGTTCGTGAGACAGTGGTGTGTTTGTGAGACAGCTGAGCTGAGCTGAGCTGAGCGGAGCTGTTCGTGAGACAGTGAGCTGTGCAGAGCGGAGCTGGTTCTGAGACAGAGGAGCAGAGCAGAACAGAGCCCTGTGGGGCAGTCAGCTTCAGGACACGTAAGGTGCCCCTTACCTCTTTCCCCCCCCCCCACAGGCACATTTTAGCCAGACTGGGGAGTAGCACTCTGCAGATGAACCTTTGAACTCTGGGGCTGGACTTTTTGGACTTTGGGTGATTTGTGGATTGCTGGACTCAAGAGACGTTTGGGTTCTGGGACTCAAGAACCCGAGGGAAAGGATGTGGCCCAATTTGCTGGGGTGGGTCTTTGCTCATGGTTTGGTTAATGAACACTAGTTGTGGTGTTTCCCCAATTTAATGCTGATGTCGTTTACCTCATGTTATTAAAGATTCTCTACTACACCGAGACTCTGTGCTTGCGAGAGGGGAAGTATTGCCTCTTTGAGGCGCCCAGGGGGTGTGTAAGATTTTCCAGGTCACTGGGTGGGGGCTCGAGCCAGTTTTGCATTTGCTTTGATGAGAGGGAACCCCTGTGTACTGAACCCGTCCCTTGCTGCTATCAACTTGGCCTGGCAGGATTACATTTAATTACAAGGGTTACATTTAATTTCAGGCAGTCTGACTCTGCAACATATTGTTGCAGATCCTCAGCATAACTGCTGCGAGTGCCTCCAAGCGGGAGGGGGGGGCCAAGGACACTTGGGCCTAGTGCGAGGGGGCTTCATCAACACTCGTGGTCTTCCATCCCCTCGAGTTACCTAGTGGCCATGCCCAGTGTCCCCAACACCCTGCTCCCTGCAGTGCCAGCCTCTGTCCCCCTCCCCCTGCCGTGCCAGCCCGTGTCCCCCATCCCCTGTGGTACCAGCCCATGTCCCCTGCCCCCTGCCATGCCAGCCCATGTCCCCCACCCCCTCCATCCCAAACCATGTCCCCTATCCCCTGCCATTCCAGCCCATGTCCCCCGCCCCCTGCCATGCCAGCCCGTGTCCCCTGCCCCCTGCTGTGCCAGCCCATGTCCCCCATCCCCTGCCGTGCCAGCCTATGTCCCCCACCCCTGCCATTCCAGCCCATGTCCCCTGCCCCCTGCCATCCCAACCCGTGTCCCCCGCCCCCTGCCATTCCAGCCCATGTCCCCCACCCCCTGCCATGCCAGCCCGTGTCCCCTGCCCCCTGCCATGCCAGCCCGTGTCCCCCATCCCCTGCCATTCCAGCCCATGTCCCCTATCGCCTGCCATTCCAGCCCATGTCCCCCGCCCCCTGCCATTCCAGCCCGTGTCCCCCACCCCCGCCATTCCAACCCAAGTCCCCCGCCCCCTGCCATGCCAGCCGTGTCCCCTGCCCCCTGCCATCCCAACCCATGTCCCCCACCCCCGCTGTGCCAGCCCGTGTCCCCTGCCTCCTGCCATCCCAACCCATGTCCCCCGCCCCCTGCCGTGCCAGCCCGTGTCCCGTGCCCCCTGCCATTCCAGCCCATATCCCCCGCCCCCTGCCATTCCAGCCCGTGTCCCCCGCCCCCTCCCATTCCAGCCCGTGTCCTCTGCTCCCTGCCATGCCAGCCCGTGTCCCCAGCCCCTTGCCATGCCAGCCCATGTCCCCCGCCACCTGCCATGCCAGCCCGTGTCCCCTGCCCCCTGCCATTCCAACCCATGTCCCCCGCCCCCTGCCATGCCAGCCCGTGTCCCTCGCCCCCTGCCATCCCAACCCATGTCCTCTGCTCCCTGCCGTGCCAGCCCGTGTCCCCCATCCCTTGCCATTCCAGCCCATGTCCCCCGCCCCCTGCCATTCCAGCCCATGTCCCCCACCCCCTGCCATTCCAACCCGTGTCCCCCGCCCCCTGCCGTGCCAGCCCGTGTCCTCCGCCCCCTGCCATGCCAGCCTATGTGTCACGGAGTTCCCGGGGGATGCTCTGGAACTGCTCCCTACGAAGCCAGTCAGGACTCTGGGGAAGCCTCCTTTCTGTGAGCAGCCTGTCTGCAGGACACACAGCTCACCCAGCTTCCACCTTCCTGGGTCTGACCTCGGAGCATTCAGCATCCTCTGCCCCTCCGTGCACTTCCCACAGTGAGTCCGCTCAGGCGGGGTCCTGGGGAAGCCAGAGGGTCCTGCCCCCCAACTTCGCAGACAGACGTGACTCTCAGCCAGCCAATAAAACAGAGGTTTATTAGACAAAAGGAACATGGTCTAACACAGAGCTTGTAGTTGCAGAGAACAGGCCACCTCAGCTGGGTCCATTTTGGGGGGCAGTGAGCCAGAAAACCATCTCTGCACGTCACTCCATGTCCCCAGGCAGCCCCAAACTGAAACTCTCTCCAGCCCCCACTCATCTCGGCTTTGTCCCTTTCCCGGGCCAGGAGGTCACCGGATTCCTTTGTTCTCCAACCCTTTAGCTCTCACCTTGCAGGGGGGAAGGGCCAGGCCATCAGCTGCCAGGAAACAGGGTGTCGGCCATTCTCTGTGTCCAGACTCCTGCACACACCTGCCCTCTAGGTCTCTGCAATGATCATACACCCTTACCCCACCCCCTAGATACTTAAGAACTGCATGGGGAAACTGAGGCACCCCCACACTATCCAGAGGAAACATCAAGAACAGTCCCACTTCGTCACACCATGTCCCCCACCCCCTGCCATGCCAGTCCATGTGCCCTGCCCCCTGCCACGGCAGCCCGTGTCCCCCACCCAATGCCGTGGCAGTCCATGTCCCCCACCCCTGCCATTCCAACCCGTGTCCCCCGCCCCCTGCCGTGCCAGCCCAAGTCCGCTGCCCGCTGCCATTCCAACCCATGTTTGTGACGAAGTGGGACTGTTCTTAATGTTTCCTCTGAATACTGTGTGAGTGCCTCAGTTTCCCCTCGGCAGTTCTTAAGTATCTAGGGGGTGGGGTAAGGGTGTATAATCATTGCAGAGCCCTAGAGGGCAGGTGTGTGCAGGAGTCTGGACACAGAGAATGGCCGACACCCTGTCTCCTGGGAACTGATGGCCTGGGCCCTTCCCCCCTGCAAGGTGAGAGCTAAAGGGTTGGAAAACAAAGGAATCAGGTGACCTCCTGGCCCGGGAAAGAGACAGAGCCCAGAGGAGGAGGGGCTGGAGGGAGTTTCAGTTTGGGGCTGGCTGGGGACATGGAATGAAGGGCAAACGTGGTTGTCTGGCTCACTGCCCCCCAAAATGGACCCAGCTGAGGGGTCCTGTTCTCTGCACCTACAAGCTCTGTGTTAGACCATGTTCCTGTCGTCTAATAAACCTCTGTGTTACTGGCTGGCTGAGAGTCCCATCTGACTGCGGAGTTGGGGGGCAGGACCCTCTGGCTTCCCCAGGACCCCGCCTGGGCGGACTCGCTGTGGGAAGCGCACGGGGGGCAGAGGATGCTGAATGCTCCGAGGTCAGACCAAGGAAGGTGGAAGCTGTGTGAGCTGTGTGTCCTGCTGACAGGCTGCTCACAGAAAGGAGACTTCCCCGGGGTCCTGACTGGCTTCATGGGGAGCAGTTCCAGAGCATCGCCCGGGGACTCTGTGACAGTGTTCCCCGCCCCCTGCAGTGCCAGCCCGTGTCCCCCACCCTCTGCCGTGCATGCCCATGTGTCAGCCCGTGTCCCCCGCCCCCTGCCATTCCAAACCATGTTCCCCGCCCCCTGTGGTACCAACCTGTTTCCCCCATCCCCTGCTGTGCCAGCCCGTGTCCCCCCCGCCATTCCAACCCATGTTCCCCACCCCTGTGGTACCAGCCTGTGTCCCCCATTTCCTGCTATTCCAGCCCATATGCCCCACCCCCTGCAGTGCCAGCCTCTGTCCCCTGCCCCCTGCCGTGCCAACCCGTGTCCCCCTCCCCCTGCCGTCCCAGCCCATGTCGCCCACCCCCTGCGGTGCCAGCCCGTATCATAGAATCATAGAATTACAGAGTTGGAAGGGACCTCTGGAGGCCCTCTAGTCCAACCCCCTGCCCAGAGCAGGACCAATCCCAACTAAATCATCCCAGCCAGGGCTTTGTCAAGCCTGACCTTAAAAACTTCTAAGGAAGGAGATTCCACCACCTCCCTAGGTAACGCATTCCAGTGTTTCACCACCCTCCTAGTGAAAAAGTTTTTCCTAATATCCAACCTAAACCTCCCCCACTGCAACTTGAGACCATTAGTCCTTGTTCTGTCATCTGCTATCACTGAGAATAGTCTAGATCCTTCCTCTTTGGATCCACCTTTCAGGTAGTTAAAAGCAGCTATCAAATCCCCCCTCATTCTTCTCTTCCGTAGACTAAACAATGCCAGTTCCCTCAGCCTCTCCTCATAACTCATGTGTTCCAGTCCCCTAATCATTTTTATTGCCCTCAGCTGGACTCTCTCCAATTTCTGCACATCCTTCTTGTAGTGTGGGGCCCAAAACTGGACACAGTACTCCAGATGAGGCCTCACCAGTGTCGAATAGAGGGGAACGATCACGTCCCTCGATCTGTTGGCAGTGCCCCTACTTATATATCCCAAAATGCCATTGGCCTTCTTGGCAACAAGGGCACACTGTTGACCCATATCCAGCTTCTCGTCCACTGTCACCCCTAGGTCCTTCTCTGCAGAACTGCTGCCGAGCCATTCGGTCCCTAGTCTGTAGCGGTGCATGGGATTCTTCCGTTCTAAGTGCAGGACTCTGCACTTGTCCTTGTTGAACCTCATCAGATTTCTTTTGGCCCAATTCTCCAATTTGTCTAGGTCCCTCTGTATCCTATCCCTACCCTCCAGCGTATCTACCACGCCTCCCAGTTTAGTGTCATCTGCAAACTTGCTGAGGGTGCAATCCACACCATCCTCCAGATCATTTATGAAGATATTGAACAAAACGGGCCCCAGGACCGACCCCTGGGGCACTCCACTTGACACCAGCTGCCAACTAGACATGGAGCCATTGATCACTACCCGTTGAGCCCGACAATCTAGCCAACTTTCTACCCACCTTATAGTGCATTCATCCAGCCCATACTTCTTTAACTTGCTGGCAAGAATACTGTGGGAGACAGTGTCAAAAGCTTTGCTAAAGTCGAGGAATAACACGTCCACTGCTTTCCCTTCATCCACAGAACCAGTAATCTCATCATAGAAGGCAATTAGATTAGTCAGGCATGACTTTCCCTTGGTGAATCCATGCTGACTGTTCCTGATCACTTTCCTCTCCTCTAAGTGCTTCAGAATTGATTCCTTGAGGACACGCTCCATGATTTTTCCAGGGACTTGAGGTGAGGCTGACTGGCCTGTAGTTCCCAGGATCCTCCTTCTTCCCTTTTTTAAAGATGGGCACTACATTAGCCTTTTTCCAATCTTCCGGGACTTCCCCCGATAGCCATGAGTTTTGAAAGATAATGGCCAATGGCTCTGCAATCACATCTGCCAATTCCTTTAGCACTCTCGGATGCAACGCATCCAGCCCCATGGACTTGTGCATGTCCAGTTTTTCTAAATAGTCCTGAACCACTTCTTCCTTCACAGAGGGCTGGCCACCTCCTTCCCATGCTGTGCTGCCCAGTGCAGTAGTCTGGGAGCTGACCTTGTTCGTGAAGACAGAGGCAAAAAAAGCATTGAGTACATTAGCTTTTTCCACATCCTCTGTCACTGGGTTGCCTCCCTCATTTAGTAAGGGGCCCACACTTTCCTTGGCTTTCTTTTTATTGCCAACATACCTGAAGAAACCCTTCTTGTTACTCTTAACATCCCTCGCTAGCTGCAACTCCAGGTGTGATTTAGCCTTCCTGATTCCCTTCCTACATGCCCGAGCAATATTTATATACTTATCCCTGGTCATTTGTCCAATCTTCCACTTCTTGTAAGCCTCTTTTTTTGTGTTTAAGATCAGCAAGGATTTCACCGTTAAGCCAAGCTGGTCACATGCCATATTTACTATTCTTTCTACACATCGGGATGGTTTGTCCCTGTAACCTCAATAAGGATTCTTTAAAATACAGCCAGCTCTCCTGGACTCCTTTCCCCCTCATGTTATTCTCCCAGAGGATCTTGCCCATCAGTTCCCTGAGGGAGTCAAAGTCTGCTTTTCTGAAGTCCAGGGTCCGTATTCTGCTGCTTTCCTTTCTTCCTTGTGTCAGGATCCTGAACTTGACCATCTCATGGTCACTGCCTCCCAGGTTCCCGTCCACTTTTGCTTCCCCTACTAATTCTTCCCAGTTTGTGAGCAGCAGGTCAAGAAGAGCTCTGCCCCTAGTTGGTTCCTCCAGCACTTGCACCAGGAAATTGTCCCCTACCCTTTCCAAAAACTTCCTGGATTGTCTGTGCACCGCTGTATTGCTCTCCCAGCAGATATCAGGGTGATTGAAGTCGCCCATGAGAACCAGGGCATGCGATCTAGTAGCTTCTGCGACTTGCCGGAAGAAAGCCTCTTCCACCTTATCCCCCTGGTCCGGTGGTCTATAGCAGACTCCCACCACGACATCACCCTTGTTGCTCAGGCTTCTAAACTTAATCCAGAGACACTCAGGTTTTTCTGCAGTTTCGTACCGGAGCTCTGAGCAGTCATACTGCTCCCTTACATACAGTGCTACTCCCTCACCTTTTCTGCCCTGCCTGTCCTTCCTGAACAGTTTATAACCATCCATGACAGTACTCCAGTCATGTGAGTTATCCCACCATGTCTCTGTTATTCCAATGACATCATAACTCCTTGACATCACCAGGACCTCCAGTTCTCCCTGCTTGTTTCCCAGGCTTTGTGCATTTGTATATAGGCACTTGAGATAACCCGCTGATCGCCCCTTGTTCTCAGCATGAGGCAGGAGCCCTCCCCTCTCACACGCTCCTGCTCGTGCTTCTTCCCGGTATCCCGCTTCCCCACTTACCTCAGGGCTTTGGTCTGAGGTATGTTGGCAACAAGAAGAAAGCCAAGGAAAGTGTGGGCCCCTTACTGAATGAGGGAGGCAACCTAGTGACAGAGGATGTGGAAAAAGCTAATGTACTCAATGCTTTTTTTGCCTCTGTTTTCACTAACAAGGTCAGCTCCCAGACTGCTGTGCTGGGCATCACAAAAAGGGAAGAGATGGCCAGCCCTCTGTAGAGATAGAGGTGGTTAGGGACTATTTAGAAAAGCTGGACGTGCACAAGTCCATGGGGCCGGACGAATTGCATCCGAGAGTGCTGAAGGAATTGGCGGCTGTGATTGCAGAGCCCTTGGCCATTATCTTTGAAAACTCGTGGCGAACGGGGGAAGTCCCAGATGACTGGAAAAAGGCTAATGTAGTGCCCATCTTTAAAAAAGGGAAGAAGGAGGATCCTGGGAACTACAGGCCAGTCAGCCTCACCTCAGTCCCTGGAAAAATCATGGAGCAGGTCCTCAAAGAATCAATCCTGAAGCACTTAGAGGAGAGGAAAGTGATCAGGAACAGTCAGCATGGATTCACCAAGGGAAGGTCATGCCTGACTAATCTAATCGCCTTTTATGATGAGATTACTGGTTCTGTGGATGAAGGGAAAGCAGTGGATGTATTGTTTCTTGACTTTAGCAAAGCTTTTGACACGGTCTCCCACAGCATTCTTGTCAGCAAGTTAAGGAAGTATGGGCTGGATGAATGCACTATAAGGTGGGTAGAAAGCTGGCTAGATTGTCGGGCTCAACGGGTAGTGATCAATGGCTCCATGTCTAGTTGGCAGCCGGTGTCAAGTGGAGTGCCCCAGGGGTCGGTCCTGGGGCCCGTTTTGTTCAATATCTTCATAAATGATCTGGAGGATGGTGTGGATTGCACTCTCAGCAAATTTGCGGATGATACTAAACTGGGAGGAGTGGTAGATACGCTGGAGGGTAGGGATAGGATACAGAGGGACCGAGACAAATTGGAGGATTGGGCCAAAAGAAATCTGATGAGGTTCAATAAGGATAAGTGCAGGGTCCTGCACTTAGGATGGAAGAATCCAATGCACCGCTACAGACTAGGGACCGAATGGCTAGGCAGCAGTTCTGCGGAAAAGGACCTAGGGGTGACAGTGGACGAGAAGCTGGATATGAGTCAACAGTGTGCCCTTGTTGCCAAGAAGGCCAATGGCATTTTGGGATGTATAAGTAGGGGCATAGCGAGCAGATCGAGGGACGTGATCGTTCCCCTCTATTCGACATTGGTGAGGCCTCATCTGGAGTACTGTGTCCAGTTTTGGGCCCCACACTACAAGAAGGATGTGGATAAATTGGAAAGAGTCCAGCGCAGGGCAACAAAAATGATTAGGGGTCTAGAGCACATGACTTATGAGGAGAGGCTGAGGGAGCTGGGATTGTTTAGTCTGCAGAAGAGAAGAATGAGGGGGGATTTGATAGCTGCTTTCAACTACCTGAAAGGGGGTTCCAAAGAGGATGGCTCTAGACTGTTCTCAATGGTAGCAGATGACAGAACGAGGAGTAATGGTCTCAAGTTGCAATGGGGGAGGTTTAGATTGGATATTAGGAAAAACTTTTTCACTAAGAGGGTGGTGAAACACTGGAATGTGTTACCTAGGGAGGTGGTAGAATCTCCTTCCTTACAGGTTTTTAAGGTCAGGCTTGACAAAGCCCTGGCTGGGATGATTTAACTGGGACTTGGTCCTGCTTTGAGCAGGGGGTTGGACTAGATGACCTTCTGGGGTCCCTTCCAACCCTGATATTCTATGATTCTATGATTCTATGATTCCTTCCCCCGATGAACCTAGTTGAAAGCCCTCCTCACTAGGTTAGCCAGCCTGCTTGCGAAGATGCTCTTCCCTCTCTTCGTTAGGTGGAGCCCGTCTCTGCCTAGCACTCCTCCTTCTTGGAACACCATCCCATGGTCAAAGAATCCAAAGCCTTCTCTCCGACACCACCTGCATAGCCATTCGTTGACTTCCACGATTCGACAATCCCTACCCCGGGCTTTTCCTTCCACGGGGAGGATGGATGAGAACACCACTTGCGCCTCATACTCCTTTATCCTCCTTCCCAGAGCCACGTAGTCCGCAGTGATCCGCTCAAGGTCATTCTTGGCAGTATCATTGGTGCCCACGTGGAAAAGTAGGAAGGGTTAGCGGTCTGAAGGCTTGATGAGTCTTGGCAGACTCTCCGTCACATCGCGAATCTTAGCCCCTGGCAAGCAGCAGACTTCTCTGTTTTCCCTGTCAGGGCGGCAGATAGATGAGTCAGTCCCCCTGAGGAGAGAGTCCCCGACCACCACCACCCGCCTCCTTCTCTTGGGAGTGGTGGTCGTGGAACCCCCAACCTTAGGACAGTGCATCTCATGCCTTTCAACTGGTGGAGTCTCCTTCTGCTCCCTTCCCCCAGACGTATCATCTGGGCCACTCCCCGCAATGGTACCTGTGGAGAGAACATGAAAACGGTTACTTACCTGTTGGTGGTACATGGACTTCCCCCTTCTTCTTCTGGAGGTCACATGTTGCCAGATTTCTTCACCGTCCTCCTGTCTGTGCTGCGCAGCCTGCTCTGAATCTTCAGAACCTTGTGCCTGTAGAAGCATATCCTGACATCTGTCCAGGAAATCTTCAGTTTCTCTTATGCAACACAGGGTCAATACCTGTTGCTCCAGACCTTGAACCTTCTCTTCCAATATGGAGACCAGCTTGCACTTTGTACAGACAAAGTCGCATCTGTCCTGTGGAAGAAAGACAAACATAGCACATCCAGTGCAGGTCACAACAGTTGAAC
Organism: Chelonia mydas; assembly: GCF_015237465.2. Classification (NCBI taxonomy): domain Eukaryota; kingdom Metazoa; phylum Chordata; order Testudines; family Cheloniidae; genus Chelonia; species Chelonia mydas. Next base: position 257,230 of record NC_057849.1, on the reverse strand, counting down.
ACTCCCCATCCATATTACCTTCCTCAGAAGATGCAGTAATTACTCAGAGAAGTCGTTAGGGTGTAAGCCTCAGTGGGCTCACTCCAGGCGAACTCCCAGGCAAACTCCTGCTGTTTGCTGCTCTGCTGTCCCCCTCTGTGTGCCCCAGCCCCTGCGGTGCCAGCCCGTGTTCCCCCACCCCCTGCTGTGCCTTCCCATGTTTCCTCCTCTGCCGTGCCATCCTGTCCCCCCCGCCCCCTGCCATTCCAACCCATATCCCCTACTCCCTGCCATGCCAGCGCATATCCCCTGCCCCTTGCCATGCCAGCCTGTGTCACCCGCCCCCTGCTATTCCAGCCCATGTTCCCTTCCCCCTGTGGTACCACTGCCATTCCAACCCATGCTCCCTGCCCCCTGCCATGCCAGCCCGTGTCCCCCACCCCTGCGGTGCCAGCCGATATTCCCCCACCCCCTGCAGTGCCAGCCCGTGTCCCCCACCCCCTGCCATGCCAGCCCGTGTCCCCCACCCCCTGCGGTGCCAGCCGATGTTCCCCCACCGCCTGCGGTGCCAGCCCATGTTCCCCCAACCCCTGCAGTGCCAGCCCGTGTCCCCCACCCCCTGCAGTGCCAGTCTGCATCCCCCGCCCCCTGCGGTGCCAGTCTGCGTCCCCCGCCCCCTGAGGTGCCAGCCGATGTTCCCCCACCGCCTGCGGTGCCAGCCCATGTTCCCCCAACCCCTGCGGTGCCAGCCCGTGTCCCCTGTCCCTTGCGGTGCCAGCCCGTGTCCCCTGCCTCCTGCGGTGCCAGCCCGTGTCCCCCGCCCCCTGTGGTGCCAGCCCGTGTCCCCCATCCCCTGTTGTGCCAGCCCATGTCCCCCACCCCCTGCCATGGCAGCCCGTGTCCCCCGCCCCTGCCATTCCAACCCATGCTCCCTGCCCCCTGCCATGCCAGCCCATGTCCCCCACCCCCTGCCGTGGCAGCCTGTGTCCCCCGCCCCCTGCGGTGCCAGCCCGTGTCCCCCACCCCCTGCCGTGGCAGCCCGTGTCCCCCGCCCCTGCCATTCCAACCCGTGTCCTCTGCTCCCTGCCATTCCAACCCATGCTCCCTGCCCCCTGCCATGCCAGCCCGTGTCCCCCACCCCCTGCGGTGCCAGCCGATGTTCCCCCACCGCCTGCGGTGCCAGCCCATGTTCCCCCAACCCCTGCAGTGCCAGCCCGTGTCCCCCACCCCCTGTGGTGCCAGCCCATGTCCCCCACCCCCTGCGGTGCCAGTCTGCGTCCCCCGCCCCCTGCGGTGCCAGTCTGCGTCCCCCGGCCCCTGAGGTGCCAGCCTATGTTCCCCCACCGCCTGCGGTGCCAGCCCATGTTCCCCCAACCCCTGCGGTGCCAGCCCATGTCCCCTGCCCCTTGCGGTGCCAGCCCGTGTCCCCTGCCTCCTGCGGTGCCAGCCCGTGTCCCCCACCCCCTGTGGTGCCAGCGCGTGTCCCCCGCCCCCTGTGGTGCCAGCAAGCATCCCTGCTGTAGGAGCCACTGGAGGTGGGGGAGGGAAGAATAGGGTCCCTTGGCCTTCACACACACGCGCCCGCTCCCCAGCCCGGAGCCCGAGGAGCTGCTGCTTCCCCGTGATTTCCTGCAGGGGCCAGAGGTGTTTGGGGAAATGGTCTTTGAGTCTCCCAGCTGGTCACGCAGCTCCCTGCCCCCTGGTGGCTGCCCCATGGCTTGGCTCACCACCACCCCCCTCCCCAGCTCAGCCAAGCTCCCTCTGCTTTGGCCTGCTCTGGGGTTCCTGCTCTAGCCAATGGCCCGTGGGGAAGTTACTGGCCAGGGAGACGCCTGCTCTGTTCCTGGCTCTGTGCGGACTTTGCCTGGCCTGGCGAATTCCTTCCCCTCTCTGAGTGCAGCCCCTTGCAATGGGGCAGCTGCTTGGGCTCCTGCCAGCCGGGGTGGGGCGGCTGCAGGAGGGGACGGGCGGGGATGGGACATGTGTCCCATTCAGCCCTTGGAGCCTCTGCAGGCTGTGCTCCCCGAGGGGCCGTGACAGAGCTGGGCAGGGGCGGGAGGGAGCCTGGTGGCAGGAGGCGGGGAGGACGAAGGAGCTGGTGCGTGAGGAAGGGCTGTGGGGCTGGACTGAGGCATAGGCACCGACTTCCACTGTTCCTGGTGGGTGCTCGACCCCACCCCCGCCCCTGGCCCCGCCCCTGCACTGCCCTCTCCCTGCCCCCATTCCACCCCTTCCCCAAAGCCCTTGCCCCTGCCCCGCCTCTTCTGAGCACGACATGTCCCTGGAAAGTCCTAAGCACCACCAAACAGCTGTCTGGCGACAGGAGGTGCTGGGAGGTAGGAGGAGGAGTGGGGAGGCGGTGTGCTCGGGGAGTGGGGGGGGTGCGAGGAGCTTGGCTGCCGGTGGGTGCAGAGCACCCACTAATTTTTCCCCGTGGGTGCTCCAGCCCCAGAGCACCCACGGAGTCGACACCTATGGCCTGAGGTGCATATTGCGGGGATAGTTAGGGGCCGTGACTCTGGGAGCCCAAGGCAGCAGCTGGTGTCCCTGGGCAGGGGTTGTGCAGCTGGCGTGGGTGGGTGTGACGTTCCCCTGGTGTTATCTGGACCGGTGATCTTCTAGGTCACTCCAATCCTCAACTCTGGGAGCCAGCCTTACCTTGCTCTGCTGTGAGAACCCCTACTCCTGGGTTGGCCATGCTCAGCCTCTGGCGTGCAAGCTGCTCCCAGCTACGTGAGTGAGCACTTTTAGCCAGCCACTGCTTGGATTGTGCAACCGAATGACACTAGCCAATATCTCTGGTCCCAGACACAACCCTAGGAACCTCCCTCTTGCAGTGTCCAGTTATGCCCGCTGGGTGCTGGGGGCCCAGCCCCATAACAGGTCACTCCTGAGGCACTGGTTCCAGAACTGCAGAAAAACCTGAGTGTCTATGGATTAAGTTTAGAAGTGTGAGCAACAAGAGTGATGTAGTGGTGGGAGTCTGCTACAGACCACCGGACCAGGGGGATGAGGTGGATGAGGCTTTCTTCCGGCAACTCGCAGAAGCTACTAGATCGCACGCCGTGGTTCTCATGGGTGACTTTAATTTTCCTGATATCTGCTGGGAGAGCAATACAGCGGTGCATAGACAATCCAGGAAGTTTTTGGAAAGCGTAGGGGACAATTTCCTGGTGCAAGTGCTAGAGGAGCCAACTAGGGGGGGAGCTTTTCTTGACCTGCTGCTCACAAACCAGGAAGAATTAGTGGGGGAAGCAAAAGTGGATGGGCATCTGGGGGGGCAGTGACCATGAGTTGGTTGAGTTCAGGATCCTGACACAGGGAAGAAAGGTAAGCAGCAGGATACGGACCCTGGACTTCAGGAAAGTAGACTTCGACTCCCTCAGGGAACGGATAGGTAGGATCCCCTGGGGGACTAACATGAAGGGGAAAGGAGTCCAGGAGAGCTGGCTGTATTTCAAGGAATCCCTGTTGAGGTTACAGGGACAAACCATCCCGATGAGTCGAAAGAATAGTAAATATGGCAGGCCACCAGCTTGACTTAACGGTGAAATCCTAGCGGATCTTAAACATAAAAAAGAAGCTTACAAGAAGTGGAAGGTTTCACATATGACCAGGGAAGAGTATAAAAATATTGCTCGGGCATGTAGGAATGATATCAGGAGGGCCAAATCGCACCTGGAGCTGCAGCTAGCAAGCGATGTCAAGAGTAACAAGAAGGGTTTTTTTCAGGTATGTTGGCAACAAGAAGAAAGCCAAGGAAAGTGTGGGCCCCTTACTGAATGAGGGAGGCAACCTAGTGACAGAGGATGTGGAAAAAGCTAATGTCAAGCTGGTGTCAAGTGGAGTGCCCCAGGGGTCGGTCCTGAGGCCGGTTTTGTTCAATATCTTCATAAATGATCTGGAGGATGGTGTGGATTGCACCCTCAGCAAATTTGCGGATGATACTAAACTAGGAGGAGTGGTAGATACGCTGGAGGGCAGGGATAGGATACAGAGGGACCTAGACAAATTGGAGGATTGGGCCAAAAGAAATCTGATGAGGTTCAAGAAGGACAAGTGCAGGGTCCTGCACTTAGGACGGAAGAACCCAATGCACCGCTACAGACTAGGGACCGAATGGCTAGGCAGCAGTTCTGCGGAAAAGGACCTAGGGGTGACAGTGGACGAGAAGCTGGATATGAGTCAGCAGTGTGCCCTTGTTGCCAAGAAGGCCAATGGCATTTTGGGATGTATAAGTAGGGGCATAGCGAGCAAATCGAGGGACGTGATCGTTCCCCTCTATTCGACATTGGTGAGGCCTCATCTGGAGTAGTGTGTCCAGTTTTGGGCCCCACACTACAAGAAGGATGTGGAAAAATTGGAAAGAGTCCAGCGGAGGGCAACAAAAATGATTAGGGGTCTGGAACACATGACTTATGAGGAGAGGCTGAGGGAACTGGGATTGTTTAGTCTGCAGAAGAGAAGAATGAGGGGGGATTTGGTAGCTACTTTCAACTACCTGAGACGTGGTTCCAGAGAGGATGGTTCTAGACTATTCTGAGTGGTAGAAGAGGACAGGACAAGGAGTAATGGTCTCAAGTTGCAGTGGGGAAGGTTTAGGTTGGATATTAGGAAAAACTTTTTCACCAAGAGGGTGGTGAAACACTGGAATGTGTTACCTAGGGAGATGGTAGAATCTCCTTCCTTAGAAGTTTTTAAGGTCAGGCTTGACAAAGCCCTGGCTGGGATGATTTAATTGGGGATTGGTCCTGCTTTGAGCAGGGGGTTGGATTAGATGATCTCCTGAGGTCCCTTCCAACCCTGATATTCTATGATTCTATGAACTGGAGCATAGACTAACCCTGCCCATCTGTGATAGCTGGCTCAGGCACAGTGAGCAGCTCCTGCGTGTGGGACGACCCAGAGCTCAGGGCCTGGGCGAGACGTGGGGAACAGACCGTCAGGAAGGAGCTGCCCATAGGCATACAGGGGCAAGGCCAGGGCCTGGGGAACAGGCCGTGGGGAGGGAGGCAGACCTGGGCAAGAGACATGATTGAACCAACTGGGCAAGTCATCGCCAGGCCCATTCTACCAGTCACAGGGTCAGGAGCCCAGCCCAAACCATCTCTAGGCCCAGAGTTTGGGGGACGATGCTGAGCTGGCCCATCCCACCAATCACCTGGCCAGGGCATTGGGGTGCTGCAGAACTCACCCTCCTGTACACACTGCATGGAGCCAGAACAGCCACAGGGCCTGCCGCAGTTGTCATAACCATACAGCTAAGGGTAGCCTGGAATTCCTCCTTACCTGTAAGGGTTAAGAAGCTCAAATAACCCGGTTGGCACCTAACCAAAAGGACCAATGGGGAAAGAAGATACTTTCAAATCTTGGAGGGGGGGAAGGCTTTGTTTTGTGTGTTCTCTTGGGAAACAGAGAAGCATCAGGTCAGAAAACTCCTCCTATAAACCATCCTAAAAGTCTCTCATATTACAAAAATTGTAAGTAAAAGCCAGGCAAGGCATGTTAGGTTATCTTTTCTTCTGCTTGTGAATTTTTCCTTTGCTGGAGGGAGGTTTAGTCCTGTTTTTTGTAACTTTGAAACTAAGCCTAGAGGAAGTTCTGTTGTGTTTTTGAATCTTTTGTTACCCTGTACAGTTATTTTCCATTCTGATTTTACAGAGGTGATTTTTACCTTTTTTTTAAATAAAATCCTTCTTTTAAGAACCTGATTTCTCTATTTCTCTATCCCCAGGTGTTTGGGTCTGTGATCACTTTGTAACCAATTGGTTAGGATATTATTATCAAGCCTCCCCTTTGGGGGATATTTTGGGGGAATAGGAACTCCAAGTGGTCCTTTCCCTGATTCTTTGTTAAATCACTTGGTGGTGGCAGTGTACCCTCCAAGGGCAAAGAATTTGTGCCTTGGGGAAGTTTTAACCTAAGCTGGTAGAAATAAGCTTGCGGGGGGGGTGTCTTTCATGTGGGTCCCCACATCTGTACCCTAGAGTTCAGAGTGGGGAGGGAACCCTGACAGCAGTCATGGACACGCGAAGCCCCAGCTGCTGCCTAAAGACCCTGCCCTGCCCTGCTCCCAGTGGGACCCACACAGCTCAGCCTAGCAGAGAGAGAAAGCAGCCGGTTTCCCCCTCCCACACTGGGCTGCAGGAGTGACACCTCCACGGACCTCTGCCCTTCCCGCCATGAGGCTTCCCAGGGACGGCAGGGGGCTGCCCCCGCTGCCTATGGCAGTGACTTGCCCTCAGTGGGCGGTTCCATGCATTACAGTATGCCCAGCAGGGAGAGGGGCCAATGTGCCAGCCACAGGGACCCCCCCCGGCCCTGTCTCCATCAAGCCACATCAATGAACATGGGGCAGGGCTGGGATCTCCCCTACCTTCTTGGCCTTGTTTCCCTGCAGCTGCAGAGGGCTGAGGGCCTCATGGGCAGCAGCTTGGGGCACAGCAGATCAGTGCCCTGCACAGTCCAAGGGTCCCTGTTCTAGGGCTGTGGCAGGCCAGGCTCAATATGGCACCAGCTGCTGGGGACAGAAGAGGGGCTGGACCAGGAAGAAGGTGCTGACCCAAGAGGGGTGGCCAGCAGCAAGCCAGAGGCCACCTCAGCAGCCTAGGCCTGTGGAGTCGGCTTGCTGGGCTCAGTGGAGCCCACCCCTGTTGTACAAGCTTAGTAAAGGTGCTGAGACTCCTGCAGGCCAAAGACTTGCCAATCAACAGCATGGAGACAGCCACTTTTGATTTAAAGGTGGAGAAAAACCTGCTACAAATTCCACTCCCAGCCCCTTCCCAGCAGGGGGGCAGTGCAAGGCGCTGGCTGTGGGATGAGCTCCTGGGAACTCCAGTCCCAGCCATGCTGGGGACTGCAAACAGGGGAGTTTGAGTGAGGGCAAAGGAGATCCCCCTGCTGAACAAACAAGGTGCGAATACGAACCTTGGGGTGAGTGAGTTTATTTGGCTCTTTCTGTTTTTCTTTTTCTTTCAGATTATTTCAGTCAAAAGGTCAATTGGGATTGTGTGTTTGGGGCCATTTTGAGCAGTTGTTCCTTTGATCATTGTTGATCAGCCTCAATCAGCCTTGTGATCACCTTCCCCCTCTGTGATTAACGACAGGGGTAGGGCTGACCTAGGAGGAAAGGACTTAAAAGCCAGTGTCTAAGCGACCAATGGGAGCTAGTGAAACAGGGGACTGCGAAGGAGGGAGTTTGTAGGAGGGAGTCATAATATTATTGTTATGGTTAGGAAGGGCCGCATCGCCAGTGCCAACACTGCTCCGACTTACTCCACCTGTGCCTGTATCCAGACAGAGAACCAAACCATGGATGCCTCTACCCAGATCCTGGTGTGGACTTGCAGAGACTGTGGTCTGCATTTCCCACTCTCGGAAAGCCAGGCTGGGGGGACCATCCAGTGCAAAAGGGGCCAGCTGGTGGAATCTCTCAGAAAGCAGGTGGGAGAGCTACAGGAGGAGGTGGCTAGGCTGAGGAGCATCTGTGCACAGGAGGAATTCCTCGAGAGTATTCACATGGAGACATCCAAGGCTGAGGAAGCTATCCAGTTACTGAGGATTGCTGTCACACCACTCGGGGAGGAGGCCATGGCTCTGTCACAGGGAGGACACTGGCTGCTGGTTACTTTTGGCAGCAGGCAGTGCTCCACCCCTACTCCCAACCCACCCACCGTGGTGATGGAGAACTGTTATGCTGCCCTGGCAACGAGTGATGAGGAATCGCCCTTGGAGGAGGCGGAGGAGAAGCCGTGTACCCTCAAGGCTGGGAGGATCACAGCCACCACTCCCAGGAGGAAACTTAGGGTAGTGGTAGTTGGTAACTCTCTTCTGAGGGGGACGGAAGCACCCATCTGTCACCTTGACATGGCATCCCGGGAGGTATGCTGCCTGCCAGGAGCCTGTATCCGAGACATTATGGAGGGATTGTCAAGGATCATCTGGCCCTCTGACTACTACCCCATGCTACTCATCCATGTGGGCAGTAATGATACTGCGAGGTCTGACCCATAGCAGATCAGAAATGATGACAGGGCTCTGGGAGTAAGGCTGAGGGAGTTTGGAGCACAGGTGGTGGTCTCTTCAGTCCTTCCAGTCAAGGTTAGGAGCCTTGGCAAGGTTAGAGCCATCTTGGAGGTGAATGCCTCTCTGCAAGGATGGTGTCGCCAGGAGGGCTTCGGCTTCCTTGACCACTGGATGCTGTTCCAGGAAGAAGGACTGTTAAGCAGAGATAGGGTTCACCTATCGAGGAAGGGGACATCTCTAGGTAAGGATAAAAGGTGTAAAACCAAGGGCGATGTCATGGTAGGGTCCACTACAGACCAGCTAACCGGGAAGAAGAGGTGGATGAGACTTTTTTTTAAACAACTAACAAAATCATCCGAAGCCCAGGACTTGGTAGCAATGGGGGACGTCAACTCCTCAGACATCTGTTGGGAAAATAACACCGCAGGGCACCGATTATCCAACAAGTTCTTGCAATTGTATCGGAGACCATTTTTTATTTCAGAAGGGGGAGAAAGCTACTAGGGGGGAGGCTGTTCTAGATTTGATTTTGACAGATAGGGAGGAACTGGTTGAGAATTTGAAAGTGGAAGGCAACTTGGGGGAAAGTGATCATGAAATGGTAGAGTTCATGATTCTAAGGAATGGTAGGAGGGAGAACAGCACAATAAAGACAATGGATTTCAAGAAGGCAGACTTTAGCAAACTCAGGGAGTTGGTAGGTAAAATCCCATGGGAAGCGAGTCTAAGGGTATGTCTACACTAAGAAATTAGGTTGAATTTATAGAAGTCAAATTTTTAGGAAGTCATTTTATACAGTCAATTGTGTGTGTCCCCACTTAAAACCATTAAGACCATTAAGTCGGCGGAGTGCAACCACAATACCGAGGCTAGCGTCAACTTCCTGAGAGTTGCACTGTGGGTAGCTATCCCACAGTTCCCACAGTCTCCACTGCCTATTGGAATTCTGGGTTGAGATCCCAATGCCTGATGGGGCAAAAATCATTGTTGCGGGTGGTTCTGGGTATGTCGTCAGGCCCTCATTCCCTCCCTCCCTCCATGAAAGCAACGGCAGACAATCGTTTAGTGCCTTTTTTCATGGGTTACCCATGCAGACACCATAAAACAACTGAAGACAGTTGTGGAAAAACAGGGGAAAAACAACTGAAGGCAGTAGGCAGTTTTTCAAAGAGACATTATTAAGGGCACAAGACAAAACTATCCCACTGCACAGGAAAGATAGGAAGTATGGCAGGAGACCACACTGGCTTAACCAGGAGATCTTCAATGATCTAAAACTCAAAAAAGAGTCCAACAAAAAGTAGAAACGTGGTCAAATTACAAAGGATGAATATAAACAAATAACACAAGTATGTAGGGACAAAATTAGAAAAGCCAAGGCACAAAACAAGATCAAACCAGCTAGGGACATAAAAGGAAACAAGAAAACATTCTACAAATACATTAGAAGCAAGAGGAAGACCAAGGACAGAGGAGGTCCATTACTCAATGAGGGGGAAAGACAATAACAGAAAAAGTGGAAATGGCAGAGGTGCTAAATGACTTCTTTGTTTTGGCTTTCACCAAGAAGGTTGGTGGTGATTGGACGTCTAACATAGTGAATGCCAGTGAAAATGAGATAGGATCAGAGTCTAAAATAGGGAAAAAAGAAGTAAAAACTTACTTAGAGAAGTTAGATGTCCTCAAATCACCAGGGCCTGATGAAATACATCCTAGAATACTCAAGGAGCTGACTGAGGAGATATCTGAGCCATTAACAATTATCTTTGAAAAGTCATGGAAGATGGGAGACATTCAAGAAGACTGGAAAAGGGCAAATGTAATGCCCATCTCTAAAAAGGGAAATAAGGACAACCCAGGGAATTACAGACCAGTCAGCTTAACTTCCATACCTGGAAAGATAATGGAGCAAATAATTAAGCAATCAGTTTGCAAACACTGAGAAGATAATAAGGTGATAAATAACAATCAGCATGGATTTGCCAAGAACAAATCATGTAAAACCAATGTGATAGCTTTCTTTGACAAAATAACAAACCTTGTTGGTAGCGGGGAAGTGGTAGACGTGGTATATCTTGACTTTAGTAAGGCTTTTGATACTGTCTCGCATGACCTTCTCATAAAGAAACTAGGGAAATACTTAGGAAGGAACAATCAGTTGCACACACACAAAATGGGAAATGACTGCCTAGGAAGGAGTACTGCGGAAAGGGATCTGGGGGTCATAGTGGATTACAAGCTAAATATTCCAGTTCTGGATGCCACATTTCAGGAAAGATTCGCGAAAGTCATGAGAAGAGCAACAAAAATGATTAAAGGTCTAGAAAATATGACCTATGAGGGAAGACTGAAAAAATTGGGTTTGTTTAGTCTGGGGAAGAGAAGACTGAGAGGGGACATGATAACAGTTTTCAAGTACATAAAAGTTGTTACTAGGAGGAGGGAGAAAAATTGTTCTACTTGACCTCTGAGAATAGGACAAGAAGCAATGGGGTTAAATTGCAGCAAAGGAGGTTTAGTTTGGACATTAGGAAAAACTTCCTAACTGTCAGGGTGGTTAAGCACTGGAATAAACTGCCCAGGGAGGTTGTGGAATCTCCATCATTGGGGATTTTAAAGAGCAGGTTAGACAAACACCTGTCAGGGATGGTCTAGATAATACTTACTCCTGCTTTGCGTGCAGGGGACTGGAATAGATGACCTCTCAAGGTCCCTTCCAGTTCTATGATTCTATGCTCAGAAGGGGGTGCTGCAAGGAGTGGTGCAGGGTGATGGCTGTGGGATGAGCTCCTGGCTACTCCAGCCCCAGTTATGCCCAGGAGGGAGTTGTCTGGTGAAAGGAGTATTCCTGGGGGGATTCTGTACCCATGCAGGGGTGCAGAATTCATGTGGCCCGCATTTTCCTGTGCCCCTCACACAGAAAAATGCAAAAGAAATCTGCTGGGGGACATGCACCACTACCCCAGCAGCCTGGGCAGCGGGTCTGTTCCAGCGGGCATCAGGCAGCCTCAGAGACAAGGGATGGGGGCTGCTGGGCATGCGTTACTGCGTGATTATTGCTGGGGGAGGGGGGGCACAGGGCGGGGCTGGGCCTATGTAGGCATGAGGCAGGCAAGAGGCACAAATGAAGCAGCCTGCTTGAGTTAATTGATCTCATTCTCTGAGGCACAAATGTAGCACCCTGACTGTGTAGTAAAGTTGTTAAAGTTGCTGTTGATAGTGAATTGATCTCAGTCTCTGAGGCAGAAATGTAGCAGCCTGCCTACTACTGTTAGTTAAGGGTTCCCATTCTCAGTCAATTCCCCAAGGAGCATAAAACCTGTGAAAATTTTAAGGCCCCTACATTGCCAGAGTGATGTAAAAGAGCCTTATTATAAATGACAGTAAGGGAATCCGCAGCTGGGAAGATCTAGGTGCTTTCTCACTTATTTCCTGTGTCAAAGTGGCACAATGGGGTGAGATTACAGCTCAGGATTTATTAAATTTACCCATTAAAAAAAAAAAGACTTTGAGGGCAAATAAAACATTTACTAAGCAGTCAATAAAATGTCAGGACAATCAGAACCAAGCACTTCATAAAGTACCCCGCCGGGTCCAGGACAATTATTAGCAAAATTGTATGACTTTCATGTGTGAAAGTCTTAGCAATCTAAAATGCCATTTTACTTTTGTGTGTGTGTGTGTGCTGTTTGGTGTTCTGTAATGTAATTCAAATGAAAATCCAGGATTATAACTGGAAGGCAGGGTATTAGTTACCAAGCGTTTGTAATTTCACTTTCATGTTTTTAGGAAATGATGAATACTTATTGTGACTTTTTTCTGTATTGTAGTTTAAATAAATTACCAAAACAATTGAAACTGGTGTGATTATATTGCATCATTTTGACAAATAAAATATGCAGAATTTTGAATTTTTTGGCGCAGAATCCCCCCAGGAGTAAAGGCGGAAACGTGTAATTTCTGATTTACCCTGGTAATTTAGCCTCCGGTATCTTAATCAGGAGATGGTCTGAGGCATAGATTCCAGCAGTACAGGGACCCCTAGCACCCTGATTGGGCACTGGGGGTCGGCATTGACTGGGAAGGGTGAATGCCCCCTACTGTCCCCTGCAACACAGTGTTCCCTAGTGCCATGCTAGGGCATTGGGGTCAGCACTCATGGGGCAGGGCCTCCTACTGAGCCCCCCACCCCATGCCCTGAAACACTGGAGTCCCCTGGGACTTTGTTTCAGGTACTGCCTGGGGAGGAGCGGTTATAGCAGTTTCCAACCACCGTCACAGCCTCAGCCATGAAACCTCATGGAGAGTCTCAGTCTGAGCCTTCCTACACCGCGCGAGTGCGCCTAGTATTTAGCTGGCCTGCTGGTGCGGGGGAGGAGGATGGGAGCCAGAGATGAGCACAGCTTGACACTGCTGCACACGCACACAGACACATGGATAAAGGGCACGCGCACATGCAAACACAGACACATAGAGGCATATGAGCTGCTGTGTGCGTATACACACCTGCAGATGAGTGTACACACATATACACACACACTGATGTGCACATGCACACTCACTATATACACTCCCCCTATAAGCTTATGCATGTCTGCACACCCTGCACCTGCATGCACAAAGATGTGTGCATACACAGATGAGGGCACACCCACATACTCAGGCCTGTGCACACTCACACTGATTTCCCCCCCCCCAATAAGCAGATGAACACACAGAGGTGAGTGTGTGTGCACCCACCTGCAATGTGTCAAGCCTGCTGCTCTCAGTCTGTGCTGCGGGAGAAGGTAACGCGGGGTCCAGGGGAGGGGGCCTGTCCTCTCCCAGTGTGACAGGACCCTGCCCAGTCCCATCCCTTGTGAGGGAGAAAGGCCAGAGTGAGGCTTCAGCTTCAGGGCCTAGTGAGCAGCCAGCCGGGTGCCTTGCTCAGATTGACCCTTGCAGCGTCCAGGCCCCCCCTTCACAACTGAAACCAGAGCTGCCCCTTCCCCACCTGCCTGTGGATGGCAAAAGTGTGGGGGCCTGGGCCCCCTCCTCCCCCCAGTGGCCAGCCACATTTGCTGTCTTTCAGCCCAGGGTCTGTCTCAGCTGCCAGGCAGGCAATGCCCTCTAGCCCTCCCCATGGGCATCGGGTGTCAGGGGTCTCGCTCCCGTAGCTAGTAGTGGTCCCTGTTTCTCCCTGGGCCTTTGGCTCGTAGCTGTGCCCTTGGCTTGGCCACTGAGACTGGCTTTCTTTTGTGCTGTGGCTGGAAGCCGGGCTCACCCCATCGGTTCTGCCTACAGCATTGAGGGTGGCACATCTCTGTACAAACACATGTGGTTTATTAAGGCATTTCTTTGAGAAATTGGCACTTGGGTCCGGGCCATGCTGGAGCAGCCCGGGGTCGTGGGCAGGCGAGCAGGGCCCAATACATGCAGTTCAGCGCGGACACGATACAAAAGGCTACAAACAAAGTAGAAAACAGAACCGCTTAGTACAAAGTGTAAAAATAAATAACTGGAGCCGCAGCTCCTGATGTGGTCAGCTGCACAGCCCCCATACTGTGCTCAGCGGTGCCCATTCGTGTCCATCCCCCCCATACTGCGCCCAGCGGTGCCCGTTCATGTCCATCCCCCCCCATTCTGTGCTCAGCAGTGCCCGTTCATGTCCATCCCCCCCATACTGCGCCCAGCGGTGCCCGTTCATGTCCATCCCCCCCCATTCTGTGCTCAGCAGTGCCCGTTCATGTCCATCCCCCCCCATACTGTGCCCAGCGGTGCCCCTTCATGTCCATCCCCCCCTATTCTGTGCTCAGCAGTGCCCGTTCATGTCCATCCCCCCCCATACTGTGCCCAGCGGTGCCCGTTCATGTCCATCCCCCCGCATACTGCGCTCAGCAGTGCCCGTTTGTGTCCATCCCCCCCCATACTGCGCTCAGCAGCAGTGCAAGTACATGCCTACCCCCCCGCATACTACGCTCAGTGGTGCATGTATGTGTCCATTCCCCCCCCGACCCCCAGCAATACTGCAGTCAGCAGCAGGGCACATACCTGTCCATTCCCTCCCCATACTGCACTCCGTGCTGCACATATGCGTCTGTTCCCCACCCCCATGTTGCCATCAGCGATGCAGGTGTGTCCTCCCCCCCATATTGGGAGCTGTGCTACAACTATCCATGTCCTCGCTTGACACACATTGGGGTTAGTGTGAGGGACCCAGCAGTCACTGGGGAGACAGATCTCTTGGGCAGGAGCCCCTTGCAGCCTGTTACCTACTTTAGGGCTGCATTAGGGGCAGAGTGTGGACAAGCCCTTCAGATCCCAGTGGGAGGGGCACAGGGATACCCTAGTCCTGGGCTGGGCAGAGAATTCTCTGGGCCACTGCCCCTGTCCACTCCTGCTTCCCCAGGAACACAGCCCAGCCCTGCCTGGGACAGGGGATCGCGTGGCAGGGCCCCAGCTCCGGGGCTGTAGCCCCTTAGTTCTGTTGCGGCCAGGGGAGCATTGCACCTTAGCAAGTGCCCTGCACTGCAGCTTCTGTTCCGTCTTCCCAGGAGACGTCAACCCCTGCCACAGGCTCTCCCCATGTCACCGCACCCCCTCTGGGCCACCCCCCATGTCACCGCAGCCCCCCCCCGGGTCACTACCCTGCCCCTTGGTTCCTACCCCCCATGTCACCACCAACCCCAGGCTCTCCCCACCCCCGGGTACTCCTGCATGTCCCTGTCCCAGGATAAGTGAGGGTGCTAGAGAACCACACTTGGGATGAAATGCCCAACGAGCACTGGGGAAAGCAGCTCAAGGTGACTAAGCTGAACTGATGGAGGGGGCTGAGCACAGACGGGTGGGGCCAAAGGGGGGGCGGCTGAGCGCAGAGAGGTGGGGGGCAGGACTGATGGAGGGAGAGGGGCAGGGCTGAGCCACAAAATTCCAGCATGAAACTTTCACAATCAAACCACAAAGTTTTTCTCCCACAGCTGGGGGAAGGGGCACTCTATCCCCTGCTGTTATATACCCACCTGTCCCCAGCCACACCCACTCCCCTGCTGCACCCTCCCACAACCACACCCACCAAGTCACACCTCAGGTGGCTGCACCCTCCCCCCGCAACAGCCTGTTCACATCTGCTGCACCCTGCGCGGCTCTGTCCCCGCCTCACCCTGTCAGCCCAGCATCTGATGGCTTTGTGCGCCCAGGTGCTAGCCCCGCTGTCGGGTTATTGCTGCAGCCTGGTGGATGGAAGCGAACAGACAGATGTAGCCCCCCAAACGTAGCTGGGCAGGATGGAGAGCCTCTGTCATCCCCTCAGGGGTCCTGGACCCGGCCTTGGTACTGTGCATGGTGCTGGATGGCAGGGGAGCATGCTGCCTGTCTCTCGCAGCGTGTGTCCAATTCCAGTCGGTGCAGCCCCAGGGCCCAGGCTTGTGCAAGACACAGGGTTGTGCAAGACATTCTGGTGCCAGGGCTGAGCATGTGAGAGTGACACTGGGGCACCAAGACGGGTTGCAGCGAGACACGGGTGGCAGCAGGAGGGTGGGGACCAACCCCCATGGGAGCATGTACCCGTGCCATGCTCACAGCACCACACGGAGGGGAGATGAGCAGCCACAACCAATTGTCCACCCCTCCCACAGGGGAATATGGGGCTCCTACAGTGGAGGCCCTGGATGCAGGGACCCCAGCCCAAGGGCAGACGGGCAGGGAGTGTCTTTCAACTGCACAGACCCCCCCTCAAGTGGGGGAGGGGGCATCGTGGCTGCACAGACCCCCTCTGCCCCCACCTCTCCACCAGCAGGGCATTGCAGCAACACAGGCCCTTCCCTGGATACGGCATCATGGCTGCACAGACCCACCCTGGCTGGGGAAGGGGTCCTCATGGCTACATAGACCTGCCCCTGCCTGGAGAAGGGGTCCTCATGGCTGCACAGACCTGCCCCTGCCTGGGGAAGGGGTCCTCATGGCTGCACAGACCTGCCCCTGCCTGGGGAAGGGGTCCTCATGGCTGCACAGACCCACCTTGGCTGGGGAAGAGGTCCTCATGGCTGCACAGACCTGCCCCTGCCTGGGGAAGGGGGCACTGTGGCTGCACAGACTGGGGGGCGCCGGGCTCTTTTGGATGCTGTCTTGCGGCCGAAAGAGAAAGTGCAGCAACACACCCAGGTGGGGCTTACAGCTGCTGAAAGCCCCAGGTGCGGTCCATGCTGTCTCCATCTGCCTTGTCTCTCCAGGGGCCACAGGACCGGCTCAGTCATGGGAGGGGCCCAAGCATGTCTCTGGCCCTGGTACAGGTGATGCCCAAGGGGTGAAGTGGCTGGGAATCAGGACATGCCTATGGAACAGGCGTGGTTCTGTGGCAGCCCTCAGGGTCTCTGGCCCTCCTAAAGCTGCTTCCTCCATGCAGCTTGTCTCAGCAGCAAAAAACAGAATCAATGAGCTGGGAAGCTCCTGGTGTGGATGATCTGTGGGGAACCAGATCTGCCCCCCGGAGCCAGACGAGCCTGCAGGGAATGGAATTCCTTCCCTGGGTCTGGATGGGGTGGCAGGGAACAGGATCCCCCCTGGGGTCTCGATGGGTCTGCAGGGAACAGGATCCCCTGCCTTGGGGACTGGATGGGGCGGCAGGGAACAGGATTCCCTCCCTCCTTCCCCCTGGCAAGACTGCAGGGAACAGGATCTGTTCCCCACTGTGTCTGGAGGGGTCTGTGGGAATAGGACCCTCCACCCTGTGTTAGGCCAGACCTGCGGTGTAGTGTATCCCATCCCCCAGATCCCCCTGTGTCCTGTTTCCCTGCCCTGTATCCAGATTTCCCCCCATTCTGGGGCTGGACAGGCCTGCAGGGAATGGGATTTCTTCTGGGTCTTGGTAGGTCTGCAGGGAATAGGATCAGCCCTCATGGATGGGCCTACAAGGTGGAGGTGATGGGGAGTGGGAGACAGCCAGCTCCGTGTGGCAGAGTGAGCTCTGTCCATGTGCATGGCATGATGTCTGGTATGCTGGCCCATGCTCCCCCCACCCCTTTGGAATGTGTCCCCACCCCAGAAACCTTCACCAAGTGCTTTCCCGGCCTCTAGCTCACAGTCTGGCCCCCCAAACTACGTCCCAGGCAGGTACAGCTGCTGCCACTCCCGGCTGGGCAGCTTGGCCCACAGGACCGGAGGAATGAGGTCACGAGCGGCCATGGCCATCACAGGGGTGGCGAGGACACCCCTTCGCCCCCCGCCCCCACCACTCAGGGCAAACAGTACCATGAAAGAGCAGGTCTGACACTAATGGAGGCACTGGCACCAGCACCAGAACCGGCAGCCATTCGAGGCAGTGGGACCAGCACCACCACAAGCAACCTATCGGGGCGGTGAAATTAGTAGTGGAACTGGCAGCCCATGTGGAGGGACTGGAACCAGAAGCAGCAACCTGCTGGGGTCTGAGAATGAAGCAGCCTGTGGGGGTGGCAGATCCAGCTCTTCCGCCCCCGCCGCACCTGGAGGCTGCAGAGAATAGCAGGAGGGGCTGAGAGTCCATGGGAGCGTGGGGCTAAATCCTGAGCTCAGCTTCCTCAGGGAGCTCCAGCGAGTGCTCGGCGCTGATGACAGAGGCTGAGGGCCCCTGGGAGACACCAAAAGGCGACACCACGGGGGAGCGGGCAGCCAGCGGGGACAGCGAGGGCGAGAAGCTGGGCGACATGGCCGAGGAGGAGATGGACCCCTCGTGGCTGATGGGTGAGCGGCGCAGGGAAGACAGGTGTGGGAAGGTCCTGCCCACTGCTGGCTTGGGGGGCACTGACTTGGCCCCGGGATGGGCCACCGAGGTGATAAGGGGCGGCGGATCAATGCGGGGCTTGGGCTCTGCCTTGGGCTTGGCTTGGAAGGGCTTGCGCAGGGAGCTCTCATCCTTGAGCCGGGCAATCTCGGTGAAGACGCTGGCCAGGGGCTGGAACTGGGGGCACCAGTTCAGCAGGTAATCCCAGTTGTAGCTGCCACGGAGCTCCTCCTCGCTAGCCACGACGGCGGTGAGGGAGCCCTCCACAGAGGGCTTGCCGTCCTCGGGGAAGGTGTAGTCCTTGGGGTGGGAGGAGACGCTCAGGCCGCAGCCCACGCCCAGGAAGGTGCTACTGCCCCCTTCGTCGCGGTAGAGCTGGGGCGGCTGCCCAGGCAGCAGCAGGCTGGAGCCCTTCTTGGTCTTGAACCACTGGGCGCTCTCTAGAGTGGTGGGCTCACAGGAGATGTCAGAGAGCTGGTCGGCGTCCTGCTGGATGCCCGAGTCGGGACCGCGGGCTGAGATGTGCTCCTGCATGGAGGAGGTGACGCTGGCCACACGTGGGTATTCGTTAATCATCCGGATCTCATCGTCCTCGGCTGCCTCGGCTGAGCCACGCCCGCTGGAGTGAGAGGGGTCCAGGGAGCCACCCCGCGGGTAGGGTCCGGCTGACTCACTGCCATAGCCTGGCAGGGCCTGGTGGTAGATGCGGTCACTGCCGGGAAGCACTGGCTCCTCATGGCCTAGCTTCTGCAAGGAGCCACTCTGCATGCGGTTGAGCTGCGAGTCCTGCTCTGGCTTCTTGTGTCCCTGTTGGTGCCGGGAGCGGACCAGCACCAGGACGATGGCCACGGCGGCCAGCACCACCACCACGCCCAGGGAGGCAGCCACAGCTACCACCAGCAGCAAGTTGAGGTCCGGAGCCAGGCCGAAGGAGGTGTGGGTGATGTCAATGGAGACCTGAGCAGAGGCCGAGCGGGAGGAAGGCAGGGGGCTGCGGGCCTGCACCTCCAGGCTCATCTCTCGTGGCTCCCGCTTGGGGCGCCCTGCTGGCTCTGGCTGGCTGTCCACGCGCAGGTAGATGGTGCCGGTGGTCTGGTTGACCCCGAAGTATGGTGAGGGCTTAGCTAAAGAGTAGAGCACCACGCCGTCCACACCCTCGTCCTCGTCAGTGGCCAACACCCGGCCAATGCTCTGGCCCTTGTGGGCACCCTCAGGCACCTCGAAGCTGAAGTCCGGGCTCAGGAAGACAGGACTGTACTCATCCTCGCCGGTCACCAGCACCCGCACGGTGACGGTGGCTGAGGCGTTGCCAGCATCCGTGGCCTGCACCAGCAGTTGGAAGGCCTTGGTGCGCTCGTAGTCAAAGGCGAGACGGGAGCGTAGCTCCCCGGAAGAGCGGTTAATGAAGAAGACATCCCTGCCCTCAGGGGCTCCCAGCTCCCCCACTGCCTGCTCCAGCACAGCGTAGTGCAGCTCTCCGAAAGTCCCGGTGTCGGCGTCGATAGCATGCAGAGTGGTGACCAGGGTGCCTGGTGGCAGATTCTCCTGCACGCTCGTGCTCAGCGTCTCCACCGGGAAGTAGGGTGTGTTGTCATTGATGTCCTTCACTTCAATGGTGATGGGCACCAGCGTGAAATGCCCGCCGGGGCCATCAGACGCCTGCACCACCAGGCTGTGCAGGGCCTGGGTCTCTCGGTCTAGGGGCTGTGCCAGGCGCAGGGCGCCTGTGGCCTCATGCAGCTGGAAGAGCCCGCACTGATCCCCGGAGCTGATGCTGTAGTGCACCTGGCCATAGGGGCCCGAGTCGGCGTCGTGGGCTGCCAGCCGCAGCAGCTCGGTGCCCGGGGGGGTACTCTCGCTCACGGCTGTGTGGTACTCGGCCCGGGCAAAGACTGGCGGGTTGTCGTTGACATCCAGCACAGTGACAAGCACTGGCACGGTGGTGCTGCGCTGCGGCACACCCCGGTCCGAGGCTGCCACTGTCAAATTGTAAATGGGGATGGCTTCGAAGTCTAGCGCCTCCACCAGCACCACGGATCCCTGCGTGCGCAGGTGCCCCCGAGACCAGCCCACGTGGCTCTCCACCTGGAAGGCATTGCCACTGTTGCCACTGATGATGGTGTAGTCAAAGCCGGCGTTCTCCCGGGACAGGTCAGCGTCACCTGCCTCTAGCGTCAGCACGGTGGTGCCCGGGTGCAGGTCCTCAGGGACACAGGCATTGTAATGCGCCTGCTGGAAGGTGGGGCTGTGGTCATTCACGTCCAGCACCTGGATCTGCACTGTGGTCCAGGCCGAGAGGCTGGGAGAGCCATGGTCACACACCTCCACCACCAGGTCCAGCGTGGGCTGGTTTGCATCCAGCTCCACCTGGCGGGAGGTGAACAGCGTTCCTGTGTGAGGACAGAGTAGTCAGTCAGTGCAGCCCTGGGCAGGGGCGCAGAGCCTGCCAGACACCAATGGGTGAGCATAGGGGTGGGGAGAGTGTTGGGAGTGGGGGAAGGTGGGGCCAGAAGCAACCCCCACCCCCTGGAGTGAGGAGAGTCAGGGGACTTATTAACCTCAAGGCAAAATAGGGAGGCCAGACCCACTCCCACTGGTGATGGGGGTCACAGCTGGGGGGAAGTCAGACAGCTCCAGGCTGTGGGGCCCTGAAAGAGATATCGCTGTCCCCAGGAAGCCAGTTAACAGCTCCCTGTTGCTGGCATGGGATGGAGCTGCTTCTCCCAGGCACAGCAGCACCTTCCCACCTACCGTTGCTGGGGTTGATGGAGACATCGGAGCTGGGCACAGCCAGGCGATAGGTGAGCTCCCCATTGCTGCCAGAGTCCCTGTCCGTGGCACTGACGGTGAGGATGGTGCTGCCTGCCGGCGTGTGCTCCAGCAATGTCACCTGAAAGGAAAGCAAAGCCCAGAACCGTCAGACTCCTAGGAATCATAGAACTGGAAGGGACCTCGAGAGGTCATCTAGTCCAGTCCCCTGCACTCATGGCTGGACTAAGTATTGTCTAGAAGACCATCCCTGACAGGTGTTTGTCTAACTTGCTCTTAAAAATCTCCAATGATAGAGATTCCACAACCTCCCTAGGCAATTTATTCCAGTCCTTAACCACCCCGACAGTTAGGAAGTTTTTCCTACTGTCCAAACTAAACCACCCTTGCTGCAATTTAAGCCCTCTTGTCCTATCCTCAGAGGTTAAGAAGAACTATTTTTTTCCCTCCTCCTTGTAATAACCTTTTACATACTTGAAAACTGTTATTATGTCCCCTCTCAGGCTTCTCCTGGGGCTCACCCCGGAGCTCTGGCAATGGCTCCCAGTTTGGTGGGGGAGTCACAGGCATGGCGTGCCTGCCCTAAAAGCATCAGGCTCTGGACAGAGGCAGGCACACCAGGCTGTGCAGCCCCACTTCTCTGATCCAGGAGTGGGGAACAGCAGGCTAGACGGGCACATTGGCTTGATCTGGCTAGAGTGCAGGGTGTTAGCATGTAAGACCAGAAGGGTCCAACAGATCATTGTGTCTGACCAGGCCAGTTACTGCTGTCATGAGCCCAGTAACCTGTGAGCGACTGAACCCCTGAAGGCACATGCAGGGTGGAGCCACAGCCATTAATGAGGTTGATCAACGTACCATTCCTGGGACCCAGCCCACAGTACGTTCGCTGCAACTGGGCTGGCCATGTGGTGGATTTACCAGACCAGCTGCCCATCCTCCTGCTGCTCACCATGACAAGGATCACAATGCCACTCCCTACATTTGGTCTCCCTGTACCGCCATCATGATGGGGGTGGCCAGGCCCAATTTGAGTGATTAGCATTGCAACACTGCCATAGTCAGCAGGCCCTGAGTAGCAGCAGGATGAGCAACCAATCCCGGTGTATCCACAGCATGGCCAGCCGAGCCATGGCAAGAGTATTGTACGGCTGGGTGTTGTTATTCATAAGAAGGTAAGGGCCCATAAGAGTATAGTGCCTATGTCCCTGTCACGGAGTGTGGGGGAGTCTAGGCCCTGCACCCCTCTTCCTGGGATTCACTGAGACTCTCAGCCAGCCAGTAAAACAGAAGGTTTATTGGACAACAGGAACACAGTCCAAAACAGAGCTTGTGGGTACACCCAGGACCCCTCAGTCAAGTCCTTCTGGGGGAGCAGGGAGCTTAGACCCCAGCCCTGGGGTTCCCTGTGTTCCTCCACCCAGCCCCAAACTGAAACTAAACCCACCCAGCAGGTTCCCTGCTGCAGCCTCCGTCCACATTCCTGGGCAGAGGTGTTACCTCCCCCTCCCCCTCCTGGCTCAGGTAACAGGCTCTCAGGTCTCCCGTCCCCAGGGCACATTCCCAGGTCAACACTCCCCCCTCCCTGCTGCGTCACATCGTCACATCTCTCCCCCCTTCGAGACTGAACTGAGCGGGGTCACTGTGACCAGTGACCTGGGGAAGTTCGGGGCCCCCTCTCCGGGACAGCGCATCCGCTATCAGGTTGGCACTTCCCTTCACGTGGACCACGTCCATGTCGTAATCCTGCAGGAGCAGGCTCCACCTCAGGAGCTTGGCATTGGCTCCTTTCATCTGGTGCAGCCAGGTCAGGGGAGAGTGGTCGGTGTAGACGGTGAAGTGTCGCCCGAAGAGATAGGGCTCTAGTTTCTTGAGGGCCCACACCATGGCCAGGCACTCCTTCTCGATGGCCGCGTAGTGTTGCTCCCGGGGTAGCAACTTCTTGCTCAGATACACAATGGGGTGTCTCTCCCCCTTTTCATCCTCCTGCATTAACACCGCCCCCAGTCCCGTGTCGGAGGCGTCGGTGAACACCACAAAGGGCTTGTCAAAGTCTGGGTTTGCCAGAACTGGGCCACTGACCAGAGCCTCCTTCAGCGCCCGGAAAGCCTCCTGGCACTGCTCGGTCCAGACCACCTTGTCTGGCTTCCCCTTCTTGCATAGCTCAGTGATGGGGGTGGCTATGGTGCTAAAGTGGGGCACAAATCTTCGGTAGTATCCTGCCATCCCAATAAAGGCTTGGACCTGCTTTTTGGTGTGGGGAGCGGGCCAGTCTCTGATCACCTCCACCTTGGCTGGTTCCGGCTTTAGGCGGCCGCTCCCCACCCGATGGCCCAGGTAAGATACTTCAGCCATCCCCACCTTGCACTTCTCCACTTTTACAGTCAGCCCAGCCCCCTGGAGTCGGTCCAGCACTTGTCTAACCTGGGACACATGGTCCTCCCAGGTCTGGCTAAAGACACAGATGTCATCAATGTATGCCACGGCAAAACTCTCCATCCCCCTCAGGAGCTGGTCCACCAGGCGCTGGAAGGTGGCCGGCGCTCCCTTGAGGCCGAAAGGCAGGGTCAGGAACTCATAGAGCCCCAGTGGGGTGATAAAGGCCGATTTCAGCCGGGCATCTGCATCCAGCGGCACTTGCCAGTAGCCCTTTGTAAGGTCCATGGTGGTAAGGTACCGAGCTCCTCCCAGCTTGTCTAGGAGCTTGTCCGGCCTGGGCATGGGGTAGGTATCAGATACAGTGATGGCATTGAGCTTCCGATAGTCCACACAGAACCGGACCGACCCATCCTTTTTGGGGACCAGCACCACCGGCGAGGCCCAAGGGCTGGCCGATGACTGGATCACCCCCAAAGCCAGCATGTCCCGGACCTCTCTTTCCAGGTTCTGAGCAGTTTTCCCCGTGACTCGGAAGGGGGAGCATCTTATCGGCGGGTGCGACCCCGTCTGCACCCGGTGGACAGTCAGATTAGTGCGTCCAGGCTGGTTGGAAAACAGCTGTCGGTACGGATGCAGCACCCCCCTGACCTCAGCTTGCTGGGCAGGGGTTAGCTGATCCGAGAGGGGAATTGTTTCCAGGGGGGAACCAGCTCTGGTCCCAGGGAACAGATCTACTAAAGGGTCATCTCCCTGCTCCTCCCACTGTCCACACATGGCCAACACCACATTCCCCCGGGCATAATATGGCTTCATCATATTCACATGGTACACCCGGTTGTGGTGCACCCGGTTCGACAGCTCCACCACATAGTTTACCTCATTGAGCTGCTTGACGACCTTGAAAGGGCCCTCCCAGGCGGCCTGTAGTTTGTTCTTTCTCACGGGGATGAGAACCATCACCTGATCCCCGGTGGCATAGGCCCGGGCCCGCGCCGTGCGGTCATACCAGACCTTCTGCTTCCTCTGGGCTCTGGCCAGATTCTCCCTGGCCAGGCCCATGAGTTCAGCCAGTCTCTCTCGGAAGATCAGGACATACTCCACCACTGACTCTCCATCGGGAGTGGCCTTCCCCTCCCACTCGTCTCTCATCAGGTCCAGGGGGCCCCTCACCCTCCTTCCATATAACAGTTCGAAAGGCGAAAATCCGGTAGACTCCTGGGGCACCTCCCTGTACGCGAACAGCAGGTGAGGTAAGTACTTGTCCCAATCCTGCGGGTGCTGGTTCATAAAGGTTTTCAGCATCATCTTTAGCGTCCCGTTAAACCTCTCCACCAGCCCATTGGACTGGGGGTGATACGCTGAGGCCCAGTCGTGCCGGACCCCACATTTCTCCCACAAGCACCGGAGCAGGGCCGACATGAAGTTGGAGCCTTGGTCTGTCAAGACTTCCCTGGGGAACCCCACTCGGCTGAAAATGGTCAGGAGCGCATCTGCCACGGTGTCTGCTTCAATGGAAGCTAAGGGCACTGCCTCGGGGTAGCGGGTGGCAAAATCTACCACCACCAGAATGTATTTCTTCCCCGACCGGGTCGTCTTGCTGAGAGGCCCCACGATGTCCATGGCCACCTTCTGGAAAGGCTCCTCTATGATGGGCAAAGATCTCAAAGCCGCTTTCCCCTTGTCCCGGGCCTTCCCCACCCTCTGACAGGGGTCACAGGATCGGCAATACTGCCGGACCGTGGTAAAGACCCCGGGCCAGTAAAAGTTCTGTAGCAACCTCTGCCGGGTGCGCCGGATTCCCTGGTGCCCTGCGAGGGGGATGTCATGGGCCAGGTACAGGAGCTTGCGGCGATACTTCTGGGGGACCACCAGCTGCCTCCTGATCCCACAGGACTCCCCTTCCCCTGGGGGAGCCCATTCTCGGTACAGGAACCCCTTCTCCCACAGGAACCTCTCCTGGCAGCCTCTCCTCATGGTCCGTCCCACACTGAGGTCGGCCAGGTCCCTGAGCTTCCGCAAGGAGGGATCTTTCCTCAACTCGGCCTGGAACTCAGTGGTTGGGGAAGGGATGGGGCCCGGTTCCCCCTCAGTGGTCAGGTCTGAGGCCTCAGCCTCTCTGAGCCGTGCCCCTCGGCGCTCCCTCCCCACCAGGGTAGGGTCCAGTGCCTCCGGTGTGGTACCCTCCCCAAGGTCAGGGTGCAGTGCCCCTCGCCGGCTCTGGCTATGGGTCACAACCAGGGCGGTCTGGGGGTTGCTTGGCCAGTCCTCTAGGTCTCCCCCCATCAAAACTTCAGTGGGCAAATGGTGGTGTACCCCCACATCCTTGGGGCCCTCCTTGGCCCCCATTTCAGGTGTACCCTTGCCACGGGCACCTTAAATGGGGTCCCGCCCACCCCCGTCAGGGTCAGATAGGTGTTGGGCACCACCCGATCTGGGGCCACCACCTCGGGCCGGGCCAGCGTCACCTCCGCCCCCGTATCCCAGTATCCATTGACCTTCCTCCCATCCACCTCCAGGGGAACAAGGCACTCTCTCCGGAGGGACAGCCCCGCACCCACCCTGTAAACTGAGCACCCTGAGTCCGGAGCATCCGGCCCTCTGGCGGAGCTGGCCGGGGGTACTCTTCCCTCCCGAGCAGGTGGTAAACTGGTAGCCCCCCTTTCCTGGGTCGTCTGCCCCTCGTCCAGCTGAGTCCCTACCCAGTTAACCCTGGGTAGGTTGGGTCTGCTCAGTTTGTCCCTGAGCCCAGGGCACTGGGTCCGTACGTGGCCTCTCTGGCCACAGTGATAGCAGCTCAGGTCACGTTGGTCCCCTCGAGCGGGTCGGAGGGGCCCGACGCCAGGCGTTCCCCTTGGGAGGGGGTTCTCCCTATTTCCCCGCTGGGAGGCCCCATGGTGACTCTCTCTCTGCATCGGGGGGGAGCCTGTTCTTTTGGGACTCCTCCCTGCTACCCCCTGACCGACTGTTCACAAACTCGTCGGCCAGCTGCCCTGCGTGCTGGGGGTTCTCTAGCTTTTTGTCCACCAGCCACAGCCTCAGGTCGGAAGGGCATTGTTCATACAGTTGCTCTAGTACGATGAGGTCAAGCAGGTCCTCTTTAGTTTGGGCCCCCACTGTCCACTTGCGGGCATATCCCTGCATCCTGTTGACCAGTTGTAGGTAGGTGGCCTCAGGCGTTTTACGCTGACTCGGGAACCTTCTCCGGTACATCTCGGGGGTCAGCCCAAACTCACGGAGCAGGGCCTGTTTGAACAGTTCGTAGTCCCCTGCCTCCGCCCCTGTCATTCGGCTGTACACCTCCACGGCTTTGGGGTCCAGTAAGGGGGTGAGGAACTGGAGCCTGTCTGCAGGGTCAACCCTGTGCATCTCGCAGGCATTCTCAAAGGCCGTCAGGAAGCTATCTATGTCCACCCCCTCCTTCCGCTGGGCCAGGAAGCACTTATCAAAGCTCCTTGCAGTCTTGGGTCCCCCCTCACTCACCGCAGCCGGGGCCCCACTGCTCCTCAGCCTGGCCAGCTCCAGTTCATGCTGTCTTTGTTTCTCCTTCTCCTGACACTCCCTCTCCTTCTCCTCCTGCTCATGTTGACGTTGTTTCTCCTTCTCCTCCTGCTCATGTTGACGTTGTTTCTCCTCATGTTGACGTTGTTTCTCCTCATGTTGACGTTGTTTTTCATGATCCTCCAGCTCCCTCATTTTCATCTCCCTCTCCCATTCCAGCCGCATCCGCTCCAGGGACGGGGAGCTCCGCCGGGAGGATCCCCTGCTGGCTGCTGGGGTCAGGGTACCCTCGGTATTCGCTGGGCTTCCCCCAACCCCTCCCCCAGGCATAGGTAGGAAGGGTCTTGGGATGTCCTCGGCAGCAGTCTGACCCCTCCCAGCCTGGTTAGGCCCCAGGGCCCATGCTGCGTCCCCCGGGCGGCTTCCCTCAGGGACAGGGATCGGGTCATCCAAGCGATCCCTCTCCTCCAGCTGGGCAATCAGTTGTTCCTTGGTGGACCTCCCAATGCGCAGCCCCCTCTGCCTGCACAGCTCCACCAGGTCGCTCTTAAGGCGTTTAGCGTACATCTCCCGGCTGGCCACTCGCAGGCCGGGCAGCTTTCCACGGTTTCCAGGAAAAGCTCCTAGTGTGCCAGTCCTTCTTGAGGTCACCACCTCTTTGCCAGGGTCGAGCTGCAGACTCCTCCGCCCCTGGGACCGCTCGCTGCAATCCCCCGGGGGACCCTGTTACTGCAAAAGTCCTTCTCTCTGGTCACACACTCCCAGGGGTTAACCGCCCCCTGGAACCGTCTCTCTCTGAAGCTTCAGCACACCTGGTCCCCGTCAATCCCCCTTCGTTTTACTGTTCCCCAGTCACTTACTGCAGGAAGCGCCGTTCACGGGGTGCAGTAGATCCCACCGCTACCACCAGTTGTCACGGAGTGTGGGGGAGTCCAGGCCCTGCACCCCTCTTCCTGGGATTCACTGAGACTCTCAGCCAGCCAGTAAAACAGAAGGTTTATTGGACAACAGGAACACAGTCCAAAACAGAGCTTGTGGGTACACCCAGGACCCCTCAGTCAAGTCCTTCTGGGGGAGCAGGGAGCTTAGACCCCAGCCCTGGGGTTCCCTGTGTTCCTCCACCCAGCCCCAAACGGAAACTAAACCCACCCAGCAGGTTCCCTGCTGCAGCCTCCGTCCACATTCCTGGGCAGAGGTGTTACCTCCCCCTCCCCCTCCTGGCTCAGGTAACAGGCTCTCAGGTCTCCCGTCCCCAGGGCACATTCCCAGGTCAACACTCCTCCCTCCCTGCTGCGTCACATCGTCACAGTCCCACTGACGGGTTAATCCAGCCTTGGGCATCAAGGGATGGAGAATCTATCACTTCCCCTGGTACTTGGTTCCCATGGTTAATGCCTCTCACTGTTAACGATATGCACCTTATTAACACATACTCTGGTACAGAAAGGGGATGAAAAATACAATAAATGCAGAACAAACTGGACTGTCTAAACAGAAGGCGTGGTATGATAATCATCCTTGGAAGCACTTCCCTGACATTAAATTTGCTTCTGCAGTTATGTCTCTTAATACACAATCTATGGCAGGGGTCTCAAACTCAATTTACCTTAGGGCCAGTGCCAGTCCTCAAATCCTCCCAGTGAGCCAAAAATGTCACTGAAGATGGTGTTCACACCACGTCCCAGCCCGTTCCCACCCTTTTCCCTCGCTCCCTTGGCCTCATGCGGCGCCAGCTGACCCTGCCTCCATGGCTGACTCTGCCTGACAACTAATGATGCTGCCTCCACCGGCTGACTCCGCCCAGCAACTAGTGATGGTATCTCTGTCCCTCTCCCCACAGCCAATGGGAGCTGTGGGGGGCAGTGCCTGTAGCAGACAGCAGGCAGGGTGACTGCATAGATCTCTCCTCTGTGGCTTCCCCAGCAACAGCAGGGATAGGGAACTGCCCATTGCCAAGTGCAACCCCTGGGAGGGTCCCAGGAGCAGCAGGATGGAGCAACGTTAGGGGGAGGGACATGTGAATCTCTCCTGCCTGCTCCCCTCCCTCCCCCCATAGCCGATAGCCATGAAGGCCAGATGAAAGAACTTTTTAAAAAGTTTCTGTGGGCCGCAGATGGCCCGCAGGCCGGGACTTTGAGACCCCTGATCTATGGGTTGAGACCAAGAATTTGGTACTCATAGTAAATCCTTTAAAAATGTGTAACATGCATGATTTTTGGAAGAAACTTTGGTCCAGGCTAGGAGTGGTAACACGGACGTCCTGTAAGAATACTGCTTCTCAGCTAGTACCTGTAAACAGGCTTAGAGCTTGGTACAGCAGAGAAAGCATAACCAATCTAGACTGCTGTGTGGAAGGGGAAACTGAGTCACACCTCCTCATGGTGTTGGTGGCTAAATGCCAAAACACCTACACTCTAGAAGATATTAATATCTATATTGTGTTAACCATGCTGCACAATAAAAGGCTTTCATCAGGCAACTTGGAAAAAGGAACCTAGAACTTTGTGAAAACATCTGTGGGTAACAATACAATTTTTGGTAACACTAAGAAATTAAATAATTAAGCCCTAAAGAGGCAAAGAGTCCTGTGGTATCTTATAGATTAACAGACGTCTGTTAGTCTATAAGGTGCCACAGGACTCTTTGCCGCTTTTACAGATCCAGACTAACACGCGTACCCCTCTGATACTTAAGCCCTAAAGAGAATTTTAGGCACACTGCCTTCACATTAGTCAGTAACTAAACCTCTGGCAGTAATCTAAGGGGGGAGGTGTGACATTACACCCCATATTATTCACAGAAATATTGTTATGATATGAATATGGCATAACTAAGATACGTTTTGTGCAATGTAGATCATGTGAGATATCATTGGAAAGATTTACTGAATATGATTATCCAGTTTGTATGCATGTATCATGTCTGTATCTGAAGTTAGAAATATTGACTCTGTAATAACTACAGCTGTGTTTTCACCTGGGGAACATCCCACCAGACAGTATGCAAACAGCCTGGATGGACCAAAGAAGGACAATAGGACTTTGAAGATACTAATCTCCCTCCTTCCTGAGAAGTTTCCTGGGATGCTGATTTGACACTGCAGGATCAGGTGATCGTCTCACCTGGTACTAGACCCCATCTTGGACATCTAGTGTTTTTCCATTAAGAGGGAGTGGAAGTCAAACTGGGAAACAAAGGATTCCCGTCATATGCAACTCCTATTTAAGGCTGGGAAGTGAGTTAATCTTGGCTCTTCTCCACTGCCTCCCTGCCCAAAAAGGAAAACTGCTGAAAACACCTGAAGAAACAAAGGAACTAAATGGGCAGGGGCTGAGCCCAGGCGAGAGTAAATGTCATGATCTTACACTGTATAGATCTCTATACAGTGCAAGACAATAAAATTTTGGGTTACACTCCAGAGGGTGTTTGCACCTGAGTGCTAGGCAATTCCCTGAGCTGAGTCTTCCTACACAGAGCTGATTGCAGATTCTGTGATTCTACAGCTAGGTGTGTCCCTACCTGTGTGTGTGTGTGTATGTAGGACAGGGTGAGGAAGCCCAGGCTGGTGGAACGGGCGGGCTCAGTGGGACCCCTATACATCAGGTCCAACCCATCATGGAAGTGTGTTAGGACGAACCGGGGAACAGAGGGCCTTGTGAGAGAGACTGGAAGAGCTTTGCTTGTTAGCCTGGCAACACCAAGGCTGAGCGGGGATTCTGACTGCTGTCTCTAAATACACTGTAGGGGTAAATCCCAGGGAGAGAAGAGCTGTGGGTGCTAAAGAACAATGCTGACACAAGAACCAATGGGGACAAACTGGCCAGGAGCAAACTCAGGCTGGGAATCAGAAGGTTTCTAACCACCAGAGTGGGGATGGCTTGGAGTAGCCTCCCAATAAGAGTAGGGGATGCAAACAACTCAACTCACTTTAAAACGGACGTGGATAAGTTTGTGAACAGGAATATAGAAAGAGCCTGCCTGAGCCTGCCTGGGCTAGCTGAGGAATGGACAAGATGACTCAGGATGTCCCGTCCAGTCCTCGGTTCTTATAAGGCAGGTTTTCCAGTCCTTTAGTCGTTCTTGTCGCTCTTTTGTGAATCCTCCCACGTTGTTCAACATCCTTGTTGAATTGTGGGCACCAGAACTGGACTCGGGATTCCAACAGTGGCCACACCAGTGCCAATGGAGGTAATATAACCTCTCTGCTCCAGAGTTTCCTGTGTACGCATCCAAGGATTGCATTAGCCCTTTGTCCCAGCATCACACTGGGAGATCACGCTGAGCTGCTTCTCCACTGTGACCCCGAGATGCCAGTTTTCAAGATACTTGCCCCATACTGTCAATATGCCCTGCAGGTCTGGGCCTTTGGTGCAGCGCACCAGTCTATCACAGATGGGCCTATTGGCTGGATCCGAGGAGGCAGAGAAATACCAGTGGGTTTACCGGGAGAGATGGGACATAGACAGAGGTTCATGCCATTGACCCAGGCAAATCTCTCTACCCTGACCCAGATGGCACCTGGGAGTGGCCCAGGCACATGCAGGTGAAGGTCCCAATGTTCCATGGGGGCCGCTGCCAGTGTAGTAGCACTGGGCAATACCTAGTAGAGGGCTCTTCGACGTTTGTTTGTGTCTGTCTGTCTGTGGGGGGTGCTGGTGAGTGATGCTGGGCGGTACCTGGTGAGGCTCTGGGGTGTGTGTCCTGTAGCAGGGGCGCTGGGACAGTGCTCCGGGCAGTATCTGGTGCAGGCTCTGGGGTGTGTGTCCCTATGGCAGGGGCGCTGGGACAGTGCTCGGGGCGGTACCTGGTGCAGGCTCTGGGGTGTGTGTCCCTGTGGCAGGGGCGCTAGGTCAGTGCTCGGGGCGGTACCTGGTGCAGGCTCTGGGGTGTGTGTCCCTGTGGCAGGGGCGCTAGGACAGTGCTCGGGGCGGTACCTGGTGAGGCTCTGGGGTGTGTGTCCCTGTGGCAGGGGCGCTGGGACAGTGCTCGGGGCGGTACCTGGTGAGGCTCTGGGGTGTGTGTCCCTGTGGCAGGGGCGCTGGGACAGTGCTCGGGGCAGTACCTGGTGCAGGCTCTGGGGTGTGTGTCCTGTGGCAGGGGCGCTAGGACAGTGCTCGGGGCGGTACCTGGTGAGGCTCTGGGGTGTGTGTCCCTGTGGCAGGGGTGCTAGGTCAGTGCTCGGGGCGGTACCTGGTGAGGCTCTGGGGTGTGTGTCCCTGTGGCAGGGGCGCTGGGACAGTGCTCGGGGCAGTACCTGGTGCAGGCTCTGGGGTGTGTGTCCTGTGGCAGGGGCGCTAGGACAGTGCTCGGGGCGGTACCTGGTGCAGGCTCTGGGGTGTGTGTCCCTGTGGCAGGGGCGCTAGGACAGTGCTCGGGGCGGTACCTGGTGCAGGCTCTGGGGTGTGTGTCCCTGTGGCAGGGGCGCTAGGACAGTGCTCGGGGCGGTACCTGGTGAGGCTCTGGGGTGTGTGTCCCTGTGGCAGGGGCGCTAGGACAGTGCCCTGGGTGGTACCTGGTGCAGGCTCTGGGGTGTGTGTCCCTGTGGCAGGGGCGCTAGGACAGTGCTCGGGGCGGTACCTGGTGAGGCTCTGGGGTGTGTGTCCCTGTGGCAGGGGCGCTGGGACAGTGCTCGGGCCGGTACCTGGTGAGGCTCTGGGGTGTGTGTCCCTGTGGCAGGGGCGCCAGGACAGTGCTCGGGGCGGTACCTGGTGCAGGCTCTGGGGTGTGTGTCCCTGTGGCAGGGGCGCTGGGACAGTGCTGGGGGCGGTACCTGGTGCAGGCTCTGGGGTGTGTTTCCCTGTGGCAGGGGCGCTAGGACAGTGCTCGGGGCAGTACCTGGTGCAGGCTCTGGGGCGCATGTCCTTGAAGCAGGTGCAATAGTGCAGTGCTCGGCACAGTACCTGGTAGAGGCCCTGGCTGAAGATCGGCGCGTTGTCGTTGATGTCTTCCACAATGACAGTGAGATTGGCCTCGGTCTCGTGCCGGGAGTCAGAGGAGCGGATGCTCAGGACGTAGTGGCTGCACTGCTCGTAGTCCAGTGGGGCTGTTAGGGCGATGCGGCCTCCATAGCGCAGGATGCTGAAGGTTCCTGCTGTTCCTCCATCCGGCACCAGCGTGTAGGAGAGTGCTGGGCCTGAGTCCACGTCGTTCCCTGTCACCTGGGTGATCTCAGTGCCCAGCAGGGTGTCTGCAGGAGGGATGCCATGTCAGCAGCCCACAGGCTCAGTGCTGGGAGTCCTGCCCCCACCCAAAAGTGCTGGGAGGGAACCCCTGAGGCATGGCTTTTTGTGCGGGGGACAGGAACCCAGCTCAGCACTGAGCCAGAAGGGGATGCTATGTTACCTGAAGTCTATAGGGAAAGGCAGTGACATGTGGGGTCAGAGGGAGCTCCAGCAGGGAGAAGCCAGGGCTGACATGGGGTTAAGTGGCAGCGGATGGGGGCTGGAGTGGGAGGGCAGGGGGCTCCTGTGAGGGGAGCTGGGGCTGGTTAGGGGGGCAGGCATTGATGGAAGGGTAGCCAGGGCTGGTGTAGGGAGCAAGGGGTTCCAGAAAGGGTGAGTTGGGGCGGGCGGGAAAAGAGGTGTGGGGCTTTAGCTGTGGGGCGCCAGGACTGGCAGGGGAAGCAGGGTGAGGGAAACCTGGGGCTGGCTGACAGGAGGGCACCACTTTGGGATGCGGGCTTCAGCCACCCATGACCAGCCCCTCTCCAGCGAGAGGGCTACAGCCACAGCCCAGGCCAGAGGCTCTGCAGGAAAGTGCTTCTGGTGCCCCCCAGGGCTGTGCGAGGTGCTGCCCTGTCTTGTCCAACAGCACCCAGCCAGTACCCTGCAGAAGGGGCACTCTGGGCTGCGGCTCTGTGGTTAAGCTCCAAGTCTATGGTTAGAGTCCTCCAGCAGTCTCTCTAGAGACCTTGACTGGAACAGCACCCTGAGGCAATGGGACAAGGAGTTGAGGATTCATGTAAATTAGTCTTTACATATTAATTGATATGCAAATCTCAGGATTGCACAGGTAGCAGGGTTTGAGCCCCTACCGTGCTTGCCTCCATGCTACCCTACCCCCACCCTGTGCCCCACTTACTCTCAGGCACCCGCACCTCCCAGGGCAAAGGGATGGTGGGGCTGTTATCATTGATGTCCATCACCACCACGGTCAGCGTGGCTGAGCCGATGAGGGGCGGGTTCCCTCTGTCCATCGCTGTCACCACCAGCCTGCGGGGCAGAGACAAAGCCGCAGGATCAGCATCGTACAGGACCCTGTGCACCTGCATGCACACTGGAAGAGGATGCACGGAACCCCAGGTGTTTGGGTGCTCAGAGTGTGGGGAGTGCTAGGAGATGGGGGGAGGGATAGTCAGTGGTTTGAGCATTAGCCTGCTAAACCCAGGGTAGTGAGTTCAATCCTTGAGGGGGCCATTTAGGAATCTGGGGCAAAAATTGGGGATTGGTCCTGCTTTGAGCGGTTGGACTAGATGACCTCCTGAGGTCCCTTCCAACCCTAATATTTTATGATGCACAGAGCCCCAGCTGTGTGGGCTGGGTGCTCAGAGTGAGGGGAGTGTTAGTGGAGGCATGGAGCTGTGGGTGGGGGGGTGCCCAGTACACGTGGCCTGTGAGACAGGAGGATGAGTGTCCAGAGTGAATAGGCTAGAGGGGTGCATCGTGCCCTGAGTGTGTGGGCTGTGGGGGTGTGATGTTATTGACATAATCTGGGACTGTATAGACCATTGTGGCAACCAAGGCCCTGCAGTGGCACCAAATCTTGCATAAAGGGGGTCAAATGAGGTGTCTAAGACAAGGTGATGGTTTTCTGATTAGGATTATGCTGTCTATATGTGTGTATCATTTTTGTAGTTAAAAGTTATGAATATTGGCCTATTCTGTCTGTATTTCAAATTTAGGCTATGCTTCTGGGTGACACCCCAGACAAGTTGGTGTCAACTCTGCCCAGCCTGCTGGGTGGCCCATTAAGGACCATCAGCGACACAACTGACCCATTGAAAGAAGGCAGACACACCTTGTGACTCAGCAAGGCATGCAGGGACCTGCCTATGGACAGAACTCTGAGGTGTTTCCAGGCCATGGGATGGGCAGCTTGTCCTTGGGACAAAGAAAGCAGAGACCACATGGCAAGAAAATATAAAAAGCTGCTGCAGCTCCTCCATCTGGTCTTCAGTCCTGCTTCTGACCTCTGGAGAAACTTTGCTACACTGAATCTGTGAACCAAGGACTGAAAGATCCATCCCAGCTGTGAATATACTCCAGAGACTTGATCTGAACCTGCAGTTTATTCTATCATTGCTACAAGCCTGAACCAAGAACTTTGCCATAACTGTATGTAATTGATTCCATTTAACCAATTCTAGCTCTCATCTCTATCTTTTTCCTTTTATGAATAAACGTTTAGATTTTAGATTCGAAAGGATTGGCAACAGCGTGATTTGTGGGTAAGATCTGATTTGTATATTGGCCTGGGTCTGGTGCTTGGTCCTTTGGGATCAAGAGAACCTTTTTTCTTTTACTGGGGTATTGGTTTTCATAACCATTCATCCTCATAACGAGTGGCACTGGTGGGGATACTGGGAAAGTGGAGTGTCTAAGGGAATGGCTTGTGTGACTTGTGGTTAGCCAGTGAGGTAAAACCAAAGTCCTATCTGTCTGGCTGGTTGGGTTTGCTTTGATGTGCACAGAAACCCCAGCCTTGGGCTGTAACTGCCCTGCTTTAAGCAGTTTGTCCTGAATTGGCACTCTTAGTTGGGTCCCACCAGAACCAGCATCGTTACAGGGGGAAATGGGGGCATGGTGCCCAGAGGGCGTGGGCTGTGGGGAGGTGTGTGGTGCCCAGAGGGCATGGGCTGTGGGGAGGTGTATGGTGCCCAGTTTGTGTGGGCTGTAGGGGGGCGTTGCATAGGGCCCAGAGGACATGGGCTGTGGGGGATCGTTGCATTGTGCCCAGAGGTTGTGGGCTGTGGGGGGTCGTAGCATGGTGCCCAGAGGGCGAGGGCTGTGGGGAATTGCATGGTGCCCAGTTTGTGTGGTCTGTAGGAGGGCGTTGCATGGGGCCCAGAGGACATGGGTTGTGTGGGGTCATTGCATTGTGTCTGGTTTGTGTGGGCTGTGGGGGGGTCTTTGCATTGTGCCCATAGGACGTGGGTTGCGTGGAGGCTCTGTGTGTGGTGCCCAGAGTATATGAGCTGTGAGGGGGCCACGGTGCCCAGAGTTTGTGGGCTGTAGGGCAGGCATGATGACCAATTCGTGGTCTGTGGAAGGGGTGGTTACATACTGCCCAGCGGGTGTGGGAGAGGTAGATATATATGGGGATTGGGCACGTGGTGCCCAGAGAGCTTGGGATGGGGCAGCATGGTGCCCAGTGGGAACGGTGCTCAGAGTGTGTAGCTTGGCAAGAGGGTTGGGGGATGCCCAGAGTGTTCAGGCTAGGAGATGTGTGGTGCCTGGACATTCGTTCTTTCTGCCAGCCCCAAATACAAGTGAGAGTCACAGAGTTTATGGCCAGAAGGGTCTGTCAGAACTTGTCTGAACGGCTGCATAACACACGCTAGCGATGCCCACCCAGGTCTCTGTGTATGGAGACCAGTGACTTGAGTCAGCTAAATTTTGCTAATGCAGCCAATGTGGATCTGAAATCACTAAGAGATGGAGAATTTCCCACTTCTCCCTAATCGCCTCCCTGGGATACACAGTGCCTTATTCCATTTGGCTGGCTTTCACTCACCGAGTCTGTGGCCAGATCTCCCTGTCCAGAATGGCTGCAGTGGTGATGGTCCCCATCTGGGCATCAATGTGGTACAGCCCGTTCATGGGCAGCGACTGGTTGATGGCGTAGGTCACCTGACCATTTGCACCCTGATCTGGGTCGTCAGCCAGAACCTGCAAAACAACACATGGGATTCAGTGTGCTGGCTCAGACCCACGAGCCACCCCAGCCCCGACCTTATGCTTCTGGCTCAGACTCACGGGCTGTTCCAGCCCTGGTCTCACGCTTCCGGCTCAAAGCCACAGGCCACTCCGGCCCCAATCTCATGCTTCCAGCTCAGACGCACAGGCCATTCTGACTCCGCTCTCATGCTTTGAGCTCTGACCCACAGGCTGTTTCAGCCCCGATCTCACACTTCCGGCTCAGATCCTCGGGCCATTCCGGCCCCGATCTGATGCTTCCGGCTCAGACTCTAGGGCCACCCACAGGCCACCCACTCCGGCCCCGATATCATGCTTCCTGCTCAGACCCACAGGCCACTCTGGCCCCGATCTCATGCTTCTGGCTCAGACTCATGGGCCGTTCCGGCCCAATTTCAGGCTTCTGGCTCAGACCCACAGGCCGTTCCTGCTCGGACCTCACGCTTCCGGCTCAGACCCACGGGCCATTCCAGCCCCGATCTCACGCTTGCGGCTCAGACCCATGGACTGTTCCAGCCCCAATTTACACCCCCCAGATCAGAGCAATGGGCCAATCTGGCCCCAATTTACTCTCCCCACCTCAGATCAATGAGACCATCTAACCCTTGTTTACATCCCTCTGGTCAGACCAATGAGCCCATCCAACCCTGACCTATGCCCCCTTCATCAGACCAATGGGCCCATCCAGATTCAATACCCCCCAGTCAGACCAATGGGCCCATCCAGCCCTGATTTTCCCCTCCTCGATCAGCCCAATGGGCCCATCCAGCCCTAATTCCCTCCCACCGATCTAACCAATGGGTCCATCCAGCCCAATTTACACCCCCCAGGCCAGACCAATGGGCTCATCCAGCCCCAATTCCGCCCCCAATTAGACCAATGGGCCCATCCATCTCTGATACCCCTCCAAGCAGAGCAATGAACCCATCCAGCCCCAATTCCTGCCCCTGATCACACCAATGGGCCCATCCAGCCCCAATTCCCTCCCCCCCCCCACCAATCAGCCCACTGGGCCCATCCGGCTCTGTTCCGCTCCCCTGGTCAGACCAATGGGCTCATCCAGTCCTGACCCTCCTGCCAATCAGACCAGTGGGCCCATCCAACCCTGACCCTCCCCTCAATCAGACCAGTGGGCCCATCCAATCCTGATTCCACACCCCCACCCGGATCAGACCAATGGGCCCATCCAGCCCCGATTCCCCCCCACCATTAGACCAATGGGCCTATCCAGCCCAGTGCCCTCCCCTTCCCGTCCACAGGCCCCCTGCACTCATCACGTGTGAGGCTCCCATCGCCCCATCCTAGGGCTCCCCCGCCCCCGGTGGTACCTGTATGACGGGGGAGTCGTAGCTCTGTGACTCCCAGATAAAGGCCACGTAGTTCTGCAGCTGGAAGCGTGGCAAGTTGTCGTTCACATCCTGCAGGTTGAGGTTCACTGCCATGAAGCCAAAGGAGGCGGCAGTCTCTGCTTGAACCACGAGGCGCAGCCGAGGGCTTGACTCGAAGTCCAGGCTGCTGGAGTCCTGCACTGAGATGGCACCTGGGAGAGGACGGGGTAAGCCAGTGCATGGAGTCCCAGGGTCACCAAGCTGACTAAGATGGTGCGCAGGCCCATGCATGGGCACACACCCCCTTACATATACATCTCCACTCACCCACATATCTATCCAGCTATTTGTGGCACATCTGTGACCCTAGAACTGCAGTGCTGGTCACTTCACAATTGTTACTTCATTTCTCCTCACACTCCTGTGCTGCAGGGCAGAGCTGCTAACCCCCTATACAGTCGCACAGGGAGTTTGGGTGAAGCCTAGGAATTGCAGCCATCTTCAGCCTAGATGTCAAGATCAAAGACATCACAACCCAACCAACGTCCTGCACAGACTGTCACCTCATTAAGGTGGTGGTCACTGCTTTGCCAGGAAACAAAACAGACCTATGATCCTGATTCAGCTGCAAAGACTCAGGGACTCTACTAAATTTCAAAGACAACTAAAGGACAGCAGCACTCCACCCACAGGATGAG
The DNA here is from genome assembly GCF_015237465.2 of Chelonia mydas. Classification (NCBI taxonomy): domain Eukaryota; kingdom Metazoa; phylum Chordata; order Testudines; family Cheloniidae; genus Chelonia; species Chelonia mydas. The sequence goes on along the minus strand of NC_057849.1, from coordinate 218,904 downwards.
GACCTGGTGAATTGTTACCATTCCACACGAGCCTCAACCAGCAACATATTGACCCCAAAGAGCCTCTTCCTCCCCACACAGCTTTCCTTGGTTTGCTGACACCCTGAGCCAGATGAAGAGAGTGGGACAGAAATTTAAGAGCCAAAGCAGAAAACAAAGACTGATGCAGACAGGATGAAACAGAACAAATGTCTCCAAGCCTATGGCAAGAGACCCTTCCTATGAGCTCCATTAAAGCTGACAAATCCCACCCCGAGGAGCTATCCAGGGTGGCAAACTGCTTCAGCAATTCTGGGTGGCTACAACCTGCATCTGAACCCAGCACCAAGTGCTGCAAAGGACTATATTCTACTGCGCTGAAAGATCATGCATAGTCAAGAAGGCTTCTCAGACAGCCTGAATCCACCCTGCCTGCACTCACCATGCAGCAGCCTGCCTGAAATCCTGGAGTCCAGTATATTTACTCCTCAAGAAGTTCTGGACACTCCAAAGGAGTCTTGACTCAAGACTTGTGCACCAGACCCCTGCCATTTGTGGCTGGTGAAAGAGAGTAATGAGCAACTGATGCCACTGATGATTGTAATGGCCAATGACTCGTTCAGAGAACTTTTTCCTTCCTCCTCTGAACACGCAACAGTGTGACCAACACTGACATTACCTGGATATGTCAGTTATAACCAACTATCACTTGGTGTCAAATCTCCCATTCCTTAGCAAGCTCATAGAGAGAAGTTAGCCAAAGGACAACTACAAGCTCATCTAACTCCTCCCCGTAGAAGGAAAAGGCCTGGGTAGAGACTGTCGAATCGTGGAAGTCAATGAATGGCTACACAGGTGGTGTCGGAGAGAAGGCTTTGGACTCTTTGACCATGGGATGGAGTTCCAAGAAGGAAGAGTGCTAGGCAGAGACGGGCTCCACCTAACAAAGAGAGCGAAGAGCATCTTCGCAAGCAGGCTGGCTAACCTAGTGGGGAGGGCTTTAAACTAAGCTCACCCGGGGAAGGAGACCAAAACCCTGAGGTAAGTGGGGACATGGGATACTGGGAGGAAGCATGAGCAGGAGAACGCGAAAGGGGAGGGCTCCTGCCTCATACTAAGAAAGCAGGACAAACAGCAAGTTATCTCAAGTGCCTATACACAAATGCACGAAGCCTGGGAAACAAGCAGGGAGAACTGAAAATCCTGGCACAGTGAAGGAATTATGATGTGATTGGAATAACAGAGACTTGTTGGGATAACTCACATGACTAGAGTACTGTCATGAATGGATATAAACCATTCAGGAAGGACAGGCAGGGCAGAAAAGGTGGGGGAGTTGCATTGTATGTAAGAGAGCAGTATGACTGCTCAGAGCTCTGGTAGGAAACTGCAGAAAAACCGGAGAGTCTCTGGATTAAGTTTAGAAGCCTGAGCAACAAGGGTGATGTCGTGGTGGGAGTCTGCTATAGACCACCGGACCAGGAAGATGAGGTGGACAAGGCTTTCTTCCGGCAACTCACGGAAGTTACTAGATCGCAAGCCCTGGTTCTCATGGGAGACTTCAATCACCCTGATATCTGCTGGGAGAGCAATACAGCGGTGCACAGAAAATCCAGGAAGTTTTTGGAAAGTGTAGGGGACAATTTCCTGGTGCAAGTGCTGGAGGAACCAACTAGGAGCAGAGCTCTTCTTGACCTGCTGCTCACAAACCGGGAAAGAATTAGTAGGGGAAGCAAAAGTGGATGGGAACCTGGGAGGCAGTGACCATGAGATCGTCAAGTTCAGGGTCCTGACACAGGGAAGAAAGGAGAGCAGCAGAATACGGACCCTGGACTTCAGAAAAGCAGACTTTGACTCCCTCAGGGAACTGATGGGCAGGATCCCCTGGGAGAATAACACGAGGGGGAAAGGAGTCCAGGAGAGCTGGCTGTATTTTAAAGAATCCTTATTGAGGTTACAGGGACAAACCATCCCGATGTGTAGAAAGAATAGTAAATATGGCAGGCGACCAGCTTGGCTTAACAGTGAAATCCTTGCTGTTCTTAAACACAGAAAAGAAGCTTACAAGAAGTGGAAGATTGGACAAATGACCAGAGAAGAGTATAAAAATATTACTCGGGCATGCAAGAGTGATATCAGGAAGGCCAAATCACACCTGGAGTTGCAGCTAGCAAGAGATGTTAAGAGTAACAAGAAGAGTTTCTTCAGGTATGTTACCAACAAGAAGAAAGTCAAGGAAAGTGTGGGCCCCCTACTGAATGAGGGAGGCAACCTAGTGACAGAGGATGTGGAAAAAGCTAATGTACTCAATGCTTTTTTTGCCTCTGTCTTCACAAACAAGGTCAGCTCCCAGACTGCTGCACTGGGCAGCACAGCATGGGGAGGAGGTGACCAGCCCTCTGTGAAGAAAGAAGTGGTTTGGGACTATTTAGAAAAGCTGGATGAGCACAAGTCCATTGGGCCGGATGCGCTGCATCCGAGAGTGCTAAAGGAGTTGGCGGATGTGATTGCAGAGCCATTGGCCATTATCTTTGAAAACTAGTGGCAAATGGGGGAGGTCCCGGACGACTGGGAAAAAGCTAATGTAGTGCCTATCTTTAAAAAAGGGAAGAAGGAGGATCCTGGGAACTACAGGCCAGTCAGCCTCACCTCAATCCCCGGAAAAATCATGGAGCAGGTCCTCAAGGAATCAATTCTGAAGCACTGAGAGGAGAGGAAAGTGATCAGGAACAGTCAGCATGGATTCACCAAGGGCAAGTCATGCCTGACTAATCTAATTGTCTTCTATGATGAGATAACTGGCTCTGTGGATGAGGGGAAAGCAGTGGATGTGTTGTTCCTTGACTTTAGCAAAGCTTTTGACATGGTGTCCCACAGTATTCTTGCCAGTAAGTTAAAGAAGTATGGGCTGGATGAATGGACGATAAGGTGGATAGAAAGCTGGCTAGATTGTCGGGCTCAACGGGTAGTGATCAATGGCTCCATGTCTAGTTGGCAGCCGGTATCAAGTGGAGTGCCCCAAGGGTCGGTCCTGGGGCTGGTTTTGTTCAATATCTTCATTAATGATCTGGAGGATGGTGTGGATTGCACCCTGAGCAAGTTTGCAGAGGACACTAAACTGGGAGGAGAGGTAGATACGCTGGAGGGTAGAGATAGGATACAGAGGGAGCTGGGCCAAAAGAAATCTGATGAGGTTCAAGAAGGACAAGTGCAGAGTCCTGCACTTAGGACGGAAGAATCCCATGCACCGCAACAGACTAGGGACCAAATGGCTAGGCAGCAGTTCTGCAGAAAAGGACCTAGGGGTTACAGTGGACGAGAAGCTGGATATGAGTCAACAGTGTGCCCTTGTTGCCAAGAAGGCCAATGGCATTTTGGGATGTATAAGTAGGGGCATTGCCAGCAGATCAAGGGACGTGATCGTTCCCCTCTCTTCGACATTGGTGAGGCCTCATAGAATCACAGAATCATAGAATCACAGAATATCAGGGTTGGAAGGGACCTCAGGAGGTCATCTAGTCCAACCCCCTGCTCAAAGCAGGACTGATCCCCAACTAAGTCATCCCAGCCAGGGCTTTATCAAGCCTGACCTTAAAAATATCTAAGGAAGGAGATTTCACCACCTCCCTAGGTAACCCATTCCAGTGCTTCACCACCCTCCTAGTGAAAAAGTTTTTCCTAATATCCAACCTAAACCTCCCCCACTGCAACTTGAGACCATTACTCCTTGTTCTGTCATCAGCTATCACTGAGAACAGTTTAGATCCATCCTCTTTGGAACCCCCTTTCAGGTAGTTGAAAGCAGCTATCAAATCCCCCCTCATTCTTCTCTTCCGCAGACTAAACAATCCCAGTTTGGATTGGGGTGCAGTCCTGGAGGTAGTGCAGTTCTTCAGTGTCCAGTGATGGTCTCACTGATCCCATACAGGGGTAATATCACCTCCTTGCTACTTCTGGATACTACTCTGCTTATCCAGACCCCCAGGGGTCTGCCCTCTCAGCTAGAGCACCAGTCTGGGAGCTCATGTTCGGCTGGATTCCATCAGGACTTTTGACTGGGCTTGTCTAAATAAACACTAAATCAGGAACAGTATCCCCGATAATGTCACGGCTAACCTGGTGGCTGAACTTTGTGATTTTGTCCTCACCCATAACTATTTCACATTTGGGGACAATGTACACCTTCAAATCAGTGGCACTGCTATGCGTACCTGTATGGCCCCACAGTATGCCAACATTTTTATGGCTGACTTAGAACAACGCTTCCTCAGCTCTCGTCCCCTAATGCCCCTACTCTACTTGCGCTACATTGATGACATCTTCATCATCTGGACCCATAGAAAAGAAGCCCTTGAGGAACTCCACCATGATTTCAACAATTTCCATCCCACCATCAACCTCAGCCTGGACCAGTCCACACAAGTGATCCACTTCCTGGACACTACAGTGCTAATAAGTGATCGTCACATACACACCACCCTGTACCAGAAACTTACTGACCGCTATACTTACTTAAATGCCTCCAGCTTTCATCCAGACCACACCACACGATCCATTGTCTACAGCCAAGCTCTACGATACAACCGCATTTGCTCCAACCCCTCAGACAAAGACAAACACCTACTAGATCTCTATCAAGCATTCTTACAACTACAACACCCACCTGGTGAAGTGAGGAAACAGATTGACAGAGCCAGAAAAGTACCCAGAAGTCACCTACTACAGGACAGGCCCAACAAAGAAAATAACAGAACGCCACGAGCCATCACCTTCAGCCCCCAACTAGAACCTTTCCAACACTTCATCAAGGATCTACAACCTATCCTGAAGGATGACCCATCACTCTCACAGATCTTGGGAGACAAGCCAGTCCTTGCTTACAGACAAGCCCCCAGCCTGAAGCAAATACTCACCAGCAACTACACACCACACAACAAAAACACAACAAAGCCCGTTGCAAACTGTATCCACATATCTATTCAGGGGACACCATCATAGGGCCTAATCACATTAGCCACACTATCAAAGGCTCATTCACCTCCACATCTACCAATGTGATATATGCCATCATGTGCCAGCAATGCCCCTCTGCCCTATACATTGTCGAAACCGGACAGTCTCTACATAAAAGAATAAATGGACACAAATCAGATGTCAAGAATTATAACATTCAAAAACCAGTCGGAGAACACTTCAATCTCTCTGGTCACTCAGTTACAGACCTAAAAGTTGCAATATTACAACAAAAAAACTTCAAAAACAGACTCTAACGAGAGACTGCTGAATTGGAATTAATTTGCAAACTGGACACTATTAAATTCGGCTTGAATAAAGACTGGGAGCGGATGGGTCATTACACAAAGTAAAACTATTTCCCCATGTTTATTTTCCCCCGCTACTGTTCCTCACATGTTCTTGTCAACTGCTGGAAATGGCCCACCTTGATTATCATTACAAAAGGTTTTTTTTCTCTCCTGCTGGTAATAGCTCACCTTACCTGATCACTCTCATTACAGTGTGTATGGTAACACCCATTGTTTCATGTTCTCTGTGTATATAAAATCTCCCTACAGTATTTTCCACTGCATGCATCCAATGAAGTGAGCTGTAGCTCACAAAAGCTTATGCTCAAATAAATTTGTTAGTCTCTAAGGTGCCACATTGGTCAAACTGGACAGTCTCTACGTAAAAGAATAAATGGACACAAATCAGATGTCAAGAATTATAACATTCATAAGCCAGTCGGAGAACACTTCAATCTCTCTGGTCACGCAATCAGAGACATGAAGGTCGCTATCTTACAACAAAAAAACTTCAAATCCAGAGTCCAGCGAGAAACTGCTGAATTGGAATTCATTTGCAAATTGGATACTATTAATTTAGGCTTAAATAGAGACTGGGAGTGGCTAAGTCATTATGCAAGGTAGCCTATTTCCCCTTGTTTTTTCCTACCCCCCCCCCCCCCCCCCCCCCCCCCCCCCGGCCTTCTGGTTAAACTTGGATTTATGCTGGAAGTGGCCCACCTTGATTGTTATGCACATTGTGGGGAGAGTGGTCAGTTTGGATGAGCTATTGCCAGCAGGAGAGTGAGTTTGTGTGTGTGTTGGGGGGCGGGGGGTGAGAAAACCTGGATTTGTGCTGGAAATGGCCCACCTTGATTTTCATCCATGTTGTAAGGAGAGTGGTCACTTTGGACAGGCTATTACCAGCAGGAGAGTGAGTTTGTGTGTGTGGTTTTTGGAGGGGGGTGAGGGGGTGAGAGAACCTGGATTTGTGCAGGAAATGGCCCACCTTGATTATCATACACATTGTGAAAAGAGTGGTCACTTTGGATGGGCTATTACCAGCAAGAGAGTGAGTTTGTCTGTGGGGGGGCGGAGGGTGAGAAAACCTGGATTTGTGCTGGAAATGGCCCATCTTGATGATCACTTTAGATAAGCTATTACCAGCAGGAGAGTGGGGTGGGAAGAGGTATTGTTTCATGGTGTCTGTGTATATAATAATGATATTCTGCAATTTCCACAGTATGCATCCGATGAAGTGAGCTGTAGCTCACGAAAGCTCATGCTCAAATAAATTGGTTAGTCTCTAAGGTGCCACAAGTACTCCTTTTCTTTTTGCGAATACAGACTAACACGGCTGTTACTCTGAAACCTAAGGTGCCACAAGTACTCCTTTTCTGAATCTACCCCGCACTAGCCTGCTCCACACTACCCATTCCCTAATGCACTTTGTTCTACTCCCGTTTCACAGCAGGGTAAATCAAAGAGCACAAGAGAACGTTTAGTGCGCAGCAGCACAGTCCACATGGACACTTAGTGCGCAGTAGGCTAGTGCAGGATAGGTGTACACTCCAGCTTGCCACGATTCACATAGATATGCTCATCATCACTGCTTTGCATCCTTTATGCCTAGAAGGATGACCGAGTATTGGCTGCATTAAATAACATGTTGTGCAAATAAGCTCACCTTACTAGTGATCCAAGTCGCTCTGTAGCACTGACCTGTCCCCACCATTATTTACCACTCCACCAATTTTTGTGTTGCCTGCCTATTCTCTCAGCAGTTACTTTGTATTTTCTTCCAGAAATGGAGGAATGATGAAGATATTGAATAGCACTGGGCTGTGAACAGATACTTGCAGAACCCCACTACAAACATCTCTCTGGATGAGGAGTCCCTGCTTACCATTACTTTTAAGATCTCTCCGCTAGCCTGTTTGAATCTATTTCATATGGGCTACGTTGGGATTGTGTCTGATAAAGAATTAGCATGAATGCTGTGTGGGATGAAGTCAGCTGCTGCACAGAAGGCCTCGTCTCCTGGCCTAGGGGCTTCCAGCTGGAGTGGGCCAAGCAGATGTGCAGGCAAGCAGGCAGGCCTACACAAAGACAGGGCCTTGGGGAGCCCTGCAGATCACTCCATTTACGCTTCGCCATAAGGGTGCAGTACCACTCCTGTGTTCCCTCCTTCTCCCCGTACCTGAGCTGGGCTGGATGCGGAAAGCATTCTTTTCATTGCCACTCACGATGCTGTAGGTGATGTGTCCCGAGGAGCCCCCTGCGTGCATGGCCTGGATGCTCACCACCACGGTGCCTTGGAGGAGAGTGAAGACAGCATAAGTGTCACAGTGACATCCCAGAAAGAGGGGAAGGGATGAAGAGGGTCGGGAGAGAACGTGGGTGTGTGCGTGTATGAACAAAACCACATGGCTCCTGGGGGACGCTGGCAAATCCTCGAGACAACCCTGGGGACTGCCACTGTCATTTGGAGAGAGATTGAGTGGGTTACAGTGTATGTGTGGGGGTGCCTGGGAGCCAGGATGACTGGGTTCTATCCCTGCCTCTGGGGCAGGGGAGCAGAGGATAGTGGGTAAGGTGAGGGGCTGGAAGCCTGGGTTACGTCCTTGGCTCACTGTGATCAGTCTGTATGTCTGAGCCACCCCTGGAGCCCCAATGACCCCCCCGCCATGCTCCCAACTGATGCCCTCGGCACTGCCTCCTTGGAACCCACTTTAACCCTACTAACCCTGTGACACTACGCCCCATATTCTTCATAGAGATACTGTTATGATATGAATATGGGATAACTAAGATGTGTTTCATGCAAGATGGGTCATGTGAGATATCATTAGAAAGGTTATGATTTACTGAATGTGATTATCCTATTTGTATGCATATAGCATGTCTGTATCTGAAGTTAGGAATATTGACTATGAATCAATTGCGAAAGTGTTTGCACCTTGGGAACACCCACCAGACAAAATGCAATCAGTCTGGCGGGTTAGTCTATAAACCATTAGGGAGAACAACAGGTCTTTGAAGATGCTAATCTCCCACCTTCCTGGGATGCTGCTTTGACACTGCAGGGTCATGTGATCATGTCACCTGGTAGTGGACACCATCTTGGACTGCTGGTATTTTTCCACTAGTAGGGGGTGGGGATCAAACTGGGAAACAAAGGATTCCGGCCACATGTAAATCCTATTTAAGGCTGGGGAGTGAGTTAATCAGGGTCTATTCTTCACTGAATCCCCACCCAAGATGATTGCTAAAACACCTAAAACTGAACTGGGGAAGAACTGGACCCAGGCTAGAAGGTGTCTGGCCTGTGAAAGGAATATCTGGAATTCTAAGCTGCAAGCAAAAGAAGTTTGTTTGCAAGAACCTCTGCAACCTGCTTAAAACAACATTTAGAGTGAGAAATTACTACTTGTAGCCAGTTTCTTCAGTGTATTAAGCTTAATTTGTGTGTTTGCTTTATTTGCTCAGTAATCTACTTTGATCTGTTTGCTATCCCTTATAATCACTTAAAATCTATCCTTTCTAGTTAATAAACTTGTTTTGTTTTCTAAAACCCAATCTGTACAATTCAAAACTGGGGGAGGGAGGGGAGCTGTGCATATCTTCCTCCACATTGAGGGAGGGAGCGAATTTCCATGAGCAGCGCAAGACAATACAATTTTGGGTTTACACTCCAGAGGGGGTGTGCACTTGACTGCTGGGCAATCCCCGAGCTGAGTCTTCCCATGCAGAGCTGATCTCAGTGTCTCTGTCTTTTTGCAGCTGGGTGTGGCCCTACCTGTGTGTGTGCTAGAGAAGGCTTGAGGGCCTGGCACCAGTGGCGTAGCTAGGGGGGGAGCGGGGCAGCGGCCGCTCCGCCACTGAGCACAAGCGGCGCCTTGTCAATGTCTTGGGGCCTTTTAAATTCTCTCCTGTTGAGGGAACAGGGGGAGCGATCCAAAAAAAAGGGGCCACCCACTGCAGCACTTTTACTCACCCGGCGGCGCTCCGGGTCTTCGGCAGCACCTTGGCGGCGGGACCTTCAGTGCTGCCGAAGACACCTGGAATGAGTGAGGGTCCGCCCCTGGAGCGGGTGATGCCTTTTTTTTGGATCGCTCCCCCTGTTCCCTCCATCCAGCTATGCGGCTGCCTGGCACTGCAGGACAGGGTGAGGGAGTCCAGACTGGTGTAACAGGCAGGTTCAGTGGGACCCCAGTACATCAAGTGGCACCCCAGATTGGGGGTAACCCGTCACAACCCCCCCTCTGACGGTACTGTTGCCCCAGTTATGTCCCTAGAGCTCCACTGAGCTGCCTGGGACATCTGTGCTCCAACAACCCAAATCTGCCCCTAGGATCCTATTACCCTCCCTGCACAGATAGGAATGGAGGCCTAGAGACTGTGCTGCAGAATGTCGCTGTGGCCTGATTCATGGGACTTGCCTAAGATCACATGGGAATCCTATAACCAAGCAGGGAACTGAAACCAGGTCTCCCAAGTCCAAGGCTAGTGTGATAACCTATGTCCCTGTCCCCAGTCCCCCACTGTTCCCAGTTATCCTGGTGTCCTGTGTCCCTTCCCCAAGTACCCCAGTGCCCCATGCCCTGTCCCCAGCATCTCACTCTTTCCAGCTACCCCAGAGCCCTGTGACCCTGCACCCAGTTCTCCTTGTTCCCAGTTACCCCATGTCCCCATCCCAGAAGCCCGTGCCCCACTTCTAGAACCCTGCTGTTTCCTCTTGCCCCATGTGCCCCTAGCACCCTGCAGTTCCTCAGTACTGATGCCTGTTAGTGTGCCAGACCACCCTCCCCAGGGGTCTCACTCTTCCTTCAGGGTTAGCCATGCAGCCTCGCAACCTCCTTAGACTGGACCTCTGGGGCTGCAGCACTCCTACTTCACACCGTAAGCTCTGTTCAGCAAGTCTCACTGAGACAGACTCCTGGTAGAGACTTATCCACTCTGCAGGGATTAATGCACCTAACCAAGCACTTGCATTGACACTCAAACAGCATTGTCACAGTAGTTGGATTTATTAGTCAGTGGCACACAGCACAGGAAGCCCTTAGATAAGCCCAGAGAAATGAAGGTTAAAGCACAGACTATCCTGGTCAGCCCAGCGCCCAGCCAAGCTGTAGTGAACCCCTTTGTTCAAGTTGTGTGTGTCTCTCCATCTGACCTCCTTCGTCAGACTCCAGGTGAGAGACTCTTAAGACTCCAGGTGAGAGACGCTTAAGTTCAGTTGACACCTGAGGCTCACAGGAAAAGGTTTTGGGTGTAAAAGACTCAGGGTACGACATATATGGTTGCCACCACCCTGCTGGGAGAATCTCTCCACTAATGGGATAAGGTCAGTGGTGAGCTGGAGCCGGTTCGCTCCGGTTCGGTAGAACCACTTGTTCGCACCGGTTCGTACTGGTTTGCTAGAACCACTTGTTAAATTTAGGTTTCAGAGTAACAGCCGTGTTAGTCTGTATTCGCAAAAAGAAAAGGAGTACTTGTGGCACCTTAGAGACTAACCAATTTATTTGAGCATGAGCTTTCGTGAGCCACAGCTCACTTCATCGGATGCATACTGTGGAAATTGCAGAAGACATTATATACACAGACACCATGAAACAATACCTCCTCCCACCCCACTTTCCTGCTGGTAATAGCTTATCTAAAGTGATCATCAAGTTGGGCCATTTCCAGCACAAATCCAGGTTTTCTCACCCTCCGCCCCCCCACAGACAAACTCACTCTCTTGCTGGTAATAGCCCATCCAAAGTGACCACTGTCTTCACAATGTGTATGGTAATCTAGGTGGGCCATTTCCTGCACAAATCCAGGTTCTCTCACCCCCTCACCCCCCTCCAAAAACCACACACACAAACTCACTCTCCTGCTGGTAATAGCCTATCCAAAGTGACCACTCTCCTTACAACCTGCATGAAAATCAAAGTGGGCCATTTCCAGCACAAATCCAGGTTTTCTCACTCCCCCACCCCCATACACACACAAACTCACTCTCCTGCTGGTAATAGCTCATCCGAAGTGACCACTCGCCCTACAATGTGCATGATAATCAAGGTGGGCCATTTCCAGCACAAATCCAGGTTTTCTCACCCCACCCCCCCCACACACAAACTCACTCTCCTGCTGGCAATAGCTCATCCAAACTGACCACTCTCCCCACACTGTGCATGACAATCAAGGTGGGCCACTTCCAGCATAAATCCAAGTTTAACCAGAACGTCTGGGGGGGGGGGGGGGAAGGAAAAAACAAGGGAAATAGGCTACCTTGCATAATGACTTAGCCACTCCCAGTCTCTATTTAAGCCTAAATTAATAGTATCCAATTTGCAAATGAATTCCAATTCAGCAGTTTCTCGCTGGACTCTGGATTTGAAGTTTTTTTGTTGTAAGATAGCGACCTTCATGTCTCTGATTGCGTGACCAGAGAGATTGAAGTGTTCTCCGACTGGTTTATGAATGTTATAATTCTTGACATCTGATTTGTGTCCATTTATTCTTTTATGTAGAGACTGTCCAGTTTGACCAATGTACATGGCAGAGGGGCATTGCTGGCACATGATGGCATATATATATATATATATATATATATATGCCAGTCGGAGAACACTTCAATCATGAAGTGACATGAAGGTCGCTATCTTACAACAAAAAAACTTCAAATCCAGAGTCCAGCGAGAAACTGCTGAATTGGAATTCATTTGCAAATTGGATACTATTAATTTAGGCTTAAATAGAGACTGGGAGTGGCTAAGTCATTATGCAAGGTAGCCTATTTCCCTTGTTTTTTCCTCCCCACCCCCCCAGACGTTCTGGTTAAACCTGGATTTATGCTGGAAGTGGCCCACCTTGATTGTCATGCACAGTGTGGGGAGAGTGGTCAGTTTGGATGAGCTATTGCCAGCAGGAGAGTGAGTTTGTGTGTGGGGGGGGTGGGGTGAGAAAACCTGGATTTGTGCTGGAAATGGCCCACCTTGATTATCATGCACATTGTAGGGCGAGTGGTCACTTCGGATGAGCTATTACCAGCAGGAGAGTGAGTTTGTGTGTGTATGGGGGTGGGGGAGTGAGAAAACCTGGATTTGTGCTGGAAATGGCCCACTTTGATTTTCATGCAGGTTGTAAGGAGAGTGGTCACTTTGGATAGGCTATTACCAGCAGGAGAGTGAGTTTGTGTGTGTGGTTTTTGGAGGGGGGTGAGGGGGTGAGAGAACCTGGATTTGTGCAGGAAATGGCCCACCTTGATTACCATACACATTGTGAAGACAGTGGTCACTTTGGATGGGCTATTACCAGCAAGAGAGTGAGTTTGTCTGTGGGGGGGCGGAGGGTGAGAAAACCTGGATTTGTGCTGGAAATGGCCCAACTTGGTGATCACTTTAGATAAGCTATTACCAGCAGGAAAGTGGGGTGGGAGGAGGTATTGTTTCATGGTGTCTGTGTATATAATGTCTTCTGCAATTTCCACAGTATGCATCCGATGAAGTGAGCTGTGGCTCACGAAAGCTCATGCTCAAATAAATTGGTTAGTCTCTAAGGTGCCACAAGGTGCGGATGATACTAAACTGGGAGGAGTGGTAGATACGCTGGAGGGGAGGGATAGGATACAGAAGGACCTAGACAAATTGGAGGATTGGGCCAAAAGAAATCTGATGAGGTTCAATAAGGATAAGTGCAGGGTCCTGCACTTAGGATGGAAGAATCCAGTGCACCGCTACAGACTAGGGACCGAATGGCTAGGCAGCAGTTCTGCGGAAAAGGACCTAGGGGTGACAGTGGACGAGAAGCTGGATATGAGTCAGCAGTGTGCCCTTGTTGCCAAGAAGGCCAATGGCATTTTGGGATGTATAAGTAGGGGCATAGCGAGCAGATCAAGGGACGTGATCGTTCCCCTCTATTCGACACTGGTGAGGCCTCATCTGGAGTACTGTGTCCAGTTTTGGGCCCCACACTACAAGAAGGATGTGGATAAATTGGAGAGAGTCCAGCGAAGGGCAACAAAAATGATTAGGGGTCTAGAGCACATGACTTATGAGGAGAGGCTGAGGGAGCTGGGATTGTTTAGTCTGCAGAAGAGAAGAATGAGGGGGGATTTGATAGCTGCTTTCAACTACCTGAAAGGGGGTTCCAAAGAGGATGGCTCTAGACTGTTCTCAATGGTAGCAGATGACAGAACGAGGAGTAATGGTCTCAAGTTGCAATGGGGGAGGTTTAGATTGGATATTAGGAAAAACTTTTTCACTAAGAGGGTGGGGAAACACTGGAATGCATTACCTAGGGAGGTGGTAGAATCTCCTTCCTTAGAGGTTTTTAAGGTCAGGCTTGACAAAGCCCTGGCTGGGATGATTTAACTGGGACTTGGTCCTGCTTCGAGCAGGGGGTTGGACTAGATGACCTTCTGGGGTCCCTTCCAACCCTGATATTCTATGATTCTATGATTCTATGATTCTAAGTCCTCCTTTTCTTTTTGTTAAATTTAGAAGCCCTTTTAGAGCCGGCTGTCCCATGAGGGACAACTGACTCTAAAAAGGGCTTCTTAATTTAACAACCAGCCAAAAGCGGCGCCTTAGGTGCCAACTCCGTGGGTGTTCCGGGGCTGGAGCACCCAAGGGGAAAATTTGGTGGGTGCAGAGCACCCACTGGCAGCTCCCCGCCCTGCTCCCAGCCCCAGCTCACCTCTGCTCCGCCTCCACCTCCTCCCCTGAACGCGCCACCCTGCTCTGCTTCTCTGCCCCGCCCCCCTCCGGCTTCCTGCAAATCAGCAGTTCGCACGGGAAGCCTGGGAGGGCTCAGAAGCAGGCGGCGACTTTGCGCTCAGGCCAAGGGTGGCGGAGGTGAGCTGGGGTGGGGAGTGGTTCCCCTGTGCGCCCCCCCCACCCCGGGGTTACCTGCTGTGGTGTGGGCGGCCCTCCCCGCGCCCCCCCGCCCCGGCTCACCTCTGCTCCGCCTCTATTTCCCTATGCCTGAGCGCGAAGCCGCCGCTTGCTCTTCAACTCCCCCCCCCCACCGGCTTCCAGTGCGAACAGCTGATTGGCGGGAAGCAGGGGTTGGGGCGGAGAAGCAGAGCGGGGCGGTGCATTCAGGAGAGGAGGCGGAGTGGAGGTGTGGTGAGCTGGAGCTGGGTGTGGGGCAGGGAGCTGCTGGTGGGTGCTCTGCACCCATCAAATTTTCCCCATGGGTGCTCCAGCCCCGGAGCACCCTTGGAGTCGGCGCTTAAAGCGCCACTTTTGATGTGATCAGTGGGGGGAGCGGTCCTTCTGCTCCCCCCCAGCTACGCTCCCCTGCCCCTAGGAGCCAGAGGGACCTGCCAGATGCTTCCTGGGAGCTGCCCCAGGTAAGCACCGCCGGGACTCCCCACCTTGCAGGCTGGTTGGCAGATGAATTTGTCGACAGAAGGCCCGGGTATGAAAAGAAACCCAAAGGGATTGGCCCAGATCTGGGACCCGGTGGTTACACAGGGGTGTTCCAGAAGTGGGACATGAGCAAATCCAAACCAGGATAACAGCTGATGTGGTAGCCCTCTCCATGTGAGCTCAGGCCCTGAAATGTAATGTTTGTTGGAAAACAGGGCATAGGTGGGCAAAACTGCCAAGGGTTAATGAAACAGTAGCCAAAAGAAGGGTTAACTTGGGGCAAGCCCAGCTGGAAGGAAGGCCAGATCCTCAGGTTGCCGGGGCTGACAGTGTACCTGTGGCTCGGGGGGAGGAGGCCTCCAGGTCAGCCCATCTATAGGGTGCAATGTTCAGGCCTCTGCTGTCAACCCACACGACCCAGTGTATCCAACTCACAGGGTGTGCACCGGGCAGGCATCACCATATCATCCCCAGAGAGGTGGATGGGAGGAGGGCCCTGGGGTACCAGGACACAGGTGCTGAGGTGACTCTGGCATGGCCCGATGTGGTGGCCCTGGATCAATTTGTGCCCATTGACTAGCTGGTGATGAGGAGGGGTGTTCAGATACAGTGATGTGCTGTAGTGAAGATATCCCTGAAATAGGGGTGCCAAGGAAGGGCACAAAGAGGCTGCGGCTCAGGATCATCTACCAGTGAAGGTGCTGATGGCAGATGATCTGGATGATGGCCGGATGGTGCAAAGAGCAGCCTGGTTCTTTCCAGAGCCAGAGAGCACTACCCTGACCCAGGGTCCTGGACTACCAAGCATGGGGCTAATCAGCCTCCACCTTGGTGGAATATGCTACCTGGGATGGGGCTGAGCCTGAGACTTTGTCCTGAGGTGGGGAACTAAACTGGGGGGAGAGGTAGATATGCTTGAGGGCAGGGATAGGATACAGAGGGACCTACACAAATTAGAGGATTGGGCCAAAAGAAATCTGATGAGGTTCAACAAGGACAAGTGCAGAGTCCTGCACCTAGGATGGAAGAATCCCATACAGCGCTACAGACTAGGGACCAAATGGCTAGGCAACAGTTCTGCAGAAAAGGACCTAGGGGATACAGTGGACGAGAAGCTGGATATGAGTCAACAGTGTGCCCTTGTTGCCAAGAAGACCAATGGCATTTTGGGATGTATAAGAAGGGGCATTGCCAGCAGATCGAGGGACGTGATCGTTCCCCTCTCTTTGACATTGGTGAGGACTCATCTGGAGTACTGTGTCCAGTTTTGGGCCCCACACTACAAGAGGGATGTGGAAAAATTGGAAAATGTCCAGGGGAGGGCAACAAAAATGATTAGGGGACTGGAATACATGACTTATGAGGAGAGGCTGAGGGAACTGGGATTGTTTAGTCTGCGGAAGAGAAGAATGAAGGGGGATTTGATAGCTGCTTTCAACTATCTGAAAGGGGATTCCAGAGAGGATGGATCTAGACTGTTCTCAGTGGTACCAGATGACAGAACAAGGAGTAATGGTCTCAAGTTGCAGTGGGGGAGATTTAGGTTGATTATTAGGAAAAACTTTTTCACTAGGATAGTGGTGAAGCACTGGAATGGGTTACCTAGGGAGGTGGTGGAATCTCCTTCCTTAGAGGTTTTTAAGGTCAGGCTTGACAAAGCCCTGGCTGGGATGATTTAGTTGGGGATTGGTCCTGCTTTGAGCAGGGGGTTGGACTAGATGACCTCCTGAGGTCCCTTCCAACCCTGATAGTCTATGATTCTATTAACATAGAACCATGGGATTAGAAGGGACTACAAGGGTCATCTAGGGTCATCACTGTCAAGGAGGTTAGACTAGAAACCGAGGCATAGCCAAAGGTTGCTGTGACTCCAGCCCCTACCAGCAAAGAGGGACAGGTCACACTCACTACCCCAGGAGTTGAATTTCAGACTGAACTGCAGAAGGATTCCCTCCTTGGAGAAGCTGAGGGCCACAGCTGACCACAGCACTGTAAAATCCCTTAAGGAGTACGGCAGGGACAGATTCCGGTGGGAGAAAAGATTCCCGTACCAGGAATCAGTTCCCACTGGGAAAATTGAACCTTGCGGGGATCAGGAGGCAGCAGCTGATTCCCCAGAGGTACCACTGCAAACTATTGTACCTGGCCCACGATATCCTCTCAGGACATCAGGGGACATAGCACACCCAGCAAAGGCTACTGGCCCGGAGTCTTTGACACAGTCAAATAGTACTGCAGGTCCTGTGACCCCTGCCAGAGGATGGGGTGAAGTATAAAGCAGTGCTGAGATCATTGCCCATCATAAGGGAACCTTTTCAGAAGGTGGCGATAGTGGGGACCCTTAGCAAGGCAACTCGGGCAGGGAAGAAATACATTCTGATGGTGGTTGATTGCACTACCCGCCACCCAGGGGCAGTGGCTCTGTCCTCCACTGAGGCAGACATGCTGCTGATTATCTTCAGCAGAGTTGGGTTCACCCGGGAGGTCTTTACAGACCAGGGGTCCAATGTCATGTCAGCCCTACTCTGGGGCTTGTGGGAGAAACTGGGGGTCCAGCACACCTGGGCCTCTTCTCATCACCCTCAGTCCAACAGACTGGTGGCGATGTTTAATAGGATCCTGAAGATAGTGTTGAGGACTTTTATGGACCAGCATCAGCAGGACTCGGATAAGTGTTTGCTGTTTGCTTATAGGGAAGTGCCCCAGAAATCTACAGTGATCTCCCTTTTTGAATTGCTGTGTGGGAGAAGAGTGAGGGGACCGCTGGACATGATGAGGGATGCGTGGGAGGGGAAGGCCTCCCTCAAAGGGCAACTGGTGGAGGACTATGTGCTGTCCTTTTGGGAAAGGCTCACTGACCACTCCGCTCTGACGTGCTGCATGAAATGAAAGGGTTTAATGCCAAACTTCTAAGCTGGAGTTTGACCCTCCAAGATTATGATATGGAAGTGATTCATGTTACTCGGAGTGAAAATGGTATAGCTGATACCTTGCCATGAAACCGGGAACCTGAACTTCCCCAGTGCAGGCAGAAGGCAAAGAGCAGGGCAGGCTCGAATGGGGAAGGGATGTGGCAGTGGCAATTTTTGGTAATATTTTTATGAATTCTATGTGTGCCTCAGTTTATCCTGTATGCTGCATTGTTACCCAGTGGGGTGGAAAAAGAATGCTTCCAGGGCAGGCTGTAACAGACGTAGATGTGGGCGTCAGCTGACGGTCTGGGCCTTGACTCCCATATCAGTGGAAGAGTTAAGACAATGGAAAACCCAGTCACCAAGACACGGACAACTAGAAAACAATGACCCAGAGGGAGATGGATTTCCCCACCTCCCAACAGGGAAGCTGAGTAACATTCCTGGACTCAAGAACAAAGGACAGGAAGGTGTGAGCTAGCGGGGAGAATTGCCTTCTGGAAGGAGTTGGGGCTCTCACCTGGAGTCTAAACGTGAAGTCAGATGGAGAGACGCACAAAACTTGAACAATGGGACTCACTCCAGCATGGCTGGGCTCTGGGATGACCAGGATGGCCTGTGCTTTCCCCTTCAGTTCTATGGGCTAACGTCAGGGCTTCTGGTGCTGTGCGCCACTGACTAATGAACCTGACTGTTTTGACAACACTGTGTGTGTGTCATGGCAAATGCTGGGTGAGGTGCACTGATCCCTGCAGAGTGCACATACTCTACCCGGAGTCTGTCTCACTTGGACTCACTGCACAGAGCTCACAGTGTGAAGAGGAGTGCTGAAGTCTCAGAGCTCCAGTGTGAAGCAGTGTTGAGGCCGTGTGGCACATCCTGCAGGAAGAGTGAGACCCCTTGGAGGTCTGGCACATTCCTCCTAGAGATGGTTCCAAAGCTAGGGGTGTAGCACTGATCCTGGGAATCCATGGCACCCCATGCAATACCCCTAGCGCCCCACTGTTCTCTGTTTCCCCCAGTCTCCCTGTCCCAGCACCCTGCTGTTCCCAGTTACTTCCACTGCCCCACTCCAGGATTCTGCTGCTCCCCAGTGTCCCTGGTGCCCCACTGTTCCCCAGTTCCCTTGGCACCCAGTTCCCATCCCCAGCTCCCAGCTGTTCCCTGTTACCCCTAGCACTCAGTTCCCATCCCCAGCTCCCGGCCGTTCCCTGCTACCCCTGGCACCCAGTTCCCTCCCCGGCTCCCGGCCGTTCCCTGCTACCCCTGGCACCCAGCTCCCATCCCTGGCTCCCGGTCGTTCTCTGTTACCCCTGCCACCCAGTTCCCATCCCCAGCCCCCAGCCGTTCCCTGTTACCCCTGGCACACAGTGCCTATCCCTAGATCCTGGCAGTTTCCTGCCCAGCCCCGCACTGTTCACTCTGTGCCCTCTCTGGCTGGTGGCACTACCTGTGGCGGCATTCTCAGGTATGGCTACGTCTCTGGTGCTGCGGGGGAAGCGCACGCCCTGGTAGCTCTCTTCCTGCAGGTAGATCACCACCACGCCGGTGGAGGAGAGGGCTGGTTGGCCCAAGTCGGTGGCCAGGATGAAAAGAGTGCGCTGGCGCTGGCTGAGAGAGCCTAGGGGCTGCAGCAACTGGATGGCGCCAGTGTAGGAATTGATGGCGAAGCTGGGGTTGTGTGTGGCAAACCGGTACAGAATGGAGGCGTTGGCACCTGCGTCTTTGTCCTCAGCCCGCATAGTGGCCACCACCTGCTTAGGTGGCGTGTGGCGGGAGAGATTGACGGAGAGTGGGCTGTACAGGAAGGCAGGTGCATGGTCGTTGACGTCCCGCACGACGACTGTGACACGCACGACTGCGCTCTTGGGCTCCCAGGGTGCCGAGTCCACGGCTTTGGCCAGGAAGCTGTAAATCGGGCGGCGCTCACGATCCAAGGCCTGGGCACTGGTGATGAGCCCGCTCTGTGGTTCCACCTGGAACATGCCCAGCGACTCATTGCCCAGGTAGTAGGAGACCTGCCCGTTGGTGCCCTCATCCGGGTCCAGTGCCACCAGCTGCAGGACCAGTGCCCCGACAGCCAGGTCCTCAGGCACCTCCACAGTGTAGGCTGCCTGCGCAAAGTGCGGTGCATTGTCATTGAGATCCAGCACCCGCACATTCAGAGACATGGTGGCACTGCGCTGGGGTGTGCCGTGGTCTCGTGCCACCACAGTCAGACGGTAAGAGGCCACCAGCTCTCGGTCCAGGCTGCGCGAGGTGGAGAACACACCGGAAGCAGGGTCCAGGCTGAAATCCTGGGCAGGGTCTCCATCTGGGAGAGAAGAGATGGGAATGAGAGAACCTCCCTGATATGGCCTGGGGGCCGGGGGGGGAGGTAATGGGAGCAAGGAACCCTCCTGATATGGCTCAGAGGGGGAGTGGGAGCAAGTGACATTTCCTGATACTGCCCAGTGGGAGGGGGATGGGAATGATGGACCTTCCCTGATATGGTCCCTGTAGTTCTGCAGACAGACCCCTGCAGGCAGGGAGCCATGGTACAAACAGGATGGGGTCTCTCCCCTCTGAATTGCACAGAAAATGGCCCACAACTGGCACCACCTCAGTGGCAAACACTTCCCCAGTGCAGAGTAGAAGTGGCAAACCCAAACAGCATGCACAGTGTAGCCCCATCCCAGCATGCCCCACAACCACTCCTCCTGCCATCGAACAGCACTCAACTGGCCCCAAAGAGCCCCAAGAACGAGGCACCAGAACCAGCCACAGCTTGAGGGCTTTGACCCGGCCCAGATGGCTGGTGCTGCAGAGACCTCACCACAGAGCTGTGTGCAAACCTCAGCCCGACCCCCCGATACAGATTCAGCAGGAACAGATAGGAGAGGACTGGGGAGGCCCCAGGAGGAGCAACTGCAGCCAGTGTTCACAACCCTGGAGGCACACTCTACTGAGGTCCTCGGAGGGGCAGCAATCAAGAGCCATGCCTTGCCTGGCACAGAACCAAGCCAGTGTGGATTGTACCCCATGCCGCAGGGGCTGCAGCACACATGGCAGATGGGGGATTGCTGCTCATGCCAATGGTCTCAGCAAAGGACCCCCATGTGGGAGCTGGGGTCAGAAGGGGGAGCACCAGTACAGCGTGAGCCATGTGCCCGGTGGCCCTCACCCATCACATGGTACTCCAGACGCCCATTCTCGCCCGCATCCAAGTCTGTGGCCCGCAGAGTGTAGAGCGCCACGCGGCTCTGGTTCTCGGGCACCTCCAAGGAGCAGGACTTGCTCTCGAAGCGCGGGGCATGGTCGTTTTCATCTCCCACCAAGATCCGCACTGTCACTTTGGCCAGGTTGGGGGGCAGGCCACCATCCTGAGCATAGACTGTGGGAAGAGAGGGAGGGGGTCCTGGAGACCCTAGGTGCCACCCATAGGGACCACACCCACCGCCTGCAAGGAGCAGCTCCACCATGGCCCGTCTCCCCCAGCCCGCACCCTGTGCCCAATCTGGGTCCCTCCACTCTCCTGTCCCCCTCCCTTCCTGCCTCACGCACCCAACACTCTTACATCAAAACCTGAACATTCCCCACTCCCTTTCTTTGCCCCACACAATATGCCTCCTTCCTCCAGCAAACATGCTGATGTCCATGCCAGCTGGGAGCACAGCTGGACCCCCTCCCATCTCCTTTCCTTAGTCCCTGCTACCCTCACTGCCACTCTCCACTTCCCATACAGCATCTTCCCCCCCACGCCCAACCCCCAGGTCTGGCCATACCTGTTAGCATGTGCTGCTCCCGCCTCTCCCGGTCCAGGGAGCGCATGGTGGTGACAAGCCCAGTCTGTGGGTGGATGGAGAAGGGACCCCCAGAGAGGCCCCCATATGACACATGCCCATTGGCCCCTGCAAAAGAGAAACCTCTGGTCTGAAGGGGTAAGTGCAGACAGCTGCTGCAATGGTCCCAGGACCAGGCCCTCTTTCCACTTGCCCGCCCCAGGCCTCTGCACGCACTGTGCCTCCTCCCACCCGCCCCAGGCCATGCTCCCTTCCCTTTCCCCACAAGGGAGCAGTGTGGGGGCTGGGTGGGGAAAGACCCCTAGAGGCAGGAGGGAAGGGGCAGAAGTGGAGATGTCAGGAAGGCTGAGGAAAGGAGACAGCTGTGGCCAGGCTAAGGGGACCTGGGCAGGCTGGGGGTCAGGTGGAGGAGAGGGTGGGGAGGGACTGCTGCCTGGTGACAGTCCCTCAGGCCCAGGCCACACTGTGCGAACGAAGGCGATTGTGACATGGATCGGTGTGGGTCTAGTGTGACAGGGCTCCAATCTCCGATGCCCCTCAATGCTCAGGGACTGGCTCTCTCATCTCCCGCAGGTAAGGCGCCCAACCCTGGGGCTCCCTGGATACTGCCTTGGCAGATGAGGAGCAGGGGAAGGCCTGTGGTGATCACATACTCTTCAGACCCTGGGCCAATGCCTTTGGCGCAGCTTTGACCCAGCCAACCTCCCTCCCCCAGGGCCACCTGTTCCAGCCCCAAGGCTCTCACCCAGGTCGCAGTCTGTGGCCAGCAGCTGCAGCACGGGGCTGCCTGCTGGCAGATTCTCCATGACACTGGCCTCATACTCAGCCCTCTCGAAGGCAGGTGCCTCATCATTAACGTCCAGCACCAGCACAGTCAGCAGCTGTGTGGACGAGCGGCGCGGGAAGCCATGGTCCATGGCCACCACTGTCAGGTTGTGCTGGGATATCTCCTCCCGGTTCAGAGTCCGCACAATGGAGAGGGCACCTGGGGAGACACCAAGACAGACTGAGCCTGGGACAGAGAAGTCACAGGGAGCTGGGCTGAGCCAGGGTCACTGAGGTCAGGGTCGACACTTGGTGCCCCGCAGCACTACAAACCCCACACCTTGGGCTGCGGAGCTGCGCCCAGCTCTCCCTGCACATGCTGGCATCTGCCTGCTTCTGTCCCTTATGCTGTGGCTGGGCACCTCCTCCCGCCTGGGCCCGGTGGGAATCTCTTACCCACTCCGGGCTGGGACAGGAATCCCACTGTCACCACTGCCCCCATCCTCCCACTCGGTCCCCATGCCTCCCCGATGCTCCTTATCCATTGTGTCTACCTGTCTTCCCATCCCCCACATCTGTCACCTCTTCCCCTTCGCCCCTTGTGTCTCCCATGTCCCCTCCCCCACATCCATCACCTCTTCGCCTTCACCCCCTGTGTCTCCCGTGTCCCCTCCCCCACATCCATCACCCCTTTTCCTTCCCCCCTTGTATTTCCCATATCCCCTCCCACCCCCCACATCCGCCACCTCTTCCCCTTCACTTCTTGTGTCTCCCATGTCCCTTGCCCTCCTCTCCCCCACAGCCCCAGCATCTCCCTGCAGCCCCACAGGCCCCTTACCTGTGCTGGGGTTGAGGTGGAATCGGCCCTCGGCGTTGCCTGCCTGCAGCGTGTAGCTCACCCGCCCATTTTCGCCCAGGTCCCCATCCCGCGCCACCACATGCAGCACCATGAAGCCAGTGGGCTGGTCCTCCATGACGCTAACGGTGGCTGGTGAGAGGAAGACGGGCATGTTGTCGTTCTCATCTGTCACAAAGACACGGGCAGTGACGGCAGCGGAGCGGCGCTGGCTGATGTTGCGGGCCTGGTCTGTGGCCTCCACCACCAGCAGAAAGGAGGGGGCAGCCTCGCGGTCCAGCCCCTGCTGGAGGCTCAGCAGCCCAGAGTGGGCATCCAGCTGGAAGTGGGAGCCGGGGGGCTCCTGGTGCAGCAGCCTGTAGCACACCTGGCTGTTGGGGCCAGCACCGTCTCCATCTGGGGCCTGGAAGGTGAAGATGGAGGCACCGATCTGGGTGTTCTCGGGCACCACAATAGTGATGGGGTCCTCGGGGAAGGCAGGCGCCTGGTCATTACAGTCCTGCACATGGATCTGCACCAGCACCAGCCGGCTGGCAGGGTAGCCGCGCTGTGTGTCCTCGGCGCTGACGTGCAGCGTGTGCTGTGCCCCCAACTCATAGTCCAGCTCCCGTGCCGCGTAGATCTCCCCCGTCACGCTGTCCACCACAAAGGTGCCGTCTCCACCTCCTCCCAGCAGGGTGTAAGTCAGATGCCCCTGTGCAGAGGCCTCAGGCGGCGCCACCGAGCCAATCACTGAGCCAGGTCTGACCCCTTCCACCGGGTGCAGTGTAAGCACAGTGGCATCTGGCTGTGGCAGCACCCGGGAGGATGGCAGTACCTGCAGGTGAAGAGAGAGGGGAAGGGGGAGTGAGAGTCTGAAGTGGGACCTGTGGGGTTGGAAGAGGTGAGGTGAGAGGGGGAAGTATGGGGCAGTAGTGGGGAGGTGAGGCAGGAGGGGGAGCTGTGGGGCAGTAGTGGGGATGTAAGGTGGGAGTGAGAGCTGTAGTGCAGCAGTGGGCATGTGGGGCGGCAGGGGGGACCTGTGGGGCAGTAGTGGGGATGTGGGGTGGCAGGGGGGGACCTGTGGGGCAGTAGTGGGGATGTGTTGCCTCACTCCTTTACTGGGTCCCAAAGCCATTGACACCTATAGCCAACTGAACAGAACTGACACTGGGAGCTACAAACAGTTCAAAAGAGCCTTATTGCTTAGGTTTGAGCTAACACTGAAGGCAGAAATAATCAATTATTTTTGTCCAGGTGAAAGATTTTGTGGTCTGTTCAAAAGCGTCTGGCAGGCTGGATTTGGCCCGCAGTCTGCCTATTGCCTACCGTGGCCTAAGACCTATAGGAAAAGGTTTTGGCATGTGCAGTGGAACAAAAGGCTGGCACCCTGACAGGTGAGTACTCCCACAGTGGGGTAACGGAGCTGGTGTCACTACCCTGGAATCTTTGTAAGACCTGATCAGGTTAGAACATTATATGAAATATGTCCCTCTGATCCTAAAATGTGATTAGTATATTGAGCACCTAAGAAAATCCACATAATGTGGGCTGAGTGGTGGATCAGTCTGTGGGCAGTATGTCCAGATATGGAAGTTAGTTAAACAGAAATTAAAAGGTACAGTGCCAAAAGTGAAATCCCTGCAAGCTGCATGGAGACTTTTTAAAGACATCATAAGAGAGACTCAACTTAAATGTATGCACCAAATTAAAAAATACAGTAAGAGAACCAAAAAAGTGCCATGGTGGCTAAACAACAAAGTAAAAGAAGCAGATACAGGCAAAAAGGAATCCTTTAAAAAGTGGAAGTTAAATCCTAGCGAGGAAAATAGAAAGGAGCATAAACTCTGGCAAATGAAGTGTAAAAATATAATTAGTTAGTTAGTTAGTACCTGTGACAGGATCCCTGGAGTGCAGCCTGGGACTGTGGGACCTCTGTGCCCCCTTAACTCTCCAGCCTGGGCTGTCTCTCACAATGCTTTGCTAGTGACAAGCAGCAAACCCCTCCAGGTGCTGTGATTACTCAGCACAACAGCAGGTGGAGCCCCTCAGCCAGCTAGATTGCCTGAATGCTCCCAGAGCCGGTCATGAATCACTCAGAGAAAGGCACCAGCCAAATTCCCCCAGCTCCCATCCTTATACCTCAGGAATATACTGTCTTGTACTGCTCAAGATGAGCAGTACAAATTTATTAATTGGTTCACCACTTCATCAATGGAAAGTGGATATACACTCGCCTTTGTAAAACCTGAGCAAATTTACCAAACACTTCAGGCAAACTCACTGGCAAAGATAAATAGTAAAACGAATTTATTGACTACAAATGATAGATTTTAAGTGGTTATAAGTGATAGGCAAAATGTCAGAGTTAGTTTCCAAAAGAAAATAAATTAAAAGCATGCAGTCTAAACTCTCAACCCTATTAGACTGGGCAACATCTAGGTAAGCAGTTTTTCTCACCCTACTGGATATTGCAGTCCTTAATAGACAGGTTTGTCCCTTAAATCTGGGCCAGTCTCCTCTGTTGGAATCTTCAGTCTTCTGAGTGTCTTTGTTGCTTGCAGCATAGGTGGGGGCAGGAGAAAGGTGAAGCATTGGCCCCCTGTGTTCTGGTTTACACCTTTAGTCCCTGTGCTTGGAGAACACAAGTCCAGGCATGTCTGGAGGGCATTGCTGAGTCCCCAGGCAAGGTTGAGCACTTCCCCTTGTATGGCCTTATGCAGGTGAGTCACTGAATTGTAGCTCCCTTGATGGACAATGGCTGTTGATGGTGGTTTGACACCTACCTGAGTGTTGGTTACTTTTCGTTGGCATTGTCTCTGGAGAGCTAGCATTTGGTCACTTCCCAAACCCACAGCATATTTTAGTTACAACCATACAACACAATTCTCATAACTTCATATGCATTAATTATATACATATTTACACAGAACAAAAACAACAAGGAGTCCTTGTGGCACCTTAGAGACTAACAAATTTATTTGGTCATAAGCTTTCATGGGCTAGAACCCACTTCATCAGATGCATGGAGTGGAAAGTACAGGAGCAGGTATATATACATAGTACATGAAAAGATGGGAGTTGCCTTACCAAGTGGGGGGGGGGTCAGTCTAATGAGACAACTCAATTAACAGTTGAATACCAAGGGAGGAAAAATCACTTTTGTAGTGGTTATGAGGGTGGCCCATTTCAAACAGTTGATAAGAAGGTGTGAGTAACAGTAGGGGGAAATTAGTAAGGGGAAATTAATTTTTGTAATGACCTATCCACTCCCAGTCTTTATTCAGGACTAATTTGATGATGTCCAGTTTGCAAATTAATTCCAGGTCTGCAGTTTCACTTTGGAGTCTGTTTTTGAAGTTTTTTTGTTGAAGAATTGCGACTTTTAAGTCTGTTATTGAGTGACCAGGGAGATTGAAGTGTTCTCCTACTGGTTTTTGAATGTCATAATTCCTGATGTCAGATTTGTGTCCATTTATTCTTTTGCGTAGTTTGGCCAATGTACATGGCATGGGGCATTGCTGGCACATGATGGCATATATCACATTGGTAGATATGCAGGTGAACGAGCTCCTGATGGCGTGGCTGATGTGATTAGGTCCTATGATGGTGTCCCTTGAATAGATATGCAAACAGAGTTGGCACTGGGGTTTGTTGCAGGGTTTGGTTCCTGGGTTAGTGTTTTTGTTGTGTGGTGTGTAGCTGCTGGTGAGTATTTGCTTCAGGTTGGGGGGCTGTCTGTAAGTGAGGACTGGCCTGTCTCCCAAGGTCTGTGAGAGTGATGGGTCGTCCTTCAGGATAGGTTGTAGATCCTTGATGATGCATTGGAGAGGTTTTAGTTGGGGGCTGAAGGTGATGGCTAGTGGCGTTCTGTTATTTTCTTTGTTGGGCCTGTCTTGTAGTAGGTGACTTCTGGGTACCTTTCTGGCTCTGTCAATCTGTTTCTTCACTTCACCAGGTGGATATTATAGTTTTAAGAATGCTTGATAGAGATTCTGTAGGTGTTTGTCTCTGTCTGAGGGAGTGTCTCTTTGAAAAACCACCAACTGTCTTCGGTTGTTTTTCCCCTTAGACTTGCTTCCCTAGGGGATTTAGTTGTTTAAAAAAAGCCTCATCTGCCCCTTCTTCCCAGTTATGTGGTCTGTAGTGGACCCCAACCATGACACCATCCTTGTTTTTTTACCCCTTTTATCCTTACCCAGAGCCTCTCAACAAGTCTGTCTCCTATTTCTGTCTCAACCTCAGTCCAAGTGTGTCCATTTTTAATGTATAAGGCAACACCTCCACCCTTTTTTCCCTGCCTGTTCTTCCTGAGTAAGCTGAACCCTTGTCGATCTAATGCCTCTTGGCATGTCTTTTGTTGTACGCCATATTACCCAGTAAGCATTGTTCTATTATATTTCGTAGAGTGAAGATCTGGTCTGTGCATCCACACCCTTTCCGAAAACTGGTTTGCTCTTTTCTGAGAATGCTCAGTTTGATTTTGAAAGGGAAAGAGATGTGATAAAATGGGATTTTTTTGTAATATTTTTATGATACCTATGTGTGCCTCAGTTTCTCTCTGGACTTTGTGTTACCACTTGGGGTGGGGTGCAGAAGTGTTAACACTGCTCCTGGGACACTGTAGAAGACACAAGTCTGGGTGACACCTTGTGGTCTGGTTGGAATAAATAGGGTCATTAATTAACTAGTTGAAACCGACCCAGAATAACAGCAGGTCCAGAGAGACAATAGGATGTCCCAGTGACTGAACCCTGGCAAGCGAAGGACGTGAACTAAATTGGAGAACAAAGAGGAAAAGGGGGCTGGGATAAGAGCTACTCTTTGGAGGCACTAAGAAGTTCTCCCCTGGGTGGACAGAAAGGAGAGCATGGATGCATAGGCACTGACTCCACGTGGGTGCTCCGGGGCTGGAGGTGTGGTGGGGGTGGAGCTTCGGGGAGGGGGCAGAGTGGGGGTGAGAAGAGGTGGAGAGAGGGTGGGGCCTTGGGAGATGGGGTGGATTGGGGGTGGGACCTTGGGGTGGAGCACCCCCAGGGAAAGCTGAAAGTTGGCACCTGTGCTGGGATGGAATCCATTGCAGCTTGGCTGACACATGGCTCTGGCTTGGCCAGGATGGACTATGACTTAACTTTTGCCTCTCTGTGCTAATTCAAGGACGTGCACATTCTGTAGGCCAGGTGACTTATAACTTGTTTCCTTGTTTGCAAAGGCTGTGTTTGCAGAGGCTGTGTCGCTGTAAATACTCACTGGAAGCATTGCACTCTGAAAGGGAGCAGTACCAGCCTCCCACAGGGGCCTGGCTTGGCTGGATTCGCTGCAGGCAGCCACATGTGACCGGATGTGTACTAGAATGTGGATGATGGCCACGTGGCAGCAAGCCAGGGAGCTGGGGGGTGGGGGGAGGTGAACTGGAACATGGATGATGGCCACAGAGCAGGGGCACAGAGGGTTTGGGAGCTGCAAACTGAAATGCGGGGGGGGGGGGGGGGGGAGGGAGTGGCACTATATGTGAAAGAAAATGTAGAATCAAATGAAATAAAAATCTTAAACGAATCCACGTGTTCCACAGAATTTCTATGGATAGTAATTCCAGGCTCTAATAAGAATATAACAGTAGGGATCTATTATCGACCACCTGACCAGGACAGTGATAGTGACAATGAAATGCTAAGGGAGATTAGAGAGGCTATCAACATAAAGAACTCAATAATAGAGGGGGATTTCAATTATCCCCATATGGACTGGGTACATGTCACCTCAGGACGAAATACAGAGACAAAATTTCTCGATACTTTAAATGACTGCTTCTTGGAGCAGCTGGTAAAGGAACCCACAAGGGGAGAGGCAACTCTTGATCTAGTCCTGAGCGGAGAGCAGGATCTGGTCCAAGAGGTAACTATAACAGGACCACTTGGAAATAGTGACCATAATATAATAACATTTAACATTCCTGTGGTGGGAAGAACACCTCAACAGCCCAGCATTGTGGCATTTAATTTCAGAAAGGGGAACTGTGCAAAAATGAGGAGGTTAGTTAAACAGAAATTAAAAGGTACAGTGACTAGAGTGAAACCCCTGCAAGATGCATGGACACTTTTCAAAGACACCATAATAGAGGCTCAACTTAAATGTATACCCCAAATTAAAAAACACAGTAAAAACTAAAAAAGAGCCACCGTGGCTTAAGAACCATGTAAAAGAGGCAGTGAGAGATAAAAAGGCATCTTTTAAAAAGTGGAAGTCAATTCCTAGTGAGGTAAATAGAAAGGAGCATAAACGCTGCCAAGTTAAATGTAAAAATGTAGTAAGAAAAGCCATAAAGGAGTTTGAAGAACAGCTAGCCAAAAACTCAAAAGATAATAACAAAACGTTTAAGTACATTAGAAGCACGAAGCCTGCTAAACAACCAGTGGAGCCCCTGGACAATCGAAAAGACAATAAAGTCATCGCAGAGAAACTAAATTAATTCTTTGCTTCAGTCTTCACGGGCTATGGATTTTAGGGAGATTCCCAAACCTGAGCCGTCTTTTGTAGGTTATAAATCTGAGGAATTGTCACAGATTGAAGTGTCACTAGAGGAGGTTTTGGAATTAATTGAGAAACTTAACAGTAACAAGTCACTGGGACCAGACAGCATTCACCCAAGAGTTCTGAAAGAACTCAAATGTGAAATTGCGGAACTACTAACTATGGTTTGTAACCTGTCCTTTAAATTAGCTACTGTACCCAATGACTGGAAGATAGCTAATGTAACGCCAATATTTAAGAAGGGCTCTAGAGGTGATCCTGGCAATTACAGACCGGTAAGTCTAACATCAGTACCGGGCAAATTAGTTGAAACCATAGTAAAGAATAAAATTGTCAGACACATAGAAGAACATAAATTGTTGCGCAAAAGTCAACATGGCTTCTGTAAAGGGAGATCATGTCTTACTAATCTATTAGAGTTCTTTGAGGGGGGTCAACAAACACATGGATAAGGGGGATCCAGTGGACATAGTGTACTTAGATTTCCAAAAAGCCTTTGACAAGGTCCCTCACCAAAGGTTCTTATGTAAATTAAGTTGTCATGGGATAAGAGGGAAGATCATTTCATGGATTGAGAACTGTAGCTCACGAAAGCTTATGCTCAAATAAATTGGTTAGTCTCTAAGGTGCCACAAGTACTCCTTTTCTTTTTGCGAATACAGACTAACACGGCTGTTACTCTGAAACCGGATAAAAGACAGGGAACAAAGAGTTAGAATAAATGGTAAATTTTCAGACTGGAGAGGGGTAACTAGTGGTGTTCCCCAAGGGTCAGTCCGAGGACCAATCCTATTCAACTTATTCATAAATGATCTGGAGAAAGGGGTAAACAGTGAGGTGGCAAAGTTTGCAGAAGATACTAAACTGCTCAAGATAGTTAAGACCAAAGCAGACTGTGAAGAACTTCAAAAAAATCTCACAAAACTAAGTGATTGCGCAACAAAATTGCAAATTAAATTTAATGTGGATAAATGTAAAGTAATGCACATTGGAAAAAATAACCCCAACTATACATACAATATGATGGGGGCCAATTTAGCTACAACTAATCAGGAGAAAGATCTTGGAGTCATCGTGAATAGTTCTCTGAAGACATCCATGCAGAGTGCAGTGGCAGTCAAAAAAGCAAACAGGATGTTAGGAATCATTAAAAAAGGGATAGAGAATAAGACAGAGAATATCTTATTACCCTTATATAAATCCATGGTACGCCCACATCTTGAACACTGAGTACAGATGTGGTCCCCTCAACTCAAAAAAGATATACTGGCATTAGAAAAGGTTCAGAAAAGGGCAACTAAAATGATTAGGGATTTGGAACAGGTCCCATATAAGGAGAGATTAAAGAGGCTAGGACTTTTCAGTTTGGAAAAGAGGAGACTAAGGGAGGATATGATAGAAGTATATAAAATCATGAGTGGTGTGGAGAAAGTGAATAAGGAAAAGTTATGTACTTGTTCCCATAATATAAGAACGAGGGGCCACCAAATGAAATTAATGGGCAGCAGGTTTAAAACAAATAAAAGGAAGCTCTTCTTCACACAGTGCACAGTCAACCTGTGGAACTCCTTGCCTGAGGAAGTTGTGAAGGCTTGGACTATAACAAAGTTTAAAAGAGAACTGGATAAATTCATGGAGGTTAAATCCATTAATGGCTATTAGCCAGGATGGGTAAGGAATGGTGTCCCTAAGGAATGGTGTCCCTAGCCCCTGTTTGTCAGAGGGTGGAGATGGACGGCAGGAGAGAGATCACTTCATAGAATCATAGAATCATAGAATATCAGGGTTGGAAGGGACCTCAGGAGGTCATCTAGTCCAACCCCCTGCTCAAAGCAGGACCAATCCCCAATCAAATCATCCCAGCCAGGGCTTTGTCAAGCCTGACCTTAAAAACTTCTAAGGAAGGAGATTCTACCACCCCCCTAGGTAACGCATTCCAGTGTTTCACCACTCTCCTAGTGAAAATTTTTTTCCTAATATCCAACCTAAACCTCCCCCATTGCAACTTGAGACCATTACTCCTTGTCCTGTCCTCTTCTACCACTGAGAATAGTCTAGAACCATCCTCTCTGGAACCACCTCTCAGGTAGTTGAAAGCAGCTATCAAATCCCCCCTCATTCTTCTCTTCTGCAGACTAAACAATCCCAGTTCCCTCAGCCTCTCCCCATAAGTCATGTGTTCCGGACCCCTAATCATTTTTGTTGCCCTTCGCTGGACTCTCTCCAATTTATCCACATCCTTCTTGTAGTGTGGGGCCCAAAACTGGACACACTACTCCAGATGAGGCCTCACCAATGTCGAATAGAGGGGGACGATCACGTCCCTCGATCTGCTCGCTATGCCCCTACTTATACATCCCAAAATGCCATTGGCCTTCTTGGCAACAAGGGCACACTGCTGACTCATATCCAGCTTCTCGTCCACTGTCACCCCTAGGTCCTTTTCTGCAGAACTGCTGCCTAGCCATTCGGTCCCTAGTCTGTAGCGGTGCATTGGGTTCTTCCGTCCTAAGTGCAGGACCCTGCACTTATCCTTATTGAACCTCATCAGATTTCTTTTGGCCCAATCCTCCAATTTGTCTAGGTCCCTCTGTATCCTATCCCTGCCCTCCAGCGTATCTACCGCTCCTCCTAGTTTAGTATCATCCGCAAATTTGCTGAGAGTGCAATCCACACCATCCTCCAGATCATTTATGAAGATATTGAACAAAACCAGCCCCAGGACCGACCCCTGGGGCACTCCACTTGACACTGGCTGCCAACTAGACATGGAGCCATTGATCACTACCCATTGAGTCCGACAATCTAGCCAACTTTCTACCCACCTTATAGTGCATTCATCCAGCCCATACTTCTTTAACTTGCTGACAAGAATACTGTGGGAGACTGTGTCAAAAGCTTTGCTAAAGTCAAGAAACAATACATCCACTGCTTTCCCTTCATCCACAGAACCAGTAATCTCATCATAGAAGGTGATTAGATTAGTCAGGCATGACCTTCCCTTGGTGAATCCATGCTGACTGTTCCTGATCACTTTCCTCTCATGTAAGTGCTTCAGGATTGATTCCTTGAGGACCTGCTCCATGATTTTTCTGGGGACTGAGGTGAGGCTGACTGGCCTGTAGTTCCCCGGATCCTCCTCCTTCCCTTTTTTAAAGATTGGCACTACATTAGCCTTTTTCCAGTCATCTGGGATTTCCCCCGTTCGCCACGAGTTTTCAAAGATAATGCCAATGGCTCTGCAATCACAGCCGCCAATTCCTTTAGGACTCTCGGATGCAACACGTCCGGCCCAATGGACTTGTGCTCATCCAGCTTTTCTAAATAGTCCCTAACCACCTCTTTCTCCACAGAGGGCTGGCCATCTACTCCCCATGCTGTGATGCCCAGTGCAGCAGTCTGGGAGCTGACCTTGTTAGTGAAGACAGAGGCAAAAAAAGCATTGAGTACATTAGCTTTTTCCACATCCTCTGTCACTAGGTTGCCTCTCTCATTCAGTAAGGGGCCCACACTTTCCTTGGCTTTCTTCTTGTTGCTAACATACCTGAAGAAACCCTTCTTGTTACTCTTAACATCTCTTGCTAGCTGCAGCTCCAGGTGCGATTTGGCCCTCTTGATTTCATTCCTACATGGCCGAGCAATATTTTTATACTCTTCCCTGTTCATATGTCCAACCTTCCACTTCTTGTAAGCTTCTTTTTTATGTTTAAGATCCGCTAAGATTTCACTGTTAAGCCAAGCTGGTCGCCTGCCATATTTACTATTCTTTCGACACATCGGGATGGTTTGTCCCTGTAACCTCAACAGGGATTCCTTGAAATACAGCCAGCTCTCCTGGACTCCTTTCCCCTTCATGTTAGTCCCCCAGGGGATCCTACCCATCCGTTCCCTGAGGGAGTCGAAGTCTGCTTTCCTGAAGTCCGGGGTCCGTATCCTGCTGCTTACCTTTCTTCCCTGTGTCAGGATCCTGAACTCAACCAACTCATGGTCACTGCCTCCCAGATTCCCATCCACTTTTGCTTCCCCCACTAATTCTTCCCGGTTTGTGAGCAGCAGGTCAAGAAAAGCTTGATCATTACCTGTTAGGTTCACTCCTTCTGGGGCACTCCCTCTGGGGCAATGATCACTTGATCATTACCTGTTAGATTCACTCCCTCTGGGGCACCTGGCATTGGTCACTGTTGGTAGACAGGATACTGGGCTGGATGGACCTTTGGTCTGACCCAGTATGGCCATTCTTATGTTCTTATGTTAATGTGGATGATGGCCATGGGGCAGGGTGGCATAGGGCTGCAAAACAGAATGTGGATGATAGCTATGTGGCAGGGGAGCAGAGGGTTGAGGGACTGTGAACTGGAATGCCGATGATGGCCACATGGCAGTGGAGCAGGGAGTTGGGGTGCTGCACACCAGAACACAGATGATAGCTATGGGGCAAGAGGGTGAGAAGTTGGGGGACTGCAAGATGGACCACAGATGATGACTATAGAGCAGGGAGACTAAAATCCAGAATGGGATGATGGCCTGTGGCAGGGGGGCTATGAACTGAATGCACCCCATAGTTCACACCATACACACCATAGTCATAATCTTTGTAAAAAATATGCCTAGTGAGGTATCATTTGAAAACTAATAACTTGCTGGTCAATAATATCACAGTGAAATGGGTGTAGCAACATCATATGTAAAGGTATAAACATAAGCTTAAATTATAATTGAGATATGTTTACTAGACAAGTCTGGGGAGGGGGTAAGCCTGTTCCTCAAA
This sequence comes from Chelonia mydas, assembly GCF_015237465.2. Taxonomy (NCBI): domain Eukaryota; kingdom Metazoa; phylum Chordata; order Testudines; family Cheloniidae; genus Chelonia; species Chelonia mydas. Next base: position 184,685 of record NC_057849.1, on the reverse strand, counting down.
GACAAAGGACAAGTCAATGTCTCTAGCTAGGTGTCATCGAAGTTGGCAAGTGGGTGTTCTTTGGCAGTGAAGCGGGGCATGAACAGATTATGATGAAGCGGGACTGTTCTTAATGTTTAATGGAGCAGTCCAAGGGACGGAGGAGTCTGCAGCTCGACCCTGGCAAAGAGGAGGTGACCTCGAGAAGGGCTGGCACACTAGGAGTTCTCCCTGGAAACGGTGGGGAGCTAAGAGCGCACAGGCCGGTGAGTCCACAACAACTTGGGAACAGCGGAGTGATGGCCTATCACCATCTCCTTAAGAAGGACATTGTAACCCTGTGCAGAAAGAGAGGGTTGAGCATTGGGAAGTTCACCAAAGCACAGTTCATCGTGCAGCTGGAGGACGATGACCGCTCTAAGGAACAGATTCCTGACCCAAATGGGGCTATAACAGGATCTGGGAGCAGCTGGAGTGGTAGCCAGGCATCCCCAAGACTCCTGTCCCCGACCAGAAGAGGGTCTTCACGATCAGGTTCACCATCAGGGGATCGGAGACAGATGGTATTGGAGCTCAGTCTGAGAGAGCAAGAGGACTGTGAGAGACAGTGAGAGCCCAAGAAAGAGCTGCAGAAGCAGCAGCAGCAAAAACTGGTGGTGGTAGAGCGGAGAGGCATAGGGGACCTCCCAGGGGTGAGTGGGGATAGATCCCAGGGTGCCAGTTCGCAGGGAACCTCGAGACTAAATTGCTGCCCCTGGTTAAGGAGGAGGGGGATGTGGATGCCCACCTCACTGCCTTAGAGCAGGCTGGCGATTTGAACCAGGGGGACCCTGCGGAAAAGCCCCGGTGTCTAGCTCCCTTGCTGGGTCCCAAGGCCATAGACTCCGCCAGCCAGATGGGTGGGGAGGTGGACAGGCTCCCACTTCTGACCCCAACCTATATGTCTGTGTGGAGTTTCCTGGGGTCAGGCCTCTCAGACCTCCAGTGGGAGCGAAAGGTGATGGTCAATGGGGAGACATTCCTGGGGTGGCGAGATCCTGGGACAGAGGGAACTGTTGTCAGGCCCCTGTGCAACCTCAGATGCTGAGGGGCTGTGTGAGGGTCCCAGGGATGAAGCCCATCACCCTGCCTATGGCCCAGATCCCTGTGCAGACCCAGAAGGGGTGGGGCTGGCTGGTCGTTGGGGTTCTCCAGGATATCAGCTGTGAGACCCTGTTGGGGAGCTCAAATAAATTGGTTAGTCTCTAAGGTGCCACAAGTACTACTTTTCTTTTTGCAAATACAGACTAACACGGCTGTTACTCTGAAATGTGTCTCTTTGGGACAGGATCCAGGCCCTGCTCCTGTAACGGCCAAGGGTTTGAATTTGAATCCAGGGGACCAATTGGCGGAGAGGGAAATGGTCAGTGAAAATGCAGATGACCTGGCTGGCAGCAGGGAGGAGCTGCTAGGCTTAGGCTATCTGCCTGCCTGTAAGCAGACCCCTGGGGCTGGGTGGGACAGAGAGATGCTCCCCGCCCCCTTGCACACCGGAGAGGGGACTCACACTGGCTCTGATGCAGTGAGGAAAGCAGTGAACTCGCTGCCTACCCCCACTGGGACAGCAAGGGCAGTGCTGAGCACAGTAGGAGCGGAGACCCCAGCTGAGTGAGGGGAGACACAGGCAGGGCAGGGGATCTGTGGGGAGTGGTAAGGTGCTTGGTAAGGGAAGTTTGGATGAGCCTAGGCAGCCTTGTGAGCTGATGGCTTTGTCTAGTCAGCAGCATGGGAAGGCGAGGAGAGTGGAAGATGAGTGTCCCTGTACCTTACCTGTTACCTGGGTGGAGAATTGTGACAGGGAAGGAAATGTGCCTGTGTCTGTCAGGGGTATTGACTTGCCTATGGAGGGAGCTACCCCGGTCTCCAAGCAGTTGTCTGTGAACAGCCCTGTGTGCTGGGACCAGGGGAATGAGATCCCAAGCTGGGTGTCTGGGAAAGGAGAAAGTGTGTCTGGCTCTTCTTTGTCTGTGGAACAGACAGAAGGGGCCTTTCAGCCTGTGACGGTTGAGAATAGTGCAGTTGTCTCAGAGTTGGTTCTGGATTCAGCTAAAGCCCAGGAAGGGAAGGGTCCTAAGTTTGTGTCTGCTCGGGAGAATGGCCCTGTAACTAGGTCACATCCAGTTAGTGTCTATGCAAAATCCCAGAGCCCAGACAATTCTGGTGCTTGTATTTTGCCTGTTGCTAGTGTGTGGCTGGGAAAGGGTGTAGCAACTCTGTCTAATCAGAGTGAGATCCTAGCCAGGGCACAAGGAGAGCAGAAAGGTGATTTGATTGTGTTACCTACAGAGGGTGTGGAAACCTGTAGCAAGAAGGAAAAGATTCCTGAACTTGTGTGTGGCAAAGGGAAGGAGAATGCTTCTAACCTTTTATCTAGGAAGTCTGTAAGTTTGCCTGAAAGGGGATTGTGTAGGAATCTGCCTGATGGGCCAGAGGTGATTCTGGATGTAAGTGAGACCCAGAAAGAGTCTGTTGTTGCTCAGGAAAGTGTTCCTCTAGAGCAAGCCCTAGGTAAAGAGGGTAAGAGCAGAATTTCTGTGAAGGGTGAATTGTTGCATAGAAAAGCCCCTAGGGAAAGGAATCCTCATGGAGTCTTTGCAAGCAGTTTACTGCAACTGAAGGGTGTGAAAGCGATTTAATCAAGAAAGTTTCAGTTCCTAAAAGCCAGAAATTTTCCGTTGTGAATGAAGCCACTGACTTTCCTGTTAAAAGATCCAGTGTGGATAGCTTTGAGAAGGTCTCAGATGAAGTGAAAGCTGTTAAGAAAGTTAAACAGTCCTATAACCAAGTGGCTGTGTTTGGCCAGCTTGTTGGGGAGGCAAGGTTGTTGAGAAAGGAATGTCTCCATGTTAGTTCTGTAAGTGAACAGTATGTGGCCCAGGTCAAGATGGGGGCTCTTAACCAAGAGAGCCCGAATTGCAGCCCTCCAGACTGGAGCGCTGGGAGAAGACCCGATCCCAGTTTGACCCCCGGGGGTTTTGGGGTGGCAAAAGCGCACCAGCCACATAAACCTTCCCATATGCAGCATGCGAGTGCTATCAACCACCCCCGACCTAAGGGAGGGCGTGAAACTGGAAGGGCCTGGTGTAACTCCCACCAAGGAATGGGAGAGATGCTGGGGCATCCATGGGAACGTTGGTGGCTTCGAACTTCCCCAGGTCACCGGCTAAAGTGACCCTGCTCAGTTCGGTCTCAAATGGGGGAGAGATGTGATGAAGCGGGACTGTTCTTAATGTTTCCTCTGAATAGTGTGGGGGTGCCTCAGTTTCCCCTAGGCAGTTCTTAAGTATCTAGGGGATGGGATAAGGGTGTATGATCATTGCAGAGCCCTAGAGGGCAGGGGTGTGCAGGGGTCTGGACACAGAGAATGGCCGACACCCTGTTTCCTGGCAACTGATGGCCTGGCCTTCCCCCCTGCAAGGTGAGAGCTAAAGGGTTGGAAAACAAAGGAATCAGGTGACCTCCTGGCCCGGAAAGGGACAAAGCCCAGAGGAGGAGGGGCTGGAGGGGGAGGCAGTTTGGGGGTAGCTGGGGACATGGAGTGAAGTGCAGACACGGTTGTCTGGCTCACTGTGCCCTAAAATGGACCCAGTTGAGGGGTCCTGTTCTCTGCACCTACAAGCTCTGTTTTAGACCATGTTCCTGTCATTTAATAAACCTCTGTTTTACTGGCTGGCTGAGAGTCACGTCTGACTGTGAAGTTGGGGTGCAAGACCCTCTGGCTTCCCCAGGACCCTACCTGGGCGGACTCGCTGGGGGAAGTGCACGGAGGGGCAGAGAGGATGCTGAATGCTCCGAGGTCAGACCCAGGAAGGTGGAAGCTGCGTGAGCTGTGTGTCCTGAAGACAGTCTGCTCACAGAAAGGAGACTTCCGAGAGTCCTGACTGGCTTCGTAGGGAGCCGTTCCAGAGCATCGCCCGAGGACTCCGTGACACAGACCAATCTGCGTCTTAGCAAAAAACAACATGGAACATTTTTCACCATGGAGTCATGTCTCCATCCTCACAGCTGGAAGAAACTTTATCCAGGTGTAACCCTCAGGAAAATGCATTTCAAAGGGTGACAGGACTATAAAAATGAGGGGCAAAACCACCCTGAGGTTTGTTCTTTCTTTCTCACTCTATCTCTCTCTCACCCATGAAGACAAAGGAACCAGCCTTTGGACTTTGTGAGGAGTTCTGACCTCAGAATTTGATCGTCCCTGTTGCTGGGAACATGTGGTAAGGATTTTACCTTGAACCAAGTCTAGTTTATTACATTTTAGTTACTAGAAACCTTTTTATCTTTATTTCTCTTGTAACCATTTCTGACTTTAATGTCTTAGAATCATAGAATCATAGAATATCAGGGTTGGAAGGGACCTCAGGAGGTCATCTAGTCCAACCGCCTGCTCAAAGCAGGACCAATCCCCAATCAAATCATCCCAGCCAGGGCTTTGTCAAGCCTGACCTTAAAAACTTCTAAGGAAGGAGATTCTACCACCTCCCTAGGTAACGCATTCCAGTGTTTCACCACCCTCCTAGTGAAAAAGTTTTTCCTAATATCCAATCTAAACCTCCCCCACTGCAACTTGAGACCATTACTCCTTGTCCTGTCCTCTTCTACCACTGAGAATAGTCTAGAACCATCCTCTCTGGAACCACCTCTCAGGTAGTTGAAAGCAGCTATCAAATCCCCCCTCATTCTTCTCTTCTGCAGACTAAACAATCCCAGTTCCCTCAGCCTCTCTTATACTAGTCTTATACTAGTACTCACTTAAAATCTCTCTTTATAGTTAAAAATGCTTATTTTATTCTTTAAATCAAACCATTTGGGAACTCCAGTTAAAAAACAAACTGTTGCATATTGACCTCTTACAAGGACAGCAAACCAGGAGGAGGCTGGACAGTGCAGAACACATGCTTTTGGGAAAATCCATGACTGGGAGTGTGTTGGGGTCACACTGCAGACGGTAACCAAGGCTGGTGGAAACCAGAGTGTGACTGGAGTGTGCTGACAGGTTGCAGCTACACACAAATACTCAGGGTGTCATGCAGGCTGTTTGGCTGTTTGTGAGGGGTCCAGCTTGGGAGCTCCCACAGCAAAGCATTGTGAGGCACCCAAGGTAGCAGGGCTGGTAGTGACAAAACCCCCTACTGGTCTGGACTGCACCCTAGAATGTGATAGAAGGGCTGCAAAACAGACCGTGGATGATGGCCCCATTGGGTTGGGAGGCTCTGAACTGGAATGCAGATGATGGCCATGGAGGATGGTACAAAGGGCCCTGTGAACCAGAACATGGATGATAGCCATGTGGCAGGGAGGTGGGAAGCTGGGGGACTGTGAAGTGGAAGATGGATGATAGCTGTGTGGCAGGGAGGTGCGAGGTTAGGGGGCTGTAAACTGGAACATGGATGATGGTTACATAGCAGAGGGGGTAGGGGGTTGGGGGACTGTGAACCAGAACACAGTTGATGGCCGCAGGATTAGGGGCTGTGTACTGGAACAAAGATGATGTCAGCGGTGTGGAGGGTTGTGGGGGGACGTACCAGAACTTGGATGGTGGCTGTGGGTGGCAGGGTTTGGGGGGGCTGTGCAATATCCCACCTAGATTGTCTTTGTTCTGAGTGGACTACAAACTCCACCGAGAACTGCACTTTTGTAGTCTTCTTACACTATATTTCATTGAAAAGTGTACTGTGTTTTGAAAATGACATTGCAGTAATACACTGTGACAAAGTTCCTGCTCTACCTTGGTGGATCTTGAGCTTATTGGCGGATTTGCTCGCCTTGGAGCTTCACGGCAGCCCTCAGCTTGGCCGTTTTTCTGAACCCACAGTCAAGGTCGACTCCTCCTGTGTCTGACCAGGAGTTGGGAGGATTTGGGGGGAACCTGGCCAGCCCTCTACTCCGGGTTCCAGCCCAGGGCCATGTGGAATGCAGCTGTCTAGAGTGCCTCCTGGAACAGCTGTGCGACAGCTACAACTCCCTGGGCTACTTCCTCATGGCCTCCTCCCAACACCTTCTTTATCCTCACCATAGGACCTTCCTCCTGGTGTCTGATAATGCTTGTACACCTCAGTCCTCCGACAGTCCGTGTTCTCTCTCTCAGCTCCTAGTGCCTCTTACTCCCAGCTCCTCACACGCACACCACAAACTGAAGTGAGCTCCTTTTTAAAACCCAGGTGCCCTGATTAGCCTGCCTTAATTGATTCTAGCAGCTTCTTGATTGGCTGCAGGTGTTCTAATCAGCCTGTCTTAATTGTCTCCAGAAGGTTCCTGATTGTTCTGGAACCTTCCCTGTTGCCTTACTCAGGGAAAAGGGACCTACTTAGCCTAGGGCTAATATATCTGCCTTCTATTACTCTCCTATAGCCATCTGGCCCAACCCTGTCACATATCCCCGCCCTCTGCTCAACACTACGGGGTTGGGCAACTTGGGACGTCAGGCAGTGTACTCGTGACAAGCCATCTGTATTGCCATGGTGGCTTCCAGCCTGGTGTTGTATGGTGAATTGGAAAGGTTGTAGGGACAGGAACCATCTGGTCACCCTTGCATTCTTCTCTTTATTTCGCTGCATCCACTGGAGGGGTGCATGGTCGGTCACAAGGGTAAACTGTCATCCCAGAAGATAATAAAGTAGTGTTTCCATGGCCCATTTCACAGCTAGGCACTCTCTTTCAACCACGGCATACTTCTGCTCTCTTGGGAGGAGTTTCTTGCTGAGGTAGAGGATTGGGTGTTCTTCATCTCCGACCACCTGCGATAGGACAGCTCCCAATCCTACTTCAGATGCATCTGTTTGTAAAATGAATTTTTTGTTGAAGTCTGGGGCTATAAGCACGGGGTTACTGCAGAGGGCTGTCTGTAGATCCATGAATGCTTTCTCTGAGGCATCTGTCCACTTCATCATGTCTGGACCCCAGGGTTTTATCAGGTCTGTCAGGGGACTCGCTCTGGTAGCAAAATGGGGAATAAATTGTTGGTAGTACCCCACCACACACCCCTTCTGAGAATGTATCCAAGGTATTTAGCCTCGGCTAGCCCTATAGCACACTTGGCTGGGTTGGCTGTGAGGCCAGCCTGTCTTAGCGTGTCCAGAACTGCTTCCACCTTTCCTAAGTGGGTTTCCCAGTCGGGGGTGTGAATAATCACATCATCCAGGTATGCTGCTGCATAACTGGTATGGGGCCGTAGGAGCTTGTCCATAAGACGCTGGAAGGAGGCAGGTGTCCCACAGAATCATAGAATCATAGAATATCAGGGTTGGAAGGGACCTCAGGAGGTCATCTAGTCCAACCCCCTGCTCAAAGCAGGACCGATCCCCAATTAAATCATCCCAGCCAGGGCTTTGTCAAGCCTGACCTTAAAAACTTCTAAGGAAGGAGATTCCACCACCTCCCTAGGTAATGCATTCCGGTGTTTCACCACCCTCCTACTGAAAAAGTTTTTCCTAATATCCAACCTAAACCTCCCCCACTGCAACTTGAGACCATTACTCCTTGTTCTGTCATCTGCTACCACTGAGAACAGTCTAGATCCATCCTCTTTGGAACCCCCTTTCAGGTAGTTGAAAGCAGCTATCAAATCCCCCCTCATTCTTCTCTTCCGTAGACTAAACATCCCCAGTTTCCTCAGCCTCTCCTCATAAGTCATATGTTCCAGTCCCCTAATCATTTTTGTTGCCCTCCGCTGGACGTTTTCCAATTTTTCCACCTCCTACTTGTAGTGTGGGGCCCAAAACTGGACACAGTACTCCAGATGAGGCCTCATCAGTGTCGAATAGAGAGGAACGATCACGTCCCTCGATCTGCTGGCAATACCCCTACTTATACATCCCAAAATGCCATTGGCCTTCTTGGCAACAAGGGCACACTGCTGACTCATATCCAGCTTCTCGTCCACTGTCACCCCTAGGTCCTTTTCTGCAGAACTGCTGCCTAGCCATTCGGTCCCTAGTCTGTAGCGGTGCATTGGGTTCTTCCGTCCTAAGTGCAGGACTCTGCACTTGTCCTTCTTGAACCTCATCAGATTTCTTTTGACCCATTCCTCCAATTTGTCTAGCTCCCTCTGTATCCTATCCCTACCTTCCATCATATCTACCTCTCCTCCTAGTTTAGTGTCATCTGCAAACTTGTTGAGGGTGCAATCCACACCATCCTCCAGATCATTTATGAAGATATTGAACAAAACTGGCCCAAGGACCGACCCTTGGGGCACTCCACTTGATACCGGCTGCCAACTAGACATGGAGCCATTGATCACAACCCGTTGAGCCCGACAATCTAGCCAGCTTTCTATCCACCTTATCGTCCATTCATCCAGCCCATACTTCTTTAACTTGCTGGCAAGAATACTGTGGGACACCATGTCAAAAGCTTTGCTAAAGTCAAGGAACAACACGTCCACTGCTTTCCCTTCATCCACAGAGCCAGTTATCTCACCATAGAAGCCAATTAGATTAGTCAGGCATGACTTGCCCTTGGTGAATCCATGATGACTGTTCCCGATCACTTTCCTCTCCTCTAAGTGCTTCAGAATTGATTCCTTGAGGACCTGCTCCATGATTTTTCCGGGGACTGAGGTGAGGCTGACTGGCCTGTAGTTCCCAGGATCCTCCTTCTTCCCTTTTTTAAAGATGGGCACTACATTAGCCTTTTTCCAGTCATCCGGGACTTCCCCCGATCGCCATGAGTTTTCAAAGATAATGGCCAATGGCTCTCCAATCACATCCGCCAACTCCTTTAGCACTCTTGGATGCAATGCATCCGGACCCATGGACTTGTGCACGTCCAGCTTTTCTAAATAGTCCTGAACCACTTCTTTCTCCACAGAGGGCTGGTCACCTCCTCCCCATGCTGTGCTGCCCAGTGCAGTAATCTGGGAGCTGACCTTGTTCGTGAAGACAGAGGCAAAAAAAGCATTGAGTACATTAGCTTTTTCCACATCCTCTGTCTCTAGGTTGCCTCCCTCATTCAGTAAGGGGCCCACACTTTCCTTGACTTTCTTCTTGTTGCTAACATACCTGAAGAAACCCTTCTTGTTACTCTTAACATCTCTTGCTAGCTGCACCTCCAGGTGTGATTTGGCCTTCCTGATTTCACTCCTGCATGCCCGAGCAATATTTTTATACTCATCTCTGGTCATTTGTCCAATCTTCCACTTCTTGTAAGCTTCTTTTTTGTATTTAAGATCAGCAAGGATTTCACTGTTAAGCCAAGCTTGTCGTCTGCCATATTTACTATTCTTTCTACACAAAAGATGCAGTCCAAAAGGAAGAACAGTATATTGAAACAGACCCTCTGGGGTAGAGAATGCCGTCTTTTCTTTCGCATCTTTGGCAAGGGGAATCTGCCAGTATCCCTTTGTTAAATCAAGGGTGGTCAAAAATCGGGCACTGACCAGGCGGTCAACTAACTCATCGATACTGGGTATGGGATATACATCGAATTTGGATATCTCATTCAGCCGGCGAAAGTCATTACAAAACCTAGTGGTGCCATCAGGTTTGGGCACCAACACAATCGGGCTTGACCACTGACTGTGGGACTCTTCGATGACTCCCAGCTCCAACATCCTTTTTACCTCTGCCTTGATCTCCTCCCTTTTTGCTGCTGGGACCCGACAGGGCCTTAAAGTTACCTTTGCCCCAGGGTCTGTGAAAATGTGGTGATATGCTTCGGTGGTCCGGCCCAGTTTGGTTGAAAGCACGTCCTGGTATCGGTTGTTCATCTCAGTTACCTCCTTCTTCTGGTTTGGTGTCAGATCAGTGGATATCCTGATCTACTCGTGCATATTATTTCCCTGGATCGGGGTCTCTTGGGCCACTACACACACCTCTCATTGGTGCCAAGGCTTTAAGAGGTTAATGTGATAAATTTGTTCTTGTTTCCAGCGTCCTGGCTGCCGCACCTTGTAGGTTACTTCCCCCATGGGTTCAACCACCTCACAGGGCCCCTGCCATTGGGCCAAAAGCTTGCTTTCTGCTGTGGGTACCAACACCATCATCCGATCCCCTGGTTGGAACCGTCGGACTTTTGCCTGGTGATTGTAATGGGTTCGCTGGGCCTCCTGCGCCTTTTCCAAATGTTCCCGTACAATAGGGGTGACCCGGGCTATCCGTTCTCGCATCTGCAACACATGGTCAATTATATTTCTCCCCTCATTGGGTTCCTCTTCCCAGATTTCTTTTGCAATATCTAGTATGCCACGGGGGTGGCGTTCGTACAATAATTCAAAGGGGGAAAACCCAGTTGAGGCCTGACGTACCTCCCGGATTGCAAACATAAGGTAGGGTAGTAGGGTGTCCCAATCCTTCCCGTCTCGACTTACCACTTTCCTTATCATTGCCTTGAGGGTTTGGTTAAACCTTTCTACCAGCCCATCGGTCTGCGGATGATAGACTGAAGTTGTCAGGATAGGTATATGGATCATCATACAGAGGTCCTTCATTAGCTTTGACATAAATGGGATACCTTTGGTAGCCTCACTAGGGCAAAGATCCCCACCAACCCTTTAACTATCGTTTTAGAGGCCGTGTTCCGCAGGGGGATGGCTTCTGGATAGCGAGTAGCATAATCCAGAACAACAAGTATATATTGGTGACCCCGGGCTGTCTTCTCCAGGGGTCCCACTAGATCCATGGCTATTCGCTCGAAGGGGACCTCTATGATGAGAAGGGGTACTAAAGGTGCCCTCAAGTGGGACGGGGACTGTGCAGCTGACACTCTGGGCAGGACGCACAGTACCTCCGCACTTCTTCATGTACTCCAGGCCAGAAGAATCGTTGCAGGACCCATGCCAGGGTCTTCTCTACCCCCAAATGCCCCCCAAAAAGATTATTATAGGCCAGACTTAATACAGCGTTCTGGTGTTTTTGAGGTACTAGGATCTGCTGTACCTTCTGCCCCTGTACTGGTGCAACCCGGTATAAGAGATTCTTCTTCGTTATGAAGTAAGGTCCTGGTCCCTGGGTTTTCCCTTCCATTGGGACCCCATCTATTTCGGTCACCTCCTTCCTAATGTTGCTGTACCTTGGGTCTTCAGCCTGGTCCCATCCAAAATTTCCTCTCCCAGGGCTAATCTGCCCGAGATCTAGGGGGCCAGTCTCTGTTGCCTCTACTGGTTCAGAGGCGTTAGGGTGTGGGTCAGACTCGGGTGCTTCTCATAGAATCATAGAATCATAGAATATCAGGGTTGGAAGGGACCCCAGAAGGTCATCTAGTCCAACCCCCTGCTCGAAGCAGGACCAAGTCCCAGTTAAATCATCCCAGCCAGGGCTTTGTCAAGCCTGACCTTAAAAACCTCTAAGGAAGCAGATTCTACCACCTCCCTAGGTAACGCATTCCAGTGTTTCACCACCCTCTTAGTGAAAAAGTTTCTCCTAATATCCAATCTAAACCTCCCCCATTGCAACTTGAGACCATTACTCCTCGTTCTGTCATCTGCTACCATTGAGAACAGTCTAGAGCAATCCTCTTTGGAACCCCCTTTCAGGTAGTTGAAAGCAGCTATCAAATCCCCCCTCATTCTTCTCTTCTGCAGACTAAACAATCCCAGCTCCCTCAGCCTCTCCTCATAAGTCATGTGCTCTAGACCCCTAATCATTTTTGTTGCCCTTCGCTGGACTCTCTCCAATTTATCCACATCCTTCTTGTAGTGTGGGGCCCAAAACTGGACACAGTACTCCAGATGAGGCCTCACCAGTGTCGAATAGAGGGGAACGATCACGTCCCTCGATCTGCTTGCTATGCCCCTACTTATACATCCCAAAATGCCATTGGCCTTCTTGGCAACAAGGGCACACTGCTGACTCATATCCAGCTTCTCGTCCACTGTCACCCCTAGGTCCTTTTCTGCAAAACTGCTGCCTAGCCATTCGGTCCCTAGTCTGTAGCGGTGCATTGGATTCTTCCATCCTAAGTGCAGGACCCTGCACTTATCCTTATTGAACCTCATCAGATTTCTTTTGGCCCAATCCTCCAATTTGTCTAGGTCCTTCTGTATCCTATCCCTGCCCTCCAGCGTATCTACCACTCCTCCCAGTTTAGTATCATCCGCAAATTTGCTGAGAGTGCAATCCACACCATCCTCCAGATCATTTATGAAGATATTGAACAAAACCGGCCCCAGGACCGACCCCTGGGGCACTCCACTTGACACTGGCTGCCAACTAGACATGGAGCCATTGATCACTACCCGTTGAGCCTGACAATCTAGCCAGCCTTCTACCCACCTTATAGTGCATTCATCCAGCCCATACTTCCTTAACTTGCTGACAAGAATACTGTGGGAGACCGTGTCAAAAGCTTTGCTAAAGTCAAGAAACAATACATCCACTGCTTTCCCTTCATCCACAGAACCAGTAATCTCATCATAAAAGGCGATTAGATTAGTCAGGCATGACCTTCCCTTGGTGAATCCATGCTGACTGTTCCTGATCACTTTCCTCTCATGTAAGTGCTTCAGGATTGATTCTTTGAGGACCTGCTCCATGATTTTTCTGGGGACTGAGGTGAGGCTGACTGGCCTGTAGTTCCCAGGATCCTCCTTCTTCCCTTTTTTAAAGATTGGCACTACATTAGCCTTTTTCCAGTCATCCGGGACTTCCCCCGTTCGCCACGAGTTTTCAAAGATAATGGCCAAGGGCTCTGCAATCACAGCCGCCAATTCCTTCAGCACTCTCGGATGCAACTCGTCCGGCCCCATGGACTTGTGCACGTCCAGCTTTTCTAAATAGTCCCTAACCACCTCTATCTCCACAGAGGGCTGGCCATCTCTTCCCCATTTTGTGATGCCCAGCGCAGCAGTCTGGGAGCTGACCTTGTTAGTGAAAACAGAGGCAAAAAAAGCATTGAGTACATTAGCTTTTTCCACATCTCCCTCCTGGGTGGCCTCCTTTTCAGCTGCTCGGGTCCGCCTACCTACGAAAGTGACCCTCTGGCTTTGGGACAGTATTCGGGTTCCCAAGGCCTTAGCTGCCCTTCTTTCCCTTTTCATCTTTCTACACTGTCTGGGAGTGGAAAACAATTCTGGGGATATTTCAGAGAAGGTTGGGGGTTGACAGTCTACTGTGGATGTCTCACTACTTTCACGGCTTCCCCCTTTCTCCAATTCCCCTACCAGGAGTAAGTCTCCAAATCCTGGGAAGTCCCTCCCGATGAGCACTGGGTATGGGAGTTTAGGGACTACACCTGCTGCTACCTCAGTAGTGTTGCCCTGAATCTCGATTTTTACTGGGATGGTGGGGTAATAACCAACTGTCCCCTGGACGCATGTTATCCCTGTACTCTTAGCCCACAGCTGCTGACTACGCTTCACGAGCTTCGAGCTTCTCCAAGACAAGCGTGATAGCACTCCCCGAATCAACCAGTGCTGTGGTCTCTACCCCATTTAGCTTCACTGGTCTAGTGTACATATGTGGGGTTAGTGAGACCCCCACAAGGTGGATTAGGGAGCATGGGTCTACCCAGTTCCCCAGGTTACACTGCATAGGCTCCTTGGCATTGGGACACTGTGCAGCTATGTGTCCCCACTCCCTGCAGGTGTAACATCTGTATGGAGCCCTAGGCATTCCCCGGTCTCTTGGTATGGGTAATCTAACATCACGATCCTCTTCACCCTCAGTGCTCCGACTCTTTGTGGCTTCTGGTGGGCCTTCAGCCCCTCTCTTTTTCCACCTGGGCTCTCCTGGTGACCCAGTCACCCGAGCTCTAGGGCTTGGTGCTGCTAGTTTAACCCGGGGTGCTTCTTCCTTAACTGGTCGGGTCAGCTCCCTCGCCGTCCTTTGCCTTTCTACCAGCACGACAACCTCGTCGTAGGTGCAGGGTTTGTTCTGGCTTATCCAGGCGCGAAGGTCTGGTGGTAGTCCTCTCAAGTACCGGTCGATGACCAGACCTCTAGTATCTTCTCCAGACTCTGGGACTCAGTTTATAACCACTTTCGTGCGAGATGGATGAGGTCATACAATTGGGACTGCGGGGTTTTGTTTTCTTGGTACCGCCACTCATGATATCGCTGGGCCCGCACTGCAGTCGTTACATCAGAACTGGCCAGGATCTCTGCTTTCAGCTGGGGGTAGTTTGCCGCAGCCTCTTCAGGCAAATCATAGTAGGCCTTCTGGGCCTCCACACACAGGAATGGAGCGAGGATGCCAGACCACCGTTCTCGGGACCAAGCCTCCCACAGGGCTGTCCTCTCAAAGGCCAGGAGGTATGCCTCTACATCATCCTCCTGCATCATTTTCTGCAGCCAATTGCTGGCCCGCATGATCTGCGTCCCATCATGGCCGCGGTTCAGCTCTGTAAGGGCCTTTATGTGGTTTACCAGTTCCCGCAACATAGCCCAGTCTTGAGCAGCCTGGTCCATCAGCAGGCGATTAGTCTCCTGCTGCAGCCGCACTGCATCCTGTTGGGCGGCTGCCTGGACACGAGTAGTCTCCTGCTGGGCAGCTGTGGCTTGTATCAGTGCCCGCACTACCTCCTCCATTGTGGTGAAAAAAATAAAAATAGAACCTCTTCCCTTTTTTTTTTTTTTCTTCCTTCCAAACACCCTCCTTCTTCCGCTGCGCTGTGGACACCAGATCCCACTTCCGACACCAGTTGTGACAAAGTTCCTGCTCTACTTTGGTGGGTCTTGTGCTTATTGGTGGATTTGCTCGCCTTGGAGCTTCACGGCAGCCCTCAGCTTGGCCGTTTTTCTGAACCCACAGTCAAGGTCGACTCCTCCTGTGTCTGACCAGGAGTTGGGAGGATTTGGGGGGAACCTGGCCAGCCCTCTACTCCGGGTTCCAGCCCAGGGCCATGTGGAATGCAGCTGTCTAGAGTGCCTCCTGGAACAGCTGTGCGACAGCTACAACTCCCTGGGCTACTTCCTCATGGCCTCCTCCCAACACCTTCTTTATCCTCACCATAGGACCTTCCTCCTGGTGTCTGATAATGCTTGTACACCTCAATCCTCCGACAGTCCGTGTTCTCTCTCTCAGCTCCTAGTGCCTCTTACTCCCAGCTCCTCACACGCACACCACAAACTGAAGTGAGCTCCTTTTTAAAACCCAGGTGCCCTGATTAGCCTGCCTTAATTGATTCTAGCAGTTTCTTGATTGGCTGCAGGTGTTCTAATCAGCCTGTCTTAATTGTCTCCAGAAGGTTCCTGATTGTTCTGGAACCTTCCCTGTTGCCTTACTCAGGGAAAAGGGACCTACTTAGCCTAGGGCTAATATATCTGCCTTCTATTACTCTCCTATAGCCATCTGGCCCGACCCTGTCACACACACACACACACACACACACACACACACACACACACACAGGGACACACCAGCCCACATAGCTGTGGGTTGGGAACCTATTAACTGTGCCACTGCAGTATTTCAAGTGTAGACAAGCCCTTGGACTATGCTTTAACCTTCATTTCTCCGTGCAAAGAGCAGGTTTCTTACCTGTAACTGGAGGTTCTTCGAGATGTGTGGTTCCTAGCTGTATTCCACTGTGGGTTACGCATGCACACAATGAGCCCAGAGTTGGACAATTTGAAAGTAATGTCCGTTCGTCTGCCCATGTGTCCTGGCTTGCCCTTGCCTCTGACTGAGGGGATAAAGGGAGGGGCGAACCAACTGCCTTTTCAGTTCCTTCTCCACCGTGCATCAAGAAGATCTGAAGCAGAGGGGAAGGAGGGCAGGACTCGAATACAGCTAGGGACCACACATCTCAAAGAACCTCTCGTTACAGGTAAGTAGCCTCCTTTTCTTCTTTGAGTGATGGTCCCTAGTGTACTCCTCTGTGTGTGACTCACAAGCAGTGCCTAAGTAGGGGGAGGGAGTGAGGATGAAGATGATAGGGTTGAGCAGAGAACCACAGTACCAAAGGAGGCATCAGCAGCAGAGTCCTGCACCAGGGCATAATGCCTTGGAAACGTGTCAGTGGAACTCCATGTGCTGCTTTACAGATGACCAGGAGGGATATGTCCTGAGGAGATGCTATGGTCACTGCTTGAGCTCTGGTGGAATGAGCTCTTACCCTGTGTGGGGTGGGAGGTTTGAGAGCTGATAGCAGAAGAGAATGCAGCCCGGATATCCATTTGGAAATTCTCTGGGTGGAGATGGCAAGTCCTCTGCCTGTTTCTGCTATAGTAACAAACAATCTTCAGGACTTCCTGACTGCCTTTGTTCTCTGCAGGTAAAAGGCCAAGGCTCATCAAACACCGGAGGAGTGGAGCCTATGTTCTCTGCAGACATGTGCAGTTTCAAAAAGAACACAGGTAAGTGAATGGATTGATTAAAGTGAAATCCAAAACTACTTTAGGGATAACTTTGGGGTGAGGTGCAACAAAACTTTATCTTTATAGAATACAGTGTATAGAGGGTCTGCTCCTAGTTTGACAACCCTTCTCACTGACATGATAGCTTCAAGAACGGTGACCTTCACTGGACAGAGGGACATGGAGCAAGTAGCTAAATGGCTCAAAGGGGGACCCTCGTTCATACTGAAAGAATGAGATTCAGGTCCCATTGGGGCACAATCCTCTGAGGGGGCGGGAAAGTTCTTATCAAGTCTTTTCAGAATCTATGGTTCGAAGGTGTGTGAAAATGGAGTAGCCTTCAGCAGGTAGATGGTATGTACCAGTTGCCTCTTAGTGGACTTGTAGGGAGCTGCGGGATAGACCTGATGTCTTCAAAGATAGGATATAGTCCAAGATGAGGGGAAGAGCTGCAGCTTGTGGCAGAACGTTTCTTTGCTGTGTGCAGGATGAGAAGCATTTCCATTTAGCTAGGTAACATTTTCTAAGAGAGTCCTTTCTGCTATTGGAGAGATGTCTCGAAGTGCTGAGGAGCAGGCACATTCTAGGGACTGTGCCCATCCAACTACCACGCCCTGAGGTGGAGCAGTCATGGACTGGGGGATTTGATCTTGCCGTCGCACTGTGCCAGGAGATCAGGGAATGTCGGGAGGGAAATCGGTGGGCGAGATAACATGCATAGGAGGTTGGGGGACCAGAAAGGGGCAATCAGGATGACCTTCACCCTGTCCTGTCAGATCTTATGTAGCACTCGTGGCAGGAGCAGCAGTGGAGCCAAGACATAGTGGAACTGGTCTGACCAAGTAAGGTGGAGTGCATCGCTCTGGGAGCAGTAGTCTTGGGCGCCTCTGGAGCAATTTGTGGTGGGAGGTAAATAGATCTCTCGCTGGGCTTCCCCATAGAGTGAAAATGTCAAGCAGCACCATGACATGAAGTTCCCACTCGTGATCATCGTGATCATTGTGATCATTGGGGGGAGGGATAGCTCAGTGGTTGGAGCATTGGCCTGCTAAACCCAGGGTTGTGAGTTCAATCCTTGAGGGGGCCATTTAGGATCAGGGGCTAAAATCGGGGATTGGTCCTGCTTTGAGCAGGGGGTTGGACTAGATGACCTCCTGAGGTCCCTTCCAACCCTGATATTCTATGATTCTATGAAGTGTCTGCTGAGGCTGTGGATAGGGTGATCTGACTGCTGATAGCCCAGTTCCAGAGACTGACTGTTTCTGCACACAGGCAGGTGGATCTCACTCCCCCTACTTGTTGATGTAGAAAACAGTCCTAGTGTTGTCTGACAGTATCAGGACATGGTGAGAGCAAATGAGTGGAAGAAATAATTTGCACACCTGCCTTACTGCCTGTACGTCCAGGTTACTGATGTACATTCTGGACTCTAGACGAGTGCATACTCCTGTGCTGTGTGGTTGTCCATGTGGGAGCCCCATAGGGATGCGTCCGTAATTATGGTTTTGTCTGGAGAAGAGGGGACAAAGGGGACCCCACGGATACATGATGAGGATTGGTCCACCAAAGGAGGGAGGGCAGTACCTTGTTTGGAATTGTTAGTGTAAAGTTCATGGAGTGATGGCTTGAGGTGTATACCGACTGTAGCCATGCTTGAAGGCAACGAAGGTAGAATCTTGCAAATGCAGTGATGTAAGTGCACAAGGCCATGTGGCTGACCGGGACAGACATGTTTTGACTGTTATCTGAAGTGAGTTTTGATTTCGTTCATGAGTGTACCTGCCCATAGACAGGTTCCACAGCTAGTGGTGATAGAATTCAAGGTTGCTCCAACAAAGTCCAAAGATATCATGGGAGTAAGAACAGATTTTTCAACTTTGATTCTGACTCCCAGTTGAGAGAGGAGGTGAAGCACCATAGAGGTTGACACAGCAGGATTTGGTGGCAAGAAGACAGTCATTGAGGTACGGAAAGACAAGGAAGCCATGATGTCTGACGTGAGCTGTCACCGCTGAAAATACCTTGGTAAAGACTCTGGGAACAGTTGCTATCCTGAAGGGGAGTACTCTGTATTGAAAACAGTTGGACCCCACCGTAAATCTGAGAAATCATCTGTGGGCAGGGTGAATATCAATGTGAAAGTAAGTATCCTTCATATCGAGAGATATGAATCACATGCCCTTTTCTAAAGATGGAATTATTGCTGCCAACGTGACATTGTAAAATTTGAGTTTGTGAATGAAGAAGTTGAGGTGGTGGAGGTCAAGGATTGGAGGGCTGGGACAAGCTCAGTACACAGATCCAGGAATGTGGCCTTGAGCATCCGGAAGTTCTGCAGCCACTGCTTATCATCCCAAACCTGCATTACGATGTGATCCCATCCGTCATGCTTGTTTCTCAGGTCCAGAAATGGTACTCCACCATCTGCAGCTGCGCCGTGAGCACCAACAACAACCTGGAATTTGTTCTTGCTATCTCCCACAGCAATCTGTCCTCCAAGGCATCGTCATGTTCCCTCCCCACTCATTCAGTTCTTCTTGCACCTCTGCAAATACTCTAGAATCATGCGCACTGTCTTGCAATGCTCATGACAACAGTGCAGAGCTGTGCAGGCTCCATGCTTCTGTCAGAGATGACAGACAGTGAGCGAGGAGGGCTATACAGGTTTGTGGGATTTTGAAAAAAGGTGCAAAAATTGTGGTATACAGATAATGTTAATGGATGAAGTCAGTTGCTGTGACGGAGTAGAGAGTGGGGAGGATTGACCTGGGAATGTTGGGTGGGAGTTTTACTGGGACTCTCTGCATTGGGGATGGGATATCAGGGTGTGACTTCACTTGAAGGATGATACCTGAGCATGTAACCTGAGCCCAGGATGGGGCTTGGGGCCAGGTGACACCTTTGCCCTGGAAACTGGACAAAGGCTGGAGGAAGAGCTGGGGGGAGGCTGGGCGAGACAGCTGGAGGGGGTTTCAGTTTGGAGCTGACTGGGGAAATGGAGGGAGGCCCAGATGGGGCTCTGGGCTCCCTGCCCCCCAAGACGGACCTGACTGAAGGGTCCTATTCTCTGTACCTACAAGCTCTGTTTTAGACTATGTTCCTGTCATCTAATTCAGTGGCTCTCAAAGCCAGTCCGCCGCTTGTTCAGGGAAAGCCCCTGGCGAGCCGGACCGGTTTGTTTACCTGCTGCACGGGCCAAGGGACGTGCTGTCCGCCCTTCCCGCAGCCCCCATTGGCCTAGAACGGCAAACTGCGGCCAGTGGGAGCCGCGATCGGCCGAACCTGCGGATGCAGCAGGTAAACAAACCAGTCCGACCCACCAAGGGTTTTCCCTGAACAAGAGGCGGACCGGCTTTGAGAACCACTGGTCTAATAAACCTTCTGTGTTACTGGCTGAGAGTCACAGTGAATCGCAGGAAGTGGGAGGTGCAGGGCCCTGACTCCCCCACACTCCGTGACAGTTGCAAAATGGGAAGTTGAACCCATGCTCCCGCTCACCCCGCACAACTCATTTTGACCCATCATGCATTGCCAAACTTCCCAAAAGACAACGTGTTGGACGGTGGCAAGTTGCACAGTGGGATACCTACCAATGGTGCATCACACTCTGCAATAATACGCGCTCTGCCAACACAAGAAGCCAAGCATGCACACGGAAAGTGATGTACTAATTGCAGCGGCTATATGCCAATGTAACTTGAGTCAGCATAACTTTGTAGTATAGACATGGCCTAATCATGGTAGAATCAAAACAAGGAAAGCCATGTTCACTGACAGGGGAAAGGAAGCCCACAAGAAGGGAGGAACAGCATGAGGTCAGCTTGCTCGTGGACGCAGCAAGCTGAACACACAGAAGGACTTCCTGCCTCCTGAAGAAAGGTCATTAAACTTTGGGAGATATAAACAAGGACAGAAAGCCATTTTAGGCACCCATCACGAGATAGACATAAGGAAGAAGAGCTCTCACGAGCTGAGAAAGATCGGTCCTTCATCCAAGGTGGGCCTGAAATCTCTGGGAACTGAATACAGAGGACAAACCTGCTTTGGCAAAGATTGTACCTTTCTAGATTAAATTTGAGATTTTTAGAAGCGTATTTTGTTTTGGTTTAACTTGTAATTCTTTCTATCTTCATTCCTTATACTTGAACTCATTTAGTCCTATGTGTATTTTGTTAATACATTTATTTCATTTTTACCATAACCCAACTCAGTGCTGAGTTTAAAGGGCAGGGTGTATTTACACTCAGTCAAGTTAATAAGTTGTGATGTGTTCTGTGTCTGTAGAGGAACAAACCAACCATATATGTCTCTCAACTGTCCAGGAGCGGGCTGGACATTGCAGAGCACACACCTTTGGGGAAATTCGGGGCTGGGAGTGTGTTGGGGTCACCTTGTTGGTTGTAACCCAGGCTGGAGTTAGCATGAGGCTGCAGGACTGTAGACAGGCTCCTGGGCTCAGAGCTGCTGAACCAGGGCTGTCTAGCACACAGACACTCATCCGGGTGTGACCTGCATGCTGCTAGGCTACTTATGTGGGAGCTACAACACCAAAGCTTTGTGAGGTGCCCAGGGTTACAGGGCAGGTGGTGACACAGTTCTCATTGGTATGGATTTGTACCCCAGGGTGTGACAGGTCCCTGTACCTGGATTCAGATGATGGCTGTGTGGTCGGGGGGTGGGACTTGGAGGGCTCATGAACCTGGATGCAGATGGTGGGCATGGGGAAGGAGGCAGGGGTTAGGGGGCCCCCCATGTACCTGGATGTGGATAACGGCCCTGGGGGGCAGGGTTGGGGGTCCCATGTACCTGGATGTGGATGACGGTCGTGGGGGTGGTGGGTCTGTGGGGCTCAAGTACCAGGATGTGGATGACAGCCCAGGAGGGGCGGGTTTGGGGGGCCCAGGTACCTGGATGCGGACAGTGGCTGCTGTGCTGCAGGGCACTGTGCCTCGGTCACTGGCCGTCACAGTGAAGATGTACTCGGCCCGGTCGGTTCGGCGCAGCACGGTGGCTGTACGCAGCTCCCCCGTGGCCGTATGCAGCGTGAAGCGCTCGGCCCAAGCCCCTGTGGAGAGAAGGGGAGATGCTGTTGCATGGGTCAGAGCGGGTTAGACATGGTGTGGAGCAGGCTTGGGGAATGCTGGGAGTGTGCGTGTGTGTTTGTGGGGAGGTCAGGACCATAGTCCTAGGCGAATGACTGGAGGTGATGGTGCCATACCGCTTTCCCCCTTTTCCCCATTACCTGTTAGTGAGTAGAAGATGGTCCCATTCTCACCCTCGTCTGGGTCCTTGGCCTGAAGGGAGGTGACCAGCAGCCCTGAGGGCTTCTCCTCCAGCACCTGTCACACAGAGAGGGGAGCTAGAGATAGTATAACAGCCAGCACCCAGGCCCCGCATCACAGAACCCATAATCCTCCCAGTACAGCCACCTCCACAGCAGACCCCATGCCCCCCATTCCACCACACAGCCCCACTAATGCTGGAACTAGGGATGTGGCAGCACCCCCTGGCTTTAAGGGGGTTCCATCATATGCAGGGTTTACAGTTTGGTTCAATGGCTCTCAGCACCTGCACTATACAAATTGTTTCAGCATCGCTGCTCAAGACCCTCTAAGCACAGACATCCCCCCCCACCAGCATAGATCCTATACTTCTCATTCCACCACACACCCCCACAGATCCTCCAGCACACAGATCCCATAATCCTCCCGGCACAGACCCCCACATCCCTCCAGCACAGACCTCACAACACTCCACACTCCTCCCAGCACAGACCCCCGTAATCCCCATCCTACAGCACAAACCTCAGAACCAACTGTCTTCCTAAGCAAGGCCCGGTAGTGATAACCAGGCCTACAAATGTACCTTAATTGTGAGTTCAACTTAGTAAAGACTGAGTGAAACTTTATAAAGTGCCACAATAACCTATAACAACAAATGTTGATGGGAAAAGAGACAGAAAGCCTGAATATGTCCGTACAGAAAGGGTGTCACTGATACCACTCAAGGTTTGTGTCAAGATTATGACTGATATATAGGAGGAGCAGAGGACTGGAAATCAATTAATCAAAAATTGTTGTGTCAGAAATTAGGGCTATTGGTGGACAAAATGATGAAAGGATGGACTATTACACCCAATACCGCTTTCTGGGGTTCTTAAAAATAAAAGACTTCAGGGAAAAGACAGCAGAAGAAGCCACTGTCTGCCAACAACTGCTGCAGTGAACTTCATCATCATGATAGATTTCATGATTCTAAAGAAAGGAAGGAGTGAGAGCAGCAGATTTTAACAAACTCAGAGAACTGGTAGGAGCTCTTTAATTATCTGAAAATCAAAAAGAAATCCTACAAAAAGTAGAAACATGGACTAATTGCTAAGGAGGAGTACAAAAGAGTAGCACAAGCAGGTAGAGACAAAATCAGAAAATCTAAGGCACAAAATGAGTAACACCTAACAAAGGATATCAAAAGGCAGCAAGAAGAGTGTCTTTAAATGCATCAGGAGCAAGAAAAAGACAAAGGTAAGTATAGGTCTTCAGTGGGGAAGGATAGCTAATAACTGATGACATCAAGAAAGCTGAGGTGTTTAGTGAAGACTGAAGTGAAATAGGCATTAAAGACATTAATTGTGACCAGATACTCAACACAATCAATATTAACAAGGGGGAAGGAACACAAGTCAAAATATGGAAAGAACAGGTGAGAGTATATGTAGATAAGTTAGAATTATTCAAGTAATCAAGGCCTGATCAAATTTATCTTAGGCCTTGTCTACACTGCCACTTTACAATGCTGCAACTGTCTCGCTCAGGGGTGTGAAAAAACACCCCCCTGAGCACTGCAAGATTCAGCGCTGTAAAGTGGCAGTGTAGACAGTGGCAGGTAGCTACTCCCCTTCTGGGGGTGGTTTTTTTATAGCTCCCGGTCCAGGCTGCTCCCAGTCCAGTGCTGTGACTAAACAGCCTCGTTAAAGCGCCTTTGCTGGTGAAGACATGCCTTTAGAGTACTTAAGGAACTAGCTCCCTCCTCCTCCTCCCCACACTGTCTCCTCCCCCCACCCCAATCTGCACAGGGGCTCTCTCCTCCTCCCCACACCCAACCTCTCAGGGGCTCTCTACTCCCCCACCAAGAGCTCTTGGCCCCCACAACCTGCACTGGGAGCTCTGCCCCCCAATCTGTACTGAGGGCTCTGGACCCCACAACTTGCACATGAAGCTCCCACCCTCACAACTTGCAGTGGAAGTGCCTGCCTGCCCCCCTCACCTGCACCAGGAGCTCCCGCCCGCCCAGCACATGAAGGAAAGCTGGCACATTGTCATTCTCATCCAACACGGTGACATAGACGGTGCCCGTGACGCTGCGTGGTGGCGTCCCCCCATCCTGCACGATCACCAGCAGCTGATAGCTTGACTGCTGCTCCCGGTCCAGGCTGCGCTTGGCAGTGAGCTCTCCTACCAGGGAGAAGCAAGGACACAGCTCAGCTCCCAGAGAGCCAGCTCCCAAGGGAGACTCCCAGCAGGGAGACAGCTCCAGATGGGGAACTGTCTACCATGGGAAGAGAGGAGCCCCAGCGTGCGAGGCAGGACAGAGCCCAGAGGAATGGACTGTGGGCAGAGAGATAGCCCTGGACTAGGGGGATGGAGTCACAGTCCTTGGGAATGGGCTGGGAGGAGGGAGGGAGGGAAGAGAGCCTGCCCGAAGGAGCAGACCATGGAGAGGGAGGTGACCCTGGGATGGTGGGGACAGGACAAGGGCCCATGGGGAAAGGGCAGTGGGAAGGGAGCCAGCTGGGGTTGGTGGAACACGGTTAGAGCTGCTCTCTGAAATTGCATGAGGGTCCCCTATTGCACCCCACTTAGCCATGGCCCCTTGTGCCAGCCACCAAGGACCACGATGCGAGGCAGATGCCAGGTCAGGGCAGGGGAGCTAACGCTGATGACAAGAGAGCCAAGCCAGCTGCATCAGGACCTCCTCTGGGGTGTGACCTCTAACCTCCCATGAGACGGGGTGACACTGACCCACCTCCTGTGAGACGGTGACACCGACCCACCTATGAGGTGTGACCCCTAATGCCCTGCCCTCCTCTGGGGTGTGATCCCTAACCTCCTGTGAGACAGGGTGACACTGACCCTCGTCTGGGGTGTGAGCCCTAACTTCCTGTGAGACAGGGTGACACCAACCCACCTCCTGAGGTGTGACCCCCCCCCGACAACCCATCCTTGTGCATACGCCCTTTCATGACCCCTGGGCCCATTATATATCCCTCTTGACAAGCTTCCTTAAGTCTCAGCACCTGTGTTCTGGCTGGGCCCTGCTGACCTGAGCACCGGGCTCTGGGCTGGGCGGGTGGAAGGCGGGACCACCCCACCAGTCATATCTGCAGCTGCAGTAGCTCAGTGATGGGCCTGGCTTTGCCTGAAGGGCGGCTGGCCCCACCCATGCCATGAGAGCTCTGTGGGAGGGATGGCAAACCCAGACAGAGCACTCTGCTGTGGGATGGCTCTGGTAACTCTCAGAGCCGGGAGTTAGACTAGGTAGCATGCTGCTACCCTCACCTCCCTCCTTGAAGCACAGCACCCCCTAGTGCCATGTTGGGGCCAGCACTGCTCTACCCTCACAGTCACCCCCTGCTGAGCTTCACAGGCCCCTCCATGCCCACTCGGATCTCGGTGGGCTCTCTCTCGCCCATGCGGTCTCTCACCAGACTGCATGTGAATGAGGAAGTTGGGGTCATGCTGGAGGAGGCGGTAGGTGAGGCGGCTGTTCTGCCCTGTGTCCCGGTCACTGGCTGTCACCCTGCCCACCCTGCTGCCCGGTGGCTGGTTCTCGGGAATGGTGAAGAAGTAGCGCTCCTCGCTGAGCCGGGGGCTGTTGTCATTCTCGTCAGTGATGCTGACCCGCACTGTGCTGGTGCCCGTCTTCCTGGCCTCACTGCTGGTGCTGCCTGCCCCTGCAGATGCTAGCACTGTCAGCATGTACAGGTCCCGCGTCTCCCGGTCCAATGCACTCTTGATGTAGAGCCAGCCGCTCTCGGGCACGATGCCAAAGTTAGCGGCGTCGCCATCGGCACGCAGGTGGTAAGTGAGGGGCGTGGCACCAGCATCCCGGCCCAGGGCCCGCACCTGCAGGAAGCGAGTGGAGACAGGCGTGCCCTCCCGCACCTCCACACGGTAGGTGAGTGTGTCAAAGATGGGCCCGTGGTCGTGCTCTGCCTGCACGTGCACCAGCAGGGTGAAAGTGGCACTGAGCTGGGGCACACCGCTGTCCCGGGCCACTATGGCTAGGCCATAGGCGGCACTGGCTTCGTACTGCAGTGCCCTCACCAGACGCACTGTCCCAGAGGAGCGCTCCACGCTGAAGATGCCGTCCCCACCTGACACCAGCTCAAAATGCACCTGCCCGTTGGAACCACTGTCACGATCCTCCGCCTGCAGCGTGTAGACAGTGGCCCCCACCTCTGTGGCCTCTGGCAGCAGGATGGAGTCAGAAGGGGCCAGGAAGGCTGGGGCATTGTCATTCACGTCTGACACAGAAATCTTCACCTGTGTGTTGCTGTAGGCAGGCGGTGAGCCACTCCGGGCCTGCACGTCCAGAACCAGAACCGCCTGGACCTCATGGTCAATAGGGAGGCTGGTGCGGAGCTGTCCCAAGCTGGAGTCAATGAAGAAATAACCATGGGGATCTCCCGAGGAGATGGAATAAAAGATGTCATCAGAGTGACCTGGGGACAAGGGAATACAGAGCAAGGACAGTGAGAGAAGCACTCCGCTCACCCCCCCAGCCTGCCCCAGCAAGGGGAGCCATGGGGGAGGGGAGGCCACTAGTTGTGGGGGGTGATTCCATCAGGAGGCGCCATGGGGGAGGGCAGGGCACTGGCTGTGGGAGGGAGCTCCCAGCAGGGGGTGCCATGGGGAAGGGCAGGTCACAACTGTGAGGGGAGCTCCCAGCAGGAGGCACCATGGGGGAGGGCAGGCCGCTAGCTATGGGGGAGATACCAGCAGGAGGCACCGTGGGAAGTGGGGCAGGAGCGCGGGACCCCTGAAATGGAAACATGGGCCCAACGTGTTTTTGGGGCTGTGATGGGCCCATACCTGGGGGGTTATGGGCCCGGACAGCCCCAACACTCGCCCCCTGCTGCGTGTCCTCAGGCACTGTGAAGAAGTACTGTGCCTGCTCAAAGACAGGGGGCGAGACTGTGCCAGCCACGATGCTGATGTTCACTTGGGCGTTGGGTTGGGCTGACAGGCCCCCCCCATCCCGTGCTGAGATCACCAGCTGCACCAGCGTGTTGGCTTTGCCACTCAGGGACCATGAGAGGGAGACAACACCTGGAAGAGAAAGAAACTGATAGGGGAAGCGCTACAGGATTGAACACTGTGTCCCCCTCCCCCAGCAGGAAATGCACCTCCCCTCTCTGCTCTAGGGATGTAGAAACAAGCCACGTGCCTGGGAGTAACCAAGGGAGAGAGATGCCAACCCCAGAGATTGGCTCCACAGGTCAGAGGGGGAAGGAAGGGAGATGGGGGCTACATCTGGGAGCAAGGAGGGGCAGCCCCTCTCTACAGGGGTCTGAGGAGACCCTACTCCCTTCCTCTTCCCTCCCCTCCCCCTGTATTCAGCCCTCGACCCATCTGTCCTAGAAAGGCCAAAAGAGGCTGGAGGGGGAGAGTGAACCTGGCCCCATTTACGTCAGCACTGGCTGTGGGGAGATCAGTCCGCTGATCCTGGGGGGATGGAGGGGTGTGACGTTATTAACATAATCTGTAACCGTGTAGATCACTGTTGCATCCACTGTTATATATTTGCAGCAAATATTGTACAAAGGTTGTCATGTGAGGTGTCTATGGGAAGGTTATGATCTGCTGGTTATAATTATGCTATGTGTACATGTGTATCAGTTTTGTAGTTGAAGTTATGAATATTGGCTCTATACTGTCTGTATTTCAAACTTATGCTACGCTTCTGGGGGACACCCCAGACAAGTTGGTGTCAACTCTGCCTAGCCTGTTTGATGGCCCATTAAGGACCATCAGTTATACAACTGACCTGTTGAGAGAAGGCAGACACACCTTGTGACTCAGCAAGGTATGCAGGGACCTGCCTATTGGACAGAACTCTAAGGTTTTTCTATGCCATGTGCTGGATAGAAACAAAGAAAGCGAAGACCACATGGCAAGAGACTATAAAAGGGTGATGTCTCATCTTCATCTTGTCTTCAGTCCTGCTTCTTGCCTCTGGAGGAACCTTGCTACAAACTGAAGCTCTGAACAAAGGACTGAATGACCCATCCCAGCTTTGGATGTACTCCAGAGACTTGACTTGAACCTGCAATTTAATCCATCACTGCTACAAGCCTGAACCAAGAACTTTGACATTACTGTATGTAAATGATTCCATTAACCAATTCTTGCACTCATCTGTATCTTTTTCCTTTTATGAATAAAACTTGTGGTAATACAGGGAAACTGGAGTGTCTAAGGGAATTGCTTGTGTGACTTTTCGGTTTTGCCCGCTGGCTAACCATGTCTTCTCTGTTTGGCTGGTTTGATTTGCCTTGGTGTGCAAAGGAACCCCAGCTTTGGGCTGTAACTGCCCTGCTTTAAGCAATTTGTCCTGAATTGGCACTGAGTTGTGTCCCACCAAAGCCAGCATCTGCCCTTGGTGGTACACTTCTGAGAGGACCAATTCAGGACAAATTGCTTAAAGCAGGGCAGTTACAGTCCAAAGCTGGGGTTCCTTTGCACACCAAGGCAAACCAAATCAGCCAAACAGAGAAGACATCGTTAGCCAGTGGGCAAAACCGAAAAGTCACACAAGCAATTCCCTTAGACGCTCCAGTTTCCCAGTATCACCACCAGGGCCACTAGTTATGGGGATGAATGGTTATGAAAACCAAGACTCCAGTAAAAGAAAAAGGTTCTCCCGATACCAAAGGACCAAGCACAAGACCCAGGTCAATATACAAATCAGATCTTACCCACAAATCACGCTGTTGCCAATCCTTTAGAATCTAAAATCTAAAGGTTTATTCATAAAAGGAAAAAGATATAGATGAGCGCTAGAATTGGTTAAATGGAATCAATTACATAGAGTATGTGACGAAGTGGGACTGTTCTTAATGTTTCCTCTGAATATTGTGGGGGTGCCTTAGTTTTCCCTATGCAGTTCTTAAGTATCTAGGGGGTGGGATAAGGGGGTATGATCATTGCAGAGCCCTAGAGGGCAGGGGTGTGCAGGGGTCTGGACACAGAGAATGGCCAGCACCCTGTTTCCTGGCAACTGATGGCCTGGCCCTTCCCCCCTGCAAGATGAGAGCTAAAGGGTTGGAGAACAAAGGAATCAGGTGACCTCCTGGCCGGGAAAGGGACAAAGCCCAGAGGAGGAGAGGCTGGAGAGAGTCAGTTTGGGGCTGGCTGGGGACATGAAGTGAAGTGCAGACGTGGTTGTCTGGCTCACTGCCCCACAAAATGGACTCAGCTGAGGGGTCCTGTTCTCTGCACCTACAAGCTCTGGTTTAGACCATGTTCCTGTCGTCTAATAAACCTTCTGTTTTACTGGCTGGCTGAAAGTCACGTCTGACTGTGAAGTTGGGGTGCAGGGCCCTCTGGCTTCCCCAGGAGCCCGCCTGGGCGGACTCGCTGGGGGTGTCACGGAGTGTGGGGGAGTGCAGGCCCTGCACCCCTCTTGCTGGGATTCACTGAGACTCTCAGCCAGCCGTAAAACAGAAGGTTTATTGAACAACAGGAACACAGTCCAAAACAGAGCTTGTGGGGTACAACCAGGACCCCTCAACCAAGTCCTTCTGGGGGAGCAGGGAGCTTAGACCCCAGCCCTGGGGTTCCCTGTGTTCCTCCACCCAGCCCCAAACTGAAACTAAACCCACCCATTCCTGGGCAGAGGTGTCACCTCCCCCTCCCCCTCCTGGCTCTCAGGTCTCCCATCCCCAGGGCACATTCCCAGGTCAACACTCCCCCCTCCCTGCTGCGTCACATCGTCACAGGGGGAAGCGCACAGAGGGGCAGAGGATGCTGAATGCTCCGAGGTCAGACCCAGGAAGGTGGAAGTTGTGTGAGCTGTGTGTCCTGAAGACAGTCTGCTCACAGAAAGGAGACTTCCCCAGAGTCCTGCCTGGCTTCGCAGGGAGCAGTTCCAGAGCATCGCCCGGGGACTCCGTGACACAGTAATGTCAAAGTTCTTGGTTCAGGCTTGTAGCAGTGATGGATTAAACTGCAGGTTCAAATCAAGTCTCTGGAGTACATCCAAAGCTGGGAGGGATCATTCAGTCCTTTGTTCAGAGCTTCAGTTTGTAGCAAGGTTCCTCCAGAGGCAAGAAGCAGAATTGAAGACAAGATGGAGATGAGACATCACCCTTTTATAGTCTCTTGCCACGTGGTCTTCGCTTTCTTTGTCCCAAGGACACGCTATCCAGCACATGGCATAGAAAAACCTTAGAGTTCTGTCCAATAGGCAGGTCCCTGCATACCTTGCTGAGTCACAAGGTGTGTCTGCCCTCTCTCAACAGGTCAATTGTATAACTGATGGTCCTTAATGGGCCATCAAACAGGCTAGGCAGAGTTGACACCAACTTGTCTGGGGTATCACCCAGAAGCATAGCATAAGTTTGAAATACACACAGTAGAGAGCCAATATTCATAACTTCAACAACAAAACTGATACACATATACACATAGCATAATTATAACCAGCAAATCATAACCTTCCCATACACACCGCACAAGACAACCTTTGTACAATATTTGCTGCAAATATATAACAGTGGTTGCAACAGTGATCTACACGGTTACAGATTATGTTAATAATGTCACAAGGGGAGAGGGGTGGAGTTCAGGCTAGAAAGGGCCCGGGACCTGGCCATGGGTGGGGGGGGTGCTGAGGGCCCTGGGGAATGGGCCATGGGTATCAATCCTTTCTGGGCCCAATCAATGTGGTCAGGAATGCAGGGAATAGGATTGCCAGGCATCCGGTTTTCAACTGGAATGCTTGGTCGAAAATGGACTCTGGCAGCTCAGGTCGGCACCGCTGACTGGGCCATTAAAAGTCCTGTTGGTTGTGCAGCAGGGGCCTGGGACTAAGGCAGGCTCCCTGCCTGCCCTAGCTCCATGCGGCTCCTGGAAGCGGCCGCCAGGTCCTTGCAGCCCCATAGCGAATGGGCAGCCAAGGAGGCTCTGTGTGCTACCCCAGCCCCAGTGCCGGCTCTGCAGCTCTCATTGGTCGGGAACTGTGACCAATAGGAGCTGTGGGGGCAGTGCCTGTAGGCACAAGGGGAGCCTAGGGGCTACAGGGGCTTGGCGGCCACTTCCTGAGAGCTGCAGTAAGCACTGCTGCGACCCTGCATCCCGAACTCCCTCCTGCACCCAAACTCTCCCAGAGTCTGCACCCTCCCAACATCCCAACATCCTGCTCCAGCCCTGAGCCCCCTCCTGCACCCCAAACCCCTCATCCCTGGCCCCACCCCAGAGCCCACACCCCTAGCCCTCACCCCCGCTCTGCACCCTTGGCCAAGCAGGGAGGGGAGGGATAGTGGAAACAGGGGAGGGGGAAGACTGAGGAGAGAGGTGGGTGGTGGGGATGCCCTTCTGTGGAGCTGATGAGCATGCTGTACAGTAACACTGACAGGTGTCACATCCCCCCATACCCTCTGTCTGCGGCTGACTGAGCATCACCCTGGGGAAGCTCCCTTCCCCCCACCCATCCCCACACCTGGCCAGGACGCCAAGGGCTCTTACCTGTGTCCTTGTGCAGAGAGAAGAGAGGGGGCGAGTTCCCCGAGACAATGTGGTACGTCACCTTCCCGTGGGGGCCCTCGTCCTTGTCGTGGGCCATGACACGCAGCACGGCAGTGCCCGGCATGCTCTGTGTACTGATGCTGGCCGCGTACTCCAGTGGGTAGAATGCCGGACGGTTATCGTTCACATCCTCCAAGAAAACCTTCACGTACACCATGGAGTTCAGACCGCCCTGGAGGAGGACAGGACCAGGCATAACTCTGCCCAGGGCTGGGCTGCTGGGAGGCCCTCATTGCCCTGGGAGGATGGGATGACAGGGATAACCTTCTGAATAGTACTAGGCTGGGGGCATAACTCCCTCCTCCACCCAATTGCTCACTCCCCGTTTGCCCATCCCCCATTTTCCCCATCACTCAGCACCCCCCAGGGCCCAGCTGCCCCTGCACCATTGCTTAGTTCCATCCCACCTTTCCCCATCGTCCCATGACCCCCTTCCTTCATTACTCAGCCTCCTTCCCCATTGGCCCATCCCCCATCACTCAGCCCTTTCCCCCAGGGCCCATCCTGCTTTCATCAGCGCTCACCCCATCGACAGCAGTGACAGTGAAGTCATAGGCAGTAGCCCCCTCGTCGCGGTCCAGGTCCTGCACCGTGCACAGCTGCCCAGTGTGCTCATCAATGCTGAACTGTGTGGGGACAACGCTGCCAATGCCAGAGCCGATGGAGTAGGAGAGGGAGCCGAAGGGACCACTGTCTGCATCTGTGGCCGTGATCTGGTGGAAAGGCTCTATGTTAGTGGGAGCAGCAGTGGGGCTGGAGCCCAGCAGCTAGGCCCAGCTCCCCCGGCCATCCCAAGGGCAGCTCAAGACCTTCTGCTCTAGGAGGCAGAATGGCAGCAGTTAGTGGGCTAAGCTAGGACTCAGGAAGCCCGGGTCCAATTCCATGCACCACCAAAGTCTGTCTGTGTGACCACAGGTGAATGACAGCTTCTCTGGGCTGCCGTTCCTGTCTATACAGTGGGGATGCTGCACAGGGGGTCGAGAGGGTAAACACTTTACAGATACTGAGGCACTCAGATATTCCACCTAGGATAGGTAAATTGATACCAGCCCCCCCCCCCTCCCCAGTAGATGATCAGAGCAGCTACTCTGCTCAGTGCAGTGTTCTTCAAGGGATGGTGGGAGCACTTCCCGCCTTGCAAACTGGAGGCAAGGGGCTCAGACAGAGGTGCTCTCCCCTTGCAGTCAGTGCTCGCCCCAGCACTTGGGGGTGCTGCAGGAAGTGGGGTGGGGACTCAGTAACGGGAATTTCTGCCCTCAGTCAGAGCTGGCCCCACTGCAGCAATAAGGGTTGCTGTGCTGCTGGAGGTGCCATGAGTCAGGCCGTTACTACTCATGTTCTCAGTTTAGATGGCCTCCCTGTTTCTGGTGCCCATCATTGTGCTGTCCAGGCCCCAGATGGTCTTGGGACTTGCCCCAGGAAAGGCCACTGGGCAGAGAGGCTGAGCTCCACAGATTTACCCCAGCGCCCTTGCCCAAGCCAGCCTGAGGGATGCGAGCCTGTCCCATGGTGCTGAACAGGCTGGCACTCACCTGCTGCTCTCCCCACTACTCTCAGCCTTTCCATGGAGCCTGTGTTTCCCAGGACCCTCCCTCCCCCTCAGCCAGTCTCATCAGCATGCACCCTCTCCTGGGAATGGGAAAGGAAACCAGAGATGCTGCAGGGCTAGCAGCTAGCCCGGCCTTGCTCCTCACCTTCCACTGAGCAGCCAGCACCTCCCACTGCCCTCTCCCGCTGGACATTCCCCTGCAGCACCGCTGGGGGGCCTGGTGCTGCACGCGGGGCCCAGAGGTCCTCTTCTTGGTCTCTTTGCAAGTGACCCAACTTCAAGAGGGACAGGAGTGTCAGCCTTATTCTGAGCACCCCACTGTGCTCTCTGGGACATAGGGGCTGGAAACATCCCTCCAGCACCTCAGGATCCCATCCTGCTGTCAGGGCCCCAAGTGCCAGCACTCCCAGACCTCTGGCCAGGGCTGCAGTGAGGAGCCGGCTGTTACAGGCTTAAGGGACAGGCTGAGCTGCAGGCCAGCACACCCTGCCCACCTGCTCCCAGCTGGGCTACAGCACAACTTCCAGAAAGACTCCTTGGTGCTGAGCTTCTCTGTGGCAGGGACAGGAGAGGAGGCCTGGCCCTCCCAACTGCTGGGCCCGGAAAGAAGGCGAAGGGGCAGGCGGAGCCAGCATTGCCAGAGCATCAGGGGCACCTGGGGGTTCAGACCCTGCTCCTTGAACCCAGGGCTCCTGCCCAATATCCTGGGCTCTCCTTTGTGTGGGGAGGCTTCCCCAAGATCCCTCCAGTTCCCTGCAGTTCCAGGTCAGCCACTAATGGCTCCTTTCCCAAGAACATCCCTTCCGGGGGATGCTGCCCAGGGCTCATCCCCCACTGAGAGCTCGGAGGGGAGAACACACCCCGGAAAAGGAGGCAGCTGGGACAGGCCCGGGTGAAGTGAAGTTCACGCTCCATTGCTGCAGCTCCTCCCCACACTGGGGCTGGGGCCTCAGCTCCCGTGAGCAAGCAGCACAGGAACATAGACGAGCGCCAGGGAAAGGGCCCAGCTGGGAGCTGCAAACAGCTCTTAGGAGCCCCCTAACCTGGGTCACACGTCAGCCCCTCAGGCAGCTCAGGCCCCAGCAGCAATTTCACCACTGGCCTGTCCTGCTGGGAGGCTAAGACTAGAGTAACAGGGAGCCCCCGCCCAGCACTCTTGCCCCACTCCCTACAGAGCTGCATGCTGACCCCTCCCACCAGCCACAGCTCCCACCCCACTCCCTACAGTGCCTCCCTCCAGAACCTGAGTTCCTGCCCTACTCCCACCACCTCTCCTGCCATTCACCCTAGAACACATCTTGGTGAGAGAGGAGGGGACTGGAGTATCCAGGAGCTCCCACAACGGCCAGCACTCCTGCCTGACTCCCTACAGGCCCCCCTACTGAGAGAGGCTTGCACTGGAGTAGTCAAGCACTTCCCCACATTGTGAGCCTGGTTCCTTGGAGCCCTGTGTGCATTTCATAGGGAACTCATTCCCTCCCATCTTACTCCCCTTGCCTCTCCAGCTGCTGGAAGTAGTCCCATGTAACAGGATCCCCTTCTCCTGCCACCAGCTACAGAATCCATGCAGCTGTGGGCAACATGAGCTCTGGAGCAGCCACCCATCTTCTTCCCCCTTTCCACTCCTTTTTTTCCTGTTTCTCCACTCCCTTGCTCTTTTGTTTTGTCCATCCTGGAGACTGGAGGGACTGGACATAAAGCAAGGAGCTCCTGGAGCAAAGCGGCTCCCAGCAGCAGGCGTGCACAGAGTATGGCAGGTTGGGTGAGGGGCATGGGGGACGAGTGGACAGAGCACAGCAGGCTGTGAGAAGGGGTGACATGGCCAGTTGGATTTGGGGAGATTACACAGTCGGCTGATGTGTTGGGCAGAGGGTGTGAGGTCCAGCTGCTTCAGTGGGGGCAAAAGTGAGGCACAGTATGAGCCAGTCTGAGCACTTGCGTCACCTGGAGAATCCCACCCTGTGACTCCTGCATCCAGCCCAGAATGCCTGGCTGAGCCAGAACAAGTCTTTTAGCAAAACTATCCGCTAGCCATTTACGATTTTAAGTGAGGGAGAATCCATCATGCCCCAGGACGAGCTATCTAAGGTTAATTACCCTCACTGATGAAAACCTTCTGCTGATTTCCAGTCTGAATTTGTCTGGCTTCAGCTCTCAGCCACTGCACCTTGTTCAGCCTTTGTATGGGAGCTTAAAGAGCTGCCTGCTCTCAGAAATCTCTTCCCCATGCATGTATTTGTAGACTGTGATCAAGTCACCTCTAAATAGACTGAGCTCCTTTAGGGCTTGGCTACACTTACATTTTATAGCGCTCTAACTTGCTGGCTCAGGGGTGTGAAAAATCACCCCCCTGAGCGCAGCAAGTCAGAGTGCTTTAAAGCGCTAGTGTAAACAAGCTCCGAGGCTGGGAGCTAATCCCCTCTTGGAGGTGGATTACCAGGAGCGTTGGGAGAGCTCTCTCCCAGCACACTCACACTTCAAAGCGCTGCCTCGGGACCGCTCCTGCGACAGCGCTTTGAAGTTTCCAGTGTAGCCATGCCCTTTAAGGTTCTCTCACTATAAGGCAGGTTTTCCAGACTTCAGCTGCTCATTCTTGTACCTCTTTTCTGAAGCCCAGAACAGGACACAGTATTAACTGTCTCACTCATGACACCTGTAGAGGTCATACCATCTACCTACCCCTACTCAATATTCACCCGCTTGTTAGAGTGAGGGAGTAGCACCATAACAGCACATGTTGAGAGTTGCTTACTGTTAACAGCCAAGTTTTCTAAGTGCTATAAAATCCACATGCTGACTCAGACTGCTTGTAAAGTGCTCTGCCTCAGTGGGGTTCCGGGGTGTGTCAGTGAGCCGAATTTGGGGCTGTTTACCAAGGGGTTCCAAGGGGCATAGAACAGCTCTTAGAAAATCATGTGATATCAATATGTTAGGGTTTTAATTGTTAATATTTAAAATGCTTTAAAACCCACTTGCACAGGGAGGTTGTCTTGACAACTGGTACGTTGCAGCATGAAAGCAGATTTTGTGGTGCAAACTGGTCATTTCATCAACAGTTTCAGATATACAGCCCCTCCCCCAAAATGAGCTACTTATAATTTTCAAAATGCATATGTAAATTGCCTTAAAACTGTGGTGCCATATCAGGAGCTGGAGTAGAGCTTGTGGTGCAAATGTGGAGTCATTTGAGCAAGGGTTCCCAAGAAACAGCCACTAACAAAATGAGCTTCTTTTAAGTTTCAAAGTGCTCTAAAAGCCACATGCATAGGGAGAAAAGGAGTACTTGTGGCACCTTAGAGACTAACCAATTTATTTGAGCATAAGCTTTCGTGAGCTACAGCTTCATCCGATGAAGTGAGCTGTAGCTCACGAAAGCTTATGCTCAAATAAATTGGTAGTCTCTAAGGTGCCACAAGTACTCCTTTTCTTTTTGCGAATACAGACGAACACGGCTGTTACTCTGAAACCATGCATAGGGAGATGTTGGTATTCCACAACAGAAACTGGGGTAGACTGTGAGGGGGTGAGGAAGAAAATGGGTCAGTTCACACCTCTCAGAGCTCAGGTGTCATTTCCATGGGATGGTCTCAGGTTTGTGCAGAATCCCTTCCCCGTTAGACCCCAAAGGGGAGTAGAGCATCTGCAGTGTGCCTCCCCTCCCTCTTGGGCCTCCAGCTGATAAATGTACCCCTCACAGCCCCTTGGTTACCACTTTCCCTCTGCACAGCCACTCCAGCCCTACTGGGGCCAGGGATGACCAGGTGGAGGGCAGAGCTGCTAGCCAAGAGGTGGTCCAGTATGCCCACAAAGTCCCCTCATTCCTACACTTCACAGGTGCCCCTTAACACAGAGTAAGGGTAACTGGTGGGGCCTCGTGCCCTTCCAGCATAATACAGCTTGGCACACATCCAGTGGATTAAATGCTATCTAAATGAGCAATCATAGCACACAGGACTGGATCGCTGTGTCCAGAGTCCTGCTATTACAGGTAACTCCATCATATAATCCTGTTCATAAATTTATCAAGCTGTATTTTAAAATTAGTTAGGTTGTTTGCCCCTGCTACTCCTACTGGGAGGTTGTTCCAGAACCGTGGTCCTCTGGTGGTTAGAAACCTTCTAATTTCCAGCCTAAATGTATTCATGCCAGTTTATACCCATCCTCATAGAGTGTGTGGGTTTCTAGTGGGGTCCTGAAGGAATTGGTTCTTGGCCCTATGGTATTTAACATTTTTCTCAGAAAAATGGAAGAAAGTGTCGTCATTGTTGTTACATTTGCAGCAGATGACACAAAGATTGGGGGAGTGGTAAATAATGAAGAGGACTGGTCACTAATAAAGAGCAATCTGGATTACTTGGTAACCTGAGTGCAGGCAAACAATATGCTTTTTAATACAGACAAATGTAAGGTCATACATCTAGCAATAAGGAATGCAGGCCATACTTACAGGATGGGGGATGTTATGCTGGGTAGCACTGACTCTGAAAAACATTTGGGGGTCCTGATGGATAATCAGTGACCACAACAAGTTCCCAGTGCAATGCTATGGCTGAAAGGGCTAAGATGAGCTTTGGCTGTATAAACAGGGGATTATCACATTACCTACATAGGGAACAAAAGATTCTAGCACATGGGAAAGTGTTCTCTAGTATATTATTGAACCAAATCAAACTGGTTATAGGTGAAAAAGCGTAATAAGCAAGCAGGATTTGGACTGAAAAGATTGTGTGTAGATCACATCTTTACCTGGAGATGATTGACTAAGAAATGGCTCACCTACCAGAGAAGATTAGTCTTGAACTTCATAGATTTCAAGCTTTCAACTGCATTCATAGAATCACTATGGAAGTTCTTGCAATAATATGGGCTTCCTAGAAAGATAGTGCCACTGGTCAAGATGTTATAGAAAGTTTCAAAATACTGTGTAAGGACAGTAAGTGGAGAATGGATTAGTTTGATATCATCACTGGAGTAGAGCCGGGTTGCATTTTATCGCTTCTTCTTTTTTGCACTGTGGTAGATTACATGATGTGAAGAGTAACATCAAAGGAAGATACAAGAGTTTGTGGAGTAGAGGAAATATCTGACTTTGCAGATGACATTGTTCTGTTGGATGCAGATGACAATGCCATGAAAAAGACTACTATCAATGTAGTATGTGAGGATGCTAAAGTAGGATTCAAAATCAGCCAAAAGAAAATGAAAGTCATGATCATTGAAAGAGGAGTCAGCAATGGTGGTACATATGTAACTGATGGGGAAGACTACAAACGCATTAATCAGGCCATATTGTAGGAGGGGGAGATTTTTTGGAGCTCAGAGCCCAGTAACATGCCTGGACCACTGCCCACAGTTGTTATGCTGGGACAAAGTGGGAATGTTCTTAATGTTTTGTCTGAATACTGCATGTGTTTCCCCTATGTGTTATTCAAGTATCTAGGGGGTGGGACAAGGGTGTGTGATCGTTGCAGAGACCCCTGTGACTGCCATCTGGCTGCCTGGGCACAGACAATTGCTGACAGTCTGTAGCCTGGCAACTGATGGTTGGGGCCCATTCTCTGCAAGAATCAGCTGGAGGTGTTGGAAAACAAAGAGATGGAGGTCGGGAGAGACAAAGGAAGGAGGAGAGCAGGTATGCATGACTGAAGCTTGGCTGCTGGAAGCTGGTCAGTCTCCTGGCTGGAACCTGGGGGGAGAGCCCGGGGGGAGCCTTGTGGGAAGAGCTCTCCCCCACCCCCAAGATGGACTTTGCTGTAACTTCCTGATTTCTGTGCCAACAAGATCTGTTCTATGCTGTGTTCTAGACAACTAATCAACCATTCTGTTTTACCTCGCTGGCTCAGCATCACTGCTAATTATGAAGTTTGGGGTACGTGGCCCCATTGGGGGTGCGTAAGGCTTCACCAGATGTCCTATCCAGATTGACTCACTGTGGGGAGCTCCTGGTATGGAACAGAGGTGCTGAACGGTCCAAGGTCAGACCCAAGGAGGCACTGAAGCCAAGGAGTCTTGCCCTAGTGAGAGTGTGCCCTGGGGGGGAGTCACACTACAGAGGGTCCTGTCTGACTTCATTCAGAGCAGTTCCAGAGCACCCAGCCTGTGCACTCTGTGACATATGCTCGTCACTGGAAGGAGCTAGAATGAACATTTCTGAAGCCTTAGCACAACTAACAGACCAGGAGGGGAGGGGAAGTGAGTGACCATGAGGAGTAAACATGACCCTCTGCCCTCCTGACTTGAGCTTTTGCTGGAGCATGCGGTTTTGCAAGATGGAAAGTCTGGCAATAGTTAAATATTGCTATGTGAAATACAGCTGGTTAACTGATAGAAAATTCCTTGCCTGATAGGCTGGAAAACTACAGGTTGGAAAACTCCACACTTAACTTAGCTTCTGCTCAGCAGTTATTGTTTTTTGATGAACAAGCTGTGTAATACTAACAAATTGGATATAAAAAGAGGAAGAAATCTGAGACTGGTGGACACTTGAAGGCTTTGACACCTCTCAGGTTCCTCTGCAGATGGAAGGCTAGCCACTACGCGTCTACAGTTATTCACTCAAGACCTCCTCAAGGCCCTGAGTAAATATTAATCTGAGGGTAATTTGGGGTGTTTAATTAACCTGTTGCAGA
This sequence comes from Chelonia mydas, assembly GCF_015237465.2. Lineage (NCBI taxonomy): Eukaryota > Metazoa > Chordata > Testudines > Cheloniidae > Chelonia > Chelonia mydas. The sequence continues at coordinate 145,448 of NC_057849.1, read as the reverse complement.
TGTAAATGCTTGAGACTAAATAAAGTAAAGTGTTAAGTGAAAGCACTCTTGTATTACACTGCTTGTGTCAACCATCTATTCGTCAGACAGCTGTGTCCCCATTGATTTATTTCCTGCCACCACCTCGCCAAGAGTAAAAGTTACTAAGGGATTTGGGTTCAGAAACCCCGGATAACAATATAGCTTGGAAGCACTGTCAGTGCTGATGGACAATTCCATAAGGAGATGAAAGCAAGAATTGGGAAGGCAAGTGGAGCTTTTTCAAGACTGGAAAATATTCGGAAAAATAAGGAGGTTCACACATGAACCAAGAAAGTTATACCTGTACAATGTTATTGTGATACCCACATTGTAGTATGTTTCTGAAACTTGGCAAACGTTAGAAGCCTGCAACAGGAAATTTAACACATTTCATCAGAGATGCTCGCAGAGAATATTTCATGTCCACTGGTGGGAAAAATGTGGGTATCACAATAATAAGAGCGAGGGTGAGACCTTGTGTTTGTGGGCAGGCTGCAGGTGTCAAGGAATTGAAACATAGTGGCACAGCACGAAGGCCCTAAGTTACAGGCCAGATAATGACAGAACCCCTTATTGGTCTGAGAGGACCCCAAAATGTCACAAAAACCATTGGGAAAGATGTCATTGTCTTGGAAACCAACTATAATGGAGAAAGAAATGTGGCATTAACCAGACAGAGGTGGAAACAATGGGTTGCTTTGTGTGTCAAAAGGCACAAAAGCATCTAATCTAATCTAGCAGTCAAAGGCCTAACACGATCCAACGGCTAGAATTTGAAGTTAAACAAATACAGATTGGAAATAAGGCACAAACTTTTAACAGTGAGGGTAATTAACCAGGAGTGTGGCGGGGTGCATAGTAAAATCGCTGCACAGGTGCTGCTGGATCTTGGAGGGCAGGAACTGTGGGCTGCTGGGGTCTCCACCAGCTAGTGGCCCCATTTCTGCCCCTTCAGGCAGGACAACAAGAGCCTCCTGCAGATGCTGCCCCCCCACATGCTGGGGCCTCTAACTAAGGGCACGGGGGGAGGCCACCCTGGTGCAGCAGAGCCTAAATGGAGGGATGGGAGGATGAGGGCAGGAGGGCAGCTCCAGCAGGGTCAAGAGTGAGGGAAGGAGACAGACTGGAGCAGGGGGAGGAGAGAGGCATGGGGGCCAGGGCAGGACTGTGGGGACAAACACATCCAGCCTCCTCCACTCTCCTGCCCAAGGTCCCTTGAACAGGGCTCACGCTAGCTGTGCGCTCACAAGTGGCTCAGGGCTTGACAGTAGCTGCTAAGGGCTGGGAGGTAATGCAGCAGCATCTCTAGGGAAAAGGCTTCTCTGAACTCTCCAAGCCCCTGCCCACTTCTTCCTTGGGCACTTCCCCCAAACCTCTCAGCTCTCCCTGCAAAGTCGGCACAAAGCAGGATCCTTCCTGGTGGTCATGGGGCCAAGCTGGGGGAATGTGAGGCATTTGGGAGGGGCTGCAGCAGCAGAGCCCTCTAATCCCCATTAATCCTGCACAGGGAGAGGGACCCGGGATTAGCTGGACGAGCCTCAGATTCCCACATTCCAGCAGGCAGGGCCCTGGATCAGGGTGACAGCTCACATGGCGCTCACCCTTCCCCACTCCCACCCCACCATGCAGCAGGTGCCCTGACATAGCTGAGTCCCCACAGGCCAAGGTCCCAAGCCCCTTGGGGTTCCCTCTGGTGCAATATGTACAGAGTGCTCCCCTGCCTCCAGTGCACCCATTACAAAATCAAATATATTGGAGAATAAGTCGGAGACTGTCCTCATGCTCCAGAATCAACGGAGCACCCCAAGCACCCCTCTGGGTCTGCTCCCGTTACCCTCCTCTGCACCACTCTGGGTCTGCTCCCGTTACCTTCCCCTGCACCGCTCTGGGTATGCTCCCTCTACCCTTCCCTGCACCGCTCTGGGTCTGCTCCCTCTACCCTCCCCAGCACCCCTCTGAGTCTGCTCCCGTTACCCTCCCCTGCACCACTCTGGGTCTGCTCCCGTTACCCTTTCCTGCACCGCTCTGGGTCTGCTCTCTCTACCCTCCCCAGCACCCCTCTGGGTCTGCTCCCTCTACCCTTCCCTGCACCGCTCTGGGTCTGCTCCCACTACCCTCCCCTGCACCGTTCTGGGTGTGCTTCCGTTACCCTTCCCTGCACCCCTGTGGGTCTGCTCCCCTCTCTGCCACTGGTACCATGCTGAGTCTGCTCCCCCCACACACCCCGGCATCCCACTGGGTCTGCTCCTCTCTCCACCCTACCACCTAGCTGGCTCTGCCCCACCTTCCCCACCTCCAGCACAGCACTGGGTCTGCTTACCCCTCCTCCTAACACTGCCTTGGGTCTGCTCTCCCCTTCCCTCCTCTGGCACTGTGCTGGTATTGTGCCCTCTCCCCTGGCCCCCAATCTAGGACAGGCGACAGCACAGATGGGAATGATCAGAGTTTGGAGAGATTCCTGCCCAGGAAGCGAGTGCCCGGGCCATGCGAGTTAGTGCCAGAGGGGATGGGATGGAGGGAGAGAAAATACTGGCTAGAATAGTGTCTGACTGGGGCACGTCCTATGTCACCCCAACCGCCACGCAGGAATGGGGGTGGAGGGGTCACTGACACTGGCAGGGACCAAATTTATGCTCGGGCAAAGGAAATGTTTCTAACCCCGGTGCATAGCTGGCCTGTGGAACTCACTGCCACCAGGTCCCCCTGGGCCAGGAGCTGAGCAGGAGCCAGGAATGTCCTGGCATCTCAGTGGCTAACGCATCCTGGCATTACATTATGGAGCCACAGTATCAGTTACAGTTGATGGCAGTGCCTGCCTGTCAGGTGCTGGGCACTTGTTAACCAATGACCCTGTTCCCTACCACTAGATCTCAGAGTTTGTCCCTAAGTCCTCCTGCCACAGGAGAGAGCCCACCCCAGCTGAGGATTTGGGGCAAGTTATCTTCCTGGGGTAACCCCTGAAAGCATTGACCCCCCATTTCATTTCCATAGGGTGAATTTGGCCCTGACTGCCCATAGGGGGAGTGTCTTGCAATTTCAGAGTGCTGCCAACTCCTATTTTATCACAAACCCTGTGAGGTTTGGATTATTTTGAGCTTCTTTTTATCTCAGAATCATTGGGACGTAGGGGCAGGGCAGGGCCACTAATCTCTTTATGTCCTCCTACAGGAGTGGACGGAGGCACAGGCCACATACATGGCTTTGACAGACTCTGCTAGTGAAAAACACTTCAGCCCCATGCACATATGCACCGACGTTGGGAACCACACTGACTACAACAGCTCGAAGAACCACAGCTACTGCAGGATAAAGAACTGTTCCTTCCAACCAGGAGACTGAGAGAACAGCTCTTAAAATAAAAGTTCAGATTCTGTAACATCTGGATTAGTCAAAAAGGTCACAAATGTGCACCATTTGGGTCAGGCAGAACCCACCCGGCAGCCTTGGCCCCTGTCCTGAATGACAGCTACCACTACATCACAGGATCTCTAAAACCAACAACTGTGAACAGCTTTTATGTGCCTGCTGGAATTGCTCCACTGGATATTAGGAGAGTGGTCACAAACAAAATAGAATGATTACAACAGGTTGGCGATACCAGACATCCACTCTATGGCCACACAGCAGCAGTTAGCCGCCTGAAATCACAGAGAAGCATCCTAACTGGAACAGAACTGCTTACAGAATCATCAGTGGCTACATAACTGGAAATGTGGTGCACACAGTCTGAAAACAAGGATGTCAAATGGCACACTGACATTGCCAAATGCCTTCCACCGGTACAGAGAACGACTAGTCAACCTGGAGATGTTTAAAATCACCTCTGAACAAGAGCTGGAAGGCCAAAAGTCAATATGCGGAAGTGGGGCTATTCCAAAGACCTGAGCACATGTGACTGTGGTAAAACACAAACCATGGAACATCTGTTGGTCTGCCAGCTCCTGGAGGAACCATGCAACACAGAAGATCTCACCAGAACTCCAGACCAGACATAGGATGTGCCCAACACTGGAAAAAACCTGATTGAGGACATAAGAAGAAGAAGCCACACTAGTCTGTCTCCAGTCTCTGATGGAGCCACACCCAAATGCTCCACAGGAAGGTGGTATTGCCAATCTGAAGCATTCAAATAGTATGAGATTGGCCTGTTCTTTTAAAAAAATGTAATTTAAAAACAATCTGCTTTCTGGCTTTTTTAGCCTTTGTGGAAGCCACAGCCACCCACCCATCCACATGGCAAGTGAAATTAAATGTTGGGAATTGCAAAGCAATTAACATTGGAAGAACAATATCAACCCCCTCATACACATATAGGGGCCTAAATTAACTATGAGTTCAGGGAAGGGAGCTGGGTACAACTGTAGGCAGTGCAACAGAGACCTCTGCTCAATGCCCAGCTGCAGGCAAAACAGAAAACAAGGTATATGAATGCATAAAGGATGGGATGAGAATAATACAGAGATTATTCTAATGCCCCTCTGTATCAATCAATGGTGCAGCCCCATCTGGACACTGTGCAGGATTAGTTCCCCATCTCACACAGGACAGTGCAGAGCCAGAGGGTGTCCATGTGTAAAGCTGTGTAAGGTAATCTGAGCAATAAAGCTTTGGAGCTTACTGCCTCTCTTTGCTGATGTAATAAGTTGGTGTACCGAGTGCTCAGACAGTGGTTCTGTATGTTTTAGAACAAGGGTGGCCAACCTGAGCGTGAGAAGGAGCCAGAATTTACCAATGTACTTTGCCAAAGAGCCACTGTAATACGTCAGCACCCCCTCACATCAGCTCCGCCCACTCGCTCCCAGCACCTCCCACCCACTGGCAGCCCCGCTGATCAGCGCCTCCCCCTCCCTCCCCACACCTCCCAATCAGCTGTTTCGTGGCATGAAGGAGGCTCTGGGGGAGAGGGGGAGAAGCGAGGGCACAGCAGGCTCAGGGGAGGGTGTGGGAAGGGGTGGAGTGGGGGCAGGGCCTGTGGCAGAGCCAGGGGCTGAGCAGTGAGCACCCCCTGGCACATTGGAAAGTTGGCGCCTGTAGCTCCAGTCCCGGCGTCGGTGCCTATACAAGGAGCTGCACATTAACTTCTGAAGAGTCGCATGTGGCTCTGGAGCCCCAGGTTGGCCAACTCTGTTTTAGAAGGACAACATTGTGGTCCCAAGTGGGAGTTGGGTCTCTGACTGGAGGGCATGATGAAAGCCCTTGAGGAATTTTGATGTCACAGGGTATGAGCAGACTGTGTATGACTGTATCAGGGTGTGACACACAGATATCTCAGCAAGGTGGACCTTAAGGGTATTAAATGACAACTGTACATGTTTCAGGACCATCATATAGTCCAACATCTTCCATATCAGGGACTCTGCTGGGTCATTGTCATTCCGAGCTACCCATATGTCCAATCAAGGAAGAAGGCCATACTGGGATGTGAAGGCAGTATGGGGACGTGAAGGAAGCTATAAAATATTACACACACACACACACACATAACAAATGGAGAAAGGGGAAGCTGACAACAATGAATATAGAATAGAAGTTAGAAATTGCAGAAAATTGATAAGGGTAGCAAAAGGACACAAGGAGAAAGCTATGGCCAGCAGAGTTAAGGACAATAAGAAGGAGGTTTTAAAAAAAATATATTAGGAACAAAAAAATCCTAACAATGGAATTGGTCCATTATTAGATGAAAATGGTAGAATTATCAGTAATAATGCAGAAAAGGCAGAAGTGTTCAATACATATTTCTGTTCTCTATTTGGGGAAAAAACAGCTGATATAGTCATATCAAACGATAAAACTTGTCAGCAAGCGGCTATATTTCCAGTGAAGTCCCACAAGGACTGGTTCTTGGCCCTACACTAGTTAACATTTTTATCAATGACCTGGAAGAAATCATAAAATCATCAATGATAAAGTTTGCAGGTGACACCAAAATTGGGGGAGGTGTAAATAATGAAGAGATCACTGATAGAAAGCGATGTATTGCTTGGTAATTTGGGTGCAAGAAAACAATATGCATTTTAATAAGGCTAAATGTAAATGTAAATATTTAGGAACAAAGACTGTAGATCATACTTACAGGATGCGGGATTCTATTCTGGGAAGCAGTGTCGATGCTAAAGCCAAAAGAGCTAATGCAATCCTGTGATGCATAAAGAGGGGAATCTTGAATAGGAGGAGAGAGGTTATTATACCTCTATATTTGGCACTGGTGCGATCCCCGCTGGAATACTGTGTTCAGTTCTGGTGCTCACAATTCAAGAATGATGTTGGAGAGGGTTCAGAGAAGAGCCACAATAATGATTTAAGGATTAGGATAAACAGGGGAATCTTGAATAGGAGGAGAGAGGTTATTATACCTCTATATTTGGAGTAATGGTCTCAAGTTGCAGTGGGGGAGGTTTAGGTTGGATATTAGGAAAAACTTTTTCACTAGGAGGGTGGTGAAGCACTGGAATGGGTTACCTAGGGAGGTGGTGGAATCTCCTTCCTTTGAGGTTTTTAAGGTCAGGCTTGACAAAGCCCTGGCTGGGATGATTTAGTTGGGGATTGGTCCTGCTTTGAGCAGGGGGTTGGACTAGATGACCTCCTGAGGTCCCTTCCAACCGATATTCTATGATTCTATGACTAGATCACAGTCTATTAGTACCTACATGAGAAACAAATATTTAATAATGGGCTCTTCAGTCTAGCAGAGAAAGCTCTAACAAGATCCAATGGCTAGTTGAAACTAGACAAATTCAGACTGGAAATAAGGCATAAATTTTTAATGGTGAAAGTAATTAATCATTGGAACAATTTGCCAAGGGTTGTGGTGGATTCTCCATCTCTCACAATTTTTAAATCAAGATTGGATGTTTTTCTACAAGATCTGCTTTAGGAATTATTTTGGGGAAGTCCTACAGCCTGTGTTAAACAGACTGGATGATCACAATGGTCTCTTCTGGCCCTGAAATCTATGAATCTGAGTCACTGATAAAAATGTTAAATAGCGAAGGGCCAAGAACCGATCCCTGTGGGACCCTACGAGAAACACACTGCCCAGTGCTGACTCTCCATTTACAATGACATGTTGTGACCTATCAGTTAACCAGCTTTTAATCCATTTCATGTGTACAGGCAGTGGGGTGGGGGCTAAGCAGGGGAGCACTCTCTTCTGGCAGAAAGCACTGGTGTGCAGTGCTAGTGGTAAAGTTGCCAACTCTCCAGGATTATCCTGGAGTCTCCAGGAATTAAAGATTAATTTTTAATTAAAGATTATGTAATAAAATGAAAACTGCAGGAATGCATCCAATCAAAATTGGCAACCCTATCTAGGGGGCTCTGCACTGCACAGCGTGGGGGTGATGGGCTCAGTAGGGGTCATTCTCCCCTCTCAGTAAATGCAGGTCCTTATGCCGCAGTGCAGTCCTACCATCTTTTACATGAGACATAAAACTGACCCTTCAGCTCCCAAGACAAGATATGGATCCAGGTGTCCTGGTCAAATCTAAACAGAGAGAGTTCAAGTTCCCCTGGTAGTTTCCATTTTGTAAATGATTCCTGCCTTCCAGTCCCAAGCTGCAGAGCAGTGCGGCTGTACAGTTAACCATGTGTCTCCCAGAAAGGGTGGCTCTGTGCAGGTATGCAGAGCTGGTGAGGCCTTGGAGCTGAAAGTGGCCTGGGCGGAGCAAACTGCCCCCACTCTGGGACAGGGGAGTGACTTCTTGGTTTACTTCCACCTCTGAAGTGACTGAGCTCCCTGTCCTGGTGGGGGCAGAGTTGAAGTTGCCAGCACTGAGTCTGTCACGGTGACACCCTTTCACCCACACAGGCCTCCGCAATGGAGAGCTGAGCACATGAATAATGGAGCAGCCAAGACAGGCACTGAATAGACCCTTCTGCAGAGCCCAACATCCCACACCTGGGACTCAGATTTCACAGCAAAGTGCTGACACTGATCTGGCAGCATAGGTCTATCTGTGCCTGAGGCGCACATCAGGGGCCCACGACGTTTCAGCCCTCGAACCCCATGCTCTGAGGCACTGGGGTCAGCAGTGACCGTGAAGGGAGAGTGCTTCCAACTGAGCCCCCGCACTGCAGCACAAACCCCCTAAGCTGTGCTGGGGCACAGGGTCCGGCACTGACTGCCAGGGAAGAGCACCCCCTAGAGAGCCCCCACCATGCAGCTTCTGGGTCATTTCTGGAAGTTTCCCATTCAAGCTGTTATCCAGCCTGACTCTGCTGAAGCTGGGGTTTGAGAGTCTTTCATCATGAACTGCTGTGACTAACACCGGGCACAGAGCTGACTAGCAAACCAGAGGCTGGTGAGGGAGCTGCCTGCTGGGGAGAGGAAGAGGGTGAGATTCTTGGAGACCCCTAGCTCTGTGTCAGGATAGGGGGAGCAGTCCTGTTCATCTCTGCCCTGGCTGTGCAGCAGGAAGTGGAGCCGGGGGCCAGGCAGGGGGAGATGTGGCTCAGGTTTTACATCCTCTCAGGATTAGAAACAAAGAAAACCTGTACTAAATCCAGGGAAAGCACCCAGCGCTGAGCAGATACAGGGAGGGAGAGGGTGCAGGGCACCATGGGGTCCCTATCCTCCCAAAAGTGCTGAGCAGGGACAGGGAGGGGGATTCATGGGGATAGGAGGGTGCCCATTTCCCCCCCAGGACTGGGAAGGTACGATGGGAGAGCAGGGCACTGAATGCGGGGGTCCCTTTGTCAATGTTTCAGATGCAGTGAGGGAGCCTACTTGTTTCCAGAAACCCATTTGGAGAGCACGAGAGCCCCAAAACATCAGCACCACACCAAGCTCCCCAAACCCCAGTGTTGGTGCCACTCCCACCCACAGAAAACAAGTGCTAGCACTGGTGCTTCCCTCCCTGCAACCCCTGGTGCAGGGGGTGAATTGGGGCAGAGACTGGACATGTCAGGGAGGGGGCGTGTCACCCTGTGCCCCTCTCAGGCTGGCTCCACCTTTCGAGGCTGTCCTCCCTGTCACCAGCAGGCCCAGCCTGCAGGCAGGGAGCCCAGCTGGAACTGTGCCCCAGCTGAGTCTCTGCTGTGCACATGTTATGCTGTGGCTTGGCAAACATCTGGCTCTCGGCTCCCGCCCCTCCGAGTGACGGCTCTTGGTGGGAGAGGCGGGGAGGCTGGCGCCAGTGTGGTCAGCGATCCCACGCACAGCTCCTTCTGCCTGATTGCATGCCAGGCACTCTGCCCTCCCCAGCCCTGGCACAGCTGCTGACCAGCTAAATGCAGCCTGGGAGTGGCCACTGCTTCTATTTCAGGAGTGGATTGTTTCTAGCTCCCGGCTACTACAGTGGGCTGTAGTGTGCTTGAGCCTTGGGGGAGGGAGAAGGGTCAGGGATCAGCCCCTGGAGCATCCTGCACATGCGGCTGGGGTGAGGGGTCAGGTCCCAAGGCAGCATAGAGCATGGCCATCTGCACAGCCACTCGTACTGCCACTACACAGACTCACAGCTCTCATTCCCCACAGCCCCAGGCAGCAGCAGTGCACACACACAGGGACTTCTAACTGGCAAGTCTGACAGGTTCTAGGCCCCCAGGCACAGCTAATCCAGAGCCAGCAGGGAGAAGGGTCCATTAAGCATTACCCATTCTCATAGGGAGGGACAAGGAATGGTGGGCAGCTTGGGACATCTAGGGGCTGGATCCAGGCAGAAACAGCTCAGGCAACGGACAGAGACAGGAGTACAGTATCCTGGCAGCTGAGCTGAGCCAGTGCCAAGTGAGTTGCAAAGTGCCTGAAGGGCCAAGAAACTGATCGCAGGTGCAGTGCTAAGGGGCAGAGTGTCTGGCACTGCAAGCTCCATGGGGCACCAGAACGCTCAGCACAAAGTGAAGAAGGGATGGACCCTGCCCCAGGAGCCCCAGACAGACAATGGGGAGGGGTGGAAGCAAGTTCTTTATGGACACTACAAAAAGGGTAGGGATTCAGGAGGGAAGCAAATGTGGAATGAATGTGGAGGTGAGCGGCACCACTCAGGATGGGCACTGAGAGGTTGTGGTCTCTCATGGGCAGGCAGGGGTTGGGGCCTGGTGGGTGTCTGCGAAGTGGGCCTGGCAGGTATGGAAATCCATGAATAGGGGCAATGTGGGGGAGCCGTGGAGACCACCGAGTGCGAAGCTGACATAAGTGGCTCAGGCTGGCACCACTGGCAGAGCAGCAGGTTGAAGAGGGAGTTGGGAGGGGACAGCAGTGGGGATGCTGTGTGGGGCAGGGGCATTGCGGTGTCATGGGGCTGGAGAGGAGGAGCACAGTGATTGAGCTGGAAGTGGTGAGGAATGCATGGGGCCAGGCGATGAGGACTCAAAGAGGATGTCTAGGTTATGAGCCTGAATGATGGAGAGGGTGGGAACAGGTAGGTGTTGCTGAAAATGACTGAGAATTGTTCAGGGGATTGGGGCTGGGCTTTTGCCATGCAGAGGTGAGGATGAGATGCCCAGGAGACATTAGCAGCAGGCCACAAAGCAGAATCTGACACATCAGAACAGAGATGGGAGTCATTGTGGGGGGATGAGTGTTGAGTCCTGTGGGACCCCCGGCAGAGAACAGAGGGAGGATCCACCAACAAGGGGGACAGAGAGATACAGGGGAGCCAAGAAGGGGTGGTGCAGGAAGCCTGAGAGGAGGGAGAAGAGACTTAGAGAGGAAAAGGCCATGAGAGGTCTTGGTGAGAGCGCTCTGGTGAAATGAAGGGGGAGGGTCCAGCAAGGGGGAAGCAGCCACACACTCCATGGGGTGAGGGGAATGCACAAGGGGATGGGGAGGGCAGCAGGAGTTGGGGTGGGAAAGGGGAATATATGAGGAGGCATGGAACGTAGAAGGGGGCATAGCGGAGGTAGAGGAGGAAAGTATGGGAGCATGTGAGGGGGCTGAGGACTTGGGTGAGAGAGTGCAGGGAGTGTGTGAGGGAGCTGGAGGTTAGGATCTGTGAGGGGAGTGTTGGGGGGAGCACGGAAGAGGAGCAGTGGGAATACATGGGGCAGAGGGCTGGGCTATGTTGGGGGAAGGAAATGTGTGAGGAGGAGGTAGGGCAGGAGGGCAGTGGGGGTTGGGGAGGGGAGTGTCTGAGGGGAAGGGGAGTGTGTCAGGGGGCTGGGGTGGGAGAATTTGGAGGGGGAAGTGTGTGATAGGGCTGGGGGTTGGATGTGGGAAGGGACCATATGGGGAAGTGTGGGAGGGCAATGGGGGTTGGGATGGGGGAATGTATGTGGGGGGCTGTATGAGGGAGACAGGAGGAGAACATGTAAGGGGGTGGAGGAGGGTAATTTATGAGGGGAGAAGAGTGTGAGGGACATGGGGAGGGGAGTGTCTGAGGGGATGGGGAGCTTGTCAAAGGGGTTGGGATGGGGGAGGGAAGGGAATATATGAGGGGTGGGGAGTGTGTGAGGAGGAGGGGAATGTATGAACAGGACAGGAAGGGAGGTGTGAGAGAGCTGGGGATGGGGTGGAGGTGGCGTGGGGAGGGAAGAGGAGCGTGTGAGGGGACTAGGGATGGGGCGGGGAGCATGTGAGGGGGCTGAGGATTGGGGTGCGGGGGAGGGAGCATAGTAGGGGGAGGGGAGAGGAGCGTGTGAGGGGGCTGGGGCCTCTCCGCTGCAGTGGAAAAGCTGCTGCAGCTCCAGGGGAAATGCTACTTGAATTAATCATGGCGCTGGCTGCCGTGCCAAGCCCAGGAGGAGGTTGCTGGCAAGGGGAGGAAATAACTTTCACAGGAATTTGGAACAAACGTGGCTCTTCTGGCTGTAACAGCAACACTCACCTCCCTCACAACTCTCCTCCCCCATGTACCATCACAGCCCCTTCCCCTCCTCCCATGGACCCTCCTGGCCCCCATACATCCCTCCACCTACTTTCCTTTTTCCCAGCACATCCCCCTCCCACCACCTGCCTCTCCTCTAATCACCACCGTCTTCTCTCCCTCTTCCACATCTCCCCATCCATTCCCAGGAATTGCCCCACTAGGTCCCTCAGAGGGAGTCTGCAGCACAGAGCTCTGAAAATAGGATCACTTCCAAACCCCTTCTCCCATGGAAAACTTTGTGCACCATAATTTTCTCCCACCTGCCCCCATTGCTATCTCCAACAGAACAGTTTGCGCACCATTATTATCCCCTCCCTCCTCCCACTGTCCAGGGAATAGTCTGTGCACTATTATTATTATTAGATGCAAAACCCAAAAAACTCATCTCCTCACGTGCCTCCCTAGGACTTTCACACGTCATCTCTAGTCCACCCTACACATCTGGTCATAGCCTGTACCTGATCTTGGACATATATCAAGACAGAGGACATTAGAACCTGGCTGCTGTCTTGGACAATCAACCCATTAAGGCAGTGGCCAGAGACCTTCCAGCAACAAAAAAGACCAATAATTCATATTCAACCACAAAGAATCATGGATTTCAACCATTTCCAAAGCTTGCTAAAGGACAACAGCATGCACTCACAACACAAGGAGTCAAGCACCTGGTGAACCTATTCTACACTGGCCTTGACTGCTGACAAGCTGGTCCCCAAACAGCCCCTTGCTCCCCATTGCTCACACAGATCTCCTTGGTTTTCTGACATCCTGCACTGGATGAAGACAGAGGTGCAGCAACAGGCAGAAAACAAAGGCCATTGGCCAACAAAGGATCAAACATAAATTCCTCAAAGTCTATGCTGAGGCTGTATTACAGGCCAAGAGAACCTGTCTATCAGCCTCCATTGAAACTGCCAAATTCATCCCTAAGGAGCAATCTAGGGTGGTAAACTGCTTCATCAATCTTTGGTGCCTAGAGTCTGCATCAGAGCTGAGCACCAAGCGCCGCAAAGAACTACCGCACACATTCAGGAAGCCTTCTCAAAATGTCCGGATCTGCCCTGCCTGCACCCACCAGCTAACAGCCCCCTTGCAGAATTCAGCACTATCAAGACGTCCAAAGGAATACACTAAAATGGTTTGAGTCCTCCCTGGAGGGATACACCCAAAGAGTTGTGATGGGAGACTGCACCTCCACCACTACACCTCTCACCTGCAGGGCTCCACAAGAATCAACTGATATTTTCTCTGATATCCTTTTCATCCTCTACATGCAACCACTAAGTGGTCAGACACCATGGACTCAAGCATCAGCAATATGCAGGTGACACACAGCTTTACCTACCCTTCACCACATGCTACCACCAATGTGACCCAGAGGTTGGATGAAATAAACTCATGAATGAAAGATAACTGTCTGAAACTGAACCCAAGCATGATAAAGGTGATACTGGTGGGAAAAGGAAAGTATTCTGATGCATTTGCAGCTATGGTGCAGTCTCCTTTGATTGAAAGTTCATATCCACAATTGGCTAATTCAGTCTGTAGTCTAGGAGAACTCTTGGATTCCTCGCTGAGCTCTCGCATCGCAATGGTAGTGAATAATGCTTTCTACCATCTCTGGTTGCTAGGAGACTCCATCCCATCCTGACAGCCAAAGACCTGGACTCAGTTATTCATGCCTTCATCACCTCTCAGCTGGACGACAACGATGTTATATACCTGCATGAAACCGTCAGCACTTAGGAAACTCCAGCTAGTACAGAAAGCTGCAGAATGGCTCTTCAACAACACAAGCTATGGTAAGAAACATCACACCTGTCCCTACGCTCTACAGTGGCTCCTCCTGGCATTTTGAATCAATTTCAAGGTCTCAGTTCTTATCTTCAAAGTGCTCTATGACCTGGGCCCAGGATACCTAAAAGACCATCTAAAGTTCTAGGATGAAGACAGTGGTTGGCTGTTTGCTCCTCTGGAACAACGGAACTCTCAACAATAAGAGTGAAGCTTACCTGTGCAAGAGACAGAAACTTCTCCAGGCGCAGCATGAGACTGTGGAACGAACTCACCCAGGAACTAAGAACCATCACAAATCTCACCACTTTCCCCTCCAACTGCAGAGCATGTCTTTGATCCTACCTTCTCTAATACAAACACATAGTAACATCTATATTTATTTAAAAAAATAATTTAAAAAACATACCTAAACAAGACACTTCACTGCACACACTTTTCCAGCTGGTGAGAGGATGAGAGAACAAACAACACATGACAGATGTGTGGTCATGTTGCTTAATGCACTACTGGAAGGCACTCAAATACTACGTCATGAGTGCAGTACGAAAACCTACACAGAATAGAATAGAATGGAATAGAATCCACCCCATCACTATCTTCAATGGAACAGTCCATGCACCGTTATTTAGCACCCCCCATCACTCTCTTCAATGGAACAGTCTCTGTACTATAGTACGTAAGGAGCTCTGGGTCTGACTGTGAGCTGCTAAGGCAGGCCTGGCTCTTGGGGCACCACCATCCCATTGTGTAGCAATGGCGGTGGGTAATGCCTTCACTCGCCTCTGCTCACATGTCTTCAGCCAAGAGTGAACTGCAGTGGTTGAGAGCGGCTGAGTGGCTGTGCAAACGATCTGCGTTGTGCCCCTCCAGGGCCTGGACAACTCCCTGAGCTTCTCAGACTCAGTTCCTCTTCAGTGGGTCTCAGATACACTCCCCCAGGCTCTGCTGGGCTCAGATGCCGTTGCTGCAGTTCAACTATTTGCCATAATCCCTTGGTCTGGTTTCAGGTCTCTCCAGGGTTCAGATATTTAATATAATTTTTTGATGAAATCACGAGTTTGGTTGATAAAGGTAACTGTATTGTCACAAGAGACTTAGACTTCTGCAAGGCACTTCAGTACCATGTGATCTTCTGATCCAAATATTAATTCACTTCACTGACAAATGGATTAAAAACTGGCAAACAGATCACAAAAAGTAACGGTATGGATCTGTTCTCAGCCCAATGCTATTCAATATCTTTTATCAATGATTTGGTAGAAAATATGAAATCACTGCTGGATATCACTTGGCAAATTCAGCTCATTTGAACAAAACGTGTTTTAATATAGCCAAATGCAAGGTGGAACATAGGTCACAGTTAAAGGGAGGGAGACTGTATTTTTGGAAAGCAGCGACATTAAAAATGACTCAGTGATCATGGTGAAAACCAGCTGAACATGAGTTCCCAGCAGGATATTGTATCTAAGAAGGCTAATGGAATCCTTGGGTGTATGAGCAGGGGACTACACAATAGGAGTAGGGAGGTGGTGTTACCTCCGTATACACCATTGGTGAGACCATTATTGGAATGGTTTGAGGCCTGAACCCCCTGACATATAGCAAGAGACTTAGGAAACTCAATCTATATAGATTATCCAACAGAAGGTGAAGGCCAAGCCGGTGTGCTGAAACCAGTCAAGTTGGCCAAAACTGTCTCATTGTTTCCTTCTTCTCCCGTCAGTTTGTATCCACCAGTCGCCTTTTGTCTTATACTTAGATTGTGAGCTCTTTGGGGCAGGGGCTATCTTTTGGCTCTGTGTTTTCACTGGGGCTCCCTGGCAATACAGCAATACAAATAATAAATAATAATAAGATGACTCAATCACGGCCTAGAAGTATCTACATGGCCAGGAGATTTCTGAGAGAACATGACTCTTTATCTCACACACAAAGGCAAAATGAGATCCAACGGCTGGGAGCTGTAGCTAGATAAATTCAGACTGGAAATAAGATGCAGATTTTTAACAGTGCAGGGAATGAACCACTGCAACAACTTACCCAGGGATGTGGCGGATTCTCCGTCATTCAGAATCTGTAAATGGAGACAGGGTGCCTTTCTGAAAGACCCATTCTAGCTCAGCCAGACGTTCTGGGCTGGACACAGGAGTTATTTAGTGGGATTCTTTGGCCTGGACTCTGCAGGAGGTCTGACTGGATCATGAGGCACTAAAAGCTATGGATTTGTGCCCCCTGGGCTCTGCTCGGTTCTTCAGGCCTGGCTCCCCCTTGCTGGGGCCCAGTGCCGAGCCTAGTTGCCTGCCAGGCTCCTTTCCCATCCTCTCACGTTTCCCGGCTCAGAGGAAGCAGCAGCAGATGTGTGAGCTGTTTGCTTTGTGCTGTGGCCACGTGGGAGTTACCTGCACTCGGCCCAGACCCGCTGTTTCCAAACGAAACATGAGGACTGAGCCAAAGGCCCGAAATCCAGCCAAACCCTCAGCCACTTTGGCCTGCTTGGACAGCTCCCTCCACTTGCATGATTCACAGGAGAAGAGCCTCCAGCTGCAATCCCATTACACAGGGAGTGGAGGCTGCTGCCCAGGGCCTGCTCCAGCCCCTAACAGCCACAGCTGCCCTCCCTCCAGGGCAGGTGCGGAGTCTGCGGAAGTTCAGCCAGAGACAAGAGGGGCCTTCAGAGGCAATGTTCCTGCTTCCCAGGCCCCGCACCAGCAAACCAGGCTCCCCCTCCTCCCTCACTCTGAGGCAGGGACTCTCCTGCTCCCTTCCCCCTTTTCCCCTTGCTGCTCCCAACAGGCACAGAACTCCAGTCCCTTCTCCCACAATTGCATTTCCAGAACCCGGCTCCGCCTTTCCCCCACAACTCGTGAACCAAACAGAAAAGTGCTGAGAGAGGCATCCCTTCAGGGGTACGGGCCGGGGAGGGGTGACTGCTGTGTGAAACCAGCCCCCATGGCTCACCCTACTACAGCATTGCAGACTCAGCCCCAATGCTCACCTTCCCACACCGCTCGCCCCCTCCACTCACCTTCCCCCCACTGCCTCAGAGCCACCCCTCACCCCCCTCCACTCACCTTCCCCCCACCGCCTCAGAGCCACCCCTCAGCCCCCACCGCTCACGTTCCCCCCCACTGCCTCAGAGCCACCCCTCAGCCCCCTCCACTCACCTTCCCCCACTGCCTCAGAGCGACCCCTCACCCCCCACCACTCACCTTCTCCCCACTGCCTCAGAGCCACCCCTCACCCCCCTCCACTCACCTTACCCCACTGCTTCAGAGCGACCCCTCACCCCCCACCACTCACCTTCCCCCACCGCCTCAGAGCCACCCCTCACCCCCCTCCACTCACCTTCCCCCCACTGCCTCAGAGCCACCCCTCAGCCCCCACCGCTCACGTTCCCCCCCACTGCCTTAGAGCCACCCCTCAGCCCCCTCCACTCACCTTCTCCCCACTGCCTCAGAGCCACCCCTCACCCCCCTCCACTCACCTTCCCCCCACCGCCTCAGAGCCACCCCTCAGCCCCCACCGCTCACGTTCCCCCCCACTGCCTCAGAGCCACCCCTCACCCCCCACCACTCACCTTCCCCCCACTGCCTCAGAGCCACCCCTCCCCCACACCACTCACCTTCCCCCCACCGCCTCAGAGCGACCCCTCACACCCCACCACTCACCTTCTCCCCACTGCCCCAGAGCCACCCCTCAGCCCCCTCCACTCACCTTCCCCCACTGCCTCAGAGCGACCCCTCACCCCCCACCACTCACCTTCTCCCCACTGCCTCAGAGCCACCCCTCACCCCCCTCCACTCACCTTACCCCACTGCTTCAGAGCGACCCCTCACCCCCCACCACTCACCTTCCCCCACCGCCTCAGAGCCACCCCTCACCCCCCTCCACTCACCTTCCCCCCACTGCCTCAGAGCCACCCCTCAGCCCCCACCGCTCACGTTCCCCCCCACTGCCTTAGAGCCACCCCTCAGCCCCCTCCACTCACCTTCTCCCCACTGCCTCAGAGCCACCCCTCACCCCCCTCCACTCACCTTCCCCCCACCGCCTCAGAGCCACCCCTCAGCCCCCACCGCTCACGTTCCCCCCCACTGCCTCAGAGCCACCCCTCACCCCCCACCACTCACCTTCCCCCCACTGCCTCAGAGCCACCCCTCCCCCACACCACTCACCTTCCCCCCACCGCCTCAGAGCGACCCCTCACCCCCCACCACTCACCTTCTCCCCACTGCCTCAGAGCCACCCCTCAGCCCCCTCCACTCACCTTCCCCCACTGCCTCAGAGCGACCCCTCACCCCCCACCACTCACCTTCTCCCCACTGCCTCAGAGCCACCCCTCACCCCCCTCCACTCACCTTACCCCACTGCTTCAGAGCGACCCCTCACCCCCCACCACTCACCTTCCCCCACCGCCTCAGAGCCACCCCCACCCCCCTCCACTCACCTTCCCCCCACTGCCTCAGAGCCACCCCTCAGCCACCTCTGCTCACCTTCCCGCCCATTGCCTCAGAGCCACCCCTCAGCCCCCTCCACTCACCTTCTCCCCACTGCCTCAGAGCCACCCCTCACCCCCCTCCACTCACCTTACCCCACTGCTTCAGAGCGACCCCTCACCCCCCACCACTCACCTTCCCGCCCACTGCCTCAGAGCCACCCCTCAGCCCCCACCGCTCACGTTCCCCCCCATTGCCTCAGAGCCACCCCTCACCCCGCTCCACTCACCTTCTCCTCACTGCCTCAGAGCCACCCCTCAGCCCCCACCGCTCACGTTCCCCCCCACTGCCTTAGAGCCACCCCTCAGCCCCCTCCACTCACCTTCTCCCCACTGCCTCAGAGCGACCCCTCACCCCCCACCACGCACCTTCTCCCCACTGCCTCAGAGCCAGCCCTCAGCCCCCACCGCTCACGTTCCCCCCCACTGCCTTAGAGCCACCCCTCAGCCCCCTCCACTCACCTTCTCCCCACTGCCTCAGAGCCACCCCTCACCCCCCTCCACTCACCTTCCCCACTGTGCCTCAGAGCCACCCCTCCCCCAAACCAGTCACCTTCCCCCCACTGCCTCAGAGCCACCCCTAACCCCCCCTCTGCTCACCTTCCCCCCACTGCCTCAGAGCCACCCCTCCGCCCCCACTGCTCACGTTCCCCCCCACTGCCTCAGAGCCACCCCACAGCCCCCTCCACTCACCTTCCCCCACTGCCTCAGAGCGACCCCTCACCCCCCACCACTCACCTTCTCCCCACTGCCTCAGAGCCACCCCTCACCCCCCTCCACTCACCTTCCCCACTGTGCCTCAGAGCCACCCCTCCCCCAAACCAGTCACCTTCCCCCCACTGCCTCAGAGCCACCCCTAACCCCCCTCTGCTCACCTTCCCCCCACTGCCTCAGAGCCACCCCACAGCCCCCTCCACTCACCTTCCCCCACTGCCTCAGAGCGACCCCTCACCCCCCACCACTCACCTTCCCCCCACTGCCTCAGAGCCACCCCTCCCCCACACCGCTCACCTTCTCCCCACTGCCTCAGAGCCACCCCTCACCCCCCTCCACTGACCTTCCCCCCACCACCTCAGAGCCACCCCTCACCCCGCTCCACTCACCTTCCCCCCACCGCATCAGAGCCACCCTTGACCCACCACCACTCACCTTCCCCCCACCGCCTCAGAGCCACCCCTCCCCCACACCACTCACCTTCCCCCCACCACCTCAGAACCACCCCTCCCCCACACCACTCACCTTCCCCCCACTGCTTCAGAGCCACCCCTCCCCCACACCACTCACCTTCTCCCCACTGCCTCAGAGGACCCCTCCCCCACACCACTCACCTTCCCCCCACTGCTTCAGAGCCACCCCTTCCCCACACCACTCACCTTCCCCCCACTGCTTCAGAGCCACCCCTCCCCCACACCACTCACCTTCCCCCCACCGCTTCAGAGCCACCCCCCCCCACACCACTCACCTTCCCCCCACTGCTTCAGAGCCACCCCTCCCCCACATCACTCACCTTCCCCCTACCGCCTCAGAGCCACCCCTCCCCCACACCACTCATCTTCCCCCCACTGCTTCAGAGCCACCCTTGACCCACCACCGCTCACCTTCCCCCCACCGCCTCAGAGCCACCCCTCCCTCGCAGCACTCACCTTCCCCCCCACTGCCTCAGAACCACCCCTCCCCCACACCAGTCACCTTCCCCCCACTGCCTCAAAGCCACCCCTCACCCCCCTCCATTCACCTTCCCCCACTGCCTCAGAGCGACCCCTCACCCCCCACCACTCACCTTCTCCCCACTGCCTCAGAGCCACCCCTCCCCCACACCGCTCACCTTCCCCCCCACTGCCTCAGAACCACCCCTCCCCCACACCAGTCACCTTCCCCCCACTGCCTCAAAGCCACCCCTCACCCCCCTCCATTCACCTTCCCCCACTGCCTCAGAGCGACCCCTCACCCCCCACCACTTACCTTCTCCCCACTGCCTCAGAGCCACCCCTCAGCCCCCACCGCTCACGTTCCCCCCACTGCCTTAGAGCCACCCCTCAGCCCCCTCCACTCACCTTCCCCCCACTGCCTCAGAGCCACCCCTCCCCCACAACAGTCACCTTCCCCCCCACTGCCTCAGAGCCACCCCTCAGCCCCCACCGCTCACGTTCCCCCCACTGCCTCAGAGCCACCCCTCCCCCACAACAGTCACCTTCCCCCCACTGCCTCAGAGCCACCCCTCAGCCCCCACCGCTCACCTTCCCGCCACTGCTTCAGAGCCACCCCTCCCCCACACCGCTCACCTTCTCCCCACTGCTTCAGAGCCACCCCTCCCCCACACCACTCACCTTCCCCCCACTGCTTCAGAGCCACCCCTCACCCCACTCCACTCACCTTCCCCCCACTGCCTCAGAGCCACCCCTCAGCCCCCACCGCTCACCTTCCCCCCACTGCCTCAGAGCCATCCCTCAGCCCCCACCGCTCACTTTCCCCCCACTGCCTTAGAGCCACCCCTCACCCCCCTCCACTCACCTTCCCCCCACTGCCTCAGAGCCACCCCTCCCCCACAACAGTCACCTTCCCCCCACTGCCTCAGAGCCACCCCTCAGCCCCCACCGCTCACGTTCCCCCCACTGCCTCAGAGCCACCCCGCCCCCACAACAGTCACCTTCCCCCCACTGCCTCAGAGCCACCCCTCACCCCCCTCCATTCACCTTCCCCCACTGCCTCAGAGCGACCCCTCACCCCCCACCACTCACCTTCTCCCCACTGCCTCAGAGCCACCCCTCCCCCACACCGCTCACCTTCCCCCCCACTGCCTCAGAACCACCCCTCCCCCACACCAGTCACCTTCCCCCCACTGCCTCAAAGCCACCCCTCACCCCCCTCCATTCACCTTCCCCCACTGCCTCAGAGCGACCCCTCACCCCCCACCACTTACCTTCTCCCCACTGCCTCAGAGCCACCCCTCAGCCCCCACCGCTCACGTTCCCCCCACTGCCTTAGAGCCACCCCTCAGCCCCCTCCACTCACCTTCCCCCCACTGCCTCAGAGCCACCCCTCCCCCACAACAGTCACCTTCCCCCCCACTGCCTCAGAGCCACCCCTCAGCCCCCACCGCTCACGTTCCCCCCACTGCCTCAGAGCCACCCCTCCCCCACAACAGTCACCTTCCCCCCACTGCCTCAGAGCCACCCCTCAGCCCCCACCGCTCACCTTCCCGCCACTGCTTCAGAGCCACCCCTCCCCCACACCGCTCACCTTCTCCCCACTGCTTCAGAGCCACCCCTCCCCCACACCACTCACCTTCCCCCCACTGCTTCAGAGCCACCCCTCACCCCACTCCACTCACCTTCCCCCCACTGCCTCAGAGCCACCCCTCAGCCCCCACCGCTCACCTTCCCCCCACTGCCTCAGAGCCATCCCTCAGCCCCCACCGCTCACTTTCCCCCCACTGCCTTAGAGCCACCCCTCACCCCCCTCCACTCACCTTCCCCCCACTGCCTCAGAGCCACCCCTCCCCCACAACAGTCACCTTCCCCCCACTGCCTCAGAGCCACCCCTCAGCCCCCACCGCTCACGTTCCCCCCACTGCCTCAGAGCCACCCCGCCCCCACAACAGTCACCTTCCCCCCACTGCCTCAGAGCCACCCCTCCCCCACAACAGTCACCTTCCCCCCACTGCCTCAGAGCCACCCCTCCCCCCTCTGCTCAACTTCACCCCACTGCCTCAGAGCCACCCCTCATCCCCCTCCACTCACCTTCACCCCACTGCCTCAGAGCCACCCCTCAGCCCCCTCCACTCACCTTTCCCCCACTGCCTCAGAGCCACCCCTCCCCCACACCACTCACCTGCACCCCACTGCCTCAGAGCCACCCATCGCCCCCCTCCACTCACCTTCCCCCCACTGCTTCAGAGCTACCCCTAACCCCCCACCGCTCACCTTCCCCCCACTGCCTCAGAGCCACCCCTCAGCCCCCTCCACTCACCTTCCCCCCACTCCCTCAGAACCACCCCTCCCCCACACCAGTCACCTTCCCCCCACTGCCTCAGAGCCACCCCTCCCCCACACCGCTCACCTTCCCCCCACTGCCTCAGAGCCACCCCGCAACCCCACCACTCACCTTCTCCCCACTTCCTCAGAGCCACCCCTCAGCCCCCACTGCTCACCTTCCCCCACTGCCTCAGAGCGACCCCTCACCCCCCACCACTCACCTTCTCCCCACTGCCTCAGAGCGACCCCTCACCCCCCACCACTCACCTTCCCCCACCGCCTCAGAGCCACCCCTCCCACACACCACTCACCTTCCCCCCAGTGCCTCAAAGCCACCCCTAACCCCTCTCCACTCACCTTCCCCCCACTGCCTCAGAGCCACCCCTCCCCCACACCACTCACCTTCCCCCCACCGCCTCAGAGCCACCCCTCAGCCCCCACCGCTCACGTTCCCCCCCACTGCCTTAGAGCGACCCCTCACCCCCCTCCACTCACCTTCCCCCCATTGCCTCAGAGCCACCCCTCCCCCACACCACTCACCTTCCCCCCACTGCCTCAAAGCCACCCCTCACCCCCCTCCACTCACCTTCCCCCCACTGCCTCAGAGCCACCCCTCCCCCACACCACTCACCTTCCCCCCACTGCCTCAGAGCCACCCCTCACCCCCCACCACTCACCTTCCCCCCACTGCCTCAGCGCCACCCCTCACCCCCTACCACTCACCTTCCCCCCACTGCCTCAGAGCCACCTCCTGCCCCGAATAACTCAATTTCCCCACCGTGCCCCCCCTCATCCCTTGCTCATGTCAGACAGACACCCCCCACACTAGCTCCCCAGGCATTTCCCCCTGCATGGACTTGCCATCTTATGGAGCAAACCCCTTCCCTCTGCCCATCTCTGCTCCTGACCCCGAAGCTGCCCCCCTGCATCTCTCATCCTCCTGACTGCACCTGCAGATCTCATCCTCCCTTCACCCCGGGCCTCTCCTTTATCTCCCAGCTGGCTACGGGCGCCCAAAGCAGCAGCATCCCATCTCCAGCATGCTCTGTCTCTGGCAGCATCCCAGGGGTTTGTGCGGGATTTGGATGGTACTGAGCACTGACGCTGGCTCCTAGGCTATTGTTAGGGAGGAACCACTGTTCAGTGATGAGGGCAGGGGACTGAGAGTCCGGATTCCTGTGTTCTTTTCCCAGCTCTGAACAGACCAACTTTGACAGACTGAAGAAGCTCCACGCATCTCAAAGCCACTTAATCACACACTTTCACAGAAATCAGATCTCAGTCGGGGTCTGTGTGGCACCCACCGCAAGGGGGCCCCTGATCTCAGTCACAGGCTCTAAATGCCACTGTAATACTGTTACTGATAATATTACCCACCCCAGACCCTGCTGCCTACCCCACACAAGGCGGGGGACTCCATTCTGACCCATACACCCACTAGTCCCTGACCCCTTCCCCTTCCACGTCAGTGCCCCACCCCCACAACTCATCCATCCCAGGCCCTGATTCCTCTCCCATTGCCCCCCATCTCCTCTGCCCTCCACGCCCCTCCTTCTGCCCACATACAATATGCCCCACCCTTGGCCTTGATCACTCTTCAGCCTGACCATCCGACTGCTCTGAACCCCAGGCCTCTCCCGCTGCCTGGCCACCTCCTGCCCGCCACGCCACGCCTCTCCCCATGCCTGGCTACCCTCAGCCCCTCCGCCTGCCTGGCTACCTCCACTCCAAGCCTCTCCCCCTGCCTGGCCACCCCCCAGCCCAGCCATCCCCACCCTGCACCCCAGGGTGTCCCCCATCTGTCCGGCTGTCCCCCCACCTGTAGGAAGCAGGTCCCAGCGGGTGTGTTCTCCTTCAGGGATATATTGTAGAAGTTGCTCCTGAACACAGGCTCATTATCGTTGATGTCCTGCAGGGCCACGTGCACCACGGCCGTGGAGGAGAGGACAGGTGTCCCTCTGTCCGTGGCCAGCACCGTCAGCTGGGGCTGAGGGTCCTTCTCATAATCCAGGGAGGCAGCAGTGGTGATGATGCCTGTGGCTGGGTCGATGGTAAACCAGTTGGAGTGGGTGTCCTGACTGTGTAGGATGCTGTACCGTACCTCCCCATTGGGACCCTGGTCCTTGTCACGGGCTGTCACCTGCAGGACAAAGCTGCCTGGGTACACCACCTCGGGGATGCTCTGCTTGTATTCCTGCTGGTCAAAGAGTGGTGGGTTGTCATTGACATCCATCACCTGCAGCACAAAGGCCGACTCTGCCCGCAGCGGAGGGGTCCCTGAGTCAGTGGCCGTCACCCGCAGGTCATAGGAGTCTCTCTCCTCCCGATCCAGCAGCTGGTCCACACAGATCAAGTAGATGATATTGTCCTTGGTGGTGAGGGCAAATTTGCCATCTCCCCCCTCCAGGGAGACATTGACATTGGAATACTCACCATAGTCGGGGTCCGAGACAGAGATGCGTGCCACGTACTGGCCGGGCTGGGCACCCTCGGAGATCTGTGGTGAGCCGTCCTCGCTCAGGAAGATGATGGTCATGGTGGGCTGGTTGTCATTGTAGTCGCGCACGTGGATGGTGACAAAGGCTGTGGTGACTTCTGGGTGCATGGCCTTGTCCCGTGCCTGCACCACCAGCTCATGCACCTTCCTCATCTCATAGTCCAGCCCCTTGTTGAGCTTGATGACACCCGTCCTGGAGTCGATGGTGAAGTACTGATCAGGGTCACTCTGCCGACGGTTGATCTCATACACCACAGCCCCGTTGTCACCCTCATCTGCATCAGAGGCAAAGACCTGCAGGATGCTGCTGCCTGGCTTCAAGTTCTCAGAGATGAGGGTGTGGTAGCGGCTCTGGTTGAAGGCAGGTGCATTGTCGTTGATGTCCTGTATGGCCACATCCAAACTCATCTGAGTGCTCCGGGGAGGGGAGCCGCCATCATAGGCCTCCAGCAGCAGGGAATACGACGAGCAGTTCTCCCGGTCCAGGACGTTGCTTACCACCAGGTCCAAGTACAGGACCCCACTGGGGCCCCTGCGGGTCTCCAGGCGGAAGGCTTGGCCCACATTCTCCCCTTTGAGCACATAACCCTGGGTGTTCAGCAGGCCACTGTCAGCATCGAAGGCTGGGTCCAGGGGGAACCTGCTGCCAATGTGGGTGTGCTCTGGGATTTGAAAGGTGCGGTGGTGCTTGGGGAATACTGGTGCATGGTCATTGATGTCATTCACCTGGACATTCACCTCCACTGTGATGCCCTCAGGGGTGACAGCAATGAAACTGTAACGGTCCCGGCTCTCTCGGTCCAGCACACGGGCTGTTTTGATGATGCCTGTGTTCTCATCTATCTCCAAGTCCGTGGTGACACCGCTGCCTTCCTGTGCAGAGATGAAGTACATGTAGGCAGTGGTGCTGGGGGGCAGTCCAGCACTGATGTCCCCGATGATGGTGCCAGCTGGCTGCTCCTCATCTATCTGTAAATCCAGGGTGCCCAGCACAGTAGAGCCCTGCCCTGGCCTTAGGCCCCCAAGTAGCAGCAGCTGCAGCAGCAACTGGGCTGATCTTTTCAGGCACCCCATCACTAACAACTCCCTGAGGCCCTGGGGACGGAGGTGAAGGTTGGCTCGGTCTCCTTTTCAGTGTGCGCTCCTTAATCCTGCAAGGAATGCAGATCAGAGGACGCTGGTCAGGAGGGGAGCAGCAAGCAAAGGACAGGAAAAGCATAAGGGGGAGGGGAGCCCTGCCAGGTACCCCCAGCCTCCTTCCTCTGATTCCTTTCCCTCTAGCAGGAAACCTATGAGACAAAGAGGTCGTTACACAAAATTAGACCCAGAGGAGAAAGAGTAAAACCAGGGCAATACAGAGGAGCAGAAGCATTTGCTGGTGCCTGAGGAGAAGGCCTGGGGCTCCCTCTGGGGCTGCATGTCCAGCTCCAGGCAGGCTACAGAGCTAACAAGAAGTTCAGGCTTGTACTATACACTATAACGGACCATTCCCATTGCAGCTTGTGCTCTTCCCAAGAGCCATCCCGGCTCTGCAGCAGGGTCACGAAGAAGCTGAGTGCTGGTCAGGACTCCTGGGTTCTATTCCCAGCGCTGACCCTGACCTTGAGCAGGCTTTTCCCTTGTCTGTGTCCCAACATCCCCCTCTGTAAATGAATATAGATGGGTCAGCTCTGTCAGGCTGGGTCTGCCCTACGCTCTGGAAGGGTTCCAGAGGGGCTGATGCCCAGGACTGCAGGTTGCCAGGGCACTGAGCAATGTCATCATTAACAGGTTTGGTCCCTCGGCTCTCACATGCCAATGACCTGGGGAGCACATGGTATGAGCCTGCGAGAGATGTTGACAGGCCCTCTCAGGGCACTCCCCTGGGGGAAAAAGAGGTTAGGTGCGAAAAATGGGGGATCCAAACCTGATATCAACTGGAAGGTGCCAGTGTGCAGCCAAGCTGGATGGGGGCTCATGCCCCAGTGGCCAAGAAATCAGCAGAGCTCTACCACCCAGCAGGCATCTACCATTTAGAGACTGCCCAGCTTAAAACCTGGTCCCTCTGGAGCAGAAGTGGCCCATCATTTTAGCCTGGCACAGATTTGGGATGCCCCTGAGTGGACACTGTGCCAGGATGGTAACAGCAGAGTGGGAATGTGGCAGCTGGCTGTGAGCCCCACAGCTGCCCTGGCTTTCCGTGCATTTTCTCCCTGTCCCACACACCCTCTGCTGCTTGCACTCCTCCTTTGTCTCCTTCTCCCTGCTTCTTGGCTCTCTGGCTCCTTTGCTCCATCCCCTTCACTCCCCCTACTGTAGCTTCAGCTCACTGCAGCGGTGGGCGAGGGATGGGCAGAGGAGGAGTGGCTGTGATGCTGCTACACCGAGAGCCTGAGGGCTGCCTGGCCCCCTGGGCATGGCTCACACGCCCCAGGAGCAGGCAGGGCAACTTAACAGTCAGGAAGCTCATCAAGGCGCACAAGCCCCAGTGCCGCTCTTAGCCCCCGGTGAAGCAGGGCTTAGTGGTCTGCAGGGATGGCGTCAGCATGAGCTCATACTTGGACTCTCTTGAAAGCATTTGCTGTGGGTCCCATAACCACACTCAGGAGTTGCTCATGTCAGACATGGGGCGGCAGGAACTTCACTGCGTTCAGGGATGGAGATGGGTGGGGGCTGCTGGCTTCCAGCTGGCGATAAACTAGTGTGTGACTGGGGAGATGGATGTGACTGGACCGGCTGAAGCACCCCATAGCAGTATTAAACCTTTCCAAGGGCACAGAGAGTCAGGACTCCTGGGTTCTATTCCCAGCTCCAGAAGTGCATCTGCCCTAATACAAATAGCTTCCCTGTAAGCTGCAACAATTGCTAACATGGAAAGCGATCTTAGGTAAACATTTTCTATACGTGTAGTTTCTTTAAACACAGACCAACATTTGGACCCATAGAGGAGCAGCCGGTGCCCCAGGACTCCATGCTTCTCTATGGACCATGGTTTAGTAACCGCTGCTCTAGGGTCCCGGGTCCTGGGGCTCGATCGTCTCCCAACAGGATACAAGAAGTCAGTGGGACTTACTCATATCCTGGCACCGGCTTCAAGTTGGACTTATGCCACTGAGTCACTGAATGGCCTTGAAAAATCACTTCACTTCCCCCTGCTAAAGCAGTGATAATGATACTTACCCAGATTGGGGGTGGTTCAGTGGGTTCTGTGTGTGGATGGGGCAACAATTTTTGGCAGTTGAGACAGGCTAGACCCTTGGCCTGTAATGAGTCTCAAGTGACCCAACCTTGGCTTGCTGGGGCCCATGCTGAGTCAGGCTAAGAACAATGGGAGGTGGGGAATCTCAGGTTTAGGCCTTTGGCTGAGGCTAGGCAGGTGGGGAGCAGAGGGTCTGTCCCACGGAAGTCAAAGGAGAGAGACGGAGCTGGAGCGTGACAGAGGGACCAAGGCTCAATGCTGTTGTGATATAAACAGAAGTGGGTAAACTAACCTAAACTAAACTCCATATTTCCCAAAGGAGACATGGATAAACTCGTTATCCATGTGTGCTCTGAACTACCATGCTGAAAGGGCTGGGTTTGCACAGGAAAGCAAATCCCATTAGTGCCAGGAGGGCAGCAAACCTAGGAAGGCGCTGGGTGAATTTGGAGGGTGACTGGGGAAGGAATGAAGCTGAGGGGTATCGAGGGCAGCTGGGTGTGTGTGGAGTGTGTGCAGACTCGTATCTCCCGTCTCATGTGTGCCCTGCTAGGGTTGGGGACTGGGAGGTTCAGGCTTGTTCCCCCTCCCCACACCGGGAGGCCTGGCTGTTGGATCTCCCTGCTTGTCCTGGGCAGAGGTTGGGAGCAGGCTGTTCAAGGCGCGGGCAGACCCGCATCCTGATGAGCCTCACAGGCTCAGGCCAGTGGGGAAGGCTGCGGTGACCTCAGTGGATGCAGAGTCACCAAATCCCAACAGCTGCTTCCAATTAGCAGATAGCTCAGTGCAAGGGGCTGGCGCGGCTGGTCCAAGCCCTGCCTGTGTAATGTGAGCCAGGCTGCCTCGCTCGCTTGCTCACTCCCCTCCCTTCCCGAGGCACTGAGCTCCCTATAAAACCAATGGCAGACTCAGCCACCCTGCAGAAAGCCATTAGCCAGCAGCACCCCCCACCATGCCACACCAGGATTCCAGACCACAGAGCTGGGGGCTGGGGGCGGGGGCGTGCAGAGGGAAAGAGGCAGGGGAGATGATGGGGCTTTAGCAAGGTTTGTGTTCTGGATTAAAATGCACTGGGTTCCCTCCAGCAACAGCACCTCCAGCTTCACTCATGTCCTTGGGCCTCCAATACCCGGCACAGGGCTGGCATATCAGAGGTACTGGGAGATCCAGGCCCAGGGGAAGGAGAGGCGGATTATTGATGAGCAGGGGAAGGAAACAGCAGGAAAACAGAGAGCACATGCAACTGTCCATCCAGCGACAGAATTTCCTGTCTCCTGGCATGTCTAGGGGTACGTCTACACTGGACCTGAAGTGTAATTTCCAGCCCAGGTAGCCATACCCGCACTAGGTCTGATTGAGCTAGCATGCTAAAAACTGTAGCTGCAGGAGGACAGGCTAACCCCATGAAGATGTACACAGGATTTCAGACAGGATCCTGCTTCAGATAACTAGCCCGTCCTGCTGCTTGTGCCGTCAGTGCACCACTTCTATTCTTAGCACGCTAGAATTTTGATTAGCACTAGAGTGAGTGTGTCCACCCATGCTGGAAATTATTTGTCCAGCTCCAGTGTAGATTTACCCAAAGTGCCATCTACTAGGCATGGTGAATTAGGTGCCAATGACCCCTACTGGAAGGACAGTGAAGGGAGTGGCACAGAGGGTATGACCAAGCAGCATAGGCACAGTCAAAGACAATGCAAATAGTGCTAATGCTGCATGCTGGCTCCATAGAAATACGCTCACAGTACACACGGCACTGGTGAGACCTCCCCTGGAATACTGTGTGCAGTTCTGGTCTCCCATGTTTAAGAAAGATGAATTCAAATTGGAACAGGTGCAAAGGGCTACTAGGATGATCCGAGGAATGGAAAACCCACCGTACGAGAGGAGACTCAAAGAGCTTGGCCTGTTTAGCCTAACCAATAGAAGGCTGAGGGGAGATACGATTGCTGTCTATATATACACATCAGAGGGATAAATACAAGGGAGGGAGAGGAGTTATTTAAGTGCCAATGTGGACACAAGAACAAATGGATATAAACTGGCCATCAACAAGTTTAGGCTCAAAATTAGGCAAAGGTTTCTAACCATCAGAGGAATGAAGTTCTGGAGCCGCCTCCCAAGGGGAGCAAAAACACCTAACTGGCTTCAAGACTGAGCCTGATAAATTTGTAGAGGGGATGGTATGATGGGACTGCGTACAATGGCATGTGTCCGATCGGTGACTGCCGGTAGCAAAAATCCCCAACTGCTGGAGACGGGACACTAGATGGGGGGGCGGGGGGGAGGACTCTGAGTGACTACAGAGAATTCTTTTCCAGGTATCTCCTGGTGGGTCTTGCCCACTGACTAGATGATCATGATGGTCAGTCCTGGCCTTAAAGTCTATGAGGTCCCTATATGTGTAAAAATATTATTGAGCCCTAGTCTTCACGCAGACTACCCTGTACCCACAACTTCAAACCACTAGCCTTCAAAGCCAGACAAAGCCCATCAATGACTGGCAGTGGTTCTGCCTCCCAACCCCTACCCAGCTGGTGCACAGCTGGCCCCCCCGCCCCGTATTCTCCACTTCCCCTTCCAACCCCTGTCCATCTCCTCCTGCTCTGCAGCATGACCCCATATCCACTGCTCCCCTTTCCAACCCCTACCCAGCTCCACCA
Source organism: Chelonia mydas (assembly GCF_015237465.2). Lineage (NCBI taxonomy): Eukaryota > Metazoa > Chordata > Testudines > Cheloniidae > Chelonia > Chelonia mydas. The sequence goes on along the minus strand of NC_057849.1, from coordinate 115,022 downwards.
TGGCCTGTACCCTGACACCCTCTCTTACACTCCTCCTTCCAGTCCCTACGTGGCTCCCCCATGGCCTGCAGCCCGACCCTTCTCCACCGCTCCCCCTTCCAGCCCCTCCCTGGCTCCTCCTGGCCTGCAGCATGACCCCATCTCCCTACCATTACTATGTACATTGGTGCCCTTCTCCCCCATTCCCTTGCCAGCAGTCTGGGTCTGCAAATGCCTTGAGCAAAGGCTGGCTCTGGAGCAGCCAGATCAACATCTACCCGTACTCCAGACCCTCTCAGACAGCGTACCACAGCCTTGTCATGCACACAACACACTCCCAGCTGGCGCGCACACACAGCCCTCTCTCTCTCAAACACACACATACAATGTCCCTCTCACACGCACAATACACTCCCACCTGGCTCACACACACACACTGTGTGTCTTTCTCTCTGTCTCACACACACACAATGTCTCTCTCTCACACACAAAATACACTCAGTGGGTGCGCACACACACAGACATACACACACAATGTCTCTCACACATACAATACACTCAGTGGGCACGCACACACAGGCACACACACACGTCTGTAACACACACAATACACTCAGTGGGGGTGTGCACTCAAAAACACAAAATGCACTCACAGCTGGCAAACACCGTGTCTAGCACACACGTCCAGCTTTTATACCCTCACAGCTGTTTAGTGCACAAACACACACTCACAGTCTCTCCCACACCCTCTCTGCCCAGGCAGCCTGCGCAGCCAAAGCACCCGAGTGGCCTGACACGTTCCCGGAGCGTGGCCAAAGCCAGACCCTGGGACCCTCTGGACCCGCTGCCCCTCCAGACACAGCATGTGCAACCCCCCTCCTCCCATCCGGGCACCCCCCTTCCAGGCTCCGCACCCCCATTGTCTCGCACTGCCGAGCAGAACAAAGCGCTCGGTTTCCCCAGCAAGAATTTACCGGAGGGGCCGTGACCGTGTAAACGGAGCGGGCCGGGAACCCCGTTCTTACCCCCCACCCCGGAAAGGAGCGGCGCCCAACGGCCTCTGGGCTCCGGAGCGGGTACCTGGGCCATGAGAGGGATGCGGAGCAGAGGCCGAGAATGGGGAAGGGACTGCGGGGACGCGGCTGGGGCCCGCGGGAGCCTGCTCCAGTCCCCGTGCCAGGAGAGCACAAAGCGGCCATCCCCGCTGTGTCTGGGCGCCGCCCCGTGCGCGGCGCCAAGCCGGGGGGAGGAAGAAGGGGGGCGCGGGACTGGGAGCCGGAGAGGTGGGTGCGGGGCGGGGAGCCGGGGGCGGGGAGCTTGGGGATGGCGCAGGGTCGGGGGAACCGGGGGGGGGGCGAGGGGGGAGGCGCAGGGGCGGAGGGGGGCGCGGGACGGTGAGTCGGAGCGGGGGGTGGGGGACGGGGAGCCGCAGGGTCGGGGGAGCCGGGGGGGGCGGGGGCGGGGAGCCGAGGGGGGAGGCGCAGGGGCGGAGGGGGGCGCGGGACGGTGAGTCGGAGCGGGGGGTGGGGGACGGGGAGCCGCAGGGTCGGGGGAGCCGGGGGGGGCGGGGGCGGGGAGCCGAGGGGGGAGGCGCAGGGTCGGGGGAAAGGGGGTCCGGCCCCAGCGCTCAGCACTTACACCCGTCGGGCTCCGCGGCGCAGTCACGGCCCCGCAGCCGGCCCCGCACAGCGCCCCTGCGGAGCCGGGCACCGACTCCCCATCGCGGCTGCCGAGCGCCGGTGCCCGCTGCAGGGATCTTCGCTGCCTCCGTCCTCGAGCTCCGCTGGCTGCTCGGGAGCCGGGGACGCAGGGTCCGCACTGGGCTGGGAGCGCAGGCTCCTGCTGCAACCCGATCCGGCGGCCCCCTCCCCGCCCCTCACCGCCCCGCTCCCTCCTTCCTCTCCATCCCCCCTCCCCAGGCTGCACGATTCATCGCGCCACCGGGAGCAGGGCCAGGGGAAAGAGGGAGCCGCGCACAGCTGGGCTGGGGGCTGCCTGCCGGAGGGGGGAGGGAGGGGTCGGGGAGCAGAGAAGGGACAGTGTGAGGGGAGCGATGGGAGGAAGAGACAAGAAAGGACAGCGAGAGGAGGGGGCTGGGCGGGGAGGGGGGAGCAGAGACGGGATAGTGAGGGAAGGGGGCAGGGAGGGGGGAGCAGAGACGGGATAGTGAAGGGAGGGGGCTGGACAGGGAGGGGGAGCAGAGACTGTATAGTGAGGGGCGGGGGCAGGGAGGAGGAGCAGAGAAGGGATAGTGAGGGGACGGGGCAGGGAGGGCGGAGCAGAGACGGGATAGTGACGGGAGGGGAAGGGGGCAGGGAGGGGGGAGCAGAGACGGGATAGTGAGGGGAGGGGGCAGGACAGGGAGGGGGAGCGGAGAAGGGTCAGTGAGAGGAGGGGTGAGGCGGGGGGAGCAGAGACGGGATAGTGAGGGGAGGGGGATGGGGCAGGTTGGGGGGAGCAGACATGGGATAGTGACGGGAGTGGGCAGGGGGGGCAGAGACAGGATAGTGTTGGGAGAGGGCAGGGTAGGGACGGGGAGCAGAGATGGGATAGTTAGGGGAGGGGGCAGAGATGGGATAGTGAGGGGAGGGGGCGGGGGGGGGCAGAGACAGGAAAGTGAGAGGAGGGGTGAGGCGGGGGGAGCAGAGATGGGATAGTGAGGGGAGGGGGCAGGGAGGGGGAGCAGAGACGGGATAGTGAGGGGAGTGGGTAGGGAGGGGGGGAAAACATGGGATAGTGAGGGGAGGGGCATGGAGGGGGGAGCAGAGACGGGATAGTGAGGGTAAGGAGAGGGGGCGGGGGGAGCAAAGACAGGATAGTGAGGGGAGGGGGGAGCAGAGACGGGTTATGGAGGGGATGGGGCAGGGAGTTGGGAGCAGAGACGGGATAGTGCGGGGATGGGGCAGGGAGGGGGGAGCAGAGACGGGATAGTGAGGGAAGGGAGGGCGCAGGGAGGGGGGGCAGAGATGGGATACTGAGGGGATGGGGCAGGGAGGGGGAGCAGAGACGGGATAGTGAGGGAAGGGGACAGGGAGGGGGGAGCAGAAATGGGACAGTGAGGTGAGGAAGAGGGGGCAGGGAGGGGGGGCAGAGACGGGATAGTGAGGGGATGGGGTGGGGAGTGGGGAGCAGAGATGGGATAGTGAGGGGAGGGGGATGGGGCAGGGAGGGGGGAGCAGAGACGGGACAGTGAGGGGATGGGGCAGAGGGGGAGCACACCCAGGATATTGATGGGAGGGGGCAGCTTGAGGAGGGGGAGCAGAGACGGGATAGTGAGGGGAGGGGGCAGGGAGGAGGAGCAGAGATGGGATACTGAGGGGATGCGGCATGGAGCGGGGAGCAAAGATCAGATAGTGACGGGAAGGGGGAGCAGAGATGGGATAGTGAGAGGAGGGGTGAGGCGGGGGAGCAGAGACGGGATAGGGAGGGGATGGGGCAGGGAGTCGGGAGCAGAGACTGGACAGTGAGGGGAGGGGGCAGGGAGGGGGGCAGAGACAGGATAGTGATGGGAGGTGGCAGGGTAGGGAGGGGGAGCAGAGACGGGATAGTTAGGGGAGGGGGCAGGGGGGGGGCAGAAATGGGATAGTGAGGGGTGGGGCATGGGGGGGAGCAGAGACGGGATACTGAGGGGATGGGGAAGGGAGGAGGGAGCAGAGATGGATAGGGAGGGGATGGGGCAGGGAGGAGGAGCAGAGATGGGATACTGAGGGGATGGGGCAGGGAGGGGGGAGCAGAGACGGGATAGTGAGGGGAGGGGGCAGGGAGGAGGAGCAGAGATGGGATACTGAGGGGATGGGGCAGGGAGCGGGGAGCAGAGATCAGATAGTGACGAGAGAGGGCAGGGAGGGGGGAGCAGAGACAGGATAGGGAGGGGATGGGGAAGGGAGGAGGGAGCAGAGATGGGATAGGGAGGGGATGGGGCAGGGAGTGGGGAGCAGAGACGGGATGGGGAGGGGAGGGACAGGGGAGAATGTGCATTGTGAGCAGGCTGTGCTGAGTGGGGTTGTGCCTTCTCTCTCCCCAGTAAAATGCCCTTTTTCTAAGCAGAGCCCTGGGGGGTCTGAGTCTCCTGCAGCCTAGAAATGCTGGGGCCAATCTCAGAGTTTCCAGCCCCTGCTCTTGTGAACTGTTCCCGTCCCTACAGCTGTGAAGGCCACTGGGGTGGGGGGTGGGGGGTGGGGGGAGGGAGGGATTGGGAGTTACTTGCTCCCTTGGGCCCAGCGTGGGAGTAACTTGGGTCCGTGATCCCTGGCCACAGGGTGCTGCTGCTGGCCCGATGGCCCCAAGGTGAGGCGGGCAGTGCGGATAGCGGCTGCCTGGAGCGGGCCTGGCTGGGCAGATGCCCTTCTCGTAGGTTGTGTCTACAGTCCTGAGAGAAAGCAAGCCACAGCCAGGGACCCTGCCCAACTTTCCCAGCTCGAGGCCAGGACTGAGCTGGTTCCCTCTCAGCATCATTCGTCAGTAATCTTTGAGCCTCTTAACACCACAGTGGATAAAGGGGACCTGCCTTTTGTAACTGGACTTTCAGAAAGGATGGGGTTGAGGGGCTGCGCTGCCCCTCACATCCTGCCCCCTGGCAAGGCACTGAGGTGTGGGGGCTGCCCTGCCCCTCACGTTCTGCCCCCAATGGGGCACTGTGGCCAGGTGCCACGCTGCCCTTCATGACCTAGGGGGTAGGGCCTGACCTGTTACTATTTCCTGGTAGATGGAATTTGGCACTTGAATTAGGGTTTGGTGTAACCAGTCAGGAGGCCCAGCCGAGTCCCTTGGGTGTCAGGCTCCTGCCCACCCTCACCTCTTATGCTGGCATCTCTGGTGGTGAAGTCACAAACAGGAAATCCTGCCAGGATGTGCTTGGGCCCCGATTCCGGATGTTCCCAGCCATCAGCAGCTTCCTGCATCCAGATGGAGGTTAAAAATAAGTGAAGAAATCAGGCACCTGCTAGGCCTATGAGAGTCCCGGAGCTCCAGGGAGAGGGGGCAGGATTCCCCTCAATGGGAATGAACTGTCTGGGTAGCAGCACTCCACTCCTGGTGAGACTGCCTCAGCACCAAGGTCACACCATTTACCCATGTCCCTGCAATGTTGCCTGGGTGATGGGAACTGGTACCTTGGCTTTGTAGAATCGAAGCTATGTTTGCACATTGCTGCGAGGACAGGTTCGGACAAGGCTCTCCAAAGGTTAGTGCAGGCATGGAGCCGACCATCTGGCTGCCTCTCCTCTGTTGGCCCTCATGAATGACCACACAGTGTTCCTGCTGATGGGTGCCTCCTGCATGTTCCCATCCTTCAGGTTTTGGTCAGGCCCAAACTGAAGCCCTGAGTGCAAGGCCCATCGTAGGGCTGTGTGAGATTGTCTGCTGCAGGGGCGGGGAGAGATGGAGGAGGATATGGTTTCTGTTAATTTGTTTACAAGAATGTTTACAATCATGGAAACTCTGTATGGCTCTGACAGCCCCTTTGGAGACAGCTGGATTGAGCAACAGCATCTGCATTACACTGATGCTGCAGATCCCCTGCAGAGAGGGTTCTTTGGCCTGCCCCCTCCCTTCCACTCTCAGCTAGTCCTTCTCCTGGGGCCCACGACAGGATCGATCCCTATGGGCTATTTCCTAGGACTCTGCCCTGTCCAGTCCTAACCATTCTGAGCAGGGGAGCTTCCACCCCATTCTCTGGAAGACAATTCCCTGCCTAATATCTCACTCAACAAATAATGTGACCAGCCTCTGCATCTACACAGCCTGAGGTGTCCGTGATGGCCCTGTTCATTCTGATTCACCTATCCCAGCCCTCGGTTCCCACCTGCCAACTCTGCCAAGGCCCCTCAGTTCCAACTAGCAGCCCGCTTGGTATCCCTGTCCTGGGCGCCGAACACAGCTCACTTGGTGTTACAGGACCACCTAGAGGCCAAGGCGCCAGTGTGCCAGGCGCTGTACAAACACAACAAGACAGTATCTGCCCCAGAGTTTATGATCTAAGGTCAAGACAAGAGGCAGCAGGTGGATAAAAGAAACAGATGGGAAGCACCAGGCAACTGTGAGCCGTTTGTGATGTTCACTAGTGGTTTGTGTTCACAACACAGCAGCTGCCTGACCATTGCCAAGTGTTTACAAAACACCACAGCATAAGTGGGTTTTAAGGGGAGATTTAAAAGGAGAATAATGTAGTGGCTTTGTAGATTATTACACGGAGCTACTTCCACGTATAACAGGTAGTGTGGGAAAATACACAAGGCTGCTAGTTGGAAAAATTGACAAATTACCTCAATCCACTTGATATCATTTTGTGAGGAGATCACAGTTTGTTTGGTAAAGGTAATTGAGTTGACATAACAGACTTCTGTAAGGCATGAGATGTAGTCCCATACAACATTCTGATTAAAAATTAGTTTTATACAATATATTTGTAGCCCATATTTAATGGCTTTAAAATTGGTTAATTGTTCTACAGTAGCTTTCACTGATCAGAAAGCAAATATGAAATCATTACACAGGGAATCCTGAGCAGAAGTGGGGAGGTGATATTACCTCTGTATACTGCTCTTGGTGAAACCGGCACTGGACAGTGTCCAGGTTTGGTGACCACGCTTTACAAAGAATGTTGAAAAATTGGAAAGGGTCAAACCTGCCTCACAGTGAGAAGCTAAAGGAGATCAATCTATTTATTTTAACAAGGAAAAGGTTAAGCAGTGAATTGATCATGGTCTGCAAATACCTACATGGGGAGAAGATTTCTGATCGTAGATAGTTCTTTACTTTCACAGACTTAGGCAGAAAAATTCCAACAGGAAATAAGAGGCAACTGTATAGCAGGGAAGGGAATGAACTATTAAAAAAACTCACGCAGGGGTGTGGTGTATTTGCTATCACTGGGCGGCTGCAAATAGAGACTGGGCATCTGGTTGTGAAGATTTGCACTAGCTCAGGGAGAAGTTGTTGGGCTGGATGCAGTAGTCACAGGGTGACCTGCTCTGGCCTGTGTTATTCAGATGGTCAGACTAGCTCATAATGGGCCCTTCTGGCCTTAACATCAACTAATCTCTTTATCTGGGAATCCCAGTGTGAAGGACCTGCTGTTATTTGGGGATTCTCCCAATTAGACTGAAGAACTGTGTCAAACTGTGAGGTGAATAAGGGGGAAACCAACAAACACCTTCTAATCTGGTAGCCAAGACAGGATTGAAACCTACATTTCTAGCAGTGATTAAAGTGTGTGTGTGCTGGGCAGGGGGGAAGGGGGGACAAGGGAGCAGAAGCACGGAAAAAAATTCAGTCGAGCCAAGTTGCTGAGGGGTGCTCTTTAAGCGCTATTTTACCAAAGCTGCTGCTCCCAGATTATAATAGCCCTCCTACCACAATTTTCAGACCATAAGAACATAACCTAAGAACACAAGAATGGCCATAAGGGGTCAGACCAATGGTCCATCTAGCCCAGTGTCCTGTCTCCCGACAGTGGCCAGTGCTAGGTGCTTTAGAGGGAATGAAAAGAACAGGCCAATCAGTGAGTGATCTATGCCATCATCCAGCCCCAGCATCTGGCAGTCAGAGGCCTAGGGACACTCAGGGTATGGGGTTGTGTCCCTGACCATCTTGGTTAATAGTCAATAGATGGGTCCCAAATCGGTCTCTGTAGACGCGCGCGCGCGCGCACACACACACACACACACAAAAGTGCACTGGGTCACAGACATATTTTTTTTAAAAATGGGGAAGATTACTTAGGAGGTGCACATTTTTAGTACCCCAGGGGAAAACATCCTGATTGGCTGCTTTCCCCATGTTACCCTCTTCCTGGGGAAGAGCAGCCAATCACCCATCAGGGCTGCTGCTGGGGGCAGCAGGCAGAGCTCTTCCCCCATCCCTCAGGAGCCCTCACCATTCTCCGAGGATGAGTTCAACATTCTCAAAGTGCTCACAGCTGCTCCCCTCTCTCCCCACTCCCCTGCTGCTCCTCTGCTCTGTGCCCCTCCACCCCCCGGTTCCTCCTTGCACACTAAGCCTGGGAAGGGGAGAGGGGGATGGAGGTCTCCTTAGCTGCAGGAGGAACATAGGGGAGGCTGGAGGCAGGGGCAAGAACTGATGTGAGGGCAGAGTGATGGGGGGGGGCAGAATTGATTTGGGGGTTGTGGGGTGAACCAGTTGCTGGGCAGGGGAGATGGGCTAATGTGTGAGTGATAATAGACACCCCCCGTGCCAAAGACACACCCTTTTTTTCCAGCCCACTTTAAGAACGGCCCTTAACCCCCATCTCTTCTTAGTTCTTGTCCTGGCCGCCTCTTCTAACCTCCTCCTCCGGAGTCTCTTCCTCCATGCTTCTGCAGCACAGCGACCTCACTTGGCAGGGATTACCCGGCAGTACATGCCTCGTTCTGGTAGATGCCTCTTAGAAAGCTGCTCACTTAGGCCTGGACTTCCTCCCTTGTAGCGAACAGTCTCCTTCTGTTCCCCTGGAAATCAGCTGGGAGGAAGCAAGATGGGGAGGTGGTTTCCGAAATGCTGTGGATTGTGATTACAGACTTCATCTCAAACTCCATTGGGGGTGGGGAGAGCAGGAATGGCTGCCTGGGGGACTTGAGTTATTTTGGTGCAAGTTGAACATGTGCCTTTGATCAACACTGCTCACGGACAGATGCAAACCTGGTGGCGAGGGGCTTGTTGGCGTTTTGTAAAGGGAAGCAAACAATTCGGGGAATGTCTCTTCTCAAGGAACAAGCTGGTTGCTTTGGAGGATCCGGAGCTTTCTAAATATAGAGAGGGGATTATTTCAGAATGGAAAATGTTTGTTCAGGAAGGAAAGGCTCTGAGATCAGCCGACTTGAAACTCACCCACATGCTGTTGACTCCAACAGACCTCTCCAGCTTGGGAGCAGGGAGCCGGGGTGTGGAGACTGCGGGGAGGAGGAAAATCTCCAGGCATTACCCATCAGTGCCTGAATTTGTTCTCATGCAGTAGCCTTCTCTCAGCTCTGGGCTAGCATTTAGGGACAGGTTTCAGAGTGGTAGATGTGTTAGTCTGTACCAGCAAAAAGAACGAGGAGTACTTGTGGCACCTTAGAGACTAACAAATTTATTTGAGCATAAGCTTTCGTGGGCTAAAACCCACTTCATCGGATGCAGGCAGTGGAAAATACAGTAGAAAGAAATATACATATATATATACACAGAGAACATGAAAAAATGGGTGTTGCCATACACACTATAACGAGAGTGATCAATTAAGGTGAGTTATTATCAGCAGGAGAAAAAACCTTTTGTAGTGATAATCAGGATGGCCCATTTCCAACAGTTGACAAGAAAGTGTGAGTAACAGTGGCAGGGTGGGAAATAAGCATGGGGAAGTAGTTTTATTTTGTGTAATGACCCATCCACTCCCAGTCTTTATTCAAGCCTAATTTAATGGTGTCCAGTTTGCAAATTAATTCCAATTCAGCAGTCTCTCGTTGGAGTTTGTTTCTGAAGTTTTTCTGTTGTAATATTGCGACTTTTAGGTCTGTATTTTAGTGACCAGGGAGATTGAAGTGTTCTCCAACTGGTTTTTGAATGTTATAATTCTTGACATCTGATTTGTGTCCATTTATTCTTTTACACAGAGACTGTCTGATTTGGCCAATGTACATGTCATAGGGGCATTGCTGGCACATGATGGCATATATCACATTGGTAGATGTGCAGATGAACGAGCCTCTAATAGTGTGGCTGATGTGATTAGATCCTATGATGGTGTCCCCTGAGAAGATATGTGGACAGAGTTGGCAACAGGTTTTGTTGGAAGGATAGGTTCCTGGGTTAGTGTTTTTGTTGTGTGGTTGCTGGTGAGTATTTGCTTCAGGTTGGGGGCCTGTCTGTAAGCAAGGACTGGCCTGTGTCCCAAGTGAGAGTGACGGGTCATCCTTCAGGATAGGTTGTAGATCCTGGATGATGTGTTGGAGAGGTTTTAGTTGAGGGCTGAAGGTGACAGCTAGTGGCGTTCCATTACTTTCTTTGTTGGGCCTCTCCTGTAGTAGGTGACTTCCGGGTACTCTTCTGGCTCTATCAATCTGTTTCTTCACTTCAGCAGGTGGGTATTGTAGTTGTAAGAACGCTTGATAGAGATCTTGTAGGTGTTTGTCTCTGTCTGAGGGGTTGGAGCAAATGCGATTCTATCATAGAGCTTGACTGTAGAGAATGGATCATGTGGTGTGGTCAGGGTGAAAGCTGGAGGCATGTAGGTAGGAATAGCAGTCATTAGGTTTCTGGTATAGAGTGGTGTTTATGTGATCGTCGCTTATTAGCACCATAGTGTTCAGGAAGTGGATCTCTTGCGTGGACTGGTCCAGCTGAGGTTGATGGTGTGATGGAAATTGTTGAAATCCTGGTGGAATTCCTCAAGGGCTTCTTTTCCATGGGTCCCGATGATGAAGATGTCATCAATGTAGCGCAAGTAGAGTAGGGGCGTTAGGGGACGAGAGCTGAGGAAACGTTGTTCTAAGTCAGCCATAAAAATATTGGCATACTGTGGGGCCATGCGGGTACCCATTGCAGTGCCGCTATGAGAACATCTTTTCATGTTTTCTGTGTATATATACCTCTACGCCGATATAACGCAGGTTCGCATACAACGTGGTAAAGCTCTGACATGCTGCTCTGAGCAGAATGTTAAGGGTGCCGGGCCGGGCTGGGGCTGAGAATTTGGATAAGGGGCAGAGGGTCTCGGGGGCAGTCAGGGGCTCCCTCCCCCACAGAGTCTGGGAGGCACGAGCTGCGGGGGGGGCACTTTTGGGGGCCCCGCAGTTCCAGAGTGGCCCGGGGCATTAGCAGGGGGCAGGGAACAGCCCGCTCCACTTCCCTTGCCCCGGCCCTGGACGTGTCGCTCGGTGGAGGGAGTTTGGGGGAAGAGATCCCCCAGCACTCACTGGCAGCGGCAGAAGCTGAGCAGCCCGGCCCCAGCCCGCTCTACTCCACCAGCTCCCAGCCTCGGCGCTCCGCTTCCCGCTGCCGGTGTGTGCAGGATCTTTCCCCAACCCTCCAGCGACACGGCTGGGGTCGCGGCAAGGAAAGCGGAGAGGGCTGGGGCCACTTACCACCACCGGTGAGTGCGGGGGGTGTCCTTTCCCCAACCCCTGCACTCACCGGCGGCGGGAAGCGGAGCGCCGCGGCTGGGACGTGGCGGAATGAAGCGGGCTGGGGCCACGTTGCTCCGCTTCCTGCCACTGCCGGTGAGTGCCTGTCAGGGAGCGGGGTGTGTGGATAGGGGTTGGAGCAGTCAGGGGACAGGGAGCAGGTCAGGAAACGTTTAGGGGGCAGTCAGGGAACAAGGAACCGGGGGGGGTCAAAGCAAGTTTGATATAATGCGGTCTCACCTATAATGTGGTGAGATTTTTTTGTCTCCCGAGGACCGCATTATATCGGGGTAGAGGTGTATATATATCTTCCGACTGTATTTTCCACTGCATGCATCCGATGAAGTGAGTTTTAGCCTACGAAAGCTTATGCTCAAATAAATTTGTTAGTCTCTAAGGTGCCATTTAGGGACAGGTTTCTGAAGCAGAGACACATGTGGGGCCTGGTGAGTCCTCCTGGGAGAGAAGGAAGAAGAAAAAAAACAACCCAAACCCTGAATCATAAGGTTCCTCTTGGTTTTAAATCACAGACAACTGGGTTCTATCTACCACGCTTCACACATGCTGAGTACTAGATCATGCCGAATATCCCCAGCAAGCACCCCCACCCCTACACACACCCAGGTGAACAAATGGCATCAGTCAACATAGTAATAATGCACATACACACTGCCACAAACACAGTACTCTCTAGCTATACTGCAGCAAAAGAGAGAGAGAGACACACACACACACACACACACAAACAGATAACCTGGTATGAAATCGCTCCATCTAGTGGTAATTTTTATTTACAAAGTTTACAAAAAAAAAAAAAGGAGTACTTGTGGCACTTTAGAGACTAAAAAATGTATTTGAGCATAAGCTTTCAAGAGCTACAGCTCACTTACTGTAGCTTACGAAAACTTATGCTCAAATAAATTTGTTAGTCTCTAAGGTGCCACAAGTCCTCCTTTTCTTTTTACGGATACAGACTAACACAGCTGCTACTCTGAAACAGTTTACAAAGTAATTAGTATGATTATTTATTATCTGTATTGTGCATTATCTGTATCACCAGGAGCCCTAGTCACACACCAGGACCCCATTGGGCTAAACTTATTGTTACATTTTCATTAATTACAACAGGCAAAACCACTTGTTAATATGTAGTCGAAGTTGCTGTGTTGCCTGTAACGTGCAGTTTAGCGACCTCAGCACTGTGCTGCTGAACTATGGGTAAATATCCAAACTCACAGTCGCCCAAAGCCCGCAAAGATGCACACGTAAGCCACTCCATTGCATTTCTCAGAACCTCGCATGCTGAATCACAGCCCCCTTCCCACCTGCAAGGTCAGATACAGCCCCCTGATACTGCTCCTCACTTCGCCCCTCCCTGCCTTCCAGACGCGGCCCTCAGGTACCTGTCCCAACTGCCATGCCTGGAAGCTGCCTTGCCAGATACATCCCATTCCAGACAGTTTCAAGCCAGTTTCTCTGGGCTATTACTGACATTGGAGAAGGGCAGTTTATCTGCAGAAGAGTCACATCAGTGATTTCTAGAGGTCTGAGCCGTGAACCTGATAAGAACAGCCATACTGAGTCAGACCAATGGTCCAGCTAGCCCAGTATCCTGCCTTCTGACAGTGGCCAGTGCCACATGCTTTGGAGGGTGTCATAAATATAAACGGAAGATTATACACCTTTAAATCCCTCCTGGCCAGAGGAAAAACGCTTTCACTTTTTAAGAAGCTAGGATAACCTCGCTGGCACCTGATCAAAATCTCCAATGAGGAGACAAGATACTTTAAAAGCTGGAGGGGGGGAGAAACAAAGGTTCTCTCTGTCTGTCTGTTGTCTTTTGCCGGGACCAGAGCAGGAATGCAGGTCAGAACTCCTGTAAAGGGTTAATAAGCAATCTAGTTAGATATGTGTTAGATTCTGCTTTGTTTAAATGGCTGATAAAATAAGTTGTGCTGGATGGAATGTATATTCTGGTTTTTGTGTCTTTTTGTAACTTAAGGTTTTGCCTAGAGGGATTCTCTATGTTTTGAATCTGATTACCCTGTAAGGTATTTATCATCCTGATTTTACAGAGGTGATTCTTTTACTTTTTCTTCAATTAAAATTCTTCTTTTAAGAACATGATTGCTTTTTCATTGTTCTTAAGATCGAAGGGTTTGGGTCTGTGTTCACCTATGCAAACTGGTGAGGATTTTTATCAAGCCTTCCCCAGGAAAGGGGGTGTAGGGTTTGGGAGGATTTTGGGGGGAAAGACGTTTGCAAGCATGCTCTTTCCCTGTTATATATTTGCTAGATGCTTGGTGGTGGCAGCAATAAAGTCCAGGGGCAAAAGGTAAAATAGTTTGTACCTTGGGGAAGTTTTACCCTAAGCTGGTAAAAATAAGCTTAGGAGGGTTTTCATGCAGGTCCCCACATCTGTACCCTAGAGTTCAGAGTGGGGAAGGAACCTTGACATGGTGGCAGAGTGGTGGGATTAACTTGAAATCATTTTGAGATCAATTTGAGATTTTTTTTGAACCAGAAGCACAGATTTTAAAAAAGGACATTTTTTTTCCCTTTGGGCTGCTAGAAATCAGGTTTTAAGCTGAAAGCAGTTAGAGTTTTTTTGTCTCTGCTTGGGGGCCACAGCAGAGACAAAAGGGAATTGTCTTTTGTGAGCTGGAGTTTTCTCTACCTAAAGGCAGGGTAGTTAACCTGCTGCAGGGAAATTCACAAGTCTTCACAGACCTGAAGTTGTTTTTTAGCTAAGAGCAACTAGAGGGGTTTTCTCTCTATTTGCCTGGAGACAAAGGTGTTAGTTTTTGGGTTTTTTTACGGATTTTTCTGTAGGCTGACAACACTGTCAGAGAACATCGGGATCTGATTACAGCACAACCTATATATATATATATATATATATATATATATATATATAATTTTTTTGACAAGCCAAGTTTTTTTTGTTGGTTTGTTTTGTTTGTTTTATTTCTAACTCTCGAGTGTAAAGTTAGTTAAAAACAGAGAGGCAAACATGACAGAAACCCAGGCACAACACAAATTGGAGTTAACCAGACTGGAGGCAGCAAAAGAGGCAGAAAAAGCCCTAGAGGCTGCCCACAGGAGAGCTATGGAGGCAAGGGGAAAAGAACTGGAGGAGAAGGAAAAAGAGGAAGCATACACTGGAGATGGAGAAGGTAAGGGCTGAGCAGAATCTACTGGATAACCCTAACAATCCTTCCCAACAATCCACAAATGGGAGCGACTATGTCCACAGTATAATGAATCCAGTGATATTGCTGAATATTTTCTCACCTTTGAGAGACTGTGCACTCTCCATAAAATTCCTGAAGCTCACAAGATGACCACATTGCTCGCAAAATTGTCTGGAAGAGCTCTGGACATATTCAATAAGATGCTTATTGATGAGGCTTCTGACTATAATAAGTTCAAGGATTTGGTTTTAAAGCAATTTCAAATTACATCTGAAACATACAGAGTAAAATTTCAAACCCTCAGGAGAGGGCCTGGACTAAGTAATGTGGCTTATCTAAACCAGATGAAGGATCTGTTAAATAAATGGGTCCAAGGAAGGGGTGTCACTAGCTTTAATGGAATGCGTAATTTGATAGCTCAGGAGCAATTCCTGAATATGTCCAAGGAGGAAATAAAACAGTGTTTATGGGATAAGGAAATGGACTCAGCAGAAAATCTTGCTTCTTATGCTGATCGATACGAGCAATCCCAGACCGCCAGAGAGGCAGGGCAAGCTGGAACAAAATGGGTGGAGGGAGGAGAGAGGAACAACCCTGGTCGCAGTTGGAGTGGATACCAAAAGGGACACCCTCAGACCACACCCTACTACCGGGGGCAGCCCAAGGCCCCAACTACACACCAAGGAATACTCCAGACACTTTATTGTCCTTCCACACTGTTCTCCAGCAACCCACCTCGCCCCAGTGACCCGTCAGCTGGACGATGTTTTAAATGTAACGAACTCGGGCATGTGAAGGCCAACTGCCCCAAGAACCCCAATAGATTACAGTACATTGCACCAGAATCACACCAGAGGTCCTCAGACCCAGACACCTCCCAGATACCCTTGGAGCGGAGGGAAACTGTGAGTGTGGGCGGGAAGAAGGTCACCGCGTGGAGGGACACCGGAGTACAAGTGTCAGCTATACATGCTTCCTTAGTGGACCCCAATTTAATCGACCCAGAGATCCAAGTGACAATTCAATTCTTCAAGTCTAACTCTTTCAATTTGCCTACAGCCAAGTTGCCTGTCCAGTACAAGGGCTGGTCAGGAACATGGACTTTTGCAGTCTATGATGATTATCCTATCCCCATGCTGTTGCGGGAGGACTTGGCCAATCATGTGAAGCTAGCCAAGAGGGTGGGAATGGTCACCTGCAGCCCGGC
Organism: Chelonia mydas; assembly: GCF_015237465.2. Classification (NCBI taxonomy): domain Eukaryota; kingdom Metazoa; phylum Chordata; order Testudines; family Cheloniidae; genus Chelonia; species Chelonia mydas. Next base: position 99,543 of record NC_057849.1, on the reverse strand, counting down.
TAAGCAAGCCGTCATGCCTACCTCTGTTCCGGAAACTTCTACCAGGACCCGGTCAGAGGTGATAGAACCAGACCCCACACCAGCGTCTGTAACAGCAGTAGTGGATCCAGTCCCAGAGACCCAGACAGAGCCAGTCCCAGAACCGGAACCGGCAGAACAACTAGCACCAGACCCATTGCCAACACTGAATCCAGTGCTTGCAACCCCAACACCAGAGGGCCCCACCGAACCTGAACCGGCAGCAGCCGATAACCCTACACAAGAGGCTCAGCCGGAGCCTGAACCCCAACATAGTGCACCAGCGGAGAGCGGTTCACAGTCAATGGAAACAGCCCCATCCTCTACATCGCTTCCAGAGGGACCAAGCCTAGGTCCACAATCCAATGAGGAACTGATGTCTCCAGCATCAAGGGAACAGTTCCAGACCGAACAGGAAGCAGATGAAAGCCTCCAGAGAGCTTGGATGGTGGCACGGAGCAACCCACTGCCTCTCAGCTCTTCTAATCGATCCAGGTTTGTTGCATAAAGGGGACTTTTATACAAGGAAACTCTTTCTGGTGGACACCAGGAAGACTGGCATCCTCAGAGACAGTTGGTAGTTCCAACTAAGTACCGGGTCAAGCTCTTGAGCTTGGCCCACGATCATCCTAGTGGCCATGCTGGGGTGAATAGGACCAAAGACCATTTGGGGAAGTCATTCCACTGGGAGGGAATGGCCAAGGATGTTTCTACCTATGTCCGGTCTTGTGAGGTATGCCAAAGAGTGGGAAAACCCCCAGACCAGGTCAAAGCCCCTCTCTAGCCACTCCCCATCATTGAAGTTCCATTTCAGCGAGTAGCTGTGGATATTCTGGGTCTTTTCCCGAAAAAGACACCCAGAGGAAAGCAGTACATACTGACTTTCATGGACTTTGCCACCCGATGGCCGGAAGCAGTAGCTCTAAGCAACACCAGGGCTAAAAGTGTGTGCCAGGCACTAGCAGACATTTTTGCTAGGGTAGGTTGGCCCTCCGACATCCTCACAGATGCAGGAACTAATTTCCTGGCAGGAACTATAGAAAGCCTTTGGGAAGTTCATGGGGTGAATCAGTTGGTTGCCACCCCTTACCATCATCAAACAAATGGCATGGTGGAGAAGTTTAATGGAACTTTGGGGGCCATGATACATAAATTCATAAATGAGCACTCCAATGATTGGGACCTAGTGTTGCAGCAGTTGCTCTTTGCCTACAGAGCTGTACCACATGCCAGTTTAGGGTTTTCACCATTTGAACTTGTATATGGCCGTGAGGTTAAGGGGCCATTACAGTTGGTGAAGCAACAATGGGAGGGGTTTACACCTTCTCCAGGAACTAACATTCTGGACTTTGTAACCAACCTACAAAACACCCTCTGAACCTCTTTAGCCCTTGCTAAAGAAAACCTACAGGATGCTCAAAAAGAGCAAAAAGCCTAGTATGATAAACATGCCAGAGAGCGTTCCTTCAAAATAGGGGACCAAGTCATGGTCTTAAAGGTGCTCCAGGCTCATAAAAGGGAAGAGTCATGGGAAAGGCCATTCACGGTCCAGAAGTGCCTGGGAGCTGTTAATTATCTCATAGCCTTCCCCACCTCCAACTGAAAGCCTAAGGTGTACCAGATTAATTCTGTAAAGCCCTTTTATTCCAGAGAATTAAAGGTTTGTCAGTTTACAGCCCAGGGAGAAGATGATGCTGAGTGGCCTGAAGGTGTCTACTACAAAGGGAAAAGTGCTGGTGGCATGGAAGAGGTGAACCTCTCCATGACCCTTGGGCGTATGCAGCGACAGCAGATCAAGGAGATGTGCACTAGCTACGCGACTGACTGAACGGGCATACCACTCCATTGACACAGGTAATGCTCACCCAATTAAAATCCAACCTTACCGGGTGTCTCCTCAAGCTAAAACTGCTAGAGAATGGGAGATCCAGGATATGCTACAGATGGGTGTAATCTGCCCCTCTGGCAGTGCATGGGCATCTCCAGTGGTTCTATTTCCCAAACCAGATGGGGAGATACGTTTTTGCGTGGACTACCGTAAGCTAAATGCTGTAACTTGCCCAGACAACGATCCAATGCCACGCACAGATGAACTATTAGAGAAACTGGGACGGGCCCAGTTCATCTCTACCTTGGACCAAGGGGTACTGGCAGGTACCGCTAGATGAATCCGCCAAGGAAAGGTCAGCCTGCACCACACATGTCAGGCTGTATGAATTTAATGTACTCCCTTTCGGCTGCGAAATGCACCCGCCACCTTCCAAAGACTTGTAGATGGTCTCCTGGTGGGATTAGGAGAATCTGCAGTTGCCTACCTTGACGATGTGACCATATTTTCGGATTCCTGGGCAGAACAACAGAACATCTACAAAAAGTCTTCCTGCGCATAAGGGAGGCAGGACTAACTGTTAAGGCTAAGAAGAGTCAAATAGGTCTAAACAGAGTGACTTACCTTGGACACCAGGTGGGTTAAGGAACTATCAACCCCCTACAGGCATAAGTGAATGCTATCCAAAAGTGGCCTGTCCCAAAGTCAAAGAAACAGGTTCAATCCTTCTTAAGCTTGGCCGTGTAGTACAGGCGATTTGTACCGCAATACAGCCAAATCACCACCCCACTGACAGACCTAACCAAAAAGAAACAGCCAAATGCCATTCAGTGGACTGAAGAGTGTCAGAAGGCCTTTAACCAGCTTAAAGTGACACTCATGTCTGACCCTGTGCTAAGGGCCCCAGACTTTGACAAACCATTCCTTGTAATCACAGATGCGTCCGAGCATGGTGTGGGAGCAGTTTTAATGCAGGAAGGATCGGATCAAGAATTCCACCCTGTAGTGTTTCTCAGCAAGAAGCTGTCTGAGAGGGAAAGCAACTGGTCAGTCAGTGAAAAAGAATGTTACGCCATTGTCTACGCTGTGGAAAAGCTACGCCCATATGTTTGGGGACGGCGTTTCCACCTGCAAACCGACCATGCTGCGCTACAGTGGCTTCATACCGCCACGGGAAATAACAAAAAACTTATTCAGTGGAGTTTAGCTCTCCAAGATTTTGATTTCGACATCCAACACATCTCAGGAGCTTCTAACAAAGTGGCTGATGCACTCTCCCGTGAAAGTTTCCCAGAATCAACTGGTTAAAATCATCCTTGAGATGTGGAAAATATTGTTAGTCTTTATATACTTGGTAGTATATTTATAGGTGCATGTGTCTTATTAACTCTGTTTTCTCCTAGAGCTCCAGGAAGAAATCACAGCCAGCGTTTCACCCTATCTGTGATTTGGGGGGGCGTGTCATAAATATAAAGGGAAGGGTAAACACCTTTAAATCCCTCCTGGCCAGAGGAAAAACCCTTTCATCTGTAAAGGGTTAAGAAGCTAGGATAACCTCGCTGGCACCTGATCAAAATCTCCAATGAGGAGACAAGATACTTTAAAAGCTGGAGGGGGGGAGAAACAAAGGTTCTCTCTGTCTGTGTGTTGTCTTTTGCAGGGACCAGAGCAGGAATGCAGGTCAGAACTCCTGTAAAGGGTTAATAAGCAATCTAGTTAGATATGCGTTAGATTCTGTTTTGTTTAAATGGCTGATAAAATAAGTTGTGCTGAATGGAATGTATATTCCGGTTTTTGTCTTTTTGTAACTTAAGGTTTTGCCTAGAGGGATTCTCTATGTTTTGAATCTGATTACCCTGTAAGGTATTTACCATCCTGATTTTACAGAGGTGATTCTTTTACTTTTTCTTCAATTAAAATTCTTCTTTTAAGAACATGATTGCTTTTTCATTGTTCTTAAGATCGAAGGGTTTGGGTCTGTGTTCACCTATGCAAACTGGTGAGGATTTTTATCAAGCCTTCCCCAGGAAAGGGAGTGTAGGGTTTGGGAGGATTTTGGGGGGAAAGATGTTTCCAAGCGTGCTCTTTCCCTGTTATATATTTGTTAGACACTTGGTGGTGGCAGCAAAAAAAGTCCAGGGGCAAAAGGTAAAATAGTTTGTACCTTGGGGAAGTTTTACCCTAAGCTGGTAAAAATAAGCTTAGGGGGTTTTTCATGCAGGTCCCCACATCTGTACCCTAGAGTTCAGAGTGGGGAAGGAACTTTGACAGAGGGAATAAACAACACAGAACAATTTTCAGTGATCCATTCCTGGCAGTTAGAGGTTTAGGGAAACCCAGAGCATGAGGTTGTGTCCCTGACCATTTTGGGTAATAGCCATTTATAGCCCTAGCCTCCATGAACTTACCTAATTTTTTCTTGAACCCAGTTACACTTTTGGCCTTCACAACATCTCCTGGCAATGAGTTCCACAGGTTGATGGTGTGTTGGTTGAAGAAATGCTTAGTTTTAAACCCGCTGCCTATTAATTTAATCAGGTGTCCTCTGGTTCCTGTATTATGTGAAGGGGTAAAAATCACTCCCCATTCCCGTGCAGGATTTAGTGGACCTATAGCAGATCCCCGCTTAGTTGTCTCTTTTCTAAACTGAATAGTCCCAGTCTTTTAAATCTGTCCTCATATGGAAGCTGTTCCATACCCCTAATTATTTTGTTGCCTTTCCCTGCATCTTTTCCAATTCTAATATATCTTTTTTCAAATTGGGTGACTAGAACTTCACGCAGCATTCAACGTGTGATGTACCATGGATTTAAAGAGTGGCATTATATTTTCTGTCTTATCTATCATGTTTATAATTGTTCCTAACATTCTGTTTGCTTTTTTCACTGCCACGGCACACTGAGCAGACGTTTTCAGAGAACTATCCAAGATGACACCAAGATCTCTTTCCTGCATGGTAATAGCTAATTTAGATCCCATCATTTTTGTATATATATATTTGGGATTGTATATATATTTGTGTGTATGTGTGTGTATATATATATAACAGGTAGTGATCAATGGCTCCATGTCTAGTTGGCAGTCGGTATCAAGCAGAATGCCCCAAGGGTCAGTCCTGGGGCCAGTTTTGCTCAATATCTTCATTAATGAGCTGGAGGATGGCGTGGGTTGGACCCTGAGCAAGTTTGCAGATGACACTAAACTGGGAGGAGTAGTAGATATGCTGGAAGGTAGGGGTAGGATACAGAGGGACCTAGACAAATTAGAGGATTGGGCCAAAAGAAATCTGATGAAGTTCAACAAGGATAAGCAGAGTCCTGCACTTAGGACAGAAGAATCCCATGCACTGCTACAAACTAGGTACTGAGTGGCTAGGCAGCAGTTCTGCGGAAAAGGACCTAGAGGTTACAGTGGACGAGAAGCTGGATATGAGTCAACAGTGTGCCCTTGTTGCCAAGAAGGCTAACGGCATTTTGGGCTGTATAAGTAGGAGCACTGCCAGCAGATCAAGGGACGTGATCGTTCCCCTCTATTCGACATTGGTGAGGCCTCATCTGGAGTACTGTGTCCAGTTTTGGGCCCCACACTACAAGAAGGAGGTGGAAAAATTGGAAAACGTCCAGTGGAGGGCAACAAAAATGATTAGGGGACTGGAACACATGACTTATGAGGAGAGGCTGAGGGAACTGGGATTGTTTAGTCTGTGGAAGAGAAGAATGAGGGGGGATTTGATAGCTGCTTTCAACTACCTGAAAGGGGGTTCCAAAGAGGATGGATCTAGACTGTTCTCCGTGGTAGCAGATGATAGAAAAAGAAGTAATGGTCTCAAGTTCCATGGGGGAGATTTAGGTTGGATATTAGGAAAAACTTTTTCACTAGGAGGGTGGTGAAGCACTGGAATGTGTTACCTAGGGAGGTGGTGGAATCTCCTTCCTTAGAGGTTTTTAAGGTCAGGCTTGACAAAGCCCTGGCTGGGATGATTTAGTTGAGGATTGGTCCTGCTTTGAGCAGGGGGTTGGACTAGATGACCTCCTGAGGTCCCGTCCAACCCTGATAGTCTATGATTCTATGATTATGTTTTCCAATATGCATTATTTTGCACTTATCAATGCTGAATTTCATCAGCCATTTTGTTGCCCAGTCATTCAGTATTGTGATCTTTGTAACATTTCACAGTCAGCTGTGGACTTGAGTAATTTTGTATTATCTGTAAGGTTTGCTAAGTCACTGTTCATCCCCTTTTCTAGATCATTTATGAATATGTTGAACAGCACAGGTCCCAGTACAGATCCTTGGGGGATCCCCTCTATTTACCCCTCTCCATTGTGAAAACTGCTCATTTATTACTTCTCTTTGTTACCTATCTTTTAACAAATGTACTGATCCATGAGAGAACCTTCCCCTTTATCCCATAACTGTTTACTTTGTTTAGCCTCTGGTGAGGGATCTTGTCAAATGGTTTCTGAAAGTCCAAGTACACTATATCCACTAGTTTCAGAGTAGCAGCCGTGTTAGTCTGTATTCGCAAAAAGAAAAGGAGTACTTGTGGCACCTTAGAGACTAACAAATTGGTTAGTCTCTAAGGTGCCACAAGTACTCCTTTTCTTTTTATATCCACCAGATCACCCTTTTCCACATGCTTGTTGACACCCTCAAATAATTCTAATTGATTTTCCCTTTAGAAAAGCCATGTTGACTCTTTCCCAACATACTGTGTTCATCTATGTGTCTGATAATTCTGTTCTTTACTATACTGTCAACCAACGTGCCTGGTATTGAAGTTAGGCTTACCGGCCTGTAATTGCCAGGAGAGCCTCAGGAGCCTTTTTAAAAAAATTGGCTGGTACAGAGGCTCATCTAGGAAACAGGGTACATATCACAGTTAGTAGTTTTGCAAGTTCACATTTGAGTTCCTTCAGAACTCCTGGGTGAACAGCGTTTAATTTATCAATTTGTTCCCAAACCTCCCCTACTGACACCTCAATCTGGGACAATTCCTCAGATTTGTTACCTTGAAAAAATGGCTCAGGTTTGGGGATCTTCCTCACATTCACTACAGTGAAGACTGATGCAAGGAATTCATTTAGGTCAGCTCCAAAATGGCCCCTTTATGGGTTTCCATCACCACAAAACAGCCTTAAAGTCAGTGGACCGGACAAGCGGGGTAGTGGTTGGGTAACCTTTCTGCCAGATGGAGTCAGGAGCAACAAGGGCCAGGTTCAATATCTAAAGGGTCCTCTTCACAATCCAAAACAGAATTGGCTTGAATCCCCAGCCCAGTAATCTGGGGAAACTTAACACCATGCCTGGGCACCTCTAAAAGGCAGTATTTCCTCACTCGCAAGTACTGAGTCTGTGTACAACAAAAGAAAACTTTTATTAAAAGGGAAAGGGAACAAAGCATTAGTTTAGGAAAAGACATTCAAAAGCATGTGACCATAAACAAACCTGTTCCCACAATGCATTAGGCTGTGTCCTTTGTCTCAGTGGTGGGAAAGTCCGACGAATGTCTGTCCCTTTAACACACAGCTCCCCTCTCCCTCCTCTGCACCCAGAGGTGAAAGTAAGTTGGTACGCCCTGGTACAGCGTACCAGTAAGAGCCGGTGTGCAGTACCAGGACCGGCTTTCAGAGAGGGCAATTTAAAGCCCTGGGGTAGTGGCAGCGGGGCTGCGGCGGGGATTTAAAGGGCCCTGGAGCTCCAGCCGCCGCTACCCGCCCCCTCCCGGGGCCCTTTAAATCCAGGCCTGAGCCCTGCTGCCCGAGCCCTGGGGTAGCGGCGGCAGGGCTCTGGCGGGGATTTAAAGGGCCCCGGAGCTCCAGCCGCCGCTACCCGCCCCCTCCCGGGGCCCTTTAAATCTCGGCCTGAGCCCGGCTGCCCCAGGCCCGGGGTAGCGGCGGCGGGGCTCCGGAGGGGATTTAAAGGACCAGGGCCAGGGCGGTAGCAGCAGCTGGAGCCCCAAGCCCTTTAAATCCCCACCTGAGCCCTGCTGCCTGAGCCCTGGGGTAGCGGCGGCGGGGCTCTGGCGGGGATTTAAAGGGCCCTGGAGCTTCAGCCGCAGCTACTGCCCCGACCCTTTAAATCCCCGATGGAGCCCGGCCACCACTACCCCAGGGCTCAGGCAGCAGGGCTCAGGCAGGGATTTAATGGGCTCGGGGCTCCGGCAGCTGCTACCACAGCGAAGCCCCAGGCCCTTTAAAGCTCTGCCAGAGCCCCGAGCCCCGGGGTAGCAGTGGCAGCCGGGAGCCCCCAGGGCCCCTCAGTGATTTAAAGGGCCCAGGGCTCCACTGCGGTAGCAGCAGCTGGAGCCCTGGGCCCTTTAAATCGCCTCTGAGCCCCGGGGCTCCCAGCTGCCTCTGCAGGTGATAGCTTGGGGGTGATTTAAAGGGCCCTGGGCTCCCAGCCACCACTACCGCAGCTGGAGCCCTGGCCCTTTAAATCAAGATTTAAAGGGCTCGGGGATTTAAGGCCCTGCCTCTTCTGGTTGAGGCCACGCCTCTTCCAGTTGAGGCCACGCCCCCTGCTCAGGACTCCGGCGTACCGGTAAATCCTCTAACTTACTTTCACCCATGTCTGTACCCACTCACAGATGGCTGTCATGGTTAGAGAAGACCCAGAGTTCAGAGGTGCGTTCACAGGAGTTCACCTCTCACCCTGGAAAAGGATGTTGAGCAATGTCTCTGTGTCTATGCAAATATGGTCTGTTCCTGAAGCCTTTTCCTTCATCTCACCACTAGCTGTCAGGAGAGAACTCATTCAAACTCTGCTTACAGGGGCAAAAAATCACCCAGTTGTGACATCTCCCAGATACCATCTCCCAGCTGCTGGCCAAGGATTCCCTGTACCAGGACAATCCCTGGCTGCTCTAAATTAAACCAGGGGAGACCCCAGAACAGATCAGGATTAGGGAACACAAAGGTGGTTTAAGGCATCCTACCACCTGAGCTGTCCTGTGTACTTGGTCACTGCAGCAGAGGATGGGGGCTATGGATATTACATAGATTTTTAAGGCCAGAGGTGACCACTATGATGATATCGTAACATTCTGTTTTTATACTGATTTTTATACTTCCCTCATCACCATAGTATCTGATCACATTCTAGCAGTGTGTCTCATAAACAAACTAGGGAAATATAGTCTAGAGGGAGCTACTATAAAGTGGGTGCGTAACTGGTTGGAAAAAGTAGTTATCAGTGGTTCACAATCATGCTGGGAAGGGCATATTGAATGGGTTCTTTGGGATTGGTCCTGGGTCTGGTTCTGTTCAATATCTTCATCAATGATTAGATAATGGCATAGAGAGTACACTTATAAAGCTTTCGGATGATACCAAGCTGGGAGGGGTTGCAAGTGCTTTGGAGGATGGGATTAAAATTCAAAATGATCTGACAAACTGGAGAAATGGTCTGAAATAAATAAGATGAAATTCAGTAAGGACAAATGCAAAGTACTCCATTTAGGAAGGAACAATCAGTTGCACACATACGAAATAGGAAATGGCTACCTAGGAAGGAGTAGTGTGGAAAGGGATCTGTGGGTCATGGTGGATCACAAGCTAAACATGAGTCAACAGTAGAACACTATTGCAAAAAAAAAAAAAAGACATTCTGGGATGTATTAGCATGACTGTTGCAAGCAAGACACAAGAAGTAATTCTTCCACTCTGCACTGATAAGGCCTCAACTGGAGTAGTGTATCCAGTGCTGGGTGCCACATTTCAGGAAAATGTGGACATAAGAATGGCCACACTGGGTCAGACCAAAGGTCCATCTAGCCCAGTATCCTGTCTACTGACACTGGCCAATGCCAGGTGCCCCAGTGGAAATGAATAGAACAAGTAATCACCAAGTGATCCATTCCCTGTCACCCTTTCCCAGCTTCTGGCAAACAGAGGCTAGGGACACCATCCCTGTCTATCCTGGCTAATAGCCATTGATGGACCTATCCTTCATTAACTTATCTAATTCTTTTTTGAACCCCGTTTTAGTCTTGGCCTTCACAACATCCTCTGGTGTTTGTTTGTTTGCTGAGTAAGTATCCGAGCGTGTGTTTGCTGGGAGGGCAAGTGTGAGAGCCTGAGTGAGTGCCTAATTGGCTGCTAGCCTGCAGGGGGCGGGCATTAGGGCTGTCTGTTTGTTTGTGTCAGGGAAGCCTGGCTGTTTAAAAATAGCTAGAGCTTCGTGAACCAGCTGAGCAGCGGGGACAGCAGAGCAGCTCACAGCAGGAGTTTGCCTGGGAGTTAGCCTGGAGTGAGCCCAGTGAGGCTTACATCTTGCAAACTGCTCTGAGGAAGCTCATAGTAGGAAGGTGATATGGAAGGGGGGGGTTCAGCTGTTGTGACCTGCACTGGATGTGCCATGTTTGTCTTTCTTCCACAGGACAGAAGCGACTTTGTCTGTACAAAGTGCAAGCTGGTCTCCATATTGGAAGAGAAGATTGAAGGTCTGGAGCAACAGATAACGACCCTGCGTTGCATACGAGAAACTGAGGATTTTCTGGACAAAACTCAGGATATGCTTCTAGGGGCACAAAGCTCTAAAGATATAGAGCAGGTTGCACAGAGGAGCCAAGAGGCCAGTGAAGAAGCTTGGCAACATGTGACCTCCAGAGGAAGAAAGCGGAATGTCCAGGTTCCAGTAACACAGACACAGGTAACTAACCGCTTTCATGTTCTCTCCACAGGTACCATTGCGGAGAGTGGACCAGATGATACACCTGGGGGAAGGGAGCAGAAGGAGACTCCGCTGGTTGGAAGGCATGAGATGCGATGTCCTGAGGTTGGGGGTTCCACGACCACCACTCCCAAGAGGAGGAGGCGGGTGGTGGTGGTCGGGGACTCTCTCCTCCGGGGGACTGAGTCATCTATCTGCCGCCCTGACCGGGAAAACCGAGAAGTCTGCTGCTTGCCAGGGGCTAAGATTCGCGATGTGACGGAGAGACTGCCGAGACTCATCAAGCCCTCGGATCGCTACCCCTTCCTGCTTCTCCACGTGGGCACCAATGATACTGCCAAGAATGACCTTGAGCGGATCACTGAGGACTACGTGGCTCTGGGAAGAAGGATAAAGGAGTTTGAGGCGCAAGTGGTGTTCTCGTCCATCCTCCCCGTGGAAGGAAAAGGCCTGGGTAGGGACCGTCGAATCGTGGAAGTCAACGAATGGCTACGCAGGTGGTGTCGGAGAGAAGGCTTTGGATTCTTTGACCATGGGATGGTGTTCCATGAAGGAGGAGTGCTGGGAAGAGACGGGCTCCATCTTACGAAGAGAGGGAAGAGCATCTTTGCCAGCAGGCTGGCTAACCTAGTGAGGAGGGCTTTAAACTAGGTTCACCGGGGGAAGGAGACCAAAGCCCTGAGGTAAGTGGGAAAGCGGGATACCGGGAGGAAGCACAGGCAGGAATGTCTGTGAGGGGAGGGCTCCTGCCTCATACTGGGAATGAGGGGCGATCAACAGGTTATCTCAAGTGCTTATATACGAATGCACAAAGCCTTGGAAACAAGCAGGGAGAACTGGAGGTCCTGGTGATGTCAAGGAACTATGACGTGATCGGAATAACAGAGACTTGGTGGGATAACTCACATGACTGGAGTAATGTCATGGATGGTTATAAACTGTTCAGGAAGGACAGGCAGGGCAGAAAAGGTGGGGGAGTAGCACTGTATGTAAGGGAGCAGTATGACTGCTCAGAGCTCCGGTACGAAACTGTAGAAAAACCTGAGTGTCTCTGGATTAAGTTTAGAAGTGTGTGCAACAAGAGTGATGTAGTGGTGGGAGTCTGCTATAGACCACTGGACCAGGGGGATGAGGTAGATGAGGCTTTCTTCCGGCAGCTCACGGAAGCGACTAGATCGCACGCCCTGATTCTCATGGGTGACTTTAATTTTCCTGATATCTGCTGGGAGAGCAATATAGCGGTGCATAGACAATCCAGGAAGTTTTTGGAAAGCGTAGGGGACAATTTCCTGGCGCAAGTGCTAGAGGAGCCAACCAGGGGGGGCGCTTTTCTTGACCTGCTGCTCACAAACCAGGTAGAATTAGTGGGGGAAGCAAAAGTGGATGGGAATCTGGGAGGCAGTGACCACGAGTTGGTTGAGTTCAGGATCCTGACGCAGGGAAGAAAGGTAAGCAGCAGGATACGGACCCTGGACTTCAGGAAAGCAGACTTCAACTCCCTCAGGGAACGGATGGGTAGGATCCCCTGGGGGACTAACATGAAGGGGAAAGGAGTCCAGGAGAGCTGGCTGTATTTCAAGGAATCCCTGTTGAGGTTACAGGGACAAACCATCCCGATGAGTCGAAAGAATAGTAAATATGGCAGGCGACCAGCTTGGCTTAACGATGAAATCCTAGCGGATCTTAAACATAAAAAAGAAGCTTACAAGAAGTGGAAGGTTGGACATATGACCAGGGAAGAGTATAAAAATATTGCTCGGGCATGTAGGAATGATATCAGGAGGGCCAAATCGCACCTGGAGCTGCAGCTAGCAAGAGATGTCAAGAGTAACAAGAAGGGTTTCTTCAGGTATGTTGGCAACAAGAAGAAAGCCAAGGAAAGTGTGGGCCCCTTAATGAATGAGGGAGGCAACCTAGTGACAGAGGATGTGGAAAAAGCTAATGTACTCAATGCTTTTTTTGCCTCTGTCTTCACTAACAAGGTCAGCTCCCAGACTGCTGCGCTGCGCATCACAAAATGGGGAAGAGATGGCCAGCCCTCTGTGGAGATAGAGGTGGTTAGGGACTATTTAGAAAAGCTGGACGTACACAAGTACATGGGGCCGGACGAGTTGCATCCGAGAGTGCTGAAGGAATTGGCAGCTGTGATTGCAGAGCCATTGGCCATTATCTTTGAAAACTCGTGGCGAACGGGGGAAGTCCCAGATGACTGGAAAAAGGCTAATGTAGTGCCAATCTTTAAAAAAGGGAAGAAGGAGGATCCTGGGAACTACAGGCCAGTCAGCCTCACCTCAGTCCCTGGAAAAATCATGGAGCAGGTCCTCAAAGAATCAATCCTGAAGCACTTACATGAGAGGAAAGTGATCAGGAACAGCCAGCATGGATTCACCAAGGGAAGGTCATGCCTGACTAATCTAATCGCCTTCTATGATGAGATTACTGGTTCTGTGGATGAAGGGAAAGCAGTGGATGTATTGTTTCTTGACTTTAGGAAAGCTTTTGACACGGTCTCCCACAGTATTCTTGTCAGCAAGTTAAGGAAGTATGGGCTGGATGAATGCACTATAAGGTGGGTAGAAAGTTGGCTAGATTGTCGGGCTCAACGGGTAGTGATCAATGGCTCCATGTCTAGTTGGCAGCCGGTGTCAAGTGGAGTGCCCCAGGGGTCGGTCCTGGGGCCGGTTTTGTTCAATATCTTCATAAATGATCTGGAGGATGGTGTGGATTGCACTCTCAGCAAATTTGCGGATGATACTAAACTGGGAGGAGTGGTAGATTCGCTGGAGGGGAGGGATAGGATACAGAAGGACCTAGACAAATTGGAGGATTGGGCCAAAAGAAATCTGATGAGGTTCAATAAGGATAAGTGCAGGGTCCTGCACTTAAGACAGAAGAATCCAATGCACCGCTACAGACTAGGGACCGAATGGCTAGGCAGCAGTTCTGTGGAAAAGGACCTAGGGGTGACAGTGGACGACAAGCTGGATATGAGTCAGCAGTGTGCCCTTGTTGCCAAAAAGGCCAATGGCATTTTGGGATGTATAAGTAGGGGCATAGCGAGCAGATCGAGGGACGTGATCGTTCCCCTCTATTCGACATTGGTGAGGCCTCATCTGGAGTACTGTGTCCAGTTTTGGGCCCCACACTACAAGAAGGATGTGGATAAATTGGAGAGAGTCCAGCGAAGGGCAACAAAAATGATTAGGGGTCTAGAACACATGACTTATGAGGAGAGGCTGAGGGAGCTGGGATTGTTTAGTCTACAGAAGAGAAGAATGAGGGGGGATTTGATAGCTGCTTTCAACTACCTGAAAGGGGGTTCCAAAGAGGATGGCTCTAGACTGTTCTCAATGGTAGCAGATGACAGAACGAGGAGTAATGGTCTCAAGTTGCAGTGGGGGAGGTTTAGATTGGATATTAGGAAAAACTTTTTCACTAAGAGGGTGGTGAAACACTGGAATGCGTTACCTAGGGAGGTGGTAGAATCTCCTTCCTTAGAGGTTTTTAAGGTCAGGCTTGACAAAGCCCTGGCTGGGATGATTTAACTGGGACTTGGTCCTGCTTCGAGCAGGGGGTTGGACTAGATGACCTTCTGAGGTCCCTTCCAACCCTGATATTCTATGATATTCTATGGTAAGGAGTTCCACAGATTGATTGTGCGTTGTGTAAAAAAAAAAACAACTTCCTTTTGTTTATTTTAAACCTGATGCCTATTAATTTCATTTGGTGACCCCCTAGTTCTTGTGTTATGAGAAGGAGTAAATAACACTTCCTTATTTACTTTCTTGACACCAGTTATGATTTTATAGACCTCTATCATATCCTCCCTTAGTCATCTCTTTTCCAAGCTGAAAAGTCCAAATCTTATTAATCTCTTCTCATACAGAAGGTGTTCCATACCCTAATCATTTTTGTTGCCCTTTCTTTTCTAATTCCAATATCTTTTTTGAGATGGAGTGATCACATCTGTATGCAGTATTCAAGATGTTGGCATGCCATGGATTTATAGAGAGGCAATATGATATTTTCTGTCTTATTATCTATCCCTTTCTTAATGATTCCTAACATTGTGTTAGCTTTTTTGACTGACGCTGCACATCGAGTGGATGTTTTCAGAGAATTATCCACAATGACTCCAAGATCTCTTTCTTGAGTGGTAACAGCCAATTTAGACCCCATCATTTTGAATGTATATTGGGATTATGTTTTCCAATGTGCATTACTTTGCATTTATCAACATTGAATTTCATCTTCCATTTTGTTGTCCAGTCACCCAGTTTTGAGAGACCCTTTGTAGCTCTTTGCAGCCTGCCTGGGACTTACCTATCTTGAGCAATTTTGTATCATCTGCAGATTTTGCCACCTCACTGTTTACCCCTTTTTTCAGATCACTTATGAATATATTGAATAGGACTGAGCACAGTACAGACCCCTGGGGACACCATTATTTTACCTCTCTCCATTCTGAAAACTGACCATTTATTCCTACCCTTTGTTTCCTGTCTTTTACCCAGTGACATATGAGGGTGGCAGCCTGGAAGTGCTGTTCGACCAGCCTGCTCAGGCGTGCTCTATTCCAGTGCAGTACCTGTGACATATGAGGATGGCAGCTTGAAAGTGCTGCTTGGCCCAGCCCACTGAGTCCAGGGACATATAAGGGGTCTGCTTGAAAGTGCTGCTTGATCCGGTCCACTCAGACTTCCTCTGTTAATTTTGTGTGTGTGTGTGTGTGTGTGTGTGTGTGTGTCTGTGTGTGTGTTCATCTGACTCTGGGGCTATCTGCAGGTTCCCTCAGCCTCTCCTCATAACTCATGTGTTCCAGTCCCCCAATCATTTTTGTTGCCCTCCGCTGGACTCTCTCCAATTTTTCCACATCCTTCTTGTAGTGTGGGGCCCAAACTGGACACAGTACTCCAGATGAGGCCTCACCAATGTCGAATAGAGGGGTATGATCACGTCCCTCGATCTGCTGGCAATGCCCCTACTTATACATCCCTAGTCTACGGAAGAGAAGAATGAGGGGGGTTTGATAGCTGCTTTCAACTACCTGAAAGGGGGTTCCAAAGAGGATAGCTCTAGACTGTTCTCAGTGGTAGCAGATGACAGAACAAGGAGTAATGGTCTCAAGTTGCAGTGGGGGAGATTTAGGTTGGATATTAGGAAAAACTTTTTCACTAGGATAGTGGTGAAGCACTGGAATGGGTTACCTAGGGAGGTGGTGGAATCTCCTTCCTTAGAAGTTTTTAAGGTCAGGCTTGACAAAGCCCTGGCTGGGATGATTTAATTGGGGATCGGTCCTGCTTTGAGCAGGGGGTTGGACTAGATGACCTCCTGAGGTCCCTTCCAATCCTGATATTCTATGATTCTATGAAAACACAAGTGACAGAAGCAGTACATTATTAGAATTACAGAACCCTACCACCCAGAAGAGTAACCCTAATAAATGAGTGTACCCCAAAGTAACAGCAAATCTGGTAACATACATCCCTATTTGATATCTTTTTTTGATGAGATTACTAGTTTGACAGAATCTATTTTCCATAAACCCATGTTGATATCCGATGAAGTGAGCCGTAGTTCATGAAAGCTTATGCTCAAATAAATTTGTTAGGCTCTAAGGTGCCACAAGTACTCCTTTTCTTTTTGCGAATACAGACTAACATGGCTGCTACTCTGAAACCTAGCATTAATTACATTACTGTCTTTTAGCTTTTGATTAGTCAAGTACCATATTGGCTGCTCTACTATCAATGTCAGGCTGACATGCCTATAATTACCCAGGTCATCCCATTTATCTTTTTTAAATAATGGCACAACATTAGATGTCTTCCAGTTTTCTGGAATTTCCCTAGAATTCCAAGACTTATTGAATATCAACATAAATGATCCAAAAAGAAAAGGAGTACTTGTGGCACCTTAGAGACTAAGCAATTTATTTGAGCATAAGCTTTCGTGAGCTACACCTCACACGAAAGCTTATGCTCAAATAAATTGCTTAGTCTCTAAGGTGCCACAAGTACTCCTTTTCTTTTTGTGAATACAGACTAACACGGCTGTTGCTCTGAAACCTGTCATAAATGATCCAGTGAGCTTCTCAGCCAAGCCTTTTAAAATTGTTGAATGCAACTTATCTGGACCTGTTGAATTACAAATGTCTAACCTTATGCCATGTCTACACTAAAAATTTAGGTTGACCCAGCTACAACGCTCGGGGGGGGGGGGGGGGCGGGGGGCAGTGTGTGTGAAAAATCTGGTTAAGCTGACATACTTTGTAACTAATGTGTTGCTCTTACCAAGAACTGTAAAAATGTACAATGTGCCCCATCTTTTGGAAAATCCCTTGAACATGTTGGGAGTGATACATAAGAACACACTTTATGTTAAAAGGCCTTTTAATGCTAAGGCTGCACTGTTAATGCCTGTAAACAGTCTTGGAACTTTTCACAGGAGAAAAGACATTCCAGACCTGATGTGCTGTATGAAAAGGGAAACTGAGGCACACTACCATATTGCTTTCACGGCTAAATGCCAAGACTCTTATACTATGGACAACATTAATATCTACATTGACTCAATATTAATTGGGTTCCAAACATCTTCCAGAGTTTGTATAAATAAAGTAGCTATTTTCTTTAGCTCTTGGCAAGATCACATGAGGTATACAGGAACCACGCTGCAAGAGCAGATCCAAGCCACTATTGTTCTAATCAGGTTTTACTTTGAGTTTGTAAAGAGATTCAATCATGTTATTAAACATGACTTTGATAAACCATTTGTATTATACACCAATACTAGCGGGGAACATCACAGAAGCAAAGGGAAGCCACAAGAATGGTCATATGACCCTCCCTAACAGTATGTTTTGGGTGCCCAGGGCAGCTGGTAGAGAGGTAAATCACTGTGAGGCAGGGGGTGGGGCTGGGGCAGACCCGGCTGGTAGTTCCTACCCTGCACTGGGCTCAGCAGCTAGTCCCAGCTGGGTTGGGGAGGATGGGTCTTCCTCTTCCCCTGCATGGCATCTGGGTCCAGGTCAGACCCACCCCCAGATTTCTCCCCCAGCTGCAGGAAGCTCTGCAAACTCCCCCACTCCCACACCATTGCTCCTCAGCTGCAGGGGGAGGGAATCACTGTATAGGAAGCTGCTCCCCCATCTGCCCAACCCCCATGCATCCAGACCAGTTGTCATCCAGACCCTCCCGCCAAGCCTCAT
The DNA here is from genome assembly GCF_015237465.2 of Chelonia mydas. Lineage (NCBI taxonomy): Eukaryota > Metazoa > Chordata > Testudines > Cheloniidae > Chelonia > Chelonia mydas. The sequence goes on along the minus strand of NC_057849.1, from coordinate 81,814 downwards.
CCCCCTGACTGAGAACCCCCCCAATGAACCCCACTCCACCTGCATCACCCTGATGAGCCACACGCTCTTGGATCCCCCCCACCACTGAGCCCCACTCCCCCAACATCTGGACCTCCACACACACAGACCCCCCTGCTGAGCTCTATTCTTCCCCCAAGCCCTGTCCACTGCACCCCAACCACCTTCAGCTAGACTGCCCTGCAGAGTCCCATTGCCATTGCACCCAGAATCCCCCAATAAGCCCCTGTGCATCCAAATCCCCCCCACATCCAGATCCCCCACTGAGCCACCCACCCCAGAGTGCCCCACACAGAACCCTCTCAACCCACACCTGGATTCCCCCACACTAAGATCCCGCCTTGCTGAGCCTGCCCGCTAGCACCTGGTGCACGTGGCATGGAGGGCAGGGCTCTGGGTGTCTCTGGGCAGGCCCGGTCCTTGCGCAGTGTCAGGGCTGGGTGCAGCCTCATCTGAGTCGCGTCCTGGGGGCAGCTGCAGGGCGATCTCCCATCTCGGTCCAGCCGGGGCCTGGGCTCCCCGAGGCCACGCTGCAGCCTCCACATTTACTTGACAATTAAAACTTGCAGAATTTTGCAAACTTTTAAAATATTGTGCACAGACCCTTTAAGGGCTTGGCCCAGGACGCCCCAGGGGGGTCACGCTCGCAGCCCTGCCCCCGGCCACCCCTCAGCACTCGGGGCGCAGCGCGGCAGAGGAGCCCGGTTTGTGGGCGTGACCGGACCACCGCGAGACTCGGCTAATGGGGGGCACGGCCCGATTCCCCCCCATCCCCCTTCATGGAGCAGCCTTTAGCCCCGCCCTTTCCTCCACCCGCGACCAGAGAGGCGGACCAATACCCTCATCCTGTGGCGGCCGGCCCCAGGAGGGCTGCTCTATCCGCCCCGGAGGCTGAGCTCTATCGTCACCCTGGGCGCCGCCGGAAGCCGCTCTCTATGGTCTCAGGCGGGCCACTCTGCCCAGCGGGAGGTTTCTCACTGCTCAGACTCTGTCCGGCCGGCGCTGTTGTGCGGGCGCCGGTTGCTCCGTGGCCGCGGGATGGGGCGGAGCCGGAGCGCGCGGCGCGCAGCGCGGGACCAGGCGGTAGGTGAGCGCGTGGCCTCGGCTGCGCCCGGGCGGACCCGGGGCCGGAGCCCGCCGGGCCCGGGGCTCTGCCGAGCCCGCTCCCGCCCGCCGGCCCGCGCCTCCCGCCCTGCTCCGTGGCCGCGTGGGCCCAGGGCCTGGCACCCAGGGCCTGGCACCCAGGGCTGGCCTCGACCTTCTCGGCCTCGCCGCGGTGCGGCCTGGAGCTCGCTGGGGCGCGCGGCTGAGCGACCCCGGCCGTTTCCTGACCGGCCAGCGGGCTCCTGGCGCCGGCCGCGGCGCGGCCCCCCGGGCCGGGGACACGCCCAACGGGCGCGAAGTGTCAGCGAAACGGTGCCGCAGCCATTGCCGGAGTCTTAGACCTGACCCAGCGCAAGGGAAGTGGCCTCGGCCGACAGCCTCCCCAAGCTAGCGACCTTGGCGCTACAAACAGCCTGTCAGAACCGGCAACGGCTCCCCCGGCCGCCGGCACACAACCCCTGCCTCCCCCCGGACCTGGCAAGGCCCACAGCGGCCGCCCCCCGCCCCGGCCCAGCGCGCCCCGGCCCAGCGCACCCCGCCCCGCTCCACTCCACAGCCCCCTCCGCGGCCGGCTTGGCCTGCTGGTCCCCCACCTGCTCCCCAAAGCCTAGCCCAGCACACAGAGCCCCCCCCAGCCAGGCCCACAGCGCCCAGCCAGACACGCAGCCCCCTTAACCCCTCCTCCGCCTTCTCCTCCCCCCAGCCCTGCTCGGCACACAGCGCCGCTCCCCCCCGGCACACAGCACGCCCGCCCCCAGCCCTGCCTGGCACACGGCTGAGTCCTGCTCCCATCTCCGAAGCGTGGCACGCAGCCCCCTCCAGCCCAGCTCGCCCGCGCCTCAGCCTGGCTGGCCCACGGGACCCTGCCCCCGGCTCCAGAGCTTGGCATACAGCCTCCCCCCCAGCCCGGCCAGCCACGCTACACCGCCGCTCCCCCCAGAGCCTGGCACACAGGCTCCCCCCGAGCCTCCAGCACCAGCAGGCCCCTGCCTGTCCCCCCCTCCCCCCCACGGGCAGAGCTCCCCGGGCAGCCCGAGCCTTCCCCCTCGCCCCGCCCCCACAGCCCAGGCACCCAGCGCTCCCTCGCCGCCGCCCGCCTCACCTCCTTGGGTCCGGGGGAGCTGGGGCTGGCACCTGCAGGGGGAAAGCCCCCCTCCACCCGGCCGCCTCTCACCTGCAAGCTCGTTGCTGCTCATCCCACCGGAGCCCTTTTTGGCGCCCTAGGCAGTCTCCTACTTCACCTAGTGGTACACCGGCCCTGGGCTTTGTGCACACATGGGGATCAGACTGTTTCACCCCTTCAGGGCTATCAGTTAGTGCAGGGGTTCTCACAACAAAGTTCTGGGGGCCTCAGAGCGAGGCCACCAACTCTTGCTGGTGGCCACTCAGACAATTTTTCCTAAAATTCTTAATTAACTTTAGGAAAAACAAATATGCATATACGTGTCCAAATATTCTAATTTATTTATGAAGGGTTTTTTTTGCAGACTCAATAATAAAAATAATGTACAATTGTGTCTCTTCTTTAGTGGCCATATACAAAATAGACACACAAATAAGATATTTTGCACATTCTTGTTTTTTGTTATTTCTTTTGCTTTTTGGTTGCTTTTTTCACAGCAGACTTACTAGCTAGCTTGGAGGCTGTGAAAACTGATATTAACAAATATAAATTTTCACAGCGGACTTACTCAGCTTTGCAAGCCAGGGGACAAATTAAACCCTGGATGGGGAAGTGAGCATGGAGACAGCGGGGGCCAGGGGTAATGGGAGGCTGCATGGGAGTCTGGGGCGGCAGTGGGGACCAGGGGCAATGTGTGTGGGGGTGAGCCCAGGGCTGTAGCTGGTGCCTGTGCGGCCAGGGCCCCGAGACCACAGTCCCACTGGTGGTGGCCAGAGTTCCGGGGCCGGGAGAGACAGCAGGGATCAGGGGCACTGGAGTGTGTGTGTGTGTGGTGAGCTCAGGGCCAGAACCCAAAGCTCCACGACCAGAGCCTGCTGCGTGCCACCCCAGGGCTGAAGCCCAGGCTTCACTATCCCAGGGAAGATGGGGAATTCACTGGCTGCTTGCTTCTCTGACATTTTGGCTCCAGACGGGGAGGAGGGAGGTGGCCCTGGGGGAGGATCCACTGCCTGGGAGCCTGTGGGTGCAAGAAAATCTCCTGGTGGCTGCATTTGAGAAATGGTGAGCTAGTGTATAGCACCCATGGCCATTTGGGAAAGCAGTATTTCAGATATTGAGGGTTAAGTTAAGAACTCTGTCTCAGCTTGGAAGTAAACTGTTGCTCCAAAGAGAGTGAAAAGTGCATGTGCAGCATGACTGACTTCTAGAGAAATTTTGTGCCACTGCGCATCTGCAGAATTCATGTCCCTGGCATATTTCTTTGCTTCTCCACAGAAAAAAGACTTCTGACAGGAAAGCAAAGAGAAGCCACAAGAGTGGTCACATGCCCCTCCCCAGCAGCGCTGGTGCCTTGGAGATGTAAATCACAGCAGGGCTGTGCCTGGAAGTGAGCGAGAGATGTCCCTCTCGCTCACTATCACAGTGTGCCTGGAGCTGAGGAGGGGCTGGGCTGGGCTGGGGAGGGCCTGGCAGGTCCAGCTGCTAGTCCTGGTTGGGGGAGGACAGGACTACCATGGGCTGCTCCTGTGGCCAGGTCAGAGCTGATCCCAGAAATCTCCCCTGGCTGCAGGAAGCTCCACACCCCCTCTGCTTCCTGCCCTCATTGCTCCCCAGCCACAGGGGAGGGGTCACGGTATGCAGAGCTGTCCCTCCATGCATCTGGACTCCCTGTGCAGAGACCTAGCTATCTTCACCTGGACCCCCGCAGTCTCTCATTCCCCCTGCACCCAGAACCCCCCAACAAGCCCCTGTGCATCCAGTTCCTCCTGCACACGGACCTCACATTAAGCCCCTCCACACTTAGCTACTGCTGGGCTGACTCTGCTTGCCTCACACATGGATCGGAGGGCAAGGCTGGGTGTGCCTTTGAGACTCTGGCCCTCTTGCTCACTCTTGTGATGCCCCTGGCACAGAAAGACGGGGCCCTGAGGTTTTTCCTGTTTCATTGATGGAGCCCGGGCTCTAGGACTCTGCAGGGTGGGAGGGTACCAGAGTTCCAACTTTAGTCCAAGCCCAGAAGTCTGCACAGCAGCCTGAACAGCCCTGCAGCCTGAGCCCTGTGAGCCCGAGTTGGCTGGCATGGGCCAGCCACAGGCTTTTCTTTGCTTTGTAGCCATACTCTTAAAGTCTTCTGTGCTTGACATACGTGGAAATATTAGTATTGCAATCTGTTCTGTGGAGCAATATAGATGTGCTTGTAAGGAATCTGTTTGTCAAAAAACATTTCCTGAATCTTTTGTTGTCTGTACTGTTACAGACATGCTTGCTGACAGGTATTTTGAAATAAATTACCAAAATAATTGAAAATGGCATGATTATATTGTGTTATTTTGACAAAATATGCAGGATTTTGCAGAATTTTTAATTTTTTGGCTCAGAATTCCCTCAGGAGTAGTGACTGGGGTTCTGGTGCAAGCTAGAGGGTTTACAGGAAGTCTGTTGTCACAGTAATTGGGTGGGCTCAAGGTTACATTCTGTGGTTATGAACTATACACACATTCTGTGAATTCAATTCCTACCCTTGGCAGTTTTTAGGCCAGTGGCTCTCAACTTTTCCAGATTACTGTACCCCTTCCAGGAGTCTGATTTGTCTTGCATACCCCAAAGTTTCACCTCACTTAAAAACTGCTTGCTTACAAAATCGGACATAATAATACAAAAATGTCACAGCACACTATTACTGAAAAATTACTTAATTTCGAAGTTTTACCATATAATTAGAAAATAAATCAATTGGAATATAAATATTGTTACGTTTCAATGTATGGTATATAGAGCTTCATAAACAAGTCACTGTATGAAATTGTAGTTTGTACTGAATTTGCTAGTGTTTTTTATGTAGCCTGTTGTAAAATTAGGCAGCTATCTCAATGAATTAGCCATCATGGGGTGGGGCAAGAGCAGTAGATGCAGGATCCTGAGCAAGGTCTTGACTCCCTTTCTAGTACAGTTTTTACAGAAGAAGAGAGGAACTCTCTCTGCCTCTGATGCCTATGGCATAGGGTTACGTTGTGGCACAAAGAGTTCATGCATCAGATTTGGACTGCATATTGGGCCACTGATGCTCCAGTCTCCTGACCTCACATAAGCTGTTGGTGAGTCCCCATGACTGGTATGGTGGGAGGGGATAGTGCATCTGTGGGTACAGCAGAAGTGTGTAGTCTGTCAGTGCCCTAGCCCTGCTGCCAGGCAGCATGTTTCACTTGGGCATTGAGAAAAGGAGTACTTGTGGCACCTTAGAGACTAGTCTCTAAGATGCCACAAGTACTCCTTTTCTTTTTGCGAATACAGACTAACATGGCTGTTACTCTGAAAATTGGGCATTGAGGAAACGCACTGGGCCTGTGACTTTCCAAGGGATGGACTAACTTGCTTTCTAAAAAAGGAAAGGGCCTGAGCTGCCCTGTTTAGATCCAGCTGTTTCTTTGTGGCTACTCCTAGGTAGACATCAGCAGACTGTGAGTGAGCAGTCCTTCTTGTTCCCTGTTCAGATTCAGGGCACTAACGACAGCAGTATTGTCAGTAAATGCTCCACCGCTGCTCTTGGCTACATCCAGGATGGCTTCCTACAGTACTTCGTTACCAAGAGATGCAGACGAGCGCCGCTGATTCATTGGTGAGGAATGGGCTTTGGTTTGATTTGGTTCTTGCTATCCTTTGGGAGGGGCTACTGATACTTAGTGGCAGGGGGGATTGCTGTGATTGGTTTTATTTTGTGGGTAGAACTTCCATTGGTCTCTATTGTCAGTAAATCATAGCCTGGCCTTCAGTCTTGGTCATTCTTTTTTTTAATAAGGGAAATGCACTGTCATGATTGAGCAGAAAGCTATGCTCAATGTTAAGAGGTAACATTTCTGAGTGTTCTAAGATCCATGTGTGCAGTGAGATTGTCCTAAACATTACTGTGCAATAACAGGGGCACAAGTATACATTAGGGTGCAATTTTAGTGCCATTTGGAAATGGAGTTCCTGAAATATAGGCTCCCGCCAAAGATGGGTTTTAAAATTTTCAGATGGTGTAACAGGGTTCCACTCACTGCAGGTGCACCTTCTTATGGCTAGGTTTGGGAATTAGCCCTTGCACCCATTTCACACCCCTTTCTTTTGGTTGCTTGTGCTGTGGCCTCTCTCTCTCTCCGGGACTCAGGGTGCTCCTTCTTCATGACTCGTCCCTTTAGCCAAGTCACTGTATAGTCCTCCAGTTCTGAGGTAACAAAGTCCCACCGGACAAGTTGTCCTTATGCTGTTTCAGGCAATCTTCTGTTCCAGCTCCAGTTTGTTTGCCATTTTTGCAGTGGCTGGTAGGGGAACCTGGACCCATCTGCTACTGTGGTTCTAGCCCAGGGACCCTGAAACTAGCAACCTAGGTCTGCTAAGTCTCAGACCCTGTTGCTGTTTCTCTGGGCTCTTTCCTGCTCCATCTCTTTATCTCCTTGGCATATCTATGGGTTTACAACTGGAGCTTCTGCCCCTCTCTGTGGCTACTTCACCTTCTTAACCACTTGTCAAATTTCCTAGTCCAGGGCAGGATCCAAGGCTTATCCTGTCTCTGGATTTACTCCTTGACCTTGGCCAACTCTCTTTTCCTCTAGTGAGTGACTGCAGAAGTCATCCCTGTCACCCCCTCCTTCTCTCACTTCCTGGCTTTATGCTCCTATCCCTGCTCCTTCCCTCAGCTGTGCTTCATCTGCCACTAGACCTTATCAGTGTCTGGTTCCCCTGCAGCATAGAAGGTTAATTGGTCCTTTCTGGCACACATTACCATGCTCAGGGCTCATGTGGTGTGGACACCCCATCACAGTTAAACTTTTTTTCCAAAGGTCTAGGGAAGAAGGCTATTAACTTTCATAAAATTTATATCACTGGATTGTCCGAGTTTAGAAATATTTCAAAACTTACAGCTCTATAAAACTTTAGCACCACTGCTTACAGGTAGTTTCCTTAGCAGCTCTTTTGTGATTTACTCATTTGAATCCTTAGGGGAACAGACACTGCTCCTTAAATCAAAGGATGAAGAGTTCAAATCCTCCTCTAGTGAGTTTTGTGTGCTATGCATGTTGCTCTCAGTCTTTCTTTTGCCTGGTATAGTAGAGGCTTATGTGGGAGGGTCTAGCTGTCGTGGTGAAAATGACACCAGAGAGGATGGGATGGGAGTCCTGGTCAGGATGAATCAGTTCTATGCCAGAAGAGGCCCACTGATTTCCAGCATTAGGCACAATTGACTGGATCTGTGCTGGGAGCTGGGAATAGGAATGCTTGGTGCAGGCCACAGGCCCGTAATGCTGAGTCTAGGAGATGGGGGAGGAGAACACCAGTGGTAATGAATGGGCCATTTCACTTCAGAGGACATCCTGGACATACTTCCCAACTGCTCAGCTACTAGCTCTGCCCTCCTCCTGGACCCTCCATGTCCTCAGTAGGCCTGGAGTGGCCTTGGGAAGAAAGGACAGTGGTAGCTGCCGGACTGTGAGAAGCACGTTTACCAACTGGAGACAGCAAAGGGGAAAGACAAATTAAACAAATTAGAGGATTGGGCCAAAATAAATCTGATGAGGTTCAATAAGGACAAGTGCAGAGTCCTGCACTTAAGGTGGAAGAATCCCATGCACTGCTACAGACTAGGGACTGAATGGCTCGGCAGCAGTTCTGCGGAAAAGGATTACAGTGGACGAGAAGTGAAATCCTAGGGATTACAGTGGACGAGAAGCTGGGTATGAGTCAACAGTGTGCCCTTGTTGCCAAGAAGGCTAACTGCATTTTGGGCTGTGTAAGTAGGGGCGTTGCCGCAGATCGAGGGACACGATCATTCCCCTCTGTTCAACATTGGTGAGGCCTCATCTGGTGTACTGTGTCCACTTTTGGGCCCCACACTACAAGAAGGATATGGAAAAATTGGAACGCATCCAGCGGAGGGCAACAAAAATTATTAGGGGACTGTAATACATTACTTATGAAGAGAGGCTGAGGGAACTGGAATTATTTAGTCTGCAGAAGAGAAGAATGAGGGGGGATTTGATACCTGCTTTCAACTACCTGAAAGGTGGTTCCAAAGAGGATGGATCTAGACTGTTTTCAGTGGTTGCAGAGGACAGAACAAGCAGTAATGGTCTCAAGTTGCAGTGTGGGAGACTTAGGTTGGATATTAGGAAAAACTTTTTCACTAGGAGGGTGGTGAAACACTGGAATGCGTTACCTAGGGAGGTGGTAGAATCTCCTTCCTTTGAGGTTTTTAAGGTCAGGCTTGAGAAAGCCCTGGCTGGGATGATTTAGTTGGGGATCAGTCCTGCTTTGAGCAGGGGGTTGGACTAGATGACCTCCCGAGGTCCCTTCCAACCCTGATATCCTATGATTCTATTAGAGGAATCAAGCTCCGGACTGCCTACTCCACTTCAGGGACTAGAGTAGCAGGAATGGGCTACGCATGCTGTTCTGCAGCACAGGGGAATCACAGAGGTGTGAAGTAGAGGAGGAGGGAATGAGGCCTTTTGGGAAAGGAATGGGTTCTGAAAGAAGGGAGTGAAGTTCCCACGAGAAGGGGAGTGTGGCGTTTTTGAGTGAAAGGGGAAATCTGGATACAACAGTTGGATTTTATTTCCTAGGGGTTACTATGTCCGGGCCCGAGCTGTGGATCATTGTGTGCGAGAGTTTCTGCTCCAGAGTCAAGGCCACCCCAGGAGACAGGTGAATTCTCTGGGGGAGGAGTGCAGGGCCTGAGCTCCCATTGTGGGTCTGGGGAGACCTCCTTGGGGTCTGTGGTCTGCATTAGTGTGGCATATCTCCTGTCATCCCTTCCCAGGAAGGCACAGATGGGTATATAAGACTGGCACCATTAGTGCCCACTTTTGTTCTTGGAGCCTGGGCAGAGGAGACAAAATCCTTGGGAGGGGGGCACTGTCTGTGTACATGTTCCTACTACTGGGGGTTTGCCACGCTAGGCTAATGCCCCATGGATGTTGGCACCTACATACTCTAGTGCTTTGTGCCCTGCAAATAGCCAGGCTGCTGCTGGAGTTAAATAACATTCTCTCCCCCTCCCCGCAGATCCTTTCTTTTGGTGCTGGCTTTGACTCCCTGTATTTCCGCCTAAAGGCTGTGGGTCTTCTGAGTTGCACTGTGGTGTATGAGGTAGATTTCCCAAGTGTGGCAAGCCGGAAAGCTGCTCTGATCAAGGGTACGGAGAACCTGGCCATGGTCGTGGGAGGAGTTGGAGGGAGAGAATCAGGTATGACATTTCTGGCTGCAGCAGGCTAGCCAGAATGCAACTTACCTGTCATCTGATGCAGAGGCAGAGTATGTAGGTGGAGTTTCCACAAGGGATACTGGGAATACACTGGTTGTAAGTTTCCTTGGCCTTTTGCAGATCATTCTTGACATTGTCCCTCTGTGGCCTATTAGTGATGGGAGTCTGTGGCATGGGTTTTCCCAGTCTCCTGCCCAGTGTTTCCTCTAATTTTTCCCACACATGTGTGAAATGAATTTTGTTATGTACAGCAATATGGAGGTGATGTGTGACACATCACCTCCATATTGGTGCACATAACAAAATTCATGTGGCGGGGGTTGGGTCGAGGGGTTTGGAGTGTGGGAGGGGGCTCAGGGCTGGGGCAGAGGTTTGGGGTGTGGGGGGATGAGGACCCTGGCTGTGGGTACAGGCTCTGAGGTGGGGCAAGGATGAGGGGCTCAGGGCTGGGGCAGAGGGTCGGAGTGGGGGGTATGGTCTCCAGCTGGGGGTGCGGGCTCTGGGATGGGGCCAGGGATGAGGGGTTTGGGATGCAGGCTGCCCTGGGGCTACAGTGGGGAGAGAGGACTCCCCCCAGCTCTCTCTTCTCACAGCAGCACCTGGGCTGGGGCAGGAGAGGTGTCTCTCCCCCGGCCACAGCAGGTCCAGGCCAGGGCAGGTCCGGGGCTGGGGGAGGGGCGCTTCTCCCCACTGCAGCAGGTCCAGAGCTGGGGGAGGGGTGCCTCTCCCCGCTGCAGCAGGTCCGGGGCTGGGAACGGGGCGCCTCTTCCTGCTGCAGCACGTCCGGGGCTGGGCGCCTCTCTCTGCCACATCCCTGAGCGCCTGTGTGGCGCTTAATAGGCTGTTGCGCAGCTTAGAGGGAACTAAGCTTCTGCCCCCACATGCTGTCAGTGGGGGTGGGGACACTGTTGAGAGTGGGTTGTCTCTCATGTGGGTGTTCCTGTCACTCCTGCTGCTGCCAGCATATTAGCAAGGGGTCAGTGTTGTAATGAGGGTGTCTTGATTGTTTTCCCCCAGGAGCCATGAGCTTTTCTGTGGAGGATTATAAATTGCTGGGAGTGGATTTATCTGAGCTGTCTAAGCTGGAGCAAGCCCTAAAGGAGGCAGGCCTGGACCCTGAGGTTCCCACCATGCTTTTAGCAGAAGTGGTGCTCGCTTACATGGAGATCAGCAGGTTGGTTGGCTCACTCTCTTCCCTGTTAGCTAGGTGCCTAAGTGGGTGCAGTGAGGACAGTATTAGTATGTGGAGAAGGTCTGAGAGTGGAAAGTCTGGTCCTGGAGACCTATATCTGGTGCCTTTTGGCTGTTCCCTGGGTGAACTGTGGAAGCCACTGGCAGCTACTTAGTTAGAGCTGCCATGGGGTAAATCCCTTCATTAAGTAGGTAATCTGCAGAACTACATCTCAAATGGGAATGGCTTTGGATTCTGGCAGCTCCTAGAGCCCTCTGGGCAGCTGGGGGAGGGCTCTTGCAGCTTCCCAGCACCAGATGCTTCTCTGCTCAGCACACTTCCCTCCAAACAGAAGAATCATCTCCATTGGCACCGTCTGTGGATCTGTAGAAAGGTTCCTGGTGCCTGTTCCCATCTCTGCTGGGGCCACAGCCTTCTCAATTTCTCTCCTCTGCCTGTGGCTTTGATAGGTCGGATGCTTTGATCCAGTGGGCAGCTCAGCATTTCCCCTGTGCACAGTTTGTGGTCTATGAGCAGATGCACCCTGAGGACCCCTTTGGTCGCATCATGCAGCAGCACTTCAGCCGGCTGAACTCTGTGCTGCACACCCTAGCCCAGTATCCCAATTGTGAGGCGCAGAGGAGACGCTTTCTCCAGCGGGTAGGTGGTTATGGTCCTGGAGCAGGTGTGGGTTCTGAGCCATCTGGGACAGAACATAACTTCAGAAGGCAGGGATGATCCCACTGGGCTTTGGTGTGGGTTGGTCAGAACCAGGCCAGGGATAAGAGGCACTATCCACTCCAGCAGCCACATGGCCTCCTCTCCCCATGCCCAGTCTCTTAGAGCACCTTCTCTTGTCTGACAGCTCTCTCCATGCAGGAGCTAGTACACTGCTTATTGTGGTGAAGCTGCATCCCTCGGAGGATCCCACAAGTTTAGGGCCTATTAGCTGGGGTACAATGAGTGTCGACTCTGAGCTAGTCACAGCAACATGCTCAGGATGGGGCATTTGCTGCAGTGTGAATCCTGGAGACAGGAGGTATGCCCCCACCATGGGGATTGAGCTGTCCATGTTCAGGCCAGCCAATTGTGTGGGAATCTGGCCAGCACTGCCAGTTTGAATATGTTTTAGAATTGGGAGCAGGTTGTGTCTGTCACTGGGGGAGTGAAGCCCCTGCTGTGAGGGAGTGGAGCGGGTTGTGGCTTTCTCCCTGAGGGAATGTGGGTCTCTGTTTTAGGGATGGGCCGAGTGCAGTATCATTGATATGAATGAGTTCTATGCCAGCTTTATCCCCGAAGATGAGCGACGGAGAGTGAAGGCTCTGGAGCCCTTTGATGAATATGAGGTAACTTTACCCCTTTTCTTTCTTACACCAGGGGCCTGGCTTTAAGGGGCTGTAGCTTCCCTGGTGGTCATGGGGCTGGCTGCACAGGTGCTGCTGGGGATATAGGTGTTACTGGGTAAACAGAAGAGGCCCTGGGAATCTGAGACCCAGTTAACACTGAGCCTGCAGGGAAGCTGCCCATGAAGCTGGGGCAGGCAGCAGATGTTCTGGCCTTTTAATATATGTTTCAGTGACTGCCTGCCTCCTGTCCCACAGCTGGCTGCACAGGCCCCATCCCATGGGCAGAGTCAGACCCAGTTCCCTAAACTTCCCAGAAGTCAGTGCAGGCCCCAGTGCTGCAGCTTACTTCCTGAGTGGGCCTCTGCCCTAGCTTCAGTCTTCAAGTGGGCTCAAGACCAGACCTAAGGTAAAGTGCCCGGATTACAACAGTGCGGTCTCTGCACCAGAGACAGGAAAAAGGAGAGCTTTCCTGGTGCTTTGTTGGAGACTTTGGCATCATTTTTAATAGGGTTGGGAATCTAACAGGTTAACCTTGTCTCCATCTGCTGTGGGCCTGCATCCCTTCCCCTACATCCCTCAGTGCCCCACTCCCCACCATCACTGCTGCAAAGATCTGAGTTTCTCTCTTCTGGCTTGCTGCAGGAATGGCACCTGAAATGTTCACATTACTTTATCCTGGCTGCATCGAAGGGGAAAGAGCTTGCCTGGACTCCTCTGTTCTCCAAGATGCCAGGTAAATATGAACTGACTCTCACTGGCACAGGCCTCTGAAAAGATCCAGGGGTATAGCCTTTCTCCAGAAAGAGCACATGAGATTCTGCCATCTGAGTAGACCTCTCCAGCCTTCCTGCTAATGATGACTTTGCAATCTGTAGCTGTCATAAATATAGAGAGAAGGGTAGCATAAAATCCCTCCTTGGCAGCTGTACTAAATCGCTTTACCAGTAAGGGGTTAAGAAGCTCAAATAACCTAGTTGGCTCCTGACCAGAAGGACCAATGAGAAAAGAAGATACTTTCAAATCTGGGTAGGGAGAGTTTGTTTGTGGCTCTCTTTGTTTGTTCCCTCTCTGGATGGAGGGAGAGACCAAGCAGGTACATCATCTCCTGAAAATATACCTGGAATGATCCATCTAAAATCGCAGAAATTGTAAGTAGGCAAGGAAATGCATTAGGTTATCTTTTGTTTTAGCTTGTGAATTTTCCTATGCTACAAAGGTAGTTTTATTCCTGTTTTTGTAATTGTGAAGCTGAGTCCAGAGGGGAGTCCTCTGTGTTTTAAATCTTTTTATTATCCTGTAAAGTTACCTTCCATCCTGATTTTGCAGGTGTGATTCTTTTACTTTTTGCTTTATAATAAAGTTCTTCTTTTAAGAACCTGATTGATTTTAGTGTCCTGAAGATAGAGGGTCTGGTCTGTACTCAAATTGTTAAGGCAATTAGTTGATATATTATTCTCAAGCCTCCCCAGGAAAGGGGGTGAAGGGGCTTGTGGGGATAGGGATTCCAAGTGACCCTTCCCTGAATTTTTGTGTAATTCACTTGGAGGTGGCAGCAATACTGTCCAAGGACAAGGAAAGGAATTTGTGCCTTGGGGAAGTTTTTAACCTAAGCTGGTAGACTATAAGCTTAGGGGGTCTTTCATGCGGGTCCCCACATCTGTACCCCAGAGTTCAGAGTGGCAGTAGCACTGACAGTAGCACTGAGGTCATATTTGCACCCTGCGATGTTGGTGTCCTGGCTCAGTGGGACTGAGCGGTGAGAGCTTTTCATTCCTTCAGGTTGTTACACTCTCCTAGTTTTGAGTTATTCTGGATGATGGCTGCAACTCCCCCCTCCCACCCACTGCTCATTTGTGGCATTCTTTAGACTCCGTGTCTCTGATTTTCTCTCTTCTGCCTCCCCACAAGGCCCTGTAGGCCATCCTGTTCTCTCTATTATATATAGCAGGCTTGGCCAAACCGCGGCTCATGAGCTGCATGCGGCTTTTTTACTGTTAAAGTGCGGCTTGTGCAGCCCCCAGACCATTTTCTGCTTACTAGACTAGGGGTTGGGAGCTCGGGCTTCTGCCATGTGGTGGGGCTCAGGGCTTTAACCCCACGTTGGGGAGAGGCTTCTGCCCCATGGGGTTGAAGGCCCGGGGCCTCCTGCGGGGCTGAAGGTCCGCGCTTCCCCCACCTCCCGAATCTGGTAGGCAGAGGAATGGTGCTCGGGCCTCCAGGAAATAATTCAAGAGAATTTAAACCCTGGTGAACCCAATAGCATGAGAGTGAGGCTGATAGAGAAATTTGCACATGCGCATTGTACAAGGAAATAGCATCATTCTGTATTCAGATGTTGCGCTGTGTGGACCTTGTATGCAAATGATCTCCCTGCATCTGCAGAATACAGACTGTGTTTACTGTTCGTAAGTCACATTTGAATAGTTTTAGATTTAAGTGTTAACCCTGTGTTAATTTTGTGGATGACAATTGTTAGAGGGCTTTCCCTTCACCCTGCCACTTCCCTGGTTCTTGTCACGCAGACAGCAAGCAGCAAAAGACCAGAAGTCCGAAGTACAGACAATGCAATGTTTATTGGGGTTAATTTCCAGCAAGCATGATTCCAATTTCCCACCCGCTTCCTGTTTGACCCCAGTTTATATAGTAATATTCTCAGCTATACCTTAATCGATCATTTTACTGAAATTTAACTAACCAATCCTAACATATTGTAACATAATTCTCTAACCAATTATATCTCAGGTTTCAGAGTAGCAGCCGTGTTAGTCTGTATCTGCAAAAAGAAAAGGAGTACTTGTGGCACCTTAGAGACTAACAAATTTATTTGAGCATAAGCTTTCATGAGCTACAGCTCACTTCATGCATCTGATGAAGTGACCTGTAGCTCACGAAAGCTTATGCTCAAATAAATTTGTTAGTCTCTAAGGTGCCACCAGTACTCCTTTTCTTTTTGCAATTATATCTCACTACCTCAATTAACTTACACCTAGCAAAATTAATTATACAGCAGACAGAAACAATTAGAGAACCAGACAGATTCACAATAGAAAAGTGGGGGCCATAAAGATAAAACAATACAGAAATGAGAGTTTCACAACCATTGATAAGTGATTTCTTGCCAGAAAAGATGCTATCAAACTAAGTTTTCTTTAACCATCTTAAGATCTGTTTCTTTATCTGGTGGTGGTGGGCACTATCAGGAAAGGATCATCTTCCTAACAGCCCAATACCACCTTATTTCAATGTGACTGGTTTGGAATGTGAGGATGTGACTATACGCTTCCGAGCTTATGGCTACCCCTGCACAAGGCCTCAGACTATCTTGGTGAGAGAAGGCCCATACACAGGCGGATTTGTGATTTTGTTTCTTATACCTCTATAACTAGCTAAGTGCTAAAAATACACCTAAGTTCTTAAAGTATAGGCCTTTACAGGCAGGCCTGAATATCTATTTTCTAACGACATCTTCAAAATGGTAAGAAATGCAAGTATGAAGAAGAAAACCAAAGTTTTAAGCCAGTATTGGAGGAAGATTTTGCATTCACTGTTAAAGATGGCAAACCCCTGTGCCTTATCTGCAATGCATTGCTCACTCACTACAAAGCAAGCAACTTGAAATGTCACTACGAAATGAATCACAATAACTTTTCATCTAAATACCTTCCTGAATCAGAATTAAGGAAAAACAAGCTAACCACATTAAAATTACGCCTAAACAGTCAACAGACACTAGTTTTGGCATTCAGTAAGGAAGCTGACACAATGACTGAAGTTAATTTTGTTATGTCATGGAATATCGCTCGTGCTAAACATCCATATTGTGATGGGGAATTTAAGAAGAATATTGCAGAAGTGGTTGCAATTTTGGATGCAACTAACAAAAAACTTCAACTAATAACGCAAATTTAAATTTTGCACCACACTATGGAGAGCCATATTTCCCAGATCAGTGCTGATGTTGCAAGCAAGCTGCAAAACAATCTAAAGAATTCTCTAGCATTCAGTCTAGTTGTTGAAAAATCCACAGATATACAAGATAAACCACAACTAACGATATTTGTTCGCTATGTTTCCGTGGATGTAATTGCGAAAGAAGAAATGTTGAACTCAATGGCGCTAAAAGAAACAACCTGCAGTATTGACGTAAAGAATGCACTTGACAAAGCATTTACACATGCTGATATACCGCTGGATAAACTCGTCAGCGTTGCAATGGATGGAGCACCTGTAATGGTGGGGAAAAAAAGTAGGCCTTATCATATTCTTGAAAAGCAATCCCAAATTTCTGGAGTTTTTCCCTGTTTCTTGCATCATCCATCATGAACATCTCACAGGCAGATATTTCAAGTATGAAAATGGTCATAGAAATTGTCAGTTTCATCCACGTGAATGGGAAGACTCATCAGCAGTTCAAAAATTTAATCAAAGAGCTGGATCTTGAAGAGTACCTAACAACGTCTCTTTCTACTGTATTGTGGGGTGGTTATCAACCAGCAATGTCTTATATAGGCTTGTGGAATGTTGGAACCTATTAATGCTTCCCTTGAAGAAAAGGAAAAGTCCTATCCACATCTGAAAGATGAGCAATGGATGTAGGATCTGATGTTTTTCACTGATATTATGCAACATCTGCGCAAACTCAACTTGGCATTCCAAGGGTAGGATAAGATTATTTCTGACCTTACTCAAACAGTCTTCAGCTTCTAGAATAAGTTAAAGCTTCTGCAGAGAGACATAGTGTCAAGACAGTTCAACCACTTTCCCCATCTCAAGAGTAGGGTAAACACATTACCTGAATTTGAAGTAGAAGATCATAAACATGAGGAATACAGAGGTAAATTACAAGGTCTGCTTGATGATTTTGGGGGCAAGTTTGAAAACTTGCAGAAGTTGAGATCCTGCTTCGCCTTTCTTATAAACCCATTCATGCTTGATGTGAACAACAATGGCTGTCCGATTCCCCAAAACCATGGTTACAGAAAGATCTACTGTAGAAATGGAACTATTGGAACTCCAGGAGGATCAGGCTCTAAAGGTAATGTGTAAGTCACAGTCTGCAATCATGTTCTAGAAGCAAGTGCCCAAAAGGAAGTAGACTAACTCAAGAAGACGAGTGTGCGACTCATTTTAGTTTTCAGCACAACATACTGCTGTGAATCGCTGTACTCCATGATGAAGTTTGTAAAATCGAAACCTCTGACCGAGCTCCTCCACACCACCTTGACAACATATCAACCAGATTTCCAAAGACTTACGACCAGGATGGAGACCCACAAGGCCTCTAGGTCAAGCCGTAATTCGCTGTGATTCAGTAAGTAGGATGTTAATATTTTAAGTGCATGTATAAAGGTCGTGCATGTTTTCATAGAATCATAGAATATGAGGGTTGGAAGGGACCTCGGGAGGTCATCTAGTCCAACCCCCTGCTCAAAGTAGGACCGATCCCCAATTAAATCATCCCAGCCAGCGCTTTCTCAAGCTTGATCTTAAAAACTTCTAAGGAAGGAGATTCCACTACCTCCCTAGGTAACGCATTCCAGTGTTTCACCACCCTCCTAGTGAAAAAGTTTTTCCTAATATCCAACCTAAATCTCCCCCACTGCAACTTGAGACCATTACTCCTTGTTCTGTCATCTGCTACCACTGACAACAGTCTAGATCCATCCTCTTTGGAACCCCCTTTCAGGTAGTTGAAAGCAGCTATCAAATCCCCCCTCATTTTTCTCTTCCGTAGACTAAACATCCCCAGTTCCCTCAGCCTCTCCTCATAAGTCATGTGTTCCAGTCCCCTAATCATTTTTGTTGCCCTCCGCTGGACGTTTTCCAATTTTTCCATCTCCTTCTTGTAGTGTAGGACCCAAAAGTGGACACAGTACTCCAGATGAGGCCTCACCAGTGTCGAATAGAGGGGAACGATCACGTCCCTCGATCTGCTGGCAATGCCTCTACTTATACATCCCAAAATGCCATTGGCCTTCTTGGCAACAAGGGCACACTGTTGACTCATAGCCAGCTTCTCGTCCACTGTAACCCCTAGGTCCTTTTCTGCAGAACTGCTGCCGAGCCATTTGGTCCCTAGTCTGTAGCGGTGCATGGGATTCTTCCGTCCTGAGTGCAGGAGTCTGCACTTGTCCTTGTTGAACCTCATCAGATTTCTTTTGGCCCAATCCTCCAATTTGTCTAGGTCCCTCTGTATCCTATCCCTTACCCTCCAGCGTATCTACCTGTCCTCCGAGTTTAGTGTCATCTGCAAACTTGCTGAGGGAGCAATCCACACCATCCTCCAGATCATTTATGAAGATATTGAACAAAACCGACCCTTGGGGCACTCCACTTGATACCGGCTGCCAACTAGACATGGAGCCATTGATCACTACCCATTGAGCCTGACAATCTAGCCAGCTTTCTATCCACCTTATAGTCTATTCATCCAGCCCATACTTCTTTAACTTGCTGGCAAGAATACTGTGGGAGACCGTGTCAAAAGCTTTGCTAAAGTCAAGGAACAACACGTCCACTACTTTCCCTTCAACCACAGAGCCAGTTATCTTGTCATAGAAGGCAATTAGATTAGTCAGGCATGACTTGCCCTTGGTGAATCCATGCTGACTGTTCCTGATCACTTTCCTCTCCTCTAAGTGCTTCAGAATTGTTTCCTTGAGGACCTGCTCCATGAGTTTTCCAGGGACTGAGGTGAGGCTGACTGGCCTGTAGTTCCCAGGATCCTCCTCCTTCCCTTTTTTAAAGATGGGCACTACATTAGCCTTTTTCCAGTCATCCGAGACTTCCCCGGATCGCCATGAGTTTTCAAAGATAATGGCCAATGGCTCTGCAATCACATCCGCCAACTCCTTTAGCACTCTCGAATGCAACGCATCCGGCCCCATGGACTTGTGCACGTCCAGCTTTTCTAAATAGTCCAGAACCACTTCTTTCTCCACAGAGGGCTGGTCACCTCCTCCCCATGCTGTGCTGCCCAGTGCAGTAGTCTGGGAGCTGACCTTGTTCGTGAAGACAGAGGCAAAAAAAGCATTGAGTACATTAGCTTTTTCCACATCATCTGTCACTCGGTTGCCTCCCTCATTCAGTAAGGGGCCCACACTTTCCTTGACTTTCTTCTTGTTGCCAACATACCTGAAGAAACCCTTCTTGTTACTCTTAACATCTCCTGCTAGCTGCAACTCCAGATGTGATTTGGCCTTCCTGATTTCACTCCTGCATGCCCGAGCAATATTTTTGTACTCATCCCTGGTCATTTGTCCAATCTTCCAGTTCTTGTAAGCTTCTTTTTTGTATTTAAGATCAGCAAGGATTTCACTGTTAAACCAAGCTGGTCGCCTGCCATATTTACTATTCTTTCTACACATCGGGATGGTTTGTCCCTGTAACCTCAATAAGGATTCTTTAAAATACAGCCAGCTCTCCTGGACTCCTTTCCCCCTCATGTTATTCTCCCAGGGGATCTTGCCCATCAGTTCCCTGAGGGAGTCAAAGTCTGCTTTTCTGAAGTCCAGGGTCTGTATTCTGCTGCTCTCCTTTCTTCCTTGTGTTAGGATCCTGAACTCGACCATTTCATGGTCACTGCCTCCCAGGTTCCCATCCACTTTTGCTTCCCCTACTAATTCTTCCCGGTTTGTGAGCAGCAGGTCAAGAAGAGCTCTGCCCCTAGTTGGTTCCTCCAGCACTTGCACCAGGAAATTGTCCCCTACATTTTCCAAAAACTTCCTGGATTGCCTGTGCACCGCTGTATTGCTCTCCCAGCAGATATCAGGGTGATTGAAGTCTCCCATGAGAACCACGGCCTGCGATCTAGTAACTTCTGCGAGTTGTCGGAAGAAAGTCTCGTCCACCTCATCCCCCTGGTCTGGTGGTCTATAGTAGACTCCCAGCATGACATCACCCTTGTCGCTCACACTTCTAAACTTAATCCAGAGACTCTCAGGTTTTTCTGCAGTTTCATACTTGGGCTCTGAGCAGTCATACTGCTCTCTTACATACAGTGCAATTCCCCCACCTTTTCTGCCCTTCCTGTCCTTCCTGAACAGCTTATATCCATCCATGACAGTACTCCAGTCATGTGAGTTATCCCAACAAGTCTCCGTTATTCCAATCACATCATAATTCCTTGTCTGTGCCAGGATTTCCAGTTCTCCCTGCTTGTTTCCCAGGCTTCGTGCATTTGTATATAGGCACTTGAGGTAACCTGCTGATCGCCCCTCTTTCTCACTATGAGGCAGGAGCCCTCCCCTCTCACACGCTCTTGCTCGTGCTTCCTCCCGGTATCCCACTTACCTCAGGGCTTTGGTCTTCTTCCCCTGGTGAACCTAGTTTAAAGCCCTCCTCACTAGGTTAGCCAGCCTGCTCGCAAAGATGCTCTTCCTCTCTTCGTTAGGTGGAGCCTATCTCTGCCTAGCACTCCTCCTTCTTGGAACACCATCCCATGGTCAAAGAATCCAAAGCCTTCTCTCCGACACCACCTGCGTAGCCATTCGTTGACTTCCACGATTCGACGGTCTCTACCCAGGCCTTTTCCTTACACGGGGAGGATGGACGAGAACACCACTTGCACCTCAAACTCCTTTATCCTTCTTCCCAGAGCCACGTAGTCCGCAGTGATCCGCTCAAGGTCATTCTTGGCAGTATAATTGGTGCCCACGTTAAGAAGCAGGAAGGGGTAACGATCTGAGGGCTTGATGAGTCTCAGCAGTCTCTCCGTCACATCGCGAATCTTAGCTCCTGGCAAGCAGCAGACTTCTCGGTTTTACCGGTTGGGGCGGCAGATAGATGACTCAGTCCCCCTGAGGAGAGAGTCCCCGACCACCACCACCCGCCTCCTCTTGGGAGCGGTGGTCGTGGAACCCCAACCCTAGGACAGTGCATCCCATGCCTTCCAATCGGCGGAGTCTCCTTCTGCTCCCTTCCCTCAGACGTATCATCTGGTCCACTCTCCGCATTAGTACCTGTGGAGAGAACATGAAAACGGTTACTTACCTGTTTCTGCCCTGCTGGTACATGGACGTTCCCCTTTTTCTTCTGGAGGTCACATGATGCCAAATTTCTTCACCATCCTTCTGTCCCCGATGTGCAGCCTGCTCTGAATCTTCAGAACCTTGTGCCTGTAGAAGCCTATCCTGACATCCGTCCAGGAAATCTTCAGTTTCTCTTATGCAACGCAGGGTCGATACCTGTTGCTCCAGACCTTGAACCTTCTCTTCCAGTATGGAGACCAGCTTGCACTTCGTACAAACAAAGTCGCATCTGTCCTGTGGAAGAAAGACAAACATAGCACATCCAGTACAGGTCACAACAGCTGAACACCCTCCATCCATATTACCTTCCTTCTACGAGCTTCCTCAGGAGTTGTAGTAATTACTCAGAGAATCCGGCAAGATGTAAGCCTCAGTGGGCTCTCCCCAGGCGAACTCCCAGGCAAACTCCTTTTGTTAGCTGCTCAGCTGGTTCGCAACTGACTGGCTTTTTATGCAGTCAGGCCCACTTAAGGCTCACCTGGAACAAAGCACACCCAGTTCCCGCCCTTTTCAAACAACCAATAAAGCACACAGCACACAGTCACAATGTCCTCACAACAAACACTCAGATACTCACCAACACAGTCTCCTTAATGCAGCCCTTAGCGTACCTCCTCTCAGGCAGATCCCAGGCAAACTCCTTTTGTTAGCTGCTCTGCTGTTCGCTGCTCAGCTGGTTTGCAAGAGATCAAGTGATCCGTCCCTGTTGTCCATTCACAGCTTCCTACAGTCAGAGGTTTAGGGACACCAGAGCATTGGGTTGGGTTCCTGACCATCTTGGCTAATATCCATTGATGGCCTTATCCTCCATGAATGTATCTAATTCTGTTTTAAACTCAGTTACACTTTTGGCCTTCACAACATCCCCTGGCAACATGTTCCACAGATTGACTGTGTGTTTTGTTAAGTAGTACTTCCTTTTGTTTGTTTTAAACATGGATTTGTATAGTGCCATTATGATATTTCCTGTCTTATTATCTATCCCTTTCCGAATGAGTCCTCACACAGTTAGCTTTTTTGCCTGCTGCTGCACACTGAGCGGATATTTTCAGATAACTGTCCACGATGACTCCAACATCTTTCTTGAGCTAATTTAGACCCATCGTTCTGTTTTCTAATATGCATTACTTTGCATTTATCAACACTGAATTTCATCTGCCACTTTCTTGCCTAGTCACTCAGTTTTGTGAGATCCTTTTGTGAGAGTCCACTGAATACAGCCGATGAAGTGAGCTGAAGCTCACGAAAGCTTATGCTCAAATAAATTTGTTAGTCTCTAAGGTGCCACAAGTACTCATGTTCTTTTTGAGATCCTTTTGTAACTCTTCACAGTTGTCATAAACATACAGCTAAGGGTAGCATAAAATCCCTCCTTTACCTGTAAAGGGTTAAGAAGCTCAAATAAACTGGTTGGTACCTGACCAAAAGGACCAATAAGTGGAGACGATACTTTCAAATCTGTGGGGGAAGGTTTTTGTTTTGGGCTTGGGTGTTCTCTCTGGAGACAAAGAGAGAGACCAAGCAAGTAATCTATCTCCTACTGAATGATACATCTAAACTTACAGAAACAGTAAGTAATAGCAAGGAAGTGCATTAGAGTATCTTTTGTTTTAGCTTGTGAATTTTCCCTGTGCTAAGAGGGAGGTTTATCCCTGTTTTTTGTAGCTTTGAAGTTTTGCCTAGAGGGGAATCCTCTGTGTTTTGAATCTGATTACCCTGTAAAATTACCTTACAACCTGATTTTACAGAGGTGCTTCTTTTACTTTTTTTCTTTATAATAAAGTTTTGTTTTTAAAAATCTGATAGGGGTTTTTAGTGTCCTAAAAACCCAGGGGTCTGGTCTGTGCTCATCTGGTTTACCTATTTGATTGGTATATTATTCTCAAGCCTCCCCAGGAAAGGGGGTGAAGGGACTTGGGGGGACATTTTAGGGAAACAGGATCTCCAAGTGGTCCTTTTCCTGAATCTTTGTCTAACTCACTTGGTGGTGGCAGCAGTACTCATCCAAGGAGAAGGAAGGATTTGTGCCTTGGGGAAGTTTTTAAGCTAAGCTGGTAGAAATAAGCTTAGGGGGTCTTTCATGCGGGTCCCCACATCTGTACCCTAGAGTTCAGAGTGGGGAGGAAACCCTAACCACAGTCTGCTTTGAACTTAACTATTTTGAGTAATTTTGTATTGTCTGCAAAATTTTTGTATCTTCTATAAAGGACAAAGTACCCCAGATTCCAGCTCCCATGAAGTGAGGTTGGGGAGTGGGGCTCAGAACCCCAGAACCTAGCTCCCATGAGGGGGGACATGAAGGGGAGTCAGATCCTCCTGGATTGGCAGGATCCCCCCCAGATATCTCAAATCATGGCGCGCGCACACAGCGGCAGGGCTCAGTCACCCCCAGGGAGCAGGAACCCCCAGATCTCAGCTAATGGCAAGGGATAGGGAGAGGGGCACAGATTCTCTGATCGTGACACCCACCCACACACACAGAAGGAGTGTAGGGCTGACAGGCACCTCTGCCCCTGTTCTCCCCCACCCCGTTTTCCCCCACTCCCACTACCATCCACCTCCGTTTATCCCTTTCCCCTCGATGCTGCTCCCAAACCCCTGTCACTCTATTTCCCCTGCTCTTCCACCCCCTAAAATGCCCTTTCCTGCCAGCAAGCATTTGCATATCTAATTTTTTTTTACAGACACCCTTTAATTACTAGTCCCAAAATTAAAAATACAACACAAAAAACCCCCAACCATGACCGAAAAAGATTTTAGCAATATACCTTTCAACCTTTTCTAAATTTTTGCACAAGGTGGAACTCAAACTGACACTGGCTGGGTCAGGTTCAAAGGACTATTGCTTATACCCGTGAGCTATCCAGCTGGTATGAAACTTTAAAGGCTAAACATCTTGTTAATTTCTCTGTCTGTGCATGCTCCGTGTAATCCATTAGGCATGTGAATAGGTGCATGAGCTTTATCTTGCCTGATGGAAGAAGCAAACTTTCAAATAAATTTTAATTTGATTTCCCCCAAGGGGCTGGTGCATGTTATGCACTTTGTTGGGGAGCCCTTGAATATTTGAGACCCCTGGTGTGATGATCTGTGAACAAAAAACATTGCCAGAACATGTCAACTTTAAGAAAAGCAGGGTTTTTACTAGGGCTTGAATCTCAGAAACCCCTTGGTCAAATGGCCCCAAATTTGAATCACTGACTCTACCCTCCACTTTCATGAGGTATATCAAATTTCAATCTGATTAACCATAAAGATTCTAAAGCAATTAGAACAGTCAAGCTCATTGCCATAGGCAGGGCCGTCCCTAGGGGAGTTCGGGGCCCGGGGCGGAAGTGACGAATCCATCACTTCCGGGACCGATTGTGCCAGCCAATCACACCGGCCCGGAGAGGTCTCCCCTATTCTCTGTACCCTAGGGACGGCTCTGGCCGTAGGATCTCATTGAGACCAAGGACTTAGCAGCATTCAGAAAGAGACTGGATACTGGGCTAGATGGACCACAGTTCTTGCACAATGTTATGTGGGTCATTCACTGTTGGGGCACCTCCTTTTGGCTGCCCCTGGGGATTATTGGCTTTTAGGTCAGATGCCCTCCTCACACTGCATCCCCCCTCGCTCTCCAGGACTCGTGGAACTCCCTCTTCATGACTCAGGTGTCCAGCCAGGTAGCTCATAGTCCTCCCGCTTTATAGATCCCACTGGATCAGCTGTCCGCATGCTGTCCCAGGCAGTCTTCTGATCCAGTGACAGGTCCTTTGCCTTTTCCCAGTGGCTGGGAGGGGAACCTGGGCCCACCGATTACTCTGACTTCCAGCCCAGAGACCTTATATCCTATAACTATGGTCTGTTGGCTACCTGACCCTGTTATTTCCTTGGACTCCTTCCTACTTCCCTTCTCTATTTCCGCCCTAGCCCCCCCCAGTTTATCATCCCAAACTTCCCCTCTTTGATTTCTTGCCAGACCCTGTAGCCCCAAACAAATCTCCCTTTTTCCAGGGAGTGACTGCAAGCTATTTCCCCTGTGGCCCCTTTCTTTTCTCAGTTTCATCCCTTTATACAGGCCCAACCTGCTCCTTCCGAGCTGATTTTCATCATCTATTAATATTTAATTGATCCCTGGCTCCAGGTGCAGCATATAAGGTTAATTGAACTAATTTACCCTCCTCTGCCTATGATGGGGTGTCGTCCTGACACATACAGTATGGCATTGCTGTGTGTACAGCATCAGTTTTGTTCCCAAACTTTTGATAATTCATAAATTTAGAAGGCAGAAGGGAGCATTAGATCATCTGATCTGACCTCCTGTATAACACAGGCCAGAAAATTTCAGCAAGTTACTCCAGTATCAAGCACAAAAATCTTTTGTTTGACTAAAGCAACATCCAGAAAGGGATTAATCTGAGTTTGAAGATCACAAGAGATGCAGAATCCACCACCCCCTTGATAGTTTGTTCCAATGGCTGATGACCCTCACCATTAAAAATGATGTGTCATATTTCTATTTGAATTTGCTTCATAACAGCTTGCAGTAATTGGTTCTTGTTCTATTTTCCCCTCGTGAAGGTACTTACATACTATAATCAAGTCACCTCTCATTCTCTTTGATAAGTGGAAGAATTTGAGCTCTCACTTTTTTCTGGTTAGAGGGTAATCTCTGTTCTTGTATGTGTCATGTATGGGGCACTGCTGCAAACAAACCCCTATACCTCAGTCTGATTCTCTTTGGATTGCAGCTTTCTCTGCTGATGACCCTCTCAGAGTTGCTGGTAGCATCTCTGCATCTGTGTGCACAATAGATTCTGAAATTGCTGGCCTGAGGCGGTATGGCCACCGCTCTGTACTTATCAAACCACATGTGGTCCTCACTACTGGAGGCTTCGGGGAGCAGGATGGACGACACTGCCGCCTAAGAGATTTCCATGTCCTAATCAGACACGAAGACAACTGGCGAGTTGGAAGCGTGAGAATGGAAAAGCCTGGTAACACCTGGGGTGCGTTCTCCACCTAGGGTGGAGCACATGCAGAGATCTCTAATATTAATGGGGTAACCCCAGAGGGGGAGGGGGAGATTTGTACTGTGCTCAGCAGTGAAGGGTAGAGGGGATTGAAGCCTTTGGTCTGGTAACCCTCAGTCTTCCTGAGAGGTATCAATCTGAATCTTGGTGTTCTCTCTCTGCAGGTGGACGGTTGTTCCATACTGTGACGTGTGTTTCTGGAAGCCAGGCCCTGGCAGTGGGAGGGCGAATGTCCCCAACGAATGCAGATTTGGGGATCCTTTGGCTAAGGTTTCCTGAATCCATGACTGCCTCAGACCCAGATTGTGTAGTGGTGGAACTTGTGAGCCCACAGTCTGCTGAGGACCTAGCCTCATCGCGCTGGAGACATACTACAACCGAAGTGACGTG
Source organism: Chelonia mydas (assembly GCF_015237465.2). Classification (NCBI taxonomy): domain Eukaryota; kingdom Metazoa; phylum Chordata; order Testudines; family Cheloniidae; genus Chelonia; species Chelonia mydas. The sequence continues at coordinate 55,375 of NC_057849.1, read as the reverse complement.
CCAAGGTAAAAGGGCCAAAAAGAGAATTTCCTCAGTCAGTGGGGGAAGAATGCTTAGTTATGACAGGGAGATGGGCTGTACAAGTACCTGAGGATATAGAAATCCCCAGACACATGGGCTAGCCTTGTCCTGTTCATAGATTTTGAGGCCAGAAGGAATAATTATGGTAATTTTGTCTGACCTGTATAATGCAGGCCATATAATTTTATCTAGTGAATGTTACCAAGATGCAGATTCCTCCATCTCCCACAATAACTATCAGTTGAACTAGAGCATATATTTCAGAAAGAGAGAGACAGTCTTGATATAGAGAGTCCAAGTGTTGGAGAATCCATCACTTTCCTTGGTAGTTTGTTCCAATCACCTTCACTGTTAGAAGTTTGTGTCTTAATTCTATTTAAATCTGTCTGGCTTCAACTTCCAGTGATTGGTTCTTGTTCTGCCTTTCTCTGCTAGACTGACAAGCCATTCAACACCCATTATTTTCTCCCCATGAAGGTATCTATACAGTGTAATCAAGTAACCTCTCAAACTTGTTTTTGATAAAGAGCTCAGTATGTTTATCTTAAGTCTCTCATTGTAAGGCACTTGTGCAGCCCTATGAATAATTTTTGTGATTCTTCTCTGCACCTGCTCCAGTTTTTCAACATCTTTTTTGAAATGTGGACACCAGTGTCATGCTGCCTTGAGTAGCTCACAACCGTGAGTGCCTTCTTCATGCAGCTGATGAAGTGGGTATTCACCCACGAAAGCTTATGCTCCAATACATCTGTTAGTCTATAAGGTGCCACAGGACTCTTCGCCGCTTCTTCAGGGCAGACTATCAAAAGCAGAGCAGACACTCCAAACTAGGGGTATGTTATATAATTAGATTTCACCAACCCGTTACCAAATGTGAACTCCTAAAGTACTATAATAGTCTTATAATGGAGTCACAGAAAGTCCCCTTAGACTGGCAGGGACAGTCTGTCTTGCCACAGAGGCAAGCTGGGCTGTGTGATAAATGGTCACTTACACCAAAAATCACACAATATTCCAGGTTACACCCAGTCCTAAGACACCAGTCACTCACCCAGGTCAATTTTGCATCCTAGATCTCACACCAAAGACAACGCTGGCAGCCAATTCTATAGTAAACTAACTAAAGGTTTATTAGCTAAGAAAAAGGAATGAGCGTTATTGAGAGGTTAAAGTAGGTAAAAAGTATGTACAGGTGAGTCATAGTCTATAACTCCAAATGGTAGCAGAAACGTAGTATCTGCCAGTTTCCCAACAGTCTCTCAGGGGTATCCAGAATAACTAGGGGGAATCTCAGTCTTCTCCTTCAGTTATTCTGCCCTGTTAGACTCCAAACTGTTCAGAGGGTGAAATTTTTTCCTTTGTATCCATACTTATAGCTTCTTCTTTCAGAAAACAAGTTGACTAGATCACTACCCACCTGGGCTCTTTCTTTGAGGGTTGAGAGAGAGCAATGCATTGAGAGTCTTTCATCATCCCACACAATCACTACTTGCCTTCAAATGCAGAAAAATTAGCATTTTCCCATTAAAGTTCTTCATTTGTATTACTCAAGGCTTCTTACTCGTTTGATGGGTTATTTAATTACACTGGTGTATACAATATAAATGTTTGCTATGACATTCTAACAGGTGAGGCCGTTAGGCTAATGTGAACACCTGACTCTAACCTGCAAAGAGTTAGGTGAGGTCTTTAATGTGAACACCTGACTCTAAGGCCCCTCTGATACTGTAAAAGAGCTCACTCCGGTCTGGCCGGGGGAAGGAAAAGGGAGCCAGAGGAAAGGAAGTGCGGCTGAAGGGCTGAGTAATGAAGACACCCTCAAACCACTGGAAGGAAAAGGGAGCCCTAAGGTAAGGGTGAAGAAGGCGTTAAGAAAGAGAAGTGGTAGAGCTGGGGGGAAGTGGCCCAGGGAAGTGTAGCAGCTCTGGCGGTGAAAGGTCGGCTGCCAACCGTTGCTGCCACTAGGGTCCCTGGGCTGGAACCCAGAGTAGAGGGCGGGCCCGGGTTCCCCCCAACCCGCCACTACAGAAACACCTCTTGGGAGGGGAAGACAGGCCCCTGTCAGGACAGGAGGCTAAACTGTTCTTGAATAAGCCCATAGGGACAACAGAGACTGAGGGAGTTCTCTAACTAACCTCCTTGCTGGCTTATGATGAAAAGGGCTCAGTAGACTGTAACCCTGGCCCTAGAATCATAAAATATCAGGGTTGGAAGGGACCTCAGGAGGTCATCTAGTCCAACCCCCTTCTCAAAGCAGGACCAATCCCCAACTAAATCATCCCAGCCAGGGCTTTGTCAAGCCTGACCTTAAAAACTTCTAAGGAAGGAGATTCCACCACCTCCCTAGGTAACGCATTCCAGTGTTTCACCACCCTCCTAGTGAAAAACCTAAACCTCCCCCACTGCAACTTGAGACCATTACTCCTCGTTCTGTCATCTGCTACCACTGAGAACAGTCTAGATCCATCCTCTTTGGAACCCCTTTTCAGGTAGTTGAAAGCAGCTATCAAATCCCCCCTCATTCTTCTCTTCCACGGATTAAACAATCCCAGTTCCCTCAGCCTCTCCTCATAAGTCATGTGTTCCAGTCCCCTAATCATTTTTGTTGCCCTCCGCTGGACGTTTTTTTCCATCTCCTTCTTGTAGTGTGGGGCCCAAAACTGGACACAGTACTCCAGATGAGGCCTCACCAATGTTGAATAGAGGGGAACGATCACGTCCCTCGATCTGCTCGCTATGCCCCTACTTATACATCCCAAAATGCCATTGGCCTTCTTGGCAACAAGGGCACACTGTTGACTCATATCCAGCTTTTCGTTCACTGTCACCCCTAGGTCCTTTTCTGCAGAACTGCTGCCTATCCATTCGATCCCTAGTCTGTAGCGGTACATGGGATTCTTCCATCATAAGTGCAGGACTCTGCACTTGTCCTTATTGAACTTCATCAGATTTCTTTTTGGCCCAATCCCCTAGAGAGAAAAGGGCTTTGTGGAGGGTTGCAGTGAGCCTCTGAGGCTATCATAAACCGCCTGGAAGCGCGGGAACCACTGAGACAAGGTAGGAGCTTTGCCACAACTGGCGTCAAGAGTGGGATTAGGTGCACAGCATGGTGGAAGAAGGGTGGTTTTAAAAAAAAAAAAAAAAAAGAGGGTTCCCCCCCACCACCACCACAATAGATGAGCTAGTGCGGGCACTGATACAAGCCACGGTGGCCCAGCAGGAGGCTACCCGTGTCTAGGCAGCCACCCAACAGGAGGCAGTACGGCTGCAGCAAGAGACTAATTGCCTGCTGATGGACCAGGCTGCTCAAGACCGGGCTATGTTGCAGAAACTGGTAAACCAGGTAAAGGTCCTTACAGAGCTGAACCGCGTCCATGATGGGATGCAGATCATATGGGCCATCAATTGGCTGTAGAAAATGATGCAGGAGGATAATGTAGAGGCATACCTCCTAGCCTTTGAGAGGGACAACAGAGCCTAGGGGAATTCTCTCACCAACCTCCTTGCTGGCTTATGATGAAAAGGGCTCAGTAGACTGTAACCCCAGCCCTAGAGAGAGAAGGGCTCCGTGGAGGGTTGCAGTGAGCCTCTGAGGCTAGCATAAACCGCCTGGAAGCATGGGACCCATGGGGACAAGGTAGGAGCTCTGCCACAATAGTTAAGTCCCAGGAAGACTGCGAAGAGCTACAAAAGGATCTCTCGAAACTAGGTGACTGGGCAACAAAATGGCAGATGTAATTCAATGTTCATAAATGCAAAGTAGTGCACATTGGAAAGCATTCCTTACAGTGTTAAGCTAAACAGATTGAGCTAGACCAGGGATCTCAAACTCAAATAACTATGAGGGCCACATGAGGACTAGTACATTGGCCCTAGAGCCGCATCACTGACACCTTTTCATATAAAGGTACAAAAGCCCCCCCCCCCCACCGCCCTGACTCCACCCCTACCATGAGGCCCTGCTTCTTCCCACCTCTTCCCTGCCCCCATTCCAACCCCTTCCCCAAATCCCCACCCCTGTCCCACCTCTTTTCTGCCTCCTCCCCTGTGTTACGAATTATACTTGATAGGACACGCACACAACTGCTGCGAATTATACCTGGTAGGACACGCACACAAATGCTACGAATTACACCTGGTAGGACACGCACACAAATGCTACGAATTACACCTGGTAGGACACGCACAGTTCGAATCTAGGCTGAGGCACATAAACAAAGTCCACAACTGCAGAGTTTCCAAAAAACACCAAGTTTATTACGCTCAAGCGTGGTGCCCCCCTACTAGCCAGGAGGGGACCCCGAATACAGATTATACAAAGGTTATATACTTTTTAGCAAAGCATGTTGCCCTCGTGCATCGGAAACCTTAGCCAATAAACAAACCCTTTTCTTATCTACCACCTATCCCTGCTTGGTGCATTCCTCGTGCTATACCAGTATGTTAATTACACAGCATGGTCCTAAAGCCATGCATCAGTAACTTTTATTATCAGGATGGGAAGCCTCACATCAAAGGCCAGGAGATAGGGAGTTAGAGACTGACAAAAAAACAGATACCGGGAGTCAAGGCAGGCTGGAGACAAGGAGGAGGATTTTCACAGGGATGCAGTGTCTAAGGAACACTCCTCCTGGTGCATGGTGTGCTTGGTTTTAGACAATAGTGGGCCCCAAACCAAAATGGAGTCACGTGCTAACTTTTCCTTAACACCTGAGCGCGCGGCTCCCTCCTCCCCCCTGGAAAGCGCTAAGTGCCACCAAACAGCTGTTTGGCGGCAGGAGGTGCCTGGAGGTAGGCAGAGGAGTGGGGATGTGGCACACTGGGGGAGGGAAAGGGGGGCGGTGGGGGAGGGGAGCTTGGCGGCTGCAGGAAATAACTCCAGAGACGCAGGGAGCTTGGCGGGCCACAGCAAATAACTCCGAGGGTCGTGTATTTGAGACCCCTGAGCTAGAGTCTACCAAAAAGAAGGTTAAGAGGTGACTTGATTACAGTTTATGAGTACCTACACGGGAAACAAATATTTAATAATGGGCTCTTCAATCTAGCAAAGAAAGATGCAATATGATTCAATGGCTGGAAGTTGAAACTTGACAAATTCAGACAGTTAAGAAGGCATACATTTTTAACGGTGCAAGTTGTTAATCGTTGGAACAATTTACCAGGGTCATGGTGGATTCTCCATCACTGACAATTTTTAAATCAAGCTTGGCTGTTTTTCTAAAAGATCTACTCTAGGAATTATTTGGGGGAAAGTTCTCTGGCTTGTGCTATCCAGGTCACCAGACTAGATCACAATGGTCCCTTTTAGCCTTTTAATCAATGAAAGTCTTTAGAGCAGTTTGGGGTTGCTTTTGCACACAGGGAAAAACTTTAAAAAGCACCAAGAGGTTTTTAAAAGGCTGGGGTTTTTCTACAAAAACTTGTTACAGTATCTTCATTTCATTCCTTTGTTTAAGGAATGAGGTCTGGGGGATATGCAGTGCCAGTTCTAATTCTGTTATTGCAGGCAGGGGCATATTGCTTCAGCTATGACCAGTCCTTTCTCAAAAGATTGCTGTGCCTCACAGTGACTTAGAATAAAAAAGGTTCCTGGCCCAAGTCCATAAAGGCGCTGGCATTAGAAAAACTGTCATTGGTTCAGGAAAATGCATTCATTTTAACATATCATGATGCATCTAAAGGAGGGGTGGCCAACCTGAGCCTGACGAGGAGCCAGAATTTATCAATGTACATTTCCAAAGAGCCACAGTAATATGTAAAAAGAAAAGGAGTACTTGTGTACACAAGTACTCCTTTTCTTTTTGCAAATACAGACTAACACGGCTGCTACTCTGAAACCAGTAATATGTAATGATTATATATGTGTGTGTGTGTGTGTATATATGTACACACATAATCATTATATAAGTTGATAATGTATATTTATTATACATTTATAATGTATAGTTAATGATAATAACAACAACTTAACCTCTTACTTAGTGGGATTTCTGGCAATCTTTGCTTTAGATAATTCCCTTGAAGTTTGGTTTGTGTTCAGTTGTGCTAATACGCAGCAGTTCTCTTAAGTGGCTGTCTGTCAAAATGGGTCGGTGCTTGGATTTCACATGTTTGAGTGTCGAGAAAGCAGACTCACAAAGACAGGTCGAGGCAAACATCGAAATTAATTTCAGGGCTGCACCTCTGATGTTGGGGTATTTATCCTTTGGAACAGATTTCCAGAATGTAAGGGTCCCCTCTGTCTTCTGGACAGATTTCAATCTGTCATCTTCCAAAAGTTCTATTATTTTAATCTGGGATGTTGCTTCATCAGTGACGAAAGGGGGCTTCAGACAATCGGCTTCAGTGTTAAAAGGATCAATCAGAAATCTGATTTGCGGTCTTTTCCGCTGCAAATCTGGGAATCTTTCCTCAAAACTGTCCTTAAGATCTTTAATCATGCTCGCATACCTAGTTGTGCTCAGTTTTAGGCATTCTCCTGCATCTTTTGATCTGGCTTGAAGTTGTGACATTGAGGGAAAGTGTGTCAGCTCTCCCTCAAGCATTTGTCTGTGAAACAACTGCAGTTTGTTCATGAACGCAAATACGCCTTGCACTAGATCAGACAGCAATCGGAATTTTTCCTTGTAAGTCCACGTTTAGTTTATCCAAATGCACCAAATGCGAAGTCTAGAACCCCCCTTGGATTTGTAAACTCGGGTTGTATTCTGTGCTTCTCCTCCATAAACAATTTTACTGGTTCCAGGAGCTTGAAAAAACGGGAAATAACTTTACCTCTCGAGAGCCATCGAACTGCACAGTGAAATGGCAAATGGGCAGGGGAGTTGTCTTCATCCAGTTTTTCAATTAGATTTTGAAATGGTCTGTGATTGAGTGCATTTGAGAGAATGAATTTCACAATGTGCAAGACAGGTTTCATGATGTGATCAAATTTGAGATTTTTAGATACCAGTTGCTCCCGATGTATAATACAGTGAAATGTCCAAAATTCGGGAAAGCTCTTGTCTGACTTACAAAGCCCTACTAATCCATTCACAGATCCCCATATGGACAGAGCCCTGTCCGTTGCAATGGCAGTGAGTTTCTGTAAAGACAAGTGGCTGTTCGCAACTAACAACATCAGCGCCTCCCTTAGGGTATGTCCACGCTATGAAATTAGGTCAATTTTATAGAAGTCGCATTTTTAGAAATCGTTTTTATATAGTCGATTGTGTGTGTCCCCACACAAAATGCTCTTAAGTGCATTAACTCGGCGGAGTGCTTCCACAGTACCGAGGCTAGCGTCGACTTTCAGAGCGTTGCACTGTGGGTAGCTATCCCACAGTTCCTGCAGTCTTCGCCGTCCACTGGAATTCTGGGTTGAGATCCCAATGCCTAATGGGGCAAAAACATTATCGCGGATGGTTCTGGGTACATGTCGTCAGGCCCTCCCTCCCTCCCTCCCTCCGTGAAAGCAACGGCAGACAATCGTTTCGCGCCTTTTTTCCTGAGTTACCTGTGCAGACGCCATATCACGGCAAGCATGGAGCCCACTCAGCTCACTGTCACCATATGTCTCCTGGGTGCTGGCAGACGTGGTACTGCATTGCTAGAAGAAGCAGCAGCTCATTACCTTGTGGCAGCAGACAGTGCAATAAGCCTGATAACCATCGTCATCATGTCCGAGGTGCTCTTGGCCACCTCGGTAAGGTTGGTCAGGAGCGCCTGGGCAGACATGGGCGCAGGGACTAAAATAGGAGTGACTCGATCAGGACATTCTCTTGAGTCCTGCCGGCAGTCATATTGCACCATCTTCTGGCGAGCAGCCAGGAGATGAGGATGGCTAGCAGTCCTACTGCACCGTTTGCTGCCAGCCAAAGAAATAGACCAGATTTGTTTTGTATTCATTTGCTCCCCCCTCTCTCATAGAATCATAGAATATCAGGGTTGGAAGGGACCTCAGGAGGTCATCTAGTCCAACCCCCTGCTCAAAGCAGGACCAGTCCCCAACTAAATCATTCCAGCCAGGGCTTTGTCAAGCCTGACCTTAAAAACTTCTAAGGAAGGAGATTCCACCACCTCCCTAGGTAACACATTCCAGTGTTTCACCACCCTCCTAGTGAAAAAGTTTTTCCTAATATCCAACCTAAACCTCCCCCACTGCAACTTGAGACCATTACTCCTTGTTCTGTCATCTGCTACCACTGACAACAGTCTAGAGCCATCCTCTTTGGAACCCCCTTTCAGGTAGTTGAAAGCAGCTATCAAATCCCCCTCATTCTTCTCTTCCGCAGACTAAACAATCCCAGTTCCCTCAGCCTCTCCTCATAAGTCATGTGTTCCAGTCCCCTAATCATTTTTGTTGCCCTCCGCTGGACATTTTCCAATTTTTCCACCTCCTTCTTGTAGTGTGCGGCCCAAAAGTGGACACAGTACTCCAGATGAGGCCTCACCAATGTCGAATAGAGGGGAACGATCACGTCCCTCGATCTGCTGGCAGTGCCCCTACTTATACATCCCAAAATGCCATTGGCCTTCTTGGCAACAAGGGCACACTGTTGACTCATATCCAGCTTCTCGTCCACTGTAACCCCTAGGTCCTTTTCTGCAGAACTGCTGCTGAGCCATTCGGTCCCTAGTTTGTAGCGGTGCATGGGATTCTTCCGTCCTGAGTGCAGGACTCTGCACTTGTCCTTGTTGAACCTCATCAGATTTCTTTTGGCCCAATCCTCTAATTTGTGTAGGTCCCTCTGTATCCTATCCCTACCCTCCAGCGTATCTACCTGTCCTCCGAGTTTAGTGTCATCTGCAAACTTGCTGAGGGTGCAATCCACACCATTCTCCAGATCATTTATGAAGATATTGAACAAAATTGGCCCCAGGACCGACCCTTGGGGCACTTCGCTTGATACCAGCTGCCAACTAGACATGGAGCCATTGATCACAACCCGTTGAGCCCGACAATCTAGCCAACTTTCTATCCACCTTATAGTCTCCCTCCCTCCCTCTGTGAAATCAACGGCCCACAATAGTTTTGGTGAGGTCTGTCAGGGGCACCTTGAAATTTGGAGTGGACAAATCTACTGTGGGGGCTGCTGTGATGCAAGTAGCCAACGCAATCAAACATCTGCTGATATCGAGGGTAGTGAGTCTGGGAAATGAGCAGGTCATAGTGGATGACTTAGCTGCAGTGGGATTCCTTAACTGTGGTGGGGCCATAGACGGAACCCATATCCCTATCTTGGCACCGAAGCACCAAGCCGGCGAGTACATAAACCGCAAGGGGTACTTTTCAATAGTGCTGCAAGCACTGGTGGATCACAAGGGACATTTCACCAACATCAGCGTGGGATGGCCAGGAAAGGTACATGATGCTCGCATCTTCAGGAACTCTGGTCTGTTTCAAAAGCTGCAGGAAGGAACTTTCTTCCCAGACCAGAAAATAACCGTTGGGGATGTTGAAATGCCTATAAGAAAAGGAGTACTTGTGGCACCTTAGAGACTAACAAATTTATTTGCGCATAAGCTTTTGTGAGCTACAGCTTTATTCTTGGGGACCCAGCCTACCCCTTAATGCCATGTCTCATGAAGCCATACACAGGTAGCCTGGACGGTAGTCAGGAGCTGTTCAACTACAGGCTGAGCAAGTGCAGAATGGTGGTAGAATGTGCATTTGGACGTTTAAAAGCACGCTGGTGCAGTTTACTGACTCGCTTAGACCTCAGCAAAACCAATATTCCCATTGTTATTACCGCTTGTGGTGCGCTCAGTAAGAGGAAGACGTTTATGGCGGCGTGGGAGGTTGAGGCAAATAGCCTAGCTGCTGGTTACGCGCAGCCAGACACCAGGGCGGTTAGAAGAGCACAGGAGGGCGCAGTGTGCATCAAAGAAGCTTTGAAAACCAGTTTCATGACTGGCCAGGCTACGGTGTGACAGTTCTGTTTTTCTCCTTGATGAAACCCCCACCTCCCCTTGGTTCACTCTACTTCCCTGTAAGCTAACCACCCTCCCCCACCCTCCCCCCTTCAATCACTGCTTGCAGGGGCAATAAAGTCATTGTTGCTTCACATTCATGCATTCTTTATTAATTCATCACACAAATAGGGGGATAACTGCCAAGGTAGCCCGGGAGGGGTGGTGGAGGAGGGAAGCACCGGGTGGGGTGGTGGAGGAGGCAAGGACAAGGCCACACAGCACTTCAAAACTTTAAAACTTATTGAATGCCAGCCTTCTGTTGCTTGGGTAATCCTCTGGGGTGGAGTGGCTGGGTGGCCGGAGGCCCCCCCTCACCGCGTTCTTGGGCATCTGGGTGAGGAGGCTATGGAACCTGGGGAGGAGGGCAGGTGGTTACACAGGGTCTGTAGCGGTGGTCTGTGCTCCAGTTGCCTTTCCTGCAGCTCAGCCATACACTGGAGCATGTTAGTTTGATCCTCCAGCAGCCTCAGCATTGAATCCTGCCTCCTCTCATCACGCTGCTGCCACCTATCAGCTTCAGTCCTCTCTTCAGCCCGCCACTTACTCTCTTCAGCCCGCCACCTCTCCTCCTGATCATTTTGTGCTTTCCTGCACTCTGACATTGTCTGCCTCCACACGTTCGTCTGTACTCTGTCAGTGTGGGAGGAGAGCATGAGGTCAGAGAACATTTCATTGCGAGTGCTTTTTTTTCGCCTTCTAATCTTCGCTAGCCTCGAGGAAGGAGAAGATCCTGTGATCCTTGAAACACATGCAGCTGGTGGAGAAGAAAAAAGGACAGCGGTATTTAAAAAGACACATTTTATAGAACCATGGGTACACTCTTTCACGGTAAACTTTGCTGTTAACATTACATGTGCTTTTGTTACAAGGTTGCATTTTGCCTCCCCCCACAGCGTGGCTAACCCCTCCCTCCTCCCCATGGCTAACAGCGGGGAACATTTCTGTTCAGCCACAGGCAAATAGCCCAGCAGGAACTGGCACCTCTGAATGTCCCCTTAAGAAAAGCACCCTGTTTCAAGCAGGTGACCATGAATGATATCACTCTCCTGAGGATAACACAGAGAGGTAAAGAATGGATGTTGTTTGAACGCCAGCAAACATACGCTGGAGTGCTTTGTTCTGCAATGATTCCCGACTACGTGCTACTGGCCTGGCCTGCTAAAGTGTCCTACCATGGTGGACGGAATAATGCTGGCCTCCCCAGAAATCTTTTGCAAAGGCTTTGGGAATACATCCAGGAGAGCTTTATGGAGATGTCCCTGGAGGATTTCCGCTCCATCCCCAGACACGTTAACAGACTTTTCCAGTAGCTGTACTGGCCGCGAATGCCAGGGCAAATTAATCATTAAACATGTTTGCTTTTAAGTCATGTATACTATTTAAAAAGGTACACTCACCAGAGGTCCCTTCTCAGCCTGGCGGGTCCGGGAGGCAGGCTTGCGTGGGTTTGGGGGGTACTGGCTCCAGGTCCAGGGTGAGAAACAGTTCCTGGCTGTCGGGAAAACCAGTTTCTCCGCTTGCTTGCTGTGATCTATCTACAACCTCATCATCATCATCTTCCTCGTCCCCAGAACCTGCTTCCATGTTGCCTCCCTCTCCATTGACGGAGTCAAAGCACACGGTTGGGGTAGTGGTGGCTGAACCCCCTAAAATGGCATGCAGCTCATCATAGAAGTGGCATGTTTGGGGCTCTGACCCGGAGCGGCCGTTTGCCTCTCTGGTTTTCTGGTAGGCTTGCTTCAGCTCCTTAAGTTTCACTCGTCACTGTTTCGGGTCTCTGTTATGGCTTCTGTCCTTCGTGCCCTGGGAGATTTTGACAAATGTTTTGGCATTTCAAAAACGGGAATGGAGTTCTGATAGCACGGATTCCTCTCCCCATACAGCGATAAGATCCTGTACCTCCCGTTCGGTCCATGCTGGAGCTCTTCTGCGATTCTGGGACTCCATCATGGTCACCTCTGCTGATGAGCTCTCCACTCACTGCAGCTTGCCACACTGGCCAAACAGGAAATGAGATTCAAAAGTTCACGGGTCTTTTCCTGTCTACCTGGCCAGTGCAACTGAGTTGAGAGTGCTGTCCAGAGCGGTCACAATGGAGGACTCTGGGATAGCTCCCGGAGGCCAATACCGTCAAATTGCGTCCACGCTACCCCAAATTCGACCCGACAAGGCCGATTTCAGCGCTTATCCCCTTGTCAGGGGTGGAGTAAAGAAATCGATTTTAAGAGCCCATTAAGTCAAAAAAAAGGGCTTTGTCGTGTGGATGGGTGCAGAGTTAAATCGATTTAACGCTGCTAAATTCGACCTTAACTCCTAGTGTCGACTAGGGCTTAGATCTCGTCCATGAGTTCTGTCCTTTAGTGACACAATATTGAGGAGTTGTTCCCTCACAACACAAACGTCAGAGACAGTGCAGACAAATACCAATAATAAGGTTAATCTGGTGCATGGTACAACTTATCCAAAGCGATGCTCAAATACTCACACTGCTGAAGTTGCGAATGCAGTTGCGATGTGATGTCACTGTTCAGGTCGGAGATTCTGCTTTCTGTTGTGTGGCGTGAGAGCTGCAGGCTAGACATTTTCTTCTGTTGATTCTTGTTCTCTGGTGACAAGATTGAAATCACATCAGTGAGGCACATTTTTATAAGCTCTCCTTCAGAGTAGAGCTTTTTCGCACGGGCTATGTGCCAAGCCACATAATAGGGGGCTAACGTTACAGTTTGCGATCGGTTGGCAAATCTGGTTAACAACTGGTCTCCTACATCTGTTTGTTTTTTCAAAGTTTTCAGTTTTAAAGTGCGGAGTTCAGAACCTTGTGGGAATTCTTGATCCATATGTGCATGGCTAGAAGTGAAATGATGCTGCAAGTCTGAAGATTTGAACTGAGAGATATGTCTGGCAAAGAAGACACATGGCCTTACCATTACGTTCAACGAAAAAGTACTTATTCTCCCATTCCTGTTGGAAGCCTTGATTTTTCATCTGTGTATTTTATTTTCTGTTTGCACTTGCTTTCCAGTGTTAGATGGTGTAAGAAAAATTTTGTTTAAAAATTTCCAGACCAGCTAGTCACCTTGTGCTTTATTCAAGAAGACACTGGTGCCAGCCAGGGGGTGCTGGACCCTGGCTCTGTTCCAAGTCCCCATCCCCACCTCCACCCCGCCTCTTCCCAACCCTCCCCCAAGTGAGCCGTGTCCTCGCTGCTCCCCCACCCCCCTGAGCCTCCTGCGCATTGCAAAACAGCTGATCGCGGTGGGCGGGGGAGACAGGGAGGGAGGGGTGAGGCTGCACACTGCATCCTTGCTCCTCTTCCCTCCCACCCAGAGCCTCCTGAATGCCGTGAAACAGCTGATCGCAGTGGGCAGGAGGCATGGGGGAGGGAGGAGGAGGGACTGATCGGGGGGCCGTCGGCACGTGAGAGGCACTGGGGGAGGGAGGGGGAGCTGATAGGACTGCAGGTGGGTGCTGAGCACTCGCCATTCTTTCCCCAGAGTTGGCTCCTAGCAGGAGCTGCATATTGTCTTCTGAAGAGCTGCAGGTTGGCCACCCCTGAAAAGAATATCTTCTGATTGGCTCAGACAAGAGGCGTGGGTTAGGCTGACTATCCTGGAATTGCTGGCATATGCCTAGAATCTCTCTCCAGCTGTCTAGTTCTACACCAGCTAGCAGGGACAGATTGAACAGACACTAGTGGAATTGCTAGACAGTTGCAAGCTCCCTTAGAAGTCTGGAGTACAAAGCATTCAGTCTTGTGGATATCATTTAGGTCCCCCATGACAACTGCCTTGCAGTGATCCAGGCAGAAGATGCATCTGTTGCCTATGTGACCTTTCATGATCCAGCTTTTCTGTTCAGCTGACTGTGTCTTCTTTCTAGGCCAGAAGTACTTGTTTATCTATGGGGGCCGCTCTGCTGTGCAGCCTGTCCTAGGAGACTGGTATTTCCTGCATTTGGAAGAGTTCTCCTGCAGAAGGGTAAGTACCCCACAAGACCTTGAGGAATAATGTCTGCCCTAGTTCTGTGACTGGGCACTCCAGTACTGTGAGCCCATTTAATATTCCAGTGTTGCTGTGAGTTGAGGCAGCAGAGTAGATTGATTTAAATCACAGATTTTAATCATGATTTTAAACGGCAAAGAAGATACTTTGATTTAAATAATCAATTTTAATCTTATTTTACATTTGTGTTTTTTAGTTATTTTCCTATAGAAAAGTTGATTCTCATTGTTGGTAAGCATTAAACCTTGTTATTTGCAACTGAACGTAGCATTTACCTTAAAAGTCAGTACTTCTCTGCTAACCAGGAGGATACACTACATCTGTACATATTTATTTAAGCAATTATATAACTTTACACGTATTCAGGCTCTTCTTTTTGACATTATTTTATGTTAGAAAATAGTGAATGACACATTTCTTATTTACTATATGATTTCGGTCAAGCTGCAATTGGAATTCAATTAAAAATGCACAAAAAGAGATTTTGTAATTTTTTTTTTTTTTATTAGTTGAATATGCTGGATCCATAAGGGAAAAAAGTGGGTTTATCAAAACGTCTTGCATTTAAAACTAACTGATATATTAAATAAGGGAAATATTATCTGTAGTTAGTGCATTTTGTAGGCCTTGCTGGAGACTTAGGCATATATAACAGTATGAACCAAAGGCTGTGAACCAGAGTAAGCCAGGCCTTGGCAAAATAACACCACACTAGGTAACAGCTAACACCAAGTAAACAAATTCCTTACTAGAGAGGGTGGTACAAAAACACACAGATGTCTCAAGTAACTTCATAAACACATTTTTAAGAGATGGCACAGGAACACACCCAACCCCCTATAAGATAAGGACTGGATGACAGGATCATGGATAAGGATGTTTTGTTCAAACTAGCAGGTAACTAACGACATCTGGAGTGTGATATGTAATGTGTTTTTATCCGAGTATAGAAGGAGAAGTCATAGGAGGGACAACTTTGTATTTGCTGAGGGGACAGCATCCTGATGTGCTGACTGAGCAGATTCCTTGTTGCAAGCATACATGTGTTAGAATCGTAGCGTTAGAAGGGACTGCAAGGGTCATCTAGTTTAACCCCCTGCCCACATGCAGGATTTGTTGTGCCTAAACCATCCAAGACCGATCCAGCCTCCTTTTGCAAACCTTGTGAAGGAGCTTCCATAACCTCCCCAGGCAGTCTGTTCCATTGTCCTACTTTTCTTACAGTTAGGAAGTTTTTCCTGAGATTTAATCTAAATCTGCGATGCTGTAGTTTGATCCCATTGCCTCTTGTCCTGTCCTCTGTGGCAAGAGAGAACAACCTTTCTCCATCTTTTTTATGGGAGCCTGTCAAGTATTTGAAGACCACTGTCATGTCTTTCCTTAATCTCCTCTTTTCCAACTAAACATATTGTGATGTGATCCCCAGGGTGAAATCTGGGACTGTGGGACCACTGTGACCCCTTAACTCTCTAATCTGCGTTGTCTCTCACAATGCCTTACTGGTAGTAAGCAGCAAACCCCTCCAAGTGCTGTTACCACTGAGTACAGCCGCATGTGGAGCCCCACACCCAGCCAGATTGCATGAATGCTTCCAGAGCCACTGGGAGCTGTGGGGATTTGGCTGGTGCCTTTCTCTGTGTGATTAGTGAGCCTTGTACCACTGGAATATGCTGTCTTGTACTGCTCAAGACACTTTCTTGAGCAATGCAAGTTTACTAATTTACCAAGCACTTCAGTCAAACTCACTGATAATGATAAACATTAGAATAAATTTATTGGTTACAAAAGATGGATTTTAAATGATTATAAGTGATAAGCAAAAGTCAGAGTGGTTACCAAAAGAAAGTAAAAGACAAACGTGGTCTAAATTCTCAATCTGATTAGACTAGACAATGTCTGGACTAAGCAGTTTTTCTCACACGACTGGATATTGCAGGTTGGTTACAGTCTTTCATATGCAGGCTTTCCCTTTTAGTCTCAGGACCAATCTCCTCAGCTCCAGCATTCTCATTGCCTTCAGCATGGGAGGGATTGGAGAAAGGAGAAATCACATGACCTCTGTCCCCTATTTTATATCCTCAGTCCATGTGCTTGGAGAACACAAGTCCAGGCATGTCTGGTGGGCATTGCTGAGTCACCAGGCAAGGTTTACCAATTCCCCCGGTATGGTCTTGTGCAAGTGAGTCATTGAATTGTAGCTCCCTTACTGGACAATGGCTGTTGGTGGTTGTTCGACACCCGTCCAGGCATTGGTTACCTCCCTTGTTGTCTCTGGGGAGCTAATATCTGGGCGATTCCCCAACTCACAGCATATTTTAGTGACAACTATACAGCACAATCTCATAACTTTATATGTGTTAATGATACACACATTTAGGTAGAACAATGGGTTTCAGCAGTTCATAACCTTTCCCATGATACTTTATGTGGCATTCTTTATGTGAAATATCACAGTTATATACAAATGATGAATATGGGGGTTACAGGGCGCTCCCCCGAGGTATAGTGTCACACATACCCAATTCCTTCAGCCTTTGCTCATATAGCTTGCATTCCATCTCTTTAATCATCTTTGCCTCTCTCCTCTGGATCCTTTCTAGTTTTGCTACCTCCTTTCTATATATTGGTGCCCAAAACTGGATGGACTACTCCAGCTGAGGCCTAATCAGCGCTGAGTAGAGCGGTGCTATCACCTCCCATGACTTCCATGCTATGCCTCTTTTAATGCAACCTAAAATTGCATTTGCTTTCAACAGCATCGCATTGCTGACTCGTGTTGAGGTTGGGGAAAAGCTGACAGGTGCAGAGGAGCATGTGGTTCCCACAGAGACATCCGTTAGGGGAGGATCTATTAATGGAGATTCTCTATGTCCTAGAAAGGAGGAGAGGATGGAAGGTAATAAAGTAAAGCTAGGATCTGATGAGAAACAGTCAAATGAAAAAAAGTCCCATTCAATTACATCATGTAATATCACTTTTTAGCTCTCTGCCAAGTTTTTAAATTGTTTATATACCAATGCTAGAAGTCTAACTAATAAGATGGGTGAATTAGAGTGCCTTGTATTAAAGGAGGATATTGATACAATAGGCATCACAGAAACTTGGTGGAATGAGGATAATCAATGGGACACAGTAATACCAGGGTACAAAATATATCGGAAGGACAGAACAGGTCGTGCTGGTGGGGGAGTGGCACTATATGTGAAAGAAAGCATAGAAGCAAATGAAGTAAAAATCTTAAATGAACCAAACTGTACTAGAGAATCTCTATGGATAGTGATTCCATGCTTGAATAATAAGAATATAGCAGTAGGGATATATTACTGACCACCCAACCAGGATGGTGATAGTGATTGTGAAATGCTCAGAGAGATTAGAGAGACTCCTAAAATAAAAAACGCAATAATAATGGGGGATTTGAACTGTCCCCATATTGACTGGCTACATGTCACCTCGGAATGGGGTGCAGAGATGAAGTTTCTTGACACCTTAAATGACTGCTTCTTGGAGCAGCTAGTCTTGGAACCAACAAGAGGAGAGGCAATTCTTGATTTAGTCCTAAGTGGAGCACAGGATCTGGTCCAAGAGGTGAATATAGCTGGACTGCTTGGCAATAGTGGCCATAATATAATTAAATTTAACATCCCTGTGGCGGGGAAAACACCACAGCAGCCCAACAATGTAGCATTAATTTCAGAAAGGGGAACTACAAATGGACGTGTTGTTCCTTGACTTTAGCAAAGCTTTTGACACGGTCTCCCTCAATATTCTTGCCAGCAAGTTAAAGAAGTATGGGCTGGATGAATGGACTATAAGGTGGATAGAAAGTTGGCTAGATTGTCAGGCTCAACGGGTAGTGATCAATGGCTCCATGTCTAGTTGGCAGCTGGTATCAAGGGAAGTGCCCCAAGGGTCGGTCCTGGGGCCGATTTTGTTCAGTATCTTCATAAATGATCTGGAGGATGGTGTGGATTGCACTCTCAGCAAATTTGCGGATGATACTAAACTGGGAGGAGTGGTAGATTCGCTGGAGGGGAGGGATAGGATACAGAAGGACCTAGACAAATTGGAGGATTGGGCCAAAAGAAATCTGATGAGGTTCAACAAGGACAAGTGCACTTAGGACGGAAGAATCCCATGCACCGCTACTGACTAGGGATCAAATGGCTTGGCAGCAGTTCTGCAGAAAAGGTCCTAGGGGTTACAGTGGACAAGAAGCTGGATATGAGTCAACAGTGTGCCCTTGTTGCCAAGAAGGCCAATGGCATTTTGGGATGTATAAGTAGGGGCACTGCCAGCAGATCGAGGGACGTGATCATTCCCCTCTATTCGACATTGGTGAGGCCTCATCTGGAGTACTGTGTCCAGTTTTGGGCCCCACACTACAAGAAGGACGTGGATAAATTGGAGAGAGTCCAGCGAAGGGCAACAAAAATGATTAGGGGTTTGGAACACATGAGTTATGAGGAGAGGCTGAGGGAACTGGGATTGTTTAGTCTGCGGAAGAGAAGAATGAGGGGGGATTTGATAGCTGCTTTCAACTACCTGAAAGGGGGTTCCAAAGAGGATGGCTCTAGACTGTTCTCAGTGGTAGCAGATGACAGTACAAGGAGTAATGATCTCAAGTTGCAGTGGGGGAGATTTAGGTAGGATATTAGGAAAAGCTTTTTCACTAGGAGGGTGGTGAAACACTGGAATGCGTTACCTAGGGAGGTGGTGGAATCTCCTTCCTTAGAAGTTTTTAAGGTCAGGCTTGACAAAGCCTTGGCTGGGATGATTTAATTGGGGATTGGTCCTGCTTTGAGCAGGGGGTTGGACTAGATGACCTCCTGAGGTCCCTTCCAACCCTGATAGTCTATGATTCTATGATACACAAAAATGAGGTTAGTTAAACAGAAATTAAAAGGTACAGCACCAAAAGTGAAATCCCTGCAAGCTGCATGGAAACTTTTTAAAGACACCATAATAGAGGCTTAACTTAAATGTTTACCCCAAATTAAAAAACATAGTAAGAGAACTAAAAAAGTGCCACTCTAGCTAAACAACAAAGTAAAATAAGCAGAGAGAGGCAAAAAGGCATCCTTTAAAAAGTGGAAGTTAAATCCTAGTGAGGAAAATAAAAAGGAACATAAACTCTGGCAAATGAAGTGTAAAAATATAATTAAGAAGGCCAAAAAAAGAATTTGAAGAACAGCTAGCCAAAGACTCAAAAAGTAATAGAAAAAATTTTTTTTAAGTACATCAGAAGCAGGAAGCCTGCTAAACAACCCACGGCGCCACTTGATGATCGAGATGGTTGTGACGAAGTGGGACTGTTCTTAATGTTTCCTCTGAATACTGTAGGGGTGCCTCAGTTTCTCCTATGCATTTCTTAAGCCTCTAGGTGGTGGGATAAGGGGGCGTCATTGTTGCAGAGCAAAGGGCCAGTGAACATAAATGGCCGACATGCTGTCTCCTGGCAATTGATGGTCTGGGCTATTCCCCCCTGCAAGGTGATAGCTAAAGGGGTTGGAGAACAAAGGAATCAGGTGACCTCCTGACCCGGGAAAGGGACAAAGCCCAGAGGGCTGTGGGAAGTGCATGGAGAGGCAGAGGAAGCTAAATGCTCCAAGGTCAGACCCAGGAAGGTGGAAGCTGTGTGTGAGCTTTTTGCCCTGCAGACAGTCTGCTCACAAAGAGGAGACTTCCCCAGAGTCCTGCCTGGCTTCGTAAGGAGCAGTTCCAGAGAATCGCCCGGGGACTCCGTGACAATGGTAAAGGAGCATTCAAGAACAATAAGGCCATTGCGGAGAAACTAAATGAATTTTCTTTGCATTGATCTTCATGGCTGAGCATGTGAGGGAGATTCCCAAACCTGAGCTATTCTTTTTAGGTGACAAATCTGAGGAACTATCCCAGATTGAGGTGTCATTAGAGGAGGTTTTGGAACAAATTGATAAACTAAACAGTAATAAATCATCAGGACCAGATGGTATTCACCCAAGAGTTCTGAAGGAACTCAAATATGAAATTGCAGAACTACTAACTGTAGACTATAACCTATCATTTAAATCAGCTTCTGTACCAAATGACTGGAGGATCGGTAATGTGACACCAATTTTTAAAAAGGGCTCCAAGGGTGATCCCGGCAATTACAGGCCAGTAAGCCTGACTTCAGTACTGGACAAACTAGTTGAAACTATAGGAAAGAACAAAATTGTCAGATACATAGATGAACATAATTTGTTGGGGAAGAGTCAACATGGTTTTAGTAATGGGAAACATGCCTCACTAATCTACCAGAATTCTTTGAGGGGGTCAACAAGCATGTGGACAAGGGGGATCCAGTGGATATAGTGTACTTAGATTTTCAGAAAGCCTTTGACAAGGTCCCTCACCAAAGGCACTTAAGCAAAGATGTCATGGGATAAGAGCGAAGATGCTCTCATGGCTTGGTAATTGGTTAAAAGAGGGAACAAAGGGTGGAAATAAATGGTCAGTTTTCAGAATGGAGAGAGATAAATAGTGGTGTCCCCCAGGGGGCCATACTGGGCCCAGTCCTATTTACCGTATTCATAAATGATCTTGAAAAAGGAGTAAACTGTGAGGTGGCAAAATTTGCAGATGATACAAAACTACTCAAGATAGTTAAGTCCCAGGCAGACTGCGAAGAACTACAAAAGGATCTCTCAAAATAGGGTGACTGGGCAACAAAATGGCAGATGAAATTCAGTGTTGATAAATGCAAAGTAATGCACATTGGAAAACATAATATCCACTCAATGTGCAGTGGCAGTCAAAAAAGCAAACAGAATGTTGGGAATCCTTAAGAAAGAGATAGATAATAAGACAGAAAATATCATATTGCCTCTATATAAATCCATGGTATGCCCACGTCTTGAATACTGCATGCACATGTGGTCGCCCCATCTCAAAAAAGGCACATGGGAATTGGAAATCTTTCAGAAAAGGGCAAAAAATGATTAGGTTGCTGGGTTAGATGGGTCTTTGGTCTTACCCAGTATGTCCATTCTTATGATCCACCACAGCTCCCAGATCCTTCTCAGCACTGCTGCTGCCAAGCCCAGTTATCCCCCATTCTGTATTTGTGCATTTGTTTTTTCTTTCCTAAGTGTAACACCATACATTTGTCTTTGTCGAATTTTATTTTGTTGTCTATAGCCCAGTTCTCCAATTTATCAAGATCTCTCTGAATTTTAGTTCTATCCTCCAAAGTATCGGTGGCCCTCCTGCCACCGCCCAGCTTTGTGTCATCTGCATATTTGATCAGTACGTTCTCTATTCCTACATCCAGCTCATTAATACAGATGTAAAATAACACTGGACCCAGAATAGATTCCTGTGGAACCCCACTTGAGACCTCCTTCCATTCTGACTTTATTCCATTAATAGTTACCTGTTGTTTGCGTTCGTTTAACCAATTATTTGTCCATTTAATGGTAGTTCCGCCTAGCCCACATTTCTCCAGTTTACCTATCAAAATGTAATGTGGGACTGTCTCAAAAGTCTTGCTGAAGTCCAGTTATATTATATCCACCGCATTCCACCTATCCACCAAAGCAGTTACACTGTCAAAGAAGGAAATCAAGCTGGTTTGACATGATTTGTTCTTAGTAAATCAATGCTGGCTGCTAGTGATTACCTCTTGATTCTCCAGGTATACACAAATTGAATGTTTTATACATTGCTCTAGTAAATTCCCAGGTATGGAGGTCAGGCTGACTGGTCTATAGTTCCCTGCCTCCTCCTTTCCCCCCTTTGTAAATATAGGCACTACCTTAGCCCTTCTCCAGTCTTCCTGGACCTCTTCTGTCATCCATGAGTTTGCAAATATTATTTTCATTGGCTCTGAGATTTCTTCAGCTAATTCAGTATCCTCGGGTGAATAGTAGAAGAACATAAGAACGGCCATACGGGGTCATACTAATGGTCCATCTAGCCCAGCATCCTGTCTGCTGACAGTGGCCAATGCCAGGTGCCCCAATGGGAATGAACAGAACAGGTCATCATCAAGTGATCCAATCTCTGTCACCCATTCCCAGCTTTTGGCAAACAGAGGCTAGGGACACCATACCTGCCCATCCTGGCTAATAGCCATTGATGGACCTATCCTCCATGAATTTATCTAGTTTTTTTTTTTGAACCCTGTTATAATCTTGGCCTTCACAACCTCCTCTGGCAAAGAGTTCCACATGGTGACTGTGCGTTGTGTGATGAAATACATCCTTTTGTTTCTTTTAAACCTGCTGCCTATTAATTTTATTTGGTGACCCCTAGTTCTTGGTTATGAGAGAGAGAAAATAACACTTCCTTATTTACTGTCTTCACACCAATCATGATTTTATAGACCTTTGTCATATTCCCCTTTAATATTCTCCTTTTCCAAGCTGAAATATCCCAATCTTATTAATGTCTCCTCATACAGAAGCTATTCCATACCCCTAATCATTTTTGTTGCCCTTTTCCAATTCCAGTATATCTTTTTAGAGATGGGGTGACCACATCTGCACGCAGTATTCAAGATGTGGGTGTATCATGGATTTATATAGAAGCAATATGATATTTTCTGTCTTATCTATCCCTTTCCTAATGATTCCCAACATTGTTAGCTTTTTTGACTGTCACTGAGCATTGAGTGGATGTTTTCAGAGAACTATCCACAATGACTCTAAGATCTCTTTCTTGACGGACAACAGCTAATTTAGACCCCATCATTGTATATGTATAGTTGGGATTATGTTTTCCAATGTGCATTACTTTGCATTTATCAACATTGAATTTCATCCACCATTTTGTTGCCCAGTCACCCAGTTTTGAGAGAGCCTTTTTTAACTCTTTGCAGTCTGCTTTGGACTTATCTATCCTGAGTAGTTTTGTTTCATCTGCAAATTTTGCCACTTCACTGTTTACCCCTTTTTTCAGATTGTTCATAAATATGTTGAACGGTGTGTCTCCCCACTGATCTGAATTAATTCAGATTGGTCAGTAGATCTCTGGCGTTTTGGTTTTTTAATTACCCCAATCTGCATCCCTTCCCCTTTATTGTCTGTGGTAACTTCACTAGTCATCCGGTCACATCTTATTTTTTGTGAGAAGACTGAAGCAAAGTAGGCATTAAGCAGCTCTGCCTTCCTATCATCTTCCGTGACCAGCTCACCTTCTCCATTGAGCAGCGGACCCACATCATCCCTGATCTTTCTTTTTTGTCTGACATATTTGAAGAACCCCTTCTTGTTGTCTCTAACGTTCCTTGCCAGCTGTAACTCATTCTTTGCCTTCGCTTTCCTGATTTTGTCCCTACACGCTCACACTCTTCCCGCGTACACTTCCTTGGTGACGTGCCATCCTTCCATGTCCTGTATGGGTCCCTCTTGGGTTTTAGAGAGCTAAAAAGCTCCTTGTGCAGCCACATTGGCCTCCTGTGGCTCTTCTTATCTTTGCTCTGCTTTGGAATAGCTTGATATTTATTCCTAATTGGTCTTTCCTATTTGAGTCAATTGAAATCATAGAATCATAGAATAGAATATCAGGGTTGGAAGGGACCTCAGGAGGTCATCTAGTTCAACCTCCTGCTCAAAGCAGGACCAATCCCCAACTAAATCATCCCAGCTAGGGCTTTGTCAAGCCCGACCTTAAAAACTTCTAAGGAATGTGTCATAAACATACAGCTAAGGGTAGCATAAAATCCCTCCTTTACCTGTAAAGGGTTAAGAAGCTCAGATAACCTGGTTGGCACCTGACCAAAAGGACTAATAAGGGGAAAAGATACTTTCAAATCTGTGGGGGAAGGTTTTTGTTTTGTTTTTCTTTGTGTTTTCTCTGGGTCAGCGAGGAAGCAGGGCAGGGAAAATCCATCTCCTAAAGCCATACCTGAACTAAGCATCTAAGATTACAAATTGTAAATAATAGGAAGGAAATGCATTAGATTATCTTTTGTTCTAGCTTGTCAATTTTCCCTGTGCTAAGAGGGAGGTTTATTCCTGTTTTTTGTAGCTTTGAACTTTTTGCCTAGAGGGGAATCCTCTATGTTTTAAATCTTACTACCCTGTAAAATTACCTTCCATCTTGATTTTACAGAGGTGTTTCTTTTACTTTTTTTTCTTTATAATAAAGTTCTGTTTTTTAAGAATCTGATTAGTTTTTAGTGTCCTAAAAACCCAGGGGTCTGGTCTGTGCTCACCTTGTTTACCTATCTGGTTGGTAGATTATTCTTAAACCTCCCCAGGAAAGGGGGTGAAGGGGCTTGGAGGAATATTTTGGGGAAACAGGAACTCCAAGTGGTCCTTTTCCTGAATCTTTGTCTAACTCACTTGGTAGTGGCAGCAGTACTCATCCAAGGACAAGGGAAGGATTTGTGCCTTGAGGAAGTTTTCAAGCTAAGCTGTGTCAAAGGCAGATTCAAGACTCACTGAATTTGTCAGACCACTCTGTTTATTAGCAAAGCGCTTTGCCAATGCACCCATGTGATTGTGAGCCTCTTGCAAAAGCTCAAGCTAACTTATTTATACAGATAAGCCAAAACCAATTTAACATACGATGCAAAAGGAAGCATAAACTGACAAATATACATACATATCTTATTTGCATACTAACGTTTACCAATCTCCTAGCTCAGTAGGAGCTCTAAGTTAATTAGTTTGAGGACCCATTGTCTCACACTCCTTAATGTTTCTCTTCCTGACAACTATATTTCAACAAACTCTTCAAGCACTATTTCTTTAATGAATTATAATTTCAATATAATTCATTCTACTTTCACAGCTGGTAGAAATAAACTTAGGGGGTCTTTCATGCGGGTCCCCACATCTGTACCCCAGGGTTCAGAGTGGGGAGAGAACCCTGACATGGTGGCAGCACGGTGGGATCATTTTGAACCAGAAGCACAAACCTCAGGATAATAAAAGGACTTTTTTTGCTTCTTTTGGTTGCTTGGAAAGCAGGGAGGTTTGTTTTTTTTAAAGGACACTTTTTATTTTTGCCCTTTCTTTTTTTAAAGCTGAGAGCAGCTGGAATTTTTTTTTTTTTACTGTGCCTGAAGGCAGAGGAGTTAAGTTATAGCAAGGGAATTCACAAGCTGTTTTTTTTTTTTTTCTTTCTAGCTCTTGGGTAAGGCTGGGCTAAGCGCAGGAAGGCTAGGATTACAGAAAGTGATGTCCAGAGAAAACTAGAATTAGCCAGTTTTGAAGCTGAAGAGAGACAGAAAGAACATGAAAGGCAGATGGCCTTAAAGCGCTTGGAAGCGGAGGCAAAGGCAAAACGCTTGGAAGCGGAGGCAGAGGCAAAATGCTTGGAAATGGAAATGGAGGCAAAACGCTTCGATACGGAGTTAGAGCTGAAGCGCTTAGATCTGGAAAGGGCTAAGATGGATCTACCGGATAACCCTAACAATCCTTCCCCAAAAATCCACAAATGGGAGCGACTATGTCCACAGTATGATGAATCCAGTGATATTGCTGAATATTTCATCACCTTTGAGAGACTGTGCAAACTCCGTGCAATACCTGACGATCACAAGATGACCACATTGGTAGCAAAATTGACTGACAGAGCTCTGGACATATTCAACAAAATGCCTATTGAGGATGCTTCTGACTATGCTGGGCCTGCAAGGGCTGTGGGGGGAGATACCAGCGAAAGGAGGACACTCAGGCCTAAGAATAGTAAACTATGCTTTATTGAAGGAAGGAAGAACTTACGCTCCAATCTGCGTGGGGAGCCCCTAGGACGCGCGGAGGGGCTGCAGGGGACTCTGGCCATTCGGGACAGCTGACCAGGCAGGACTCCACCTGGGGGGAGTCCTCTGCGGAGCTATATTCTCCGCGCTTATCTCGGGGTTACATGGGGTCAACAGTTGGTTACATTCTTATATATATAATTTATACTTATTACATAAACTGACTCGTTTACAGGCAAAAATATGCTAAGCTATGCTACAATATCTTTTGGCAGGTTCTGTCGGACAAAGTTCATTGAAACTGCTTGCATCCTCCACTTACATCCAGTCACATCCTTAGTCCACCACTTAGCTCCTCGCCAATCTTCGGCAACCTTGCCCCTACATATGGTAAATTTAAGGATTTGATTTTGAAACAATTTCAAATTACACCTGAAACTTACAGAGTAAAATTTACAGCCCTTAACAGAGGGACTGGACAAAGTAATGTGGCTTATGTAAACCAGATGAAGGATCTGTTAGATAAATGGGTCAAAGGAAGTGGTGTAACTAGCTTTGAAGGGATGTGTGATTTAGTTATACAGGAGCAGTTCCTGACTGTGACCAATGATGATATAAAACAGTGTTTATGGAATAAAAATATTATTATCCCATTCCCATGCTGCTGGGGGAAGACCTGGCCAACCATGTGAAGCTAGCCCAGAGGGTGGGAATGGTCACCCGCAGCCAGGCGAAGCAAACCTTCACACCTAGCTCTGTCCCTGAGCCTTCTACAAGGGCCCCGTCTGTGTTACCAGAGACCCAGACTGAGGTGATGGAACCAGACTCCATGCCAATGTCTGCAACAGCAGTAGTGGATCCAGTTGCAGAGACCCAGCCAGAGTCAGGCCCAGAACCGGAACTGGCAGAGCAAGCAGCACCAGAACCGTTGCCAGCACTGAGTCCAGCGCTTGCAACCCTGTCTGCAACCCCAACACCAGAGGGCACCACCAAGGGCGCCCAGGCAGCAGCAGCAGCTAAACCTACACAAGCAGAATATGGACCCTGGACTTCAGGAAAGCAGACTTCAACTCCCTCAGGGAACTGATGGGTAGGATCCCCTGGGGGAATAACATGAGGGGGAAAGAAGTCCAGGAGAGCTGGCTGTATTTCAAAGAATCCCTATTGAGGTTACAGGGACAAACCATCCCGATGTGTCGAAAGAATAGTAAATATGGTAGGCGACCAGCTTGGCTTAACAGTGAAATCCTTGCGGATCTTAAACATAAAAAAGAAACTTACAAGAAGTGGAAGATTGGACAAATGACCAGGGAAGAGTATAAAAATATTGCTCGGGCATGTAGGAATGAAATCAGGAGGGCCAAATCACACCTGGAGCTGCAGCTAGCAAGAGATGTTAAGAGTAACAAGAAGGGTTACTTCAGGTATGTTGACAACAAGAATAAAGCCAAGGAAAGTGTGGGCCCCTTACTGAATGAGGGAGGCAACCTAGTGACAGAGGATGTGGAAAAAGCTAATGTACTCAATGCTTTTTTTGCCTCTGTCTTCACTAACAAGGTCAGCTCCCAGACTGCTGCGCTGGGCATCACAACATGGGGAGTAGGTGGCCAGCCCTCTGTGGAGAAAGAAGTGGTTCTGGACTATTTAGAAAAGCTGAACATGCTCAAGTCCATGGGGCCGGACGAGTTGCATCCGAGAGTGCTAAAGGAGTTGGCGGCTGTGATTGCAGAGCCATTAGCCATTATCTTTGAAAACTCATGACGATCAGGGGAAGTCCTGGACGACTGGAAAAAGGCTAATGTAGTCCCCATCTTTAAAAAAGGGAAGAAGGAGGATCCTGGGAACTACAGGCCAGTCAGCCTCACCTCAGTCCCTGGAAAAATCATGGAGCAGGTCCTCAAGGAATCAATTCTGAAGCACTTAGAGGAGAGGAAGGTGATCAGGAACAGTCAGCATGGATTCACCAAGGGAAGGTCATGCCTGACTAATCTAATCACCTTCTATGATGAGATTACTAGTTCTGTGGATGAAGGGAAAGCAGTGGATGTATTATTTCTTGACTTTAGCAAAGCTTTTGACACGGTCTCCCACAGTATTCTTGTCAGCAAGTTAAAGAAGTATGGGCTGGATGAATGCACTATAAGGTGGGTAGAAAGTTGGCTAGATTGTCGGGCTCAACGGGTAGTGATCAATGGCTCCATGTCTAGTTGGCAGCCGGTATCAAGTGGAGTGCCCCAAGGGTCGGTCCTGGGGCCGATTTTGTTCAATATCTTCATAAATGATCTGGAGGATGGTGTGGATTGCACTCTCAGCAAATTTGCGGATGATACTAAACTAGGAGGAGTGGTAGATATGCTGGAGGGCATGGATAGGATACAGAGGGCCCTAGACAAATTGGAGGATTGGGCCAAAAGAAATCTGATGAGGTTCAACAACGACAAGTGCAGAGTCCTGCACTTAGGACGGAAGAATCCAATGCACCGCTACAGACTAGCGACTGAATGGCTAGGCAGCAGTTCTGCAGAAAAGGACCTAGGGGTGACAGTGAACAAGAAGCTGGATATGAGTCAACAGTGTGCCCTTGTTGCCAAGAAGGCCAATGGCATTTTGGGATGTATAAGTAGGAGCATAGCCAGCAGATTGAGGGACGTGATCGTTCCCCTCTATTCAACATTGGTGAGGCCTTATCTGGAGTACTGTGTCCAGTTTTGGGCCCCACACTACAAGAAGGCTGTGGAAAAATTGGAGAGAGTCCAGCGAAGGGCAACAAAAATGATTAGGGGTCTGGAACAAATGACTTATGAGGAGAGGCTGAGGGAACTGGGATTGTTTAGTCTGCAGAAGAGAGGAATGAGGGGGGATTTGATAGCTGCTTTCAGCTACCTGAGAGGTGGTTCCAAAGAGGATGGTTCTACACTATTCTCAGTGGTAGAAGAGGACATGAAAAGGAGTAATGGTCTCAAGTTGCAATGAGGGAGGTTTAGGTTGGATATTAGGAAAAACTTTTTCACTAGGAGGGTGGTGAAACACTGGAATGCGTTACTTAGGGAGGTGGTGGAATCTCCTTCCTTAGAAGTTTTTAAGGTCAGGCTTGACAAAGCCCTGGCTGGGATGATTTAATTGGGGATTGGTCCTGCTTTGAGCAGGGGGTTGGACTAGATGACCTCCTGAGGTCCCTTCCAACCCTGATATTCTATGATTCTAAGAGGCTCAGCCGGAGCCTGAACCCCAACCTAGCGCACCCGTGGAGAGCAGGTCACCATCCCCCGAACCAGCCCCATCCCCTGCATCCCTTCCCAAGGGACCAAGCCCAGGTCCACCATCCAGCGAGGAACTGAGGTCTCCAGCATCAAGGGAACAGTTCCAGGCCGAGCAGGAAGCAGATGAAATCCTCCAGGGAGCTTGGACCGCAACACGGAGCAACCCACCGCCTCTCAGCTCTTCTAATCCATCCCAGTTTGTGGTAGAAAGAGGACTTTTATACCAGGAAACTCTTGCTGGTGGACACCAGGAAGACTGGCATCCTCAAAGACAGTTGGTAGTTCCAACTAAGTACAGGGTAAAACTCTTGAGCTTAGTCCAGAATCATCCTAATGGCCATGCTGGGGTGAACAGGACCAAAGACTAATTGGGGAGGTATTCCACTGGGAGGGAATGGGCAAGGACATTTCTACCTATGTCCGGTCTTGTGAGGTGTGCCAAGGAGTGGGGAAAACCCCAAGACCAGGTCAAAGCCCCTCTCCAGCCACTCCCCATCACTGAGGTTCCCTTTCAGTGAGTAGCTGTGGATATTCTGGGTCCTTTTCCGAAAAAGACACCCAGAGGAAAGCAGTACATCCTGACTTTCATGGATTTTGCCACCCGATGGCCGAAAGCAGTAGCTCTAAGCAACACCAGAGCTAAAAGTGTGTGCCAGGCATTAACAGACATTTTTGTCAGGATAGGTTGGCCCTCTGACATCCTTATAGATTCGGGAGCTAATTTTCTGGCAGGGGCCATGAAAAGCCTGTGGGAAGCTTATGGGGTGAACCACTTGGTTGCCACTCCTTACCACCAACAAACAAATGGCCTGGAGGAGAAGTTTAATGGAACTTTGGGGGCCATGATTTGTAAATGAGCTCTCCAATGATTGGGACCTAGTCTTGCAGCAGTTGCTTTTTGCGTACAAAGCTGTACCACTTGCCTGTTTAGGGTTTTCACCATTTGAACTTGTATATGGCCACGAGGTTAAGGAGCCATTACAGTTGGTAGGGGACCCGGTCATGGTCTGGAAGGCACTTCAGGCCCATAAGATGGAAGCATCGTGGGAAGGGCCATTCACGGTCCAAGAGTGCCTGGGAGCTGTTAATTATTTCATAGCATCCCCCACCTCAAATCTAAAGCATACCATGTTAATTTTCTAAAGCCTTTTTGTTCCAGAGAATTAAAGGTTTGTCAGATTACAGCCCAGGGAGGAGATGCTGCTGAGTGGCCTGAAGGTGTCTGCTACGAAGGAAAAAGTGACGGTGGCGTGGAAGAGGTGAACCTCTCCATGACCCTTGGGCGTATGCAGCAACAGCAGATCAAGAAGCTGTGCACTAGCTTCACGCCGATGTTCTCACCCACCCCAGGACTGACTGAATGGGCATACCACTCCATTGACACAGGTAATGCTCGCCCAATTAGAGCCCAACCTTACCGGGTGAGATCCAGGACATGCTACAGGTGGGTGTAATCCGCCCCTCTAACAGTGCATGGGCATCTCCAGTGGTTCTAATTCCCAAACAAGATGGAGAGATACACTCTTGCGTGAACTACCATAAGCTAAATGCTGTAACTTGCCCAGACGACTATCCAATGCCACGCACAGATGAGCTATTGGAGAAACTGGGATGTGCTCAGTTCATCTCTATCTTAGACTTAACCAAGGGGTACTGGCAAGTACAGCTGGATGAATCCACCAAGGAAAAGCGAGCCTTCATCACTCATGTAGGGCTGTATGAATTTAATGTGCTTCCTTTCGGTGCGAAATATACCCTCCACTTTCCAAACACTGGTAGATGGTCTCCTAGCGGGATTGAGAAAATCTGCATTTGCCTACCTTGATGATGTGGCCATCTTTTCTGATTCCTGGGCAGAACACCTGGAGCATCTGAAAAAAGTCTTCGAGCACATAAGGGAGGCATGACCAACTGTTAAGGCTAAAAAGTGTCAAATAGGCCTAAACAGAGTGACTTACCTTGGACACCAGGTGGGTCAAGGAAGTATCAACCCCCAGCAGGCCAAAGTGAATGCTATCCAAAAGTGGCCTGTCCCAAAGTCAAAGAAACATGTCCAATTCTTCTTAGGCTTGGCCGGGTATTACATGCGATTTGTACCACACTACAGCCAAATTGCCGCCCCACTGACAGACCTAACCAAAAAGAAAGCCAAATGCAGTACAGTAGACTGAACGTTTAACCAACTTAAAGTGACACTCATGTCTGACCCTGTGCTAAGGGCCCCAGACTTTGACAAACCTTTCCTACTAACCACAGAAGCATCCAAGCGTGGTGTGGGGGCAGTTTTAATGCAGGAAGGACCAGATCAAGAATTCCATCCTGTCGTGTTTCTCAGCAAAAAACTGTCTGAGAGGGAAAGCCACTGGTCAATCAGCGAAAAGGAATGTTACACCATTGTCTACGCTCTGGAAAAGCTACGCCCATATGTTTGGGGACGGCATTTCCACCTGCAAACCAACTATGCTGCGCTACAGTGGCTTCATACCGCCAAGGGAAATAACAAAAAACTTATTCGGTGGAGTTTAGCTCTCCAAGATTTTGATTTTGAAATTCAACACATTTTAGGAGCTTCTAACAAAGTGGCTGATGCACTCTCCCATGAAAGTTTCCCAGAATCAACTGGTTAAAATTGTCCTTGAAATGTGGAAAATATTGTTAGTTTTTATATAATCAGTAGTGTCTCTAGAGGTGCATGTGTCTTACTAATTCTGTTTTCTCCTAGAGCTCTAGGAAGAATTCACAGCCAGTGTGGAGCAGGATGTCCAGCACTGTCTATGATTTGTGGGGCGTGTCATAAACATACAGCTAAGGGTAGCATAAAATCTGTCCTTTACCTGTAAAGGGTTAAGAAGCTCAGATAACCTGGTTGGCACCTGACCAAAAGGACCAATAAGGGGAGAAGATACTTTCAAATCAGTGGGGGAAGGTTTTGTTTTGTGTTTCTTTGGTGTTCTCTCTGGGTCAGCGAGGAAGCAGGGCAGGGAAAATACATCTCCTAAAGCCATACCTGAACTAAACATCTAAGATTACAAACTGTAAGAAATAGGAAGGAAATGCGTTAGATTGTCTTTTGTTCTAGCTTGTAAATTTTCCGTGTGCTATAGTAGTCTTCCAACAGATCTCAGGGAAGTTAAAATCCCCCATTAATAAAAGTTCATGTGTGTTAGCTAATCTGGTTACCAGCTTGTAGAATTACTCATCTACTTCCACTTCCTGATTTGGTGGTCTATAATAGACCACCACCATAATATGACTACTGTTCTTTTCCCTTTTTATCCTCACCCAGAGACTCTCAGTAGATCTGTCGCTTACTTACTCTTGGAAGTCGGAGCAAATGTATATATTTTTGATGTACAGCACAACTATATCCATCAATACTGGTACTCCATTTATGAGAGTTGTCCCACCAAGTCTCTGTAATGCTAGCGAAGTCATAATTTTCTTTATATACCATGACTTCTAGTTCATCCTGCTTGTTCCCATTCTCCTTGCATTTGTATACAGCCATTGAAGATATTTTGCAGACTGCCTTCTTGCTTTTCCCCTTACCTTTTTAATGCAGTTGTGATTTCTAGTCTCTTCTCCAGAAATAGTCCATTCCCCTTGTTGTCATTACTTAAGCCTGGGTGTGCATTGGCCAGGTTTTTGTCACTATCTCCCATAGGACCTAGTTTAAAGCTCTCCTTCCCAGTATTTGATAGATGGAGCCCATCCCAGCATAGTAATCCTTAGTTAGTGTACCTGTAGCTCCTGTGGGGCTCTAGTACTGTGCTTTATCGACAATAAACCTGGCCGAGCACCTTCGCCACTGAACCGAGCCTGTGGTCGATCTTATGAGTAACATTGAGGTCTGCTGATTGAACATGCCACTGTCTGCTAGTGCAGCTGACGCTGAAGCTTCAAGAACAGCAATACTGGCAGCAGTAACACTACTTCCTGACGCAGGGAAGAAAAGTAAGCAGCAGGATACGGACCCTGGACTTCAGGAAAGCAGACTTCGACTCCCTCAGGGAGCGGATGGGTAGGATCCCCTGGGGACTAACATGAAGGGGAAAGGAGTCCAGGAGAGCTGGCTGTATTTCAAGGAATCCCTGTTGAGGTTACAGGGACAAACCATCCCGATGAGTCGAAAGAATAGTAAATATGGCATGCGACCAGCTTGGCTTAACGGTGAAATCCTAGGGGATCTTAAACATAAAAAAGAAGCTTATAAGAAGTGGAAGGTTGGACATATGACCAGGGAAGAGTATAAAAATATTGCTCGGGCATGTAGGAATGAAATCAGGAGGGCCAAATCGCACCTGGAGCTGCAGCTAGCAAGAGATGTCAAGAGTAACAAGAAGGGTTTCTTCAGGTATGTTGGCAACAAGAAGAAAGCCAAGGAAAGTGTGGGCCCCTTACTGAACGAGGGAGGCAACCTAGTGACAGAGGATGTGGAAAAAGCTAATGTGCTCAATGCTTTTTTTGCCTCTGTCTTCACTAACAAGGACAGCTCCCAGACTGCTGCACTGGGCATCACAACATGGGGAGTAGATGGCCAGCCCTCTGTGGAGAAAGAGGTGGTTAGGGACTATTTAGAAAAGCTGGACGTGCACAAGTCCATGGGGCCGGACGAGTTGCATCCGAGAGTGCTAAAGGAATTGGCGGCTGTGATTGCAGAGCCATTGGCCATTATCTTTGAAAACTGTTGGCGAACGGGGGAAGTCCCAGATGACTGGAAAAAGGCTAATGTAGTGCCAATCTTTAAAAAAGGGAAGAAGGAGGATCCTGGGAACTACAGGCCAGTCAGCCTCACCTCAGTCCCCAGAAAAATCGTGGAGCAGGTCCTCAAGGAATCAATCCTGAAGCACTTAGAGGAGAGGAAAGTGATCAGGAACAGTCAGCATGGATTCACCAAGGGTAGGTCATGCCTGACTAATCTAATCGCCTTCTCTGATGAGATTACTGATTCTGTGGATGAAGGGAAAGCAGTGGATGTATTATTTCTTGAGTTTAGCAAAGCTTTTGACACGGTCTCCCATAGTATTCTTGTCAGCAAGTTAAAGAAGTATGGGCTGGATGAATGCACTATAAGGTGGGTAGAAAGTTGGCTAGATTGTCGGGCTCAACGGGTAGTGATCAATGGCTCCATGTCTAGTTGGCAGCCGGTATCAAGTGGAGTGCCCCAAGGGTCGGTCCTGGGGCCGATTTTGTTCAGTATCTTCATAAATGATCTGGAGGATGGTGTGGATTGCACTCTCAGCAAATTTGCGGATGATACTAAACTAGGAGGAGTGGTAGATATGCTGGAGGGCATGGATAGGATACAGAGGGCCCTAGACAAATTGGAGGATTGGGCCAAAAGGAATCTGATGAGGTTCAACAAGGATAAGTGCAGGGTCCTGCACTTAGGACGGAAGAACCCAGTGCACAGCTACAGACTAGGGACCGAATGGCTAGGCAGCAGTTCTGCGGAAAAGGACCTAGGGGTTACAATGGATGAGAAGCTGGATATGAGTCAACAGTGTGCCCTTGTTGCCAAGAAGGCCAATGGCATTTTGGGATGTATAAGTAGGGGCATAGCGAGCAGATCGAGGGACGTGATCATTCCCCTCTATTCAACATTGGTGAGGCCTCATCTGGAGTACTGTGTCCAGTTTTGGGCCCCACACTACAAGAAGGACGTGGATAAATTGGAGAGAGTCCAGCGAAGGGCAACAAAAATGGTTAGGGGTCTGGAACACATGAGTTATGAGGAGAGGCTGAGGGAACTGGGATTGTTTAGTCTACAGAAGAGAAGAATGAGGGGGGATTTGATAGCTGCTTTCAACTATCTGAGAGGTGGTTCCAGAGAGGATGGTTCTACACTATTCTGAGTGGTAGAAGAGGACAGGACAAGGAGTGATGGTCTCAAGTTGCAGTGGGGGAGGTTTAGGTTGGATATTAGGAAAACCTTTTTCACTAGGAGGGTGGTGAAACACTGGAATGCGTTACCTAGGGAGGTGGTGGAATCTCCTTCCTTAGAGGTTTTTAAGGTCAGGCTTGACAAAGCCCTGGCTGGGATGATTTAATTGGGGATTGGTCCTGCTTTGAGCAGGGGGTTGGACTAGATGACCTCCTGAGGTCCCTTCCAACCCTGATATTCTATGATTCTATGACTGCACCAGCAACAACATTCCACAGCACTAACAACAAGTCTTCTAGTCTCCAGGTCCTTCAAGATTTTGGAACCAGGAGTTTTTCATCCTCACCTTACTTTTATTCATAGATTGGAAGCAGAAAACAAGCTTTCCTGCTTTTTCAGCTTCCTAGCTGTTCTCAACTTTGAATGAACTGTTTATTAAAGTGAACTAGTTGAATAAACTGAAATGGAGAAAATATTTTCTGTGCACCTACAGAAGAGGATACTGCTGTTAAAAGCTGGTTTGGCACTTCAGCAAACTCTGGTGCTCCAGGTGCTTAGCCAGTGACTTCCACCATTTGACTTTCTTTAAAACTTCAGCAGCAAACACATACTACTTGATTATTATTTTTATTTAATTTGAGTTGTTGTAATAGATTACCTTAAATTTAGACTTTAACATAGGTTGTAATAATTTCAGATTTAATTTTAAATAAGTATTTTTTTAAAAGAAAAATAGTTAATATAAATTTTAAAAATCCAAATTTTTTATTTAAAAAAACAAAACCCCCATAGGCTTCTCTCCACCCTGTGAAGCAGCCATCCTGTACATGGAAACAGAAATGGGTCCTGCTAGTGGCTGGGGGGAATTGTCCAGTTAGGGTACAAACCTGGGATTCAGAAGACCAAGATTCAATCCCCTGCTCTGCCACAGACTGTGTGTGTGACCTTGGACAACTCCTTTAGTCTCTCTGTATTTGAGTTCCCGTCTGAACAATAGGGATAGTAGTATTTCTCTACATTTTATATCGGTTAAGGCCAGAAGGGACATTAGATCATATAGGCTGATCTCCTGTATTCCACAGCATTTAATATGTAACCTATAACTTAAATCAGCCTCTACCAGATGACCTGAGGATAGCCAATCTAACAGCAATTTTTTTAAAAAAGGGTCTAGGCAGGGCCTTTCCTGGCAGTTACAAGCTGGTAAACCCTACTTCAGTACAAGGCAAATTAGTTGAAACTATAGTGAAGAACAGAATTATCAGACACATAGATGAACATGATATGTTGGGGAAAAGTCAACATGGCTTTTTTAAAGGCGAATCACGTCTCACTAATCTATTAGAATTCTTTGAAGGTGTCAACCAGCATGTGATGGTGATTCAGTTGGAATATCG
Organism: Chelonia mydas; assembly: GCF_015237465.2. Classification (NCBI taxonomy): domain Eukaryota; kingdom Metazoa; phylum Chordata; order Testudines; family Cheloniidae; genus Chelonia; species Chelonia mydas. The sequence goes on along the minus strand of NC_057849.1, from coordinate 19,184 downwards.
TATCTTGATTTTCGGAAAGCCTTTGACAAGATCCCACATCGAAGGCTCTTCAGCAAAGTAAGCTGTCATGGGATAAGAGGGAAGGTCCTCTCATGTATCAGTAATGGGTTGAAAGACAGGGAAGGAATAAATGATCAGTTTTCGTGGTGGAAAATGGTAAATAGTGGGACCTCAACATATTCATAAATGATCTGGAAAAGGGGGTAAACAGTGAGGCGGCAAAGTTGTCAAATGATGCTAAATTACTTAAGATAGTTAAGTCCAAAGCTGACTGCAAAGAGTTACAAAGGGATCTCACAAAACCTGGGTGACTGGGCAAGAAAATTGCAGATGAAAATCAGTATTGATAAGTGCAAAGTAATGCACATGGGAAAACATAATTCCAACTAAATATACAAAATGATGGGGTCTAAATGAGCTGTTGCCAAAATTTCATTCTTTAGTGGTATCATGAATAGTACTCTGAAAACATCAGCTTAGTGTGCAGCAACAGTGAAAAAAGCTAACTGTGTTAGGAACCATTAGGAAAGGGATAGAGGATAAGACAGAAAATATCATACTGCCACTATACAAATCCATGCTACACCCACATCTTGAATACTGAGTGCAGTTCTGGTCTCGCCATCTCAAAAAAGATATATTGGAATTGAAAGAGGTACGTAGAAGGGCAACAGAAATGAGTAAGGGTATGGAATAGCTTTCATACGAGGAGAGAGTAAAAAGACTGGGACTTTTCCGTTTAGGAAAGAGACAATTAAGGGAGGATATGACAAAGGTGTATAACATCATGACTAGTGTGGAAAAAGTGAATAGGGAAGTATTATTTACCCCTTAACATAACAGAAGAACCAGGAGTCACCCAATGAAAATAATAGCCAGCAGGTTTAAAACAAACAAAAGGAAGTACTTCTCACACAACACGCAGTCAATCTGTGGAGCTTGTTGCCAGGGGATGTTGTGAAGGCCAAAAGTATAAATGGGTTTAAAAAAAGAATTAGATAAATTGATAGTGGATAGGACCATCAGTGGCTATTCGCCAAGAGGGCCAGAAGTGCAATCCCATGCTCCAGGTTCCCCCTAACCTCTAACTGCCAGAAGCTGGGACTGGAATACAGGGGATGGATCACTCGATAATTGTCCTGTTCTGTTCATTCCCTCTGAAGCATCTGGCGCTGGCCACTATCAGAAGGAAGGATACTGGGCTAGATGGGCCACTGGTCTGACCCAGTATGGCCATTTTTATATTCTTGTGTATGGTGACTGGTAAACATGGTGTGGGGAAAGAGAACTCAAATATCACACTACTCATCACAAAGTGCACAGAGAACCAGCTAGTTATCACAAACATATTTCAGCAAACAACGAAGCACAGAACAACATGGATGCATCCCCACTCTTGTCATTGGTATTTAATTGACTCTGTCATTGTACACCAACAAGACCATCAGTATGTAAAAATCACCTGTACAATGTGGGGAGCATGCATGTGGTCTGATCATTGGCTTGTGAGATGTAAAATGACAGTGCTCCTCCAATTAAACCAGCGCAGATGTCGTCACTCCAGTACCCAAGCTCAGTGTGCACATAATGAAATCTGAGCTCACGTGCTCCAGACTTGTTAAAAAATGTGAAGTTCTCACACTTTCTCAGTCAGACATAATGAACACTCGCTTTGCCTGGTCATCTTTTAAGGAAACAGTATTTGATGTATCTAAAGAAGTTCTCAGCTTCGTAAACTGAGCATCAGGACTGGTTTGACAAAAATGACACTGAGATAAAGCAACTCCTGACATCCATGCATGCATGCTCTTCATCAGTTATGGATAAATAATAAAAACTCATCTATTAAAAAGATGGCTTATTCATGTATAAAGTGTAATTTGCAAACTAAGTTTTGCCACAAAAGATAGCTGTTGAAAACATGAAAGCTGAGCAGCTTCAATCAGTGGCAGACCAAAAGACTCCAAATAGTTTTTTTGATGAGCTAAAATCATGTACGACATACACTCTAATGGTACCACTCCTGTCTGGAATGCAGATGAGTCACTGCTGCTGGTCGATCGTGGACAAATTCAGAAAACATTGGCTGAACACTTCAAAGAGGTGCTTAACTGCCCATCCACCATGTCAGCATCAGCTCTTGATGATCTTGAACAACTTCCACTTCAAGACCACCTCTCAATTCTGCTGAACATGTCTGAAGAGTGGAAAGCTGTCAAGCAAATGGAAATGGCAAAGCAGATGATATTTCTGTGGAGATCTTCAAAAGTGGGCTGATCAGGGAATGGGCTGATCAGGGAATTCACTGACCTCTGTCTATGGTTTTAGAAATAGGAGTCTGTGCCACAGGAACTTAAATGCCAACATTAAAACAAGGGTGATGTTAAGGTAGGGGTCTCCGACAGACCATCTAACCAGAAAGAAGAGGTGGATGAGGCTTAAACAGTGAACAAAATCATCCAAAGCACAGGACTTGGTGGTGATGGGGGACTTCAACTATCCAGACATCTGTTGGGAAAATAATATAGCAGGACACAGATTATCCAATAAATTCTTGGACTGTATTGGAGACAATTTTTTATTTCAGAAGGTGGAGACAGGTACTCGGGGAGAGGCTGTTCTAGAATTGATTTTGACAATTAGGGATGAACTGGTTGAGAATTTGAAAGTGGAAGGCAGCTTGAGTGAAAATGATCATGAAATTATAGAGTTCATGATTCTAGCAAATGGTTGGAGGGAGAACAGCAAAATAAAGACAATGGATTTTAAGAAGGCAGACTTTAGCAAACTCAGGGAGTTGGTAGGTAAGATCCCAAGGGAAGCAAGTCTAAGGGGAAAAACAATAGAGACAGTTGGCAGTTTTTCAAAGAAACATTATTAAGGGCACAAAAGGAAACTAGCCCACTGTGTAGGAAAGATAGGAAGGATGGCACGAGACCACTCTGGCTTAATCAGGAGATCTTCAATGATCTAAAAATCAAAAGAGTCCTATAAAAAGTGGAAATGAGGAAAAAGTAGAAAGGATGAATATAAATAAATAAAACAAGTACGTAGGGACAAAATTAGAAAGGCCAAGGCACAAAATGAGATCAAACTAGCTGGAGACATAAAGGGTAACAAGAAAACATTCTACAAACGCATTAGAAGCAAGAGGAAGACCAAGGACAGAGCAGGCCCTTTACTGCTTGGGGGGGAAATAATAACAGAAAATGAGAAAATGGCAGAGGCGATGTTCCCCTGGTGTTATCTGGACCTATGTTCTGCTAGGTCACTCTAATCCTTGACTCGGAGCGACCATTACCCTGCTCTGCTGTAAGTACCCCCACTCCTGGGCTGTTCACACACAGCCTCTGGCATGTAAGCTGTTTCTTGGATTGTGCAACTGAATGACACTAGCCAATATCTCCGGTCCCAGACACGATCCTAGGAACGTCTGTCTTGCAGTGTCCAGTTATACCCGCTGGATGCTGCAAGCTTATATGAGTTCGTCCGTTTAACAAATAAATTGATATGCACCAAGCTTGTTATCGACACCCTTCAAACCAAACGCACTGCTTCAGGTAGAATAAACAAACACATTTATTAACTACAAAGATAGATTTTAAGTGATTATAAGTCAAAGCACAACAAATCAGATTTGGTCAAATGAAATAAAAGCAAAAAGCATTCTAAACTGATCTTAACACCTTCAGTGCCCTGACAAACTTAGATGCTTCTTACCACAGGATGGCTGGTTGCCCTTAGTCAGCTCTCCACTTTGATCAGTGCTTCAGTCGCTTGCTGGTGATGTCTGCAGATGGAGGTGGAAGAGAGAGGAAGAGCCGGGCAAACATCATTCCCTTTTATCATATTCTTTCTTCCCTCTTGGATTTGCCCCCCTCCCCTTCAGGGTCAGGTGAGCATTACCTCATCGCAACCCCACACTGACCAAGGAAAAGGGGGGTGACTCACTCGAGAGTCCAACAGATCCTGTGTTGCTGCCTAGGTCAGTGTCCTTTGTTCCTGTGGGGCTGGGCAGGGTTTGTCCAATACATGCCCTGATGAGGTATGAACTGCCCCTCTGCTCTTGGAGAGTTTTGCCTGGGCTTCTTTTAAGCGATGAGGATACATTTTCAGCCACATAACTATATACAACCTATAACATTACTACAATGCTTAGTGCATCATGAGCCTTCTGAAGACACCCATGACAAACTTTGCATTGGATACCACACAATCATATTATAAAGATGAACATAGAGGTGTAGGGTGCTCCCCCAAGGTACAGAGCATCACACAGGTGTTGTCTAACCTGCTCTTAAAAACCTCCAATAATGGAGATTTCACAACCTCCCTAGACAATTTATTCCAGAACTTAACCACCCTGACAGGAAGTTTTTCCTAATGTCCAACCTAAACCACCCTTGCTGCAATGTAAGCCCATTGCTTCTTGTCCTATCCTAAGAGGTTAACAAGAACAATTTTTCTTCCTTCTCCTTGTAACAACTTTTTACATACTTGAAAACCGTTATGTCCTCTCTCAGTCTTCTCTTTTCCAGACTAAACAAACCCAGTTTTTTCAATCTTCCCTCACAGGTCATGTTTTCTAGACTTTTCATCATTTTTGTTGTTCTTCTCTGGACTCTCTCAAATTTGTCCACATCCTTCCTGAAACGTGGTGCCCAGAACTGGACACACTAGTCCAATTGAGGCCAAATCAGAGCGGAGTACAGCAGAAGAATTACTTCTTGTGTCTTGCTTACAACACTCCTGCTAATACATCGCAGGATGACGTTCACTTTTTTTGTAACAGCGTTACACTGTAGACTCATATTTAGCTTGTTATCCACTATGATCCCCAGATCCCTTTCTGCAGTACTCCTTCCTAGGCAGTGATTTCCCATTTTGTAAATATGCAACTGATTGTTCCTTCCTAAGTGGAGTACTTTGCATTTGTCCTTATTGAATTTCATCCTGTTTACTTCAGACCATTTCTCCAGTTTGTCCAGATCATTTTGAATTCTAATGCTATCCTCCAAAGCACTTGCAACCCCTCCCAGCTTGGTATCATCTGCAAACTTTATAAGTGTACTCTCTATGCCATTATTTAAGTCATTGATGAAGATATTGAACAGAACCAGACCCAGAATTGATCCCTGCAGGAGCCCACTCATTATGCCCTTCAAGTATGACTGTGAACCATTGATAACTGTTATCTGGGAACGGTTTTCCAACCAGTTATGCACCTACCTTATAACAGATTCCTCTAGGTTGTATTTCCCTAGTTTGTTTATGAGGTGGTCATGCAAGACCATATCAAAAGCCTTAGTTGAGAGGCTGATGAAGAGGTGTTACAAAGAGCTACGTTACCTCTCAGGGTTATGAGACGAAATATGCTAAAAATTGCGAGTTGCTCAGATACTCTGGTAACGGGGGCCTTATAAATGCTGTAGATAGATTAGAGAGAATCCTCCCTCCACTGGAGAGTTGGACATGTCCTTTCCCAGGTTCACTTCACCTTCAGCCAAACCCAATCTACCTCCAGTTCTCTCCTTGAGGGGAGAATGTCAGATCCCTGGGGGTGAGAAAAGGAAAGATCAATCGTGCAAACATTCTCCTTGTCCAGTTCAGCTCTGGGCTCCTGATCCCCTGAACCTACAGCTCATTGTGTTCTGCTTGTCTAGATTCCTGTCGGGGGGCCAGTCCCTGAAGGCCGTCACTCTCACAGTGCCTGCAGCTGGAACGGGGGAGCGCTCATTGCAGGGGGCCTGGGAGCAGCTGAGCAACCATTGAACTCAGTGCTCTTTCTGAGACCGACTGGGAGTGGCTTTCAGTGGCAGGGTGTAGAGACTCACCCTCCTTTCATCCCCAGGTCAGTGGCGATCCCATGGGACAATAAGCACGTGCTCTATGTCTCGCTCTCATCATCATTGGAGTTGTGTCTCTCTGAACTCTCCACAGATATTCACACACTGCCCATGTACATGATGGGAAACTCCTGCTTGTGGGGGGAGTATGGCTTCACTCTGCATCAGTACCTGGTGTGACTGTGATTGACCTGATGACAGGTTTCAGCTTGGATTATCAGATTGACACAGTAAGTACTGAAACAACCCCCTTTCCAGGAGGAATCTGTGTTCCACAAAGGGAGGAGAAGTCTCCTGGGCTCTGTTGATTGCCACTGACCAGGCCCCTGGAATAGAGAATACAGAAGGGGATAAACTGGGACCCGAATAGGATGCCCCTGCATCTGCCAGCTAGACTCAACCTGGCCAGAGGGGATGGAGATCTCAGCAGAGATGGGAATCTGGGGCTCAGCAAGGCCAAAAGGTGGGGAGCTGCCTTAGCCAAGACTAGAGGAGGGAGAGGCCAAGATGGGCCAGGCCATAGGAGTCACAGAGAGTCTGTGGGAGGAGGAGAGATCAGGGTCAAGGATACTGCCTTTGGGAAGCTGAATGAAGGGAGGAGACAGAGGGCTACAGCTGGGCTGGGCTAGAGGAGGCTCCTCTTTCCTCAGAAAGGTCACTCGCTTCCATAAATAAACGTCTTTCAGTAGCCTGGCCCGCGCCCCAGCTCTGCCCACTACTCTTTCTCCTAGCAAAGAATTCTGAGTTCTTGGGCTGATCCACACACTCTGGGTCTCTGAGCACCCGGTCTCCCTCCAGCTCCCAGGCTTTGAGCACTTTGTCCATGCACCCCACCACCACCACTTCCTGTGCTCCCTCTTGGCCTCCATGCATCTCTCCGGTGCCTGTCTGGCCAGCTCGCCTGGAACAGACAGTGTACGTTTCCCACACAGGACTCTTGTTCTTTTCCAGGTGTCCCTGAAGTGGCCGTTAATGCTGCACAATCACAGCAGCATCTTCTTGCCAGACAAAAGAGAGCTGCTGCTCATTGGTGGTGGTGGGAACTGCTTCTCCTTCGGGACCCATCTCAACCTGCGCCCCGTCTGCGTATGCCTCAGCAACATCCTGACCAGTCAGTGATGGGAGATAAACCAGGATAGAACCACAGAGCTGCAGCTTGGGAAGATGGTGCACTTGCATACCACAGAGGCCAGGTGGCCCTGTGGCAGAAGTGGCTGTACTGCGGCCCAAGCTGGTGATGTGGTCCCACAAGGGATTGCCACCCAGAGCAGTAATCTGGCCTGATGGCAATGGGGAGGTCCAAGGACACAGAACAGCAACATGACCCTGGGGCAGTGGGGAAGATGAAAAGTAGCTGAAGACCCAGAGAGGTGATGTGACAGCATGGTGGTCTGAGCGGTGGGAAAAGTGGCCGGCATTGCATACATGTATGTATCCTACTTTTTTTCTATTGTTCTCTCATTGTTTTATATAGTAAAATAAATAATGATCTGAAAACTGCTTTTTGTGATGGTGCTACAACCCCTCTGGATGAAATGAGGGAGCCGACCTACTTCCCAGGGTATGCAGTAGAACCACAATTAGCCAAAGATTGTGGGGGGGGTTTTAGGGGGGCTGGGGGCAAAACATTTGTTTAGTGTAGGGAAGACACTAGGCAGACTCAGCCCTGCAGCTCATGCCTCACGTATCCTGATGCACTCCCATCCCATTATAGGCAGTTTCCCTGTTCCATCAAAGCAATCAGTCACCTCCACAGCTGTTGGGTAGGGTGATGCCAGAATCCCTGGAGATCTAGAAGAGAACATAAAAACAGCCACACTGGGTCAGACTAGCCCAGTATCCTGTCTTCCGACAGTGGCCAATGCCAGGTGCTCCAGAGGGAATGAACAGAACAGGGAATCATTAAATGATCCATCCCGTTGCCCATTCCCAGCTTCTGGAAAACAGAGGCTAGGGGACGCCATCCTTGTCCATCCTGGTTAATAGCCATGAGCTTATCTAGTTCTTTTTTGAACCCTGTTATAGTCTTGGGCTTCACAACATCTTCTAGCAAAGAGTTCCACAGGTTGACGGTGCTTTATGTGAAGAAATACTTCCTTTTGTTTGTTTTAAATCTGCTCCCTATTAATTTCATTTGGTGACCCCTAGTTCTTCTGTTCTGAGAACAAGTAAATAATAGTTCCTTATTTACTCACTCCACACCAGTCATGATTTTATAGATCCCTATCATATCCCCACTTAGTTGTTTCTTTTCCAAATTGAAGAATCCAAATCTTATTAATTTCTGCTCATACAGAAGCAGTTCCATACCTCTAATCATTTTTGTTGCCCTTTTCTGAACCTTTTCCAATTCCAATATATCTTTTTTGAGATGGGGAAACCACATCTGCATGCAGTATTCAAGGTGTGGGTGTACCATGGATTTATGTAGAGGCAATATGCTATTTTCCATCTTATTATCTATCCCTTTCTTAATAATTCCCAACATTCTGTTCGATTTTTTGACTGCCGCTGCACATTGAGTGGATGTTTTCAGAGAATTATCCACAATGATTCCAAGACCTCGTTCTTGAGAGGTAACAGCTAATTTAGACCCCATCATTTTATATGTATAGTTAGGATTATGTTTTCCAATTTGCATTACTTTGCATTTATCAACATTGAATGTCATCTGCCATTTTGTTGCCCAGTCACCCAGTTTTGTGAGATCCTTTTGTAGCTCTTTACAGTCTGCCTGGGACTTAACTATCTTGAGTAGTTTTCTGTCTGCAAATTTTGCCACCTGTTTACCCCTTTTTTCAGATCATTTGTTAATACGTTAAATAGTATTGGTCCCGGTACAGACCTCTAGGGGATACCCCTATTTACCTCTCTCCATGCTGAAAACTGACCATTTATTCCTACCCTTTGTTTCCTATCTTTTAACCAATTACTGATCTATGAGAGGACCTTCTCTCTTATCCCATGACATCTTACTTTGCTTAAGAGCCTTTGGTGAGAGACCTTGTCAAAGGCTTTTTGAAAATCTAAGTACACTATATCCACTTGTTGTCAGATGTTCGGCTGTGCGTGTGTGTTCTCCTTGTGTGCTGTTCCAGCTCTGCTCAGATAACTGGCACAGGAGACCTCGAGTGAGCCGCCCAATGACCACAAAATCCGTTAAGGTGCGAAGGCGCGCGGCAGGTTTATTGTCGATGAAGCACGGTAATAGCACCTGGAAGACTCTATGAGGATACTAAGACATGTATGCCCATGACAATGAATGCAGCTCAGTCAGTGGTGGGACTTTCCACTGCTCCTTAGGCTCTCCAAAGACACTCCGTCTGAGATATATCTTTATACACAGATACAAACAAATTACATATTGCCCGTGACGTATCATGGCCTTGTACCTGTTGGTTTGATTAAAACATCTCTATTCATCATGCTGCCATCCTGATCTTATCCTTAAGATGGGTCAGTGGGTTCCTGTTATCTTTGGGAAATGTACTGGTATTGAGGTCTTCTGGTATCACCCTTCTGGAATGTGCTTGCATGAGTACTTTGTGCCTTGCATCTCTTAGGAATATGTGTTTCTGCAGAATCAGCCCTGTTCTTGCCAGATTCTGTGAGCAGAGCCTGCCTCTTGCTCACAACTTAACTTTGCTTTATATTGTATCAGCAAAGGTTTGACTACTTTAGCTCAGGCCTCATACCAGGTCTCTGATACATGGGCTTATGTTTCAGGCCCTCTTCTTACTACACCACTGAATCCCCTTTGTCCACATTCTTGTTGACCCCTGGTTAGTTCTGCGATTTCGCATTTGAGTTCCTTCAGAACTCTTGGGTGAATACCATCTGGTCCTGGTGACTTATTACTGTTTAATTTATCAATTTATTCCAAAACCTCCTCTAATGACACCTCAATCTGGGACAGTTCCTCAGATTTGTCACCTAAAAAGAAAAGCTCAGGTTTTGCAATCTCCCTCACATCCTCAGCCATGAAGACTGATGCAAAGAATTCATTTACTTCCTCTGCAATGGCCTTATTGCCCTTGAGTGCTCGTTTACCATCTTGATTGTCAAGTGGCCCCACTGGTTGTTTAGCAAGCTTCCTGCTTCTGATGTTCTCAAAAAAAAAAAAATTCGCTATTACTTTTTGAGTCTTTGGCTAACTGTTCTTCAAATTCTTTTTTGGCCTTGCTTATTATATTTTTATACTTCACTTGCCAGAGTTTATGCTCCTTTCTATTTTCCTCACTAGGATTTAACTTCTGCTTTTTAAAGGAACACTTCAAATACTTGGGGTTCATAGTTTGACAATGACTTGTCTAATTTTTGCCAGAAATTTCTTCGCATGTTCTTTGTTCAGTCCATCCCAGATTGCTAACTGAAGAGTGTGATTATCAAACCTTATCAGTTGGACTTCTGAGTCATCCTCATGAAGCCATGTTGGAAGTATGAGGCTAGGGTCATTAATCCATTGTGCAGCAGCATCCATGTTGAGTTCGATTTCGATTAGGGTGAGGGATAGGGTTCTTAGGGTTATTGGTTAGGGTGAGGGTGAGAGTTTACGGTTAGTGTTTAGGGATAAGGGTAAAGGTTAGGGTTTAGGGTGAGGGGTTAGGGTTACGGTTGTTGGTTAGGGTGAGGGGTTGGGGTTAGGGATGAGGGTGAGGGGTTAGGGTTTTGGGGTTAGGGTTTAGGGTTTCCGGTTAGGGTTTAGGGTTAGGTTTAAGGGTTAGGGTGAGGGTTTTGGGGTTAGGGTTTAGGTTTGGGGTAGGGGTCAGGGACAGGGATTAGGGTTAGGGGTTATGGTTAAGGGTTAGGGGTTAGGGTGAGGGTTAGGGTTAGCATTTGGGGTTATGGTTAGGTTAGGGTTAGGGTTAGGTTACGGTTTAGGGGTTAGGGGTAGGGTCAGGATTTAGGGTGAGAGTAGGGGTAGGGTCAGGGTGAGGGTTAAAGGTTAGGGTAGGGTTTGGGTTTAAGGTTAGGGCTAGGGTCAGGGGTTAAGGTTATGGTTACGGGTCAGGTTAAGGGTTAAGGGCTTAGGGTTGTGTTAGGGATTTGGGTTTAGGGTTAGGGTATAGCATTAGGAGTTAGGGTTAGGGTTAGAGGGTTAGGCTTTAGGGTTAGGGGTGAGGTTGAGGGGTTAGGGTTAGGGGTAGAGTGCGGGTTAGGTTTTTGGGTGAGGGTGAGAGTAAGGGGTTTGGGTTAGGGTCCGGCTCGGGTTAGGGTCAAGGGTTTGAGTTTAGGGTTAGTGGTTAGGGTTTAGAGGTCAGGGGTGAGGGTAAGGGTCGTGTTAGGGGTTAGAGTTGGGGTTGGGGTTAGGGGGTGAGGGTTAGGGTTGGGTTTTAGGGTTGGGTTAGGGTTAGGGTTTGATTTAGGGTTGGGTTTAGGGTTAGGGCTTAGGGTTGGGTTAGGGTGAGGGTTTAGGGTTAGGGGTTAGGGTGAGGGTTAGGGGTTACGCTTAGGGTTAGGGTTTAGGGGTTAGGGTTGGGGTTAGGGGTTAGGGTTACGGTTAGGGGTTAGGGTTAGGGTTAGGGTTAGGGTTAGGGTTAGGGTTAGGGTTAGGGTTAGGGTTAGGGTTAGGGTTAGGGTTAGGGTTAGGGTTAGGGTTAGGGTTAGGGTTAGGGTTAGGGTTAGGGTTAGGGTTAGGGTTAGGGTTAGGGTTAGGGTTAGGGTTAGGGTTAGGGTTAGGGTTAGGGTTAGGGTTAGGGTTAGGGTTAGGGTTAGGGTTAGGGTTAGGGTTAGGGTTAGGGTTAGGGTTAGGGTTAGGGTTAGGGTTAGGGTTAGGGGTTAGGGTTAGGGTTAGGGTTAGGGTTAGGGTTAGGGTTAGGGTTAGGGTTAGGGTTAGGGTTAGGGTTAGGGTTAGGGTTAGGGTTAGGGTTAGGGTTAGGGTTAGGGTTAGGGTTAGGGTTAGGGTTAGGGTTAGGGTTAGGGTTAGGGTTAGGGTTAGGGTTAGGGTTAGGGTTAGGGTTAGGGTTAGGGTTAGGGTTAGGGTTAGGGTTAGGGTTAGGGTTAGGGTTAGGGTTAGGGTTAGGGTTAGGGTTAGGGTTAGGGTTAGGGTTAGGGTTAGGGTTAGGGTTAGGGTTAGGGTTAGGGTTAGGGTTAGGGTTAGGGTTAGGGTTAGGGTTAGGGTTAGGGTTAGGGTTAGGGTTAGGGTTAGGGTTAGGGTTAGGGTTAGGGTTAGGGTTAGGGTTAGGGTTAGGGTTAGGGTTAGGGTTAGGGTTAGGGTTAGGGTTAGGGTTAGGGTTAGGGTTAGGGTTAGGGTTAGGGTTAGGGTTAGGGTTAGGGTTAGGGTTAGGGTTAGGGTTAGGGTTAGGGTTAGGGTTAGGGTTAGGGTTAGGGTTAGGGTTAGGGTTAGGGTTAGGGTTAGGGTTAGGGTTAGGGTTAGGGTTAGGGTTAGGGTTAGGGTTAGGGTTAGGGTTAGGGTTAGGGTTAGGGTTAGGGTTAGGGTTAGGGTTAGGGTTAGGGTTAGGGTTAGGGTTAGGGTTAGGGTTAGGGTTAGGGTTAGGGTTAGGGTTAGGGTTAGGGTTAGGGTTAGGGTTAGGGTTAGGGTTAGGGTTAGGGTTAGGGTTAGGGTTAGGGTTAGGGTTAGGGTTAGGGTTAGGGTTAGGGTTAGGGTTAGGGTTAGGGTTAGGGTTAGGGTTAGGGTTAGGGTTAGGGTTAGGGTTAGGGTTAGGGTTAGGGTTAGGGTTAGGGTTAGGGTTAGGGTTAGGGTTAGGGTTAGGGTTAGGGTTAGGGTTAGGGTTAGGGTTAGGGTTAGGGTTAGGGTTAGGGTTAGGGTTAGGGTTAGGGTTAGGGTTAGGGTTAGGGTTAGGGTTAGGGTTAGGGTTAGGGTTAGGGTTAGGGTTAGGGTTAGGGTTAGGGTTAGGGTTAGGGTTAGGGTTAGGGTTAGGGTTAGGGTTAGGGTTAGGGTTAGGGTTAGGGTTAGGGTTAGGGTTAGGGTTAGGGTTAGGGTTAGGGTTAGGGTTAGGGTTAGGGTTAGGGTTAGGGTTAGGGTTAGGGTTAGGGTTAGGGTTAGGGTTAGGGGTTAGGGTTAGGGTTAGGGTTAGGGTTAGGGTTAGGGTTTAGGGTTAGGGTTAGGGTTAGGGTTAGGGTTAGGGTTAGGGTTAGGGTTAGGGTTAGGGTTAGGGTTAGGGTTAGGGTTAGGGTTAGGGTTAGGGTTAGGGTTAGGGTTAGGGTTAGGGTTAGGGTTAGGTTAGGGTTAGGGTTAGGGTTAGGGTTAGGGTTAGGGTTAGGGTAGGGTTAGGGTTAGGGTTAGGGTTAGGGTTAGGGTTAGGGTTAGGGTTAGGGTTAGGGTTAGGGTTAGGGTTAGGGTTAGGGTTAGGGTTAGGGTTAGGGTTAGGGTTAGGGTTAGGGTTAGGGTTAGGGTTAGGGTTAGGGTTAGGGTTAGGGTTAGGGTTAGGGTTAGGGTTAGGGTTAGGGTTAGGGTTTAGGGTTAGGGTTAGGGTTAGGGTTAGGGTTAGGGTTAGGGTTAGGGTTAGGGTTAGGGTTAGGGTTAGGGTTAGGGTTAGGGTTAGGGTTAGGGTTAGGGTTAGGGTTAGGGTTAGGGTTAGGGTTAGGGTTAGGGTTAGGGTTAGGGTTAGGGTTAGGGTTAGGGTTAGGGTTAGGGTTAGGGTTAGGGTTAGGGTTAGGGTTAGGGTTAGGGTTAGGGTTAGGGTTAGGGTTAGGGTTAGGGTTAGGGTTAGGGTTAGGGTTAGGGTTAGGGTTAGGGTTAGGGTTAGGGTTAGGGTTAGGGTTAGGGTTAGGGTTAGGGTTAGGGTTAGGGTTAGGGTTAGGGTTAGGGTTAGGGTTAGGGTTAGGGTTAGGGTTAGGGTTAGGGTTAGGGTTAGGGTTAGGGTTAGGGTTAGGGTTAGGGTTAGGGTTAGGGTTAGGGTTAGGGTTAGGGTTAGGGTTAGGGTTAGGGTTAGGGTTAGGGTTAGGGTTTAGGGTTAGGGTTAGGGTTAGGGTTAGGGTTAGGGTTAGGGTTAGGGTTAGGGTTAGGGTTAGGGTTAGGGTTAGGGTTAGGGTTAGGGTTAGGGTTAGGGTTAGGGTTAGGGTTAGGGTTAGGGTTAGGGTTAGGGTTAGGGTTAGGGTTAGGGTTAGGGTTAGGGTTAGGGTTAGGGTTAGGGTTAGGGTTAGGGTTAGGGTTAGGGTTAGGGTTAGGGTTAGGGTTAGGGTTAGGGTTAGGGTTAGGGTTAGGGTTAGGGTTAGGGTTAGGGTTAGGGTTAGGGTTAGGGTTAGGGTTAGGGTTAGGGTTAGGGTTAGGGTTAGGGTTAGGGTTAGGGTTAGGGTTAGGGTTAGGGTTAGGGTTAGGGTTAGGGTTAGGGTTAGGGTTTAGGGTTAGGGTTAGGGTTAGGGTTAGGGTTAGGGTTAGGTTAGGGTTAGGGTTAGGGTTAGGGTTAGGGTTAGGGTTAGGGTTAGGGTTAGGGTTAGGGTTAGGGTTAGGGTTAGGGTTAGGGTTAGGGTTAGGGTTAGGGTTAGGGTTAGGGTTAGGGTTAGGGTTAGGGTTAGGGTTAGGGTTAGGGTTAGGGTTAGGGTTAGGGTTAGGGTTAGGGTTAGGGTTAGGGTTAGGGTTAGGGTTAGGGTTAGGGTTAGGGTTAGGGTTAGGGTTAGGGTTAGGGTTAGGGTTAGGGTTAGGGTTAGGGTTAGGGTTAGGGTTAGGGTTAGGGTTAGGGTTAGGGTTAGGGTTAGGGTTAGGGTTAGGGTTAGGGTTAGGGTTAGGGTTAGGGTTAGGGTTAGGGTTAGGGTTAGGGTTAGGGTTAGGGTTAGGGTTAGGGTTAGGGTTAGGGTTAGGGTTAGGGTTAGGGTTAGGGTTAGGGTTAGGGTTAGGGTTAGGGTTAGGGTTAGGGTTAGGGTTAGGGTTAGGGTTAGGGTTAGGGTTAGGGTTAGGGTTAGGGTTAGGGTTAGGGTTAGGGTTAGGGTTAGGGTTAGGGCTTTAGGGGTTAGGGTTAGGGTTAGGGTTAGGGGTTAGGGTTAGGGTTAGGGTTAGGGTTAGGGTTAGGGTTTAGGGTTAGGGTTAGGGTTAGGGTTAGGGTTAGGGTTAGGGTTAGGGTTAGGGTTAGGGTTAGGGTTAGGGTTAGGGTTAGGGTTAGGGTTAGGGTTAGGGTTAGGGTTAGGGTTAGGGTTAGGGTTAGGGTTAGGGTTAGGGTTAGGGTTAGGGTTAGGGTTAGGGTTAGGGTTAGGGTTAGGGTTAGGGTTAGGGTTAGGGTTAGGGTTAGGGTTAGGGTTAGGGTTAGGGTTAGGGTTAGGGTTAGGGTTAGGGTTAGGGGTTAGGGTTAGGGTTAGGGTTAGGGTTAGGGTTAGGGGTTAGGGTTAGGGTTAGGGTTAGGGTTAGGGTTAGGGTTAGGGTTTAGGGTTAGGGTTAGGGTTAGGGTTAGGGTTTAGGGTTAGGGTTAGGGTTAGGGTTAGGGGTTAGGGTTAGGGTTAGGGTTAGGGTTAGGGTTAGGGTTAGGGTTAGGGTTAGGGTTAGGGTTAGGGTTAGGGTTAGGGTTAGGGTTAGGGTTAGGGTTAGGGTTAGGGTTAGGGTTAGGGTTAGGGTTAGGGTTAGGGTTAGGGTTAGGGTTAGGGTTAGGGTTAGGGTTAGGGTTAGGGTTAGGGTTAGGGTTAGGGTTAGGGTTAGGGTTAGGGTTAGGGTTAGGGTTAGGGTTAGGGTTAGGGTTAGGGTTAGGGTTAGGGTTAGGGTTAGGGTTAGGGTTAGGGTTAGGGTTAGGGTTAGGGTTAGGGTTAGGGTTAGGGTTAGGGTTAGGGTTAGGGTTAGGGTTAGGGTTAGGGTTAGGGTTAGGGTTAGGGTTAGGGTTAGGGTTAGGGTTAGGGTTAGGGTTAGGGTTAGGGTTAGGGTTAGGGTTAGGGTTAGGGTTAGGGTTAGGGTTAGGGTTAGGGTTAGGGTTAGGGTTAGGGTTAGGGTTAGGGTTAGGGTTAGGGTTAGGGTTAGGGTTAGGGTTTAGGGTTAGGGTTAGGGTTAGGGTTAGGGTTAGGGTTAGGGTTAGGGTTAGGGTTAGGGTTAGGGTTAGGGTTAGGGTTAGGGTTAGGGTTAGGGTTAGGGTTAGGGTTAGGGTTAGGGTTAGGGTTAGGGTTAGGGTTAGGGTTAGGGTTAGGGTTAGGGTTAGGGTTAGGGTTAGGGTTAGGGTTAGGGTTAGGGTTAGGGTTAGGGTTAGGGTTAGGGTTAGGGTTAGGGTTAGGGTTAGGGTTAGGGTTAGGGTTAGGGTTAGGGTTAGGGTTAGGGTTAGGGTTAGGGTTAGGGTTAGGGTTAGGGTTAGGGTTAGGGTTAGGGTTAGGGTTTAGGGTTAGGGTTAGGGTTAGGGTTAGGGTTAGGGTTAGGGTTAGGGTTAGGGTTAGGGTTAGGGTTAGGGTTAGGGTTAGGGTTAGGGTTAGGGTTAGGGTTAGGGTTAGGGTTAGGGTTAGGGTTTAGGGTTAGGGTTAGGGTTAGGGTTAGGGTTAGGGTTAGGGTTAGGGTTAGGGTTAGGGTTAGGGTTAGGGTTAGGGTTAGGGTTAGGGTTAGGGTTAGGGTTAGGGTTAGGGTTAGGGTTAGGGTTAGGGTTAGGGTTAGGGTTAGGGTTAGGGTTAGGGTTTAGGGTTAGGGTTAGGGTTAGGGTTAGGGTTAGGGTTAGGGTTAGGGTTAGGGTTAGGGTTAGGGTTAGGGTTAGGGTTAGGGTTAGGGTTAGGGTTAGGGTTAGGGTTAGGGTTAGGGTTAGGGTTAGGGTTAGGGTTAGGGTTAGGGTTAGGGTTAGGGTTAGGGTTAGGGTTAGGGTTAGGGTTAGGGTTAGGGTTAGGGTTAGGGTTAGGGTTAGGGTTAGGGTTAGGGTTAGGGTTAGGGTTTAGGGTTAGGGTTAGGGTTAGGGTTAGGGTTAGGGTTAGGGTTAGGGTTAGGGTTAGGGTTAGGGTTAGGGTTAGGGTTAGGGTTAGGGTTAGGGTTAGGGTTAGGGTTAGGGTTAGGGTTAGGGTTAGGGTTAGGGTTAGGGTTAGGGTTAGGGTTAGGGTTAGGGTTAGGGTTAGGGTTAGGGTTAGGGTTAGGGTTAGGGTTAGGGTTAGGGTTAGGGTTAGGGTTAGGGTTAGGGTTAGGGTTAGGGTTAGGGTTAGGGTTAGGGTTAGGGTTAGGGTTAGGGTTAGGGTTAGGGTTAGGGTTAGGGTTAGGGTTAGGGTAGGGTTAGGGTTAGGGTTAGGGTTAGGGTTAGGGTTAGGGTTAGGGTTAGGGTTAGGGTTAGGGTTAGGGTTAGGGTTAGGGTTAGGGTTAGGGTTAGGGTTAGGGTTAGGGTTAGGGTTAGGGTTAGGGTTAGGGTTAGGGTTAGGGTTAGGGTTAGGGTTAGGGTTAGGGTTAGGGTTAGGGTTAGGGTTAGGGTTAGGGTTAGGGTTAGGGTTTAGGGTTAGGGTTTGGGTTCGGGTTCGGGTTCGGGTTCGGGTTCGGGTTCGGGTTCGGGTTCGGGTTCGGGTTCGGGTTCGGGTTCGGGTTCGGGTTCGGGTTCGGGTTCGGGTTAGGGTTTGGGTTCGGGTTCGGGTTCGGGTTCGGGTTCGGGTTCGGGTTCGGGTTCGGGTTCGGGTTCGGGTTCGGGTTCGGGTTCGGGTTCGGGTTCGGGTTCGGGTTCGGGTTCGGGTTAGGGTTCGGGTTCGGGTTCGGGTTCGGGTTCGGGTTCGGGTTCGGGTTCGGGTTCGGGTTCGGGTTCGGGTTCGGGTTCGGGTTCGGGTTCGGGTTCGGGTTCGGGTTCGGGTTCGGGTTCGGGTTCGGGTTCGGGTTCGGGTTCGGGTTCGGGTTCGGGTTCGGGTTCGGGTTCGGGTTCGGGTTCGGGTTCGGGTTCGGGTTCGGGTTCGGGTTCGGGTTCGGGTTCGGGTTCGGGTTCGGGTTCGGGTTCGGGTTCGGGTTCGGGTTCGGGTTCGGGTTCGGGTTCGGGTTCGGGTTCGGGTTCGGGTTCGGGTTCGGGTTCGGGTTCGGGTTCGGGTTCGGGTTCGGGTTCGGGTTCGGGTTCGGGTTCGGGTTCGGGTTCGGGTTCGGGTTCGGGTTCGGGTTCGGGTTCGGGTTCGGGTTCGGGTTCGGGTTCGGGTTCGGGTTCGGGTTCGGGTTCGGGTTCGGGTTCGGGTTCGGGTTCGGGTTCGGGTTCGGGTTCGGGTTCGGGTTCGGGTTCGGGTTCGGGTTCGGGTTCGGGTTCGGGTTCGGGTTCGGGTTCGGGTTCGGGTTCGGGTTCGGGTTCGGGTTCGGGTTCGGGTTCGGGTTCGGGTTCGGGTTCGGGTTCGGGTTCGGGTTCGGGTTCGGGTTCGGGTTCGGGTTCGGGTTCGGGTTCGGGTTCGGGTTCGGGTTCGGGTTCGGGTTCGGGTTCGGGTTCGGGTTCGGGTTCGGGTTCGGGTTCGGGTTCGGGTTCGGGTTCGGGTTCGGGTTCGGGTTAGGGTTAGGGTTAGGGTTAGGGTTAGGGTTAGGGTTAGGGTTAGGGTTAGGGTTAGGGTTAGGGTTAGGGTTAGGGTTAGGGTTAGGGTTAGGGTTAGGGTTAGGGTTAGGGTTAGGGTTAGGGTTAGGGTTAGGGTTAGGGTTAGGGTTAGGGTTAGGGTTAGGGTTAGGGTTAGGGTTAGGGTTAGGGTTAGGGTTAGGGTTAGGGTTAGGGTTAGGGTTAGGTTAGGGTTAGGGTTAGGGTTAGGGTTAGGGTTAGGGTTAGGGTTAGGGTTAGGGTTAGGGTTAGGGTTAGGGTTAGGGTTAGGGTTAGGGTTAGGGTTAGGGTTAGGGTTAGGGTTAGGTTAGGGTTAGGGTTAGGGTTAGGGTTAGGGTTAGGGTTAGGGTTAGGGTTAGGGTTAGGGTTAGGGTTAGGGTTAGGGTTAGGGTTAGGGTTAGGGTTAGGGTTAGGGTTAGGGTTAGGGTTAGGGTTAGGGTTAGGGTTAGGGTTAGGGTTAGGGTTAGGGTTAGGGTTAGGGTTAGGGTTAGGGTTAGGGTTAGGGTTAGGGTTAGGGTTAGGGTTAGGGTTAGGGTTAGGGTTAGGGTTAGGGTTAGGGTTAGGGTTAGGGTTAGGGTTAGGGTTAGGGTTAGGGTTAGGGTTAGGGTTAGGGTTAGGGTTAGGGTTAGGGTTAGGGTTAGGGTTAGGGTTAGGGTTAGGGTTAGGGTTAGGGTTAGGGTTAGGGTTAGGGTTAGGGTTAGGGTTAGGGTTAGGGTTAGGGTTAGGGTTAGGGTTAGGGTTAGGGTTAGGGTTAGGGTTAGGGTTAGGGTTAGGGTTAGGGTTAGGGTTAGGGTTAGGGTTAGGGTTAGGTTAGGGTTAGGGTTAGGGTTAGGGTTAGGGTTAGGGTTAGGGTTAGGGTTAGGGTTAGGGTTAGGGTTAGGGTTAGGGTTAGGGTTAGGGTTAGGGTTAGGGTTAGGGTTAGGGTTAGGGTTAGGGTTAGGGTTAGGGTTAGGGTTAGGGTTGG